>NC_041002.1:38562741-39199367 GCF_004193775.1 Glycine soja
CTTGATTATCGGGAAATTATTTTCACCGATGTCATGTCGTGTACTTGGAGACCAATGCGAAATGCTGTCGAAATTTAGTCAAATTGTTCAAAATAATGCTAACCATGACGTTTGAGGCTAACATAAAAGACAGTCTTCCTAAATGGGGTAGGGCCACACCTATAAATAAAAAAGTGAGATTTTCATGCATGGAATTGCTTAGATGGATCGAAGTTGGATCAATCAAAGTTGCATGAGCCCAGAATATGAGGATGGCGTGGAGAAGTTCTTGCAATTTGCTTCAGAAAGAGGTCGACCGAATGAAAAAGGAAAATATTATTGTCCTTGCATCAACTGTTTGAACAGAAGACGACAACTACTGGACGACATACAGGACCATCTATTGTGTGATGGGATCAAGAAGAATTACACGACGTGGATATGGCATGGGGAAGTGACTGACATGCAGAGTGGGTCCCAATCTGAACCGTTTGATGTAGAAATGGGAAATCGATTGGAGGACATGATTCGTGACCTTGGACAAGAGTCTTTTCAGGAAGCACACGCCCCTGTGTATGAAGGATTGCAGAGTGATTCAAAGAAGCCTTTGTATACGGGGTGCAAGAATTCCTTAACGTTGTTGTCTGCGGTGTTAAGTTTGGTTAATGTGAAGGCCAGGTATGGGTGGAGTGACAAAAGTTTCACCTCACTGCTTGAGGTAGTGCACAATCTGCTTCCAGAGGACAACACACTGCCTAAAACTTACTATAAGGCGAAAAAGATATTGTGTCCCATGGGTATGGAGTATCAGAAGATTCATGCTTGCCCCAATGATTGTATACTCTACAGGCATGAATTCCAAGAAATGTCCAAATGCCCTATCTGTGGGACTTCACGGTACAAAGTCAAGGATGAAGAGGAAAGCAGTTATGATGAAAACTCAAACAAGGGCCCGCTAGCGAAGGTTTTGAGGTATCTTCCAATCATTCCAAGCTTTAAGCGTCTTTTTGCTAACGAGGACGACGCAAAAGACCTTACATGGCATGCAAATGGAAGGATTTCTAATGGACTGGTCCATCATCCGGCTGATTGCTCACAGTGGAAGAAGATTGATGGTTTGTATCCGGATTTTGGGAAAGAGCCAAGAAATCTTAGACTTGGCCTCGCCAGTGATGGAATGAATCCATATGGCACCTTAAGCACGCAACACAGTTCATGGCCAGTTCTGCTAGTAATTTACAATTTGTCTCCTTGGTTGTGTATGAAGAAAAAATACATGATGTTGTCTATGATGATATCGGGCCTAAGACAGCCAGGAAATGACATTAATGTTTATCTAAGTCCGTTGGTTGAAGACCTGGGAAAGTTGTGGGACCAGGGGGTTGTAGTGTTTGATGCGTTTCGAAAGGAGACGTTTGAAATGCGTGCAATGCTTTTTTGTACCATTAATGACTTTCCAACATATGGGAATCTCAGCGGTTACAGTGTTAAGGGTCATCATGCATGCCCCATCTGTGAAGAAAACACAAGCTACATACAACTAAAACATGGAAGAAAAACAGTCTATAGTAGGCATCGCCATTTTCTAACACCCAATCATCCTTACAGACGACTGAAAAAAGATTTTAATGGAAGTCAAGAGCACAATATTGCGCTGATACCATTGACTGGTGAGCAGGTATATCAGCGGGTTCAACACCTGAATAATGTATTTGGAAAGACCCAAAAGAAGGATAAAAGTAAGAGTTGCATATGGAAGAAGAGGTCCATTTTCTTTGATCTTCCGTATTGGTCTAATTTTGACGTTAGACATTGTATTGATGTTATGCATGTGGAGAAAAATGTTTGTGACAGTGTGATTGGGACGCTCCTTAACATTCAAGGCAAGACGAAGGATGGCTTGAATACCCGTCAAGATCTAGATTATATGGGCATACGATCACAGTTGCATCCAAGGTCTGATGGGAAGAAAATTTACTTGCCCCCAGCTTGCCATACTTTGTCCAAAAAGGAGAAGATAAGTTTTTGTTAGTGTCTTCGTCGGGTGAAGGTTCCACAAGGATACTATTCAAATATTAAGAGCCTTGTGCAGTTGAAGGAGCTTAAGCTTGTAGGGTTAAAGTCTCATGATTGTCACGTGCTCGTGCAACAATTGTTAGCCGTGACTATACGAGACATCTTGCCAAACAAAGTCAGGTTAGCCATAACTCGCTTGTGCTTTTTCTTCCATGCTATATGTAGCAAAGTCATTAATCCAGTCAAGTTTGATGAGTTGGAAAATGAGGCCGCAATTATACTGTGCCAGTTGGAGATGTATTTTCCCCCTACTTTCTTTGACATCATGATTTACTTGATTGTGTATCTGGTCAGAGAAATCAAATGTTGTGGTCCTGTTTATCTACGGTGGATGTACCTGGTTGAGTGATACATGAAGATCTTAAAAGGTATACAAAGAATCTATATTGTCCAGAAGCATATATTGTTGAGAGGTACATTGTAGAAGAAGCCATTGAATTTTGTTCAGAATACATTGAGAAGGCTAAACCTGTTGGCCTTCCTGAGTCTCGGCATGATGACAGAGTGGGTGGTAAGGGTTCAAGAGGACTGCATGTGATCACTCCAAGTGTAGAACATTTGTTACAAGCTCACTTGTATGTCTTGAACAACAGTAATGAAGTTTTGCCATACATACTTAAGCATGAAGCTTTAGTCGAACAAAATAATCCAAAAATGTCAAAGAATTGGGTGTTGAAAAAGCATAACAAGACTTTCTGTGATTGGTTTAAAGATACAATCTTTGCAGATGAGAATGCTTCAGAAACATTAAGAAAGCTAGCAGATTGGCCTAAAAGAAATGTTATAACCTGGCAAGGATACGACATAAACAAGTATTCATTTTACATAAAAGCGCAAGATGACAAAAGTACAATGCAGAACAGCGGGGTCACCCTAAGGGCTGAATCTCAACACTTCGCAAGTGTGAATGATGCCAATCCCTGTGTAGCTTCCATCCCTTACTGGGTTCATTGATGAAATTTGGGAGCTTAACTATGTCAAATTTATTGTATGTGTTTTCAAATGTAAATGGGTTGACAGCAACATTGATGTGCACACCGATGATATAGGATTTACGCTGGTAGACCTAAAGAAACTTGGTTACCGCAATGACCCTTTCATCATGGCAGAACAAGCTAGACAAGTATTTTGCGTGCAAGACCCTTGTGATGAAAGGTGGTGCGTGGTTCTCCAGGGCAAAACAATTGGTGTTAATGTAGAAGATGATGATTCATACATGGACACCTATGTTTTCATGGTCCAGACTAGGTTTGTTGTGCTCTAACTCTTGTCAAGGTAAGGCCACTAACTCAACACCTCTTTTTATTCTGCTTCATCTTATTCTTCGAGTTTTATTTGTCCCTGCATTCAATTTGACTTACATTCCTTCACCACTTTTCTTGATGTTGACAAAGCGCTTCCACCAGTTTTTTCCTCTTTCTTTTACTCATATCAAAATCCTGAAATTCTTCTTGTGAAACAGCTTCTCTGGTCTGTGCTCCTGAGCTATATAAGACAACTCATGCTCTTTTCTTGATGTTGCTTCGCTTCATCTTGGGGACCCCTTTGAATTCATCCAATGAGATTTTTTCTTTAGAAACTGCTTTGCCTCCAGAGAGAATCAACTTCTCAGATACTACTTGATCAGTATGCAAATGCAAGCATTTGAGATGCCCTACTGCACTCCTAATCCTCTCCAATCCAAGCTGATAGATGAGTCATCTAAGCTCATTTTCTCTTGTGAACAAACCTTGAAGAAAGAATCAGCTAACCCAAATCTTGTAGAAAACGTTTCCTCCTCTCTTCACACTAACAGGATCTTCACACTTAAAGCAATAGTGGATAGATTTCCATATTTGTAATCACAAAACAACACTGATCACTAGTTTGCCCTTGAATTTTACTAGCATCACAACTACACACATCCTCATGATACACTCACACCCTCATGATACACACACCACACACACACACACCACACATATACCCAACTACAATAATAAAGCATAAGCACCCTCCAAACCCAAAATTTGAAATTAGTTACATAAGAATGCTGATGCGATATTTGTCTGTAATTGAAATTTACCTTTTGTATGTTCTTGTATGTCATCAATGTAATTTGCTATATAAACAACTGTTTGTTCATGCTGAGTGAACCTTAGATCCGTTTGAGACTGAATGCAATGTTTCTTGCGGACAGTTTGCATTAGTCATTGTATTTAGTCTTGAATTGTTCGTTTGGACAGTTTGGGGAGACTAGTATTTTTATGTTAGATTCATTCGTTAAGGTATTGTTATTTTGATTAATTTGATGAAATTTCGGTACATGCATTTCAAGTTGTTCTCTGAGTGCATACTTGATTATCGGGAAATTTTTCACCGATGTCATGTCGTGTACTTGGAGACCAATGCGAAATGCTGTCGAAATTTAGTCATTGTTCAAAAATAATGCTAACCATGACGTTTGAGGCTAACATAAAAGACAGTCTTCCTAAATGGGGTAGGGCCACACTCTATAAATAAAAAGTGAGATTTCATGCATGGAATTGCTTAGATGGATCGAATGGATCAATCAAAGTTTGCATGAGCCCAGAATATGAGGATGGGCGTGGAGAAGTTCTTGCAATTTGCTTCAGAAAGAGGTCGACCGAATGAAAAAGGAAAATATTATTGTCCTTGCATCAACTGTTTGAACAGAAGACGACAACTACTGGACGACATACAGGACCATCTATTGTGTGATGGATCAAGAAGAATTACACGAGTGGATATGGCATGGAAGTGACTGACATGCAGAGTGGGTCCCAATCTGACAGTTTGATGTAGAAATGGGAAATCGATTGGAGGAATGATCGTGACCTTGACAAGAGTCTTTCAGGAAGCAACGCCCCTGTGTATGAAGGATTGCAGGTGATTCAAAGAAGCCTTTGTATACGGGGTGCAAGAATTCCTTAACGTTGTTGTCTGCGGTGTTAAGTTTGGTTAATGTGAAGGCCAGGTATGGGTGGAGTGACAAAAGTTCACCTCACTGCTTGAGTAGTGCACAATCTGCTTCCAGAGGACAACAACTGCTAAAAACTTACTATAAGGCGAAAAAGATATGTGTCCCATGGGTATGGAGTATCAGAAGATTCATGCTTGCCCAATGATTGTAATATAACAATGATTGTTGTTTCCTATATCTCAATAATTTTTACCAGCACCCCATAACATTTTGGAAATGGGGTGCAGGTAGAAATATACAGAGGTGCAGGAAGTTTTGGCACAAAAGCATTGGTTATAATATTCAAAGCCTGGACACTTTGATGGGCTGAAATTCGTCCTTGTTTTAGATTTTTTGGTCGAAGCCAAAATAACTAATTCGTTAGGAATTGAACATTTAGATGTGCTGACATTTTTCTTTTGATTAATCAACATTACATTTTAATTCACAGATTGTGACTGAGAAATCAATGCGAGTCGAGTTCGTGGTAGGACCACCACTAGATAACAAAACAAAAATAAGTTAGTATTCATCATCAAGGTATAGTGGGTGCATCATTCTATTTGCACCTCCCACTCCTTTCCCTCTACCAGACATGCTCTTATTTTCTTACTCGTTGTCCACTCTAGCATAATCAATTAGAGAGAGAGAGAGAGAGAGAAGTCTATGTATCCATCATGAAGGTAGTAGCAGTAATTGGCATCAATCTAAGTTAATTGGCAGCTACTATCTTTCTTGTGTTCAACTGCAAAATCAATAATTTTCTTGTGTCTCCTTTAAGCCTCCAATCAAACTGCCAGCTACTATCTTTCTCCCTGCCAATTATGTTAAATAGTACCTAAGTTAATTGGCATCAATCTACTTAAGTTTTGCACTAAAACTATTCTTATATATGAATCATCACATATGCTTTCATGTGATCTGCATCCTATAAAGGGAAATATTTTTCACATGCTTACCAGCAAGTAAAGGAAAAGACTGGCAGTTCTAGAGGCTTCTCTGGTGCACCCACCATTACAATCTTTCCATGAGACTTGAGTAAACCAATGAGAGGTAAGAGAGGATGAACCGCAAAAACTGTGTCAATAATACCATCGAAAGCACCCATTACAGCCTACGAAATATCAACATTAGTTAATTGAGAGAAATGTGTGTATTTTGATATTTTCACAATATTCCAAATGCATGGCATTGACATATATATAGTTACCTGCATCTGAGTTGGTCACGGCTTAGTAGAAAGGAATCACTGCAAGATGTTGTCTAGCAACCTAATAGATGGTTTTTTGCAATTAGGAAACAAAAACCTGTGGGGCAAGGTGTTGTATTTGTTGTTCAGAATTCTGGATTGATCCGACTGATACACAGCCAGATTCCTATATCCAGTAGCCTATCTATAACTTTAATGTATCTTAGTACCTCTGGTACTTTTATCTAATAAAATCTACCTTTGTTGTCCAAAAAAGAAAGCTCCAAGATGTTGTATTGCTTCATCCTTTTTACTAGGTGATGTACTTATTACTGTTACCTTAGCAATACATAATTAAAGCTTGATTTGAGCCTGACTTATTATTGAGTTATGTCTACTACAATTGTATAAATGACTTGACGCTCATCCAAAAGTACTTACAAATGTATGTCCTTGTCTGGTTTTAGGTGCTACTGTTAATGAGAAACCTGTGCATGAATTTAACTAGCCCAGATTTTTAGCATCATGTAAGTATTGATGGTCTGACCTTTAGATTGCTATAAATATGTAGCATGTCATGCTGAGTAATTGCCTGCCCTGTATAATCACCATTAGAGTTCATTTTGGTAAAGTGTTATCTTGGTTTTTGGTCTCTAAATATGTAGTATGTCATGCTGAGTAATTGCCTGACTTTTTTTTTTAATTTGCTAAACACTAAATTATGCTGCCATACTATTTTCAAATTCCATTAGGAGCGATTTAGTCATTGTTGATCTTGTGGTCATTGCTGGAAAGTCAATTGTGTTGAAGCCTCGAACTCAGGTATTTATATCTTTGATTCGAAAACTACTTTGAAATTCTTTTTGTATGCATTACTGGTATAGTTGTAGAACTGTTTGATTTATACGCACCACTTGTTGCTGAGTACAGGATAACTTGCAATGCCATGAAAGTAGTTTTTATTGAATAATTTGGAAAGTTAATAACAAATAATCAATTTGCAAGCCCAATACCATTCTTTGGTAGATAAATTGCTGTATTTGTTTGACTAACTTATCTAACATCTAATGAGTATCAATCAATACTCCTCCCCTAAAGTTTCATTTCATCGTAATGATGAATAGCTTGGGGCTACTGACACAAAGTTCCAATAGTGTTTCAAGTAATTGAAGCATGGTCACGAAGCCATGCAGCCTAACTTAAGTTTCAATCCTCCTACTCTGTGTGAAAATTTGATGTAAGTGTCTCCATTTTCTTTGGTATAGAGGTTTGCAGCAATGGACTATACCCTTCACCATACACACAAAGGGTTGGCTTAAGTGTTTCTTCCGAGGAGAAGAGTTGTCACATTCCACTTTGCTTTTAGAAGTATTGTCTTGTGGGGTGAAACAAATATTGGATTTATCCAGTGATGTAACACACCAAATGCGAACAACACCATCTTCATCTCCACTCGCTAAATACTGACCACGTGGACTAAATTTCATGGTCCAGACTAGGCCTTTGTGTGCTCTAACCTCTTGTCCAAGGTATAGGCCACTAAACTCCAACCACCTCTTTTTATTCTGCTTCACCTTTATTCTTCGAGTTTTATTTGTCCCTGCATTCAATTTGGACCTTACATTTCCTTCACCACTTTTCTTGATGTTGACAAAGCGCTTCCACCAGTTTTTCCTCTTTCTTTTACTCATATCAAAATCCTGAAATTCTTCTTGTGAAACAGCTTCTCTGGGTCTGTGCTCCTGAGCTATATAAGACAACTCATGCTCTTTCCTTGAATGTTTGCTTCTGCTTCATCTTGGGGACACCCTTTGAATTCATCCAATGAGATTTTTTCTTTAGAAACTGCTTTGCCTCCAGAGAGAATCAACTTCTCAGATACTACTTGATCAGTATGCAAAATGCAAGCATTTGAGATTGCCCTACTGCACTCCCTAATCCTCTCCAATCCCAAGCTGATAGATGAGTCATCTAAGCTCATTTTCTCTTGTGAACAAACCTTGGAAGAAGAATCAGCTAAGCCCAAATCTTGTAGAAAACGTTTCCTCCTCTCCTTCACACTAACAGGATCCTTCACACTTAAAGCAATAGTGGATAGATTTCCATAATTTGTAATCACACAAAACAACACTGATCACTAGTTTGCCCTTGAATTTTACTAGCATCACAACTACACACATCCTCATGATACACTCACACCCTCATGATACACACACACACACACACACACACACATATACCCAACTACAATAATAAAGCATAAGCACCCTCCAAACCCAAAATTTGAAATTAGTTACATAAAGAACTGCTGATGTCGATATTTGTCTGTAATTGAAATTTACCTTTTGTATGTTCTTGTATGTCATCAATGTAATTTGCTATATAAACAACTGTTGTTCATGCTGAGTGAACCTTAGATTCCCGTTTGAGACTGAATGCAATGATTCTTGCGGACAGTTTGCATTAGTCATTGTATTTAGTCTTGAATTGTTCGTTTGGACAGTTTGGGGAGACTAGTATTTTTATGTTAGATTCATTCGTTAAGGTTATTGTTATTTTGATTAATTTGATGAAATTTCGGTACAATGCATTTCAAGTTGTTCTCTGAGTGCATACTTGATTATCGGGAAATTATTTTCACCGATGTCATGTCGTGTACTTGGAGACCAATGCGAAATGCTGTCGAAATTTAGTCAAATTGTTCAAAATAATGCTAACCATGACGTTTGAGGCTAACATAAAAGACAGTCTTCCTAAATGGGGTAGGGCCACACCTATAAATAAAAAAGTGAGATTTTCATGCATGGAATTGCTTAGATGGATCGAAGTTGGATCAATCAAAGTTGCATGAGCCCAGAATATGAGGATGGCGTGGAGAAGTTCTTGCAATTTGCTTCAGAAAGAGGTCGACCGAATGAAAAAGGAAAATATTATTGTCCTTGCATCAACTGTTTGAACAGAAGACGACAACTACTGGACGACATACAGGACCATCTATTGTGTGATGGGATCAAGAAGAATTACACGACGTGGATATGGCATGGGGAAGTGACTGACATGCAGAGTGGGTCCCAATCTGAACCGTTTGATGTAGAAATGGGAAATCGATTGGAGGACATGATTCGTGACCTTGGACAAGAGTCTTTTCAGGAAGCACACGCCCCTGTGTATGAAGGATTGCAGAGTGATTCAAAGAAGCCTTTGTATACGGGGTGCAAGAATTCCTTAACGTTGTTGTCTGCGGTGTTAAGTTTGGTTAATGTGAAGGCCAGGTATGGGTGGAGTGACAAAAGTTTCACCTCACTGCTTGAGGTAGTGCACAATCTGCTTCCAGAGGACAACACACTGCCTAAAACTTACTATAAGGCGAAAAAGATATTGTGTCCCATGGGTATGGAGTATCAGAAGATTCATGCTTGCCCCAATGATTGTATACTCTACAGGCATGAATTCCAAGAAATGTCCAAATGCCCTATCTGTGGGACTTCACGGTACAAAGTCAAGGATGAAGAGGAAAGCAGTTATGATGAAAACTCAAACAAGGGCCCGCTAGCGAAGGTTTTGAGGTATCTTCCAATCATTCCAAGCTTTAAGCGTCTTTTTGCTAACGAGGACGACGCAAAAGACCTTACATGGCATGCAAATGGAAGGATTTCTAATGGACTGGTCCATCATCCGGCTGATTGCTCACAGTGGAAGAAGATTGATGGTTTGTATCCGGATTTTGGGAAAGAGCCAAGAAATCTTAGACTTGGCCTCGCCAGTGATGGAATGAATCCATATGGCACCTTAAGCACGCAACACAGTTCATGGCCAGTTCTGCTAGTAATTTACAATTTGTCTCCTTGGTTGTGTATGAAGAAAAAATACATGATGTTGTCTATGATGATATCGGGCCTAAGACAGCCAGGAAATGACATTAATGTTTATCTAAGTCCGTTGGTTGAAGACCTGGGAAAGTTGTGGGACCAGGGGGTTGTAGTGTTTGATGCGTTTCGAAAGGAGACGTTTGAAATGCGTGCAATGCTTTTTTGTACCATTAATGACTTTCCAACATATGGGAATCTCAGCGGTTACAGTGTTAAGGGTCATCATGCATGCCCCATCTGTGAAGAAAACACAAGCTACATACAACTAAAACATGGAAGAAAAACAGTCTATAGTAGGCATCGCCATTTTCTAACACCCAATCATCCTTACAGACGACTGAAAAAAGATTTTAATGGAAGTCAAGAGCACAATATTGCGCTGATACCATTGACTGGTGAGCAGGTATATCAGCGGGTTCAACACCTGAATAATGTATTTGGAAAGACCCAAAAGAAGGATAAAAGTAAGAGTTGCATATGGAAGAAGAGGTCCATTTTCTTTGATCTTCCGTATTGGTCTAATTTTGACGTTAGACATTGTATTGATGTTATGCATGTGGAGAAAAATGTTTGTGACAGTGTGATTGGGACGCTCCTTAACATTCAAGGCAAGACGAAGGATGGCTTGAATACCCGTCAAGATCTAGATTATATGGGCATACGATCACAGTTGCATCCAAGGTCTGATGGGAAGAAAATTTACTTGCCCCCAGCTTGCCATACTTTGTCCAAAAAGGAGAAGATAAGTTTTTGTTAGTGTCTTCGTCGGGTGAAGGTTCCACAAGGATACTATTCAAATATTAAGAGCCTTGTGCAGTTGAAGGAGCTTAAGCTTGTAGGGTTAAAGTCTCATGATTGTCACGTGCTCGTGCAACAATTGTTAGCCGTGACTATACGAGACATCTTGCCAAACAAAGTCAGGTTAGCCATAACTCGCTTGTGCTTTTTCTTCCATGCTATATGTAGCAAAGTCATTAATCCAGTCAAGTTTGATGAGTTGGAAAATGAGGCCGCAATTATACTGTGCCAGTTGGAGATGTATTTTCCCCCTACTTTCTTTGACATCATGATTTACTTGATTGTGTATCTGGTCAGAGAAATCAAATGTTGTGGTCCTGTTTATCTACGGTGGATGTACCTGGTTGAGTGATACATGAAGATCTTAAAAGGTATACAAAGAATCTATATTGTCCAGAAGCATATATTGTTGAGAGGTACATTGTAGAAGAAGCCATTGAATTTTGTTCAGAATACATTGAGAAGGCTAAACCTGTTGGCCTTCCTGAGTCTCGGCATGATGACAGAGTGGGTGGTAAGGGTTCAAGAGGACTGCATGTGATCACTCCAAGTGTAGAACATTTGTTACAAGCTCACTTGTATGTCTTGAACAACAGTAATGAAGTTTTGCCATACATACTTAAGCATGAAGCTTTAGTCGAACAAAATAATCCAAAAATGTCAAAGAATTGGGTGTTGAAAAAGCATAACAAGACTTTCTGTGATTGGTTTAAAGATACAATCTTTGCAGATGAGAATGCTTCAGAAACATTAAGAAAGCTAGCAGATTGGCCTAAAAGAAATGTTATAACCTGGCAAGGATACGACATAAACAAGTATTCATTTTACATAAAAGCGCAAGATGACAAAAGTACAATGCAGAACAGCGGGGTCACCCTAAGGGCTGAATCTCAACACTTCGCAAGTGTGAATGATGCCAATCCCTGTGTAGCTTCCATCCCTTACTGGGTTCATTGATGAAATTTGGGAGCTTAACTATGTCAAATTTATTGTATGTGTTTTCAAATGTAAATGGGTTGACAGCAACATTGATGTGCACACCGATGATATAGGATTTACGCTGGTAGACCTAAAGAAACTTGGTTACCGCAATGACCCTTTCATCATGGCAGAACAAGCTAGACAAGTATTTTGCGTGCAAGACCCTTGTGATGAAAGGTGGTGCGTGGTTCTCCAGGGCAAAACAATTGGTGTTAATGTAGAAGATGATGATTCATACATGGACACCTATGTTAGTCCTTTGACCACACAAATCACTCCTAACGTTGTCGGAGAAGAAGAAGCTGACGATGTTCATGCTAATCGTAATGATCATGATGAAGGAGAATTGATTAACATCGTCTAATGTAATTTTCTAGAGAGAGAGAGCTCACGAAAGCAAGTAAGTGACAACTACACTTTTTTCTGATTGTTTAAAATTATATCTTAACCTGTTGCAAAATTTATTTATAACTTTGTCTTGTTATTTGTTAGTGCTTAGCTTTACTTAGTTTTAAAAGATTGGCTAAAATTTTGTTAAAACATAAGCACTTAGACAATGAAGGAAAGCTGGAGTTGCTGCACATGATGTCTAACATTATGTCAAGGAATCAGATTGGGCTGCACAATGCACAAGGCAAGATAAAATGTCAAATGAAGAATTGAAGCTGCAGGATCCACGATGTCGGATACAATGTCCAGGACATCCTGCCCGAAAATACTGGACACATAAATCTGTTATATCTTTAACAGATTAATGTGCAGTCAGCAACAGATTAGGAGCTCTATCTTTAGGAACGAATTAAAAGATAATTAAAGATTGAATTACAAACTTGAATAGTTTCGTTCAGGGATTAGAGATTGAAGATAAAAACTAAAAGATAAAACTTTATCTTTTAGATCTTTAAGTGCAGATTTTTCAGGAGAATGATAGAGCTTATCCAGCGCAAGTTGTTGCAGCCCAGATACGTACACTGCTATATAAACATGAAGGCTGCACGGGTTTTTAATCAAGTCAGAGATTGAAGAGTTATTTTGTGAGTTTTGTGACTTGAGTGTTTTGTGAGCCACCTTGATGTTACCCTAACATCAAGTGTTGGACCTGAGTGTGTAGAGTTGATCTCTATTGTTCAGAGAGAAATCTCTGGTGTGTCTTTGATTTGTTTGTAAACACGGGTGAGTGATTGAGAGGGAGTGAGAGGGGTTCTCATATCTAAGAGTGGCTCTTAGGTAGAAATTGCATGGGTAGTGGTTAGGTGAGAAGGTTGTATACAGTGGCTGTTAGATCTTCGAACTAATACTATTTTAGTGGATTTCCTCCCTGGCTTGGTAGCCCCCAGATGTAGGTGACGTTGCACCGAACTGGGTTAACAATTCTCTTGTGTTATTTACTTGTTTAATCTGTTCATACTGTCATATACAATCTGCATGTTCTGAAGAGCGATGTCGTGACATCCTGTACGACATCTGTCCTCAGTTTCAGAATTTCAATTGGTATCAGAGCAGGCACTCTAAATCACTGAGTGAGATCTAGGGAGATAAATTCTGATGAACATGGAGAAAGAAGGAGGACCAGTGAACAGACCACCAATTCTGGATGGAACCAACTATGAATACTGGAAAGCAAGGATGGTGGCCTTCCTCAAATCACTGGATAGCAGAACCTGGAAAGCTGTCATCAAAGGCTGGGAACATCCCAAGATGCTGGACACAGAAGGAAAGCCCACTGATGAATTGAAGCCAGAAGAAGACTGGACAAAAGAAGAAGACGAATTGGCACTTGGAAACTCCAAAGCCTTGAATGCCCTATTCAATGGAGTTGACAAGAATATCTTCAGATTGATCAACACATGCACAGTTGCCAAGGATGCATGGGAGATTCTGAAAACCACTCATGAAGGAACCTCCAAAGTGAAGATGTCCAGATTGCAACTATTGGCTACAAAATTCGAAAATCTGAAGATGAAGGAGGAAGAATGCATTCATGACTTCCACATGAACATTCTTGAAATTGCCAATGCTTGCACTGCCTTGGGAGAAAGGATGACAGATGAAAAGCTGGTGAGAAAGATCCTCAGATCTTTGCCTAAGAGATTTGACATGAAAGTCACTGCAATAGAGGAGGCCCAAGACATTTGCAACATGAGAGTAGATGAACTCATTGGTTCCCTTCAAACCTTTGAGCTAGGACTCTCGGATAGGACTGAAAAGAAGAGCAAGAACCTGGCGTTCGTGTCCAATGATGAAGGAGAAGAAGATGAGTATGACCTGGATACTGATGAAGGTCTGACTAACGCAGTTGTGCTCCTTGGAAAACAGTTCAACAAAGTGCTGAAAAGAATGGACAGGAGGCAGAAACCACATGTCCGGAACATCCCTTTCGACATCAGGAAAGGTAGTGAATACCAGAAGAAGTCAGATGAAAAGCCCAGTCACAGCAAAGGAATTCAATGCCATGGGTGTGAAGGCTATGGACACATCAAGGCTGAATGTCCCACCCATCTCAAGAAGCAGAGGAAAGGACGTTCTGTATGTTGGTCTGATGATACAGAGAGTGAACAAGAAAGTGATTCTGACAGAGATGTGAATGCACTCACTGGGAGATTTGAATCTGATGAAGATTCAAGTGATATTGATATTGAAATCACTTTTGATGAGCTTGCTATATCCTATAGAGAACTATGCATCAAAAGTGAGAAGATTCTTCAGCAAGAAGCTCAACTGAAGAAGATCATTGCAAATCTGGAGGCTGAGAAGGAGGCACATGAAGAGGAGATCTCTGAGCTTAAAGGAGAAATTGGTTTTCTGAACTCTAAACTGGAAAACATGACAAAATCAATAAAGATGCTGAATAAAGGCTCAGATATGCTTGATGAGGTGCTACAGCTTGGGAAGAATGTTGGAAACCAGAGAGGACTTGGATTTAATCATAAATCTGCTGGCAGAACAACCATGACAGAATTTGTTCCTGCCAAAAATAGCACTGGAGCCACGATGTCACAACATCGGTCTCGACATCATGGAACGCAGCAGAAAAAGAACAAAAGAAAGAAGTGGAGGTGTCACTACTGTGGCAAGTATGGTCACATAAAGCCCTTTTGCTATCATCTACATGGCCATCCACATCATGGAACTCAAAGTAGCAGCAGCGGAAGGAAGATGATGTGGGTTCCAAAACACAAGATTGTTAGTCTTGTTGTTCATACTTCACTTAGAGCATCAGCTAAGGAAGATTGGTACCTAGATAGCGGCTGTTCCAGACACATGACAGGAGTTAAAGAATTCCTGGTGAACATTGAACCTTGCTCCACTAGCTATGTGACATTTGGAGATGGCTCTAAAGGAAAGATCACTGGAATGGGAAAGCTAGTCCATGATGGACTTCCTAGTCTGAACAAAGTACTGCTGGTGAAGGGACTGACTGCAAACTTGATCAGCATCAGTCAGTTGTGTGATGAAGGATTCAATGTAAACTTCACAAAGTCAGAATGCTTGGTGACAAATGAGAAGAGTGAAGTTCTAATGAAGGGCAGCAGATCAAAGGACAACTGTTACCTATGGACACCTCAAGAAACCAGTTACTCCTCCACATGTCTATCCTCTAAAGAAGATGAAGTCAAAATATGGCATCAAAGATTTGGACATCTGCACTTAAGAGGCACGAAGAAAATCATTGACAAAGGTGCTGTTAGAGGCATTCCCAATCTGAAAATAGAAGAAGGCAGAATCTGTGGTGAATGTCAGATTGGAAAGCAAGTCAAGATGTCCCACCAGAAGCTTCAACATCAGACCACTTCCAGGGTGCTGGAACTACTTCACATGGACTTGATGGGGCCTATGCAAGTTGAAAGCCTTGGAGGAAAGAGGTATGCCTATGTTGTTGTGGATGATTTCTCCAGATTTACCTGGGTCAACTTTATCAGAGAGAAATCAGACACCTTTGAAGTATTCAAAGAGTTGAGTCTAAGACTTCAAAGAGAAAAAGACTGTGTCATCAAGAGAATTAGGAGTGACCATGGCAGAGAATTTGAAAACAGCAAGTTTACTGAATTCTGCACATCTGAAGGCATCACTCATGAGTTCTCTGCAGCCATCACACCACAACAAAATGGCATAGTTGAAAGGAAAAACGGGACTTTGCAAGAAGCTGCTAGGGTCATGCTTCATGCCAAAGAACTTCCCTATAATCTCTGGGCTGAAGCCATGAACACAGCATGCTATATCCACAACAGAGTCACACTTAGAAGAGGGACTCCAACCACACTGTATGAAATCTGGAAAGGGAGGAAGCCAACTGTCAAGCACTTCCACATCTTTGGAAGTCCATGTTACATTTTGGCAGATAGAGAGCAAAGGAGAAAGATGGATCCCAAGAGTGATGCAGGAATATTCTTGGGATACTCTACAAACAGCAGAGCATATAGAGTATTCAATTCTAGAACCAGAACTGTGATGGAATCCATCAATGTGGTTGTTGATGATCTAACTCCAGCAAGAAAGAAGGATGTCGAAGACGATGTCAGAACATCGGGAGACAATGTAGCAGATACAGCTAAAAGTGCAGAAAATGCAGAAATTGCAGAAAACTCTGATTCTGCTACAGATGAACCAAACATCAATCAACCTGACAAGAGTCCCTCCATTAGAATCCAGAAGATGCACCCCAAGGAGCTGATTATAGGAGATCCAAACAGAGGAGTCACTACAAGATCAAGGGAGATTGAGATTGTCTCCAATTCATGCTTTGTCTCCAAAACTGAGCCAAAGAATGTGAAAGAGGCACTGATTGATGAGTTATGGATCAATGCTATGCAAGAAGAATTGGAGCAATTCAAAAGGAATGAAGTTTGGGAGCTAGTTCCTAGACCCGAGGGAACTAATGTGATTGGCACCAAGTGGATCTTCAAGAACAAAACCAATAAAGAAGGTGTTATAACCAGAAACAAGGCCAGACTTGTTGCTCAAGGCTACACTCAGATTGAAGGTGTAGACTTTGATGAAACTTTCGCCCCTGTTGCTAGACTTGAGTCCATCAGATTGTTACTTGGTGTAGCTTGCATCCTCAAATTCAAGCTATACCAGATGGATGTGAAGAGCGCGTTTCTGAATGGATACCTGAATGAAGAAGTCTATGTGGAGCAGCCAAAGGGATTTGTAGATCCAACTCATCCAGATCATGTATACAGGCTCAAGAAGGCTCTCTATGGATTGAAGCAAGCTCCAAGAGCTTGGTATGAAAGGCTAACAGAGTTCCTTACTCAGCAAGGGTATAGGAAGGGAGGAATTGACAAGACTCTCTTTGTCAAACAAGATGCTGAAAACTTGATGATAGCACAGATATATGTTGATGACATTGTGTTTGGAGGGATGTCGAATGAGATGCTTCGACATTTTGTCCAACAGATGCAATCTGAATTTGAGATGAGTCTTGTTGGAGAGCTGACTTATTTTCTGGGACTCCAAGTGAAGCAGATGGAAGACTCCATATTCCTCTCACAAAGCAAGTATGCAAAGAACATTGTCAAGACGTTTGGGATGGAAAATGCTAGCCATAAAAGAACACCTGCACCTACTCACTTGAAGCTGTCAAAGGATGAAGCTGGCACCAGTGTTGATCAAAGTCTGTACAGAAGCATGATTGGGAGCTTACTATATTTAACAGCAAGCAGACCTGACATCACCTTTGCAGTAGGTGTTTGTGCAAGATATCAAGCCAATCCCAAGATAAGTCACTTGAATCAAGTAAAGAGAATTCTGAAATATGTAAATGGCACCAGTGACTATGGGATTATGTACTGTCATTGTTCAGATTCAATGCTGGTTGGATATTGTGATGCTGATTGGGCTGGAAGTGCAGATGACAGAAAAAGCACTTCTGGTGGATGTTTCTATTTGGGAAACAATCTTATTTCATGGTTCAGCAAGAAGCAGAACTGTGTGTCCCTATCTACTGCAGAAGCAGAGTATATTGCAGCAGGAAGCAGCTGTTCACAACTAGTTTGGATGAAGCAGATGCTGAAGGAGTACAATGTCGAACAAGATGTCATGACATTGTACTGTGACAACATGAGTGCTATTAATATTTCTAAAAATCCTGTTCAACACAGCAGAACCAAGCACATTGACATTAGACATCACTATATTAGAGATCTTGTTGATGATAAAGTTATCACACTGGAGCATGTTGCCACTGAGGAACAAGTAGCAAATATTTTCACAAAGGCATTGGATGCAAATCAGTTTGAAAAACTGAGGGGCAAGCTGGGCATTTGTCTGCTAGAGGAGTTATAGCAGTTACTTCTATCTGAACGTGCTCAAACTTCTCACTCAACATTAATAGCACGTTCACTACTGGGCCAAAACAAATTCAACCTCCGTTTCACACGTTCTCCTACATTCCTCATTCAAACTTCCATTTTCGTGGCAATCTCGTTTTCATCAGCATTCCCCAACACTTCTCAGATATTCACGAAACCACTCCCAAAGCTCTGCTTCTCCATGGCTACCTCACCAAAAGAAACCTCATCCCCTGTTTCACCCTCTGTACCATCATCTCCATCATCCTCCAAAACTCCATCAAACCAGGAACAACCTGCACTCAATATCCAATCCATACAAATGATTCCTGGTCCAGGCCCTGTTCCTGAGAAACTGGTCCCTAAAAGACAACAGGGAGTGAAGATTTTTGAAAACCCTAGCTTTGCAACAAGCCCTAGGGAAGAAGACACTGAGATGGATAAGAAGATCCGCAGTTTTGTGAATAGCATTTTGAAAAATGCTTCTGTCCCTGATGCTGATAAAGATGTCCCAACATCTTCCACCCCAAATGCTGAAGTCCTCTCTTCATCCAGTGAAGAGAAATCAACAGAGGAAGAGGATCAAGCCACAGAGGAGACCCCTGCACCAAGGGCACCAGAACCTGCTCCAGGTGACTTCATTGACCTAGAAGAAGTAGAATCTGATGAGGAACCCATTGCCAAAAAGTTGGCACCTGGCATTGCAGAAAGATTACAAAGCAGAAAGGGAAAAAGCCCCATTACTAGGTCTGGACGAATCAAAACTACTGCACAGAAGAAGAGCACATCAATCACTCCTACCACATCCAGATGGAGCAAAGTTGCAATCCCTTCCAAGAAGAGGAAAGAAATTTCCTCATCTGATTCTGATGATGATGTCGAACTAGATGTTCCCGACATCAAGAGAGCCAAGAAATCAGGGAAAAAGGTGCCTGGAAATGTCCCTGATGCCCCATTGGACAACATTTCATTCCACTCCATTGGCAATGTTGAAAGGTGGAAATTTGTATATCAACGCAGACTTGCTTTAGAAAGAGAACTGGGAAGAGATGCCTTGGATTGCAAGGAGATCATGGACCTCATCAAGGCTGCTGGACTGCTGAAAACTTTCACCAAGTTGGGAGATTGTTATGAAAGTCTAGTCAGGGAATTCATTGTCAACATTCCCTCTGACATAACAAACAGAAAGAGTGATGAATATCAGAAAGTGTTTGTCAGAGGAAAATGTATTAGATTCTCCCCTGCTGTAATCAACAAGTACCTGGGCAGACCAACTGAAGGAGTGGTGGATATTGCTGTTTCTGAGCATCAAATTGCCAAGGAAATCACTGCCAAGCAAGTCCAGCATTGGCCAAAGAAAGGGAAGCTTTCTGCAGGGAAGCTAAGTGTGAAGTATGCAATCCTGCATAGGATTGGCACTGTCAACTGGGTACCCACCAATCATACTTCCACTGTTGCCACAGGTTTGGGTAAATTTCTGTATGCTGTTGGAACCAAGTCCAAATTTAATTTTGGAAACTATATTTTTGATCAAACTATTAAGCATTCAGAATCTTTTGCTGTCAAATTACCCATTGCCTTCCCAACTGTATTGTGTGGCATTATGTTGAGTCAACATCCCAATATTTTAAACAACATTGACTCTGTGAAGAAGAGAGAATCTCCTCTATCCCTGCATTACAAACTGTTTGAGGGGACACATGTCCCAGACATTGTCTCGACATCAGGGAAAGCTGCTGCTTCAGGTGCTGTGTCCAAGGATGATTTGATTGCTGAACTCAAGGACACATGCAAGGTGCTGGAGGCAACCATCAAAGCCAACACAGAGAAGAAAATGGAGCTGGAACGCCTGATCAAAAGACTCTCAGACAATGGCGTTGATGATGGAGAAGCAGCTGAGGAAGAAGAAGATGCAGCAGAGGATACAGAATCAGATGATGATGATTCTGATGCCACCCCATGACCATCAGACCTTTATTTTTTTACTCTTACTAGCTATTGGGGCATGTCCCTTTGAACAATTGATTGTTATTGGTCTGTAATATTTGCACATTAATTTCATGCATTCTACTTTTGCCAAATTCTGTCTAAAAAGGGGGAGTAGTAGGATATTATGCATGATTTATGATTTTGAGGGGGAGTAGTATTTATACTGCTGCTGCTGATGATGATTGATGTAAGCTACTGAAACTAGTAGCTGATAGAAGATGCTGCAGTGAACTGCTGCCTAGCAGAATATTCACTTCACAGCAGTAAGAGCATGGAGACAGGGGGAGCAGAAAGCTGATGTCACGTGAGATGTCTTGACATCCTGGAAAAGACTTGTAGATTTGCAACTTGCAGAATTTTGCTGTCACCACTACAGATACTGCTGTGCTTGATTACTCTGATAATGAAAGTTGTTGATCCCACTTGCATGACTGCTCGTACCTGCTCAGGAAGTGTCTAAGTATGTTTTAGACAAAATTTGCCAAAGGGGGAGATTGTTAGTGCTTAGCTTTACTTAGTTTTAAAAGATTGGCTAAAATTTTGTTAAAACATAAGCACTTAGACAATGAAGGAAAGCTGGAGTTGCTGCACATGATGTCTAACATTATGTCAAGGAATCAGATTGGGCTGCACAATGCACAAGGCAAGATAAAATGTCAAATGAAGAATTGAAGCTGCAGGATCCACGATGTCGGATACAATGTCCAGGACATCCTGCCCGAAAATACTGGACACATAAATCTGTTATATCTTTAACAGATTAATGTGCAGTCAGCAACAGATTAGGAGCTCTATCTTTAGGAACGAATTAAAAGATAATTAAAGATTGAATTACAAACTTGAATAGTTTCGTTCAGGGATTAGAGATTGAAGATAAAAACTAAAAGATAAAACTTTATCTTTTAGATCTTTAAGTGCAGATTTTTCAGGAGAATGATAGAGCTTATCCAGCGCAAGTTGTTGCAGCCCAGATACGTACACTGCTATATAAACATGAAGGCTGCACGGGTTTTTAATCAAGTCAGAGATTGAAGAGTTATTTTGTGAGTTTTGTGACTTGAGTGTTTTGTGAGCCACCTTGATGTTACCCTAACATCAAGTGTTGGACCTGAGTGTGTAGAGTTGATCTCTATTGTTCAGAGAGAAATCTCTGGTGTGTCTTTGATTTGTTTGTAAACACGGGTGAGTGATTGAGAGGAGTGAGAGGGGTTCTCATATCTAAGAGTGGCTCTTAGGTAGAAATTGCATGGGTAGTGGTTAGGTGAGAAGGTTGTATACAGTGGCTGTTAGATCTTCGAACTAATACTATTTTAGTGGATTTCCTCCCTGGCTTGGTAGCCCCCAGATGTAGGTGACGTTGCACCGAACTGGGTTAACAATTCTCTTGTGTTATTTACTTGTTTAATCTGTTCATACTGTCATATACAATCTGCATGTTCTGAAGAGCGATGTCGTGACATCCTGTACGACATCTGTCCTCAGTTTCAGAATTTCATTATTTATGGATGGTTTACTCAAGAGAGAGTGAAATCAGGCATAATTCATTAGTCTTATAATAAAATATGAAAAATTTAGTCATATCTGTATCTTGCAAGTTTCCCAATTTGCCTTTAATCTATATTATAATGGGCTGGGATAGTCAAAGTATTGATTGTATTTAACATGCATTGGATTTGGTGTTTGGTAGATGTAGAAAACGATGTTTATAATACCCCTCCTGCCCTCAGTAAAAAACTTGAGGCATCGGTTTATTGTTCTAGATGGAATCCTTAGGACTTCATACAACTCATGTTTGTCGCCAGTTTCATCATTCACCACCCTTACCTTCTCTGGCTTCTCACGTTTATTGTTGTGAAACCCATATTTATGCTCTCCTCCCTTCATGTCTTGTTTTATCACAACTTTAGCCGAATCTCCTATCTTCAGCACAGTTGAATCTCCTGTCTTATTCTCTAATGACACACTTTGATGGCCTGTATCTCTTTTCTTCATATGTTTTAGTGCTTCAGCTTCAGAATGCATAGAGCAATTTGAACTTTCCCAGTGATCACCAAAGGCTTCTGCATCAGCATTGACACTCTCCACCCTTTTTGCTTTATGCTTCTGTGTTGCATTCCCTGCTTCCTCCTTATAAATCTCAGATTTATTAGAGGTTTCACTAGATCAATCAACACCAATCCGTGGCTCTTCCTCCTCTACCAGCTTAATTAAAAAGCACCAACCCCTGTTTTGAATCACAACTAAAAAACACAAGTAAATCACTTATGACTTATCCTCTTTTGATTAATCCTTTTTTGAAAGCACACACACACACATACACACACACAGACACAGAGAGAGAAAAAGACACACACATACAGAGAGACACACACACACCTACAATAATAAAGCATGACCACCCCCAAACTCCACTATTCCAGATCACTTACATAAAGAACTCTTGATGTTGATAATTGTCTGTAATCAAAATTTACATTTTGTATGTTGTTGTATGTTATTGTATAAAACATCATGGCTTCTCCACCTGCCTCCCCTCCTCCTCCTCCTCCTCCTCCTCCTCCTCCTCCTCCTCCTCCTCCTCCTGCTTCTTCGGATGCATCGGCTTCGCCGTCTCCCTGGAAGCGGACACGCAAAACCTCACGTCTACGATCGTTGTCTACTAGACCACCTGGTGCTGAGAGACCAGTGGTCCATGTTGATCCTGCTACCGGCAAGGCCGAGATCCCCATAGGAAGAAATTAAGAACATATTTGGGGATTGTGGCGCATGATAAGGTGGACGTCACCTACGAGAACTGGAAGGAGGTCCCTACTGCTCAGAAGGACCTGATTTGGGAGGATATTCAGGTATTTTTCTTTTCTTATTTGATTTTGTTTAATTAATAGCCAAAAAATACATTATTGTAACAAATAAACCCTATTTGATGTTGTCAGGCGTTATTTGAAATCCCAGAGGCTTCTGACAGTAGGACGAAAAGGAACTTACTTCAAACCGTGGACGAGAGATGGAGGCAGTTTAAATCAGACCTCACGAGGAAATGGGCCCTTGCAGCTGATCAGGACGGTGTGGAGAAATACGGCATCAGCAAGGAAAAATGAGCCCAGTTTTGCCAGACTCGCAGAGACCCTTCTTGGGAGGTATGTTCCTTGCCGTTTAAGTTGTTTTTCAAAAAACATTAACTTGTTATACTTCATTCTAGCAATTTGAAATATTATTGTTTTATTTTTGCAGGATGTGCACAAAAAGGCACAGGCCATCCAGAAGCAAAACACTGCCCCCCACGTTTTGTCTCGTGGGGGTTATGACTATTTGGAACAGAAGCTCCTGGCTGAGAAGACGAAGAAGAAGCTGGAGGAAGCTACACAGTCAGGAAGTGTTGATGGCGCCATCGACCCTCCATCCCCGATCAGACGTCACGTGAAGTGGAAGATGGCCCGCACGAAGAAAACATGGGAGATGACGACTGAGGCTGCAAAGGAAATCGCTGAGAAGATTGTAAGTCATTTTCAACTAACCATTAGAATTATATTTCAATATTTTGTGAATGCCATGTACAACTATGTGTTTTCTGTGCAGGATTCCTTTGAGGAGCAGGCGACACAGGGATCCTTTGTCCCCCATGGACGTCAGGATGTTCTCACCACTGCTATTGGACGTCCAAAACACCCTGGACGTGTCCGTGTTGCTGGAGTCGGTGTCACCATCAAGCAATACTTTGGATCGGCTCCACGGACGTCCCACAGCTCTTCCTCCCTGCCTCCTGAAAAATTGTAGCAGCTGACCCAGCAAATCAGGGACCAGCTAGAGGAGTCCATCACAGAAAAAATGACGCGGCAGCTCATGGCATCCTTCAGCTAGATGCAGTCCCAGATGCAATCTCAGGGACTTGCACTGCCTCTAGAGCCTCTGGTTGGTCCCTCCGGTCCTCGAGTGAGCACAAAAGGGAGTTATGTTGATCCCTCAAGAAACGATCCTGAGACGGGTGACTCAGATAGGTGCAGCTTGTACATCGAAGCAGATCCTGCTCGCCTGGTTGCCTTGGGGAGAGTTTATGAGGGATCCACTGTTGTTCATAACACTTCTTTGTTGTCTGGCCAAGTAAAGGTGAGTGTAGAGGAGGTTACAGATGCAGATGCTCTAGTTCCTGTAACCACTGATGAGGTTTCCTTAGTGGGGTAGACACTTCACACTTTCCTTGCTTGGCCGACACATCTGGTCAAGTCTTTATCACAACAGGTACTTCACTCTTACTATATGTTTCTTCTTTTTAAATTAATTCATTCAGCGTGCCTCAAATTAGACCATTTAACTTTGTTTCATGAACAGGTAGCTATGTCTCCGGCAAAACCACCTCTAAAGCCTGATCCGCAGGTCGATGATCCGCTTTATCTTATGACATTGACCATCCCAGAGCTTTTCTTGAGGCCTTATCAGGTTACATGGGATGCCACCATGTTCGGGGTCTTCAATCCAGATTTCCCGCTCTACATAAAGCACGAAGACCTCTCTGAAATCGCACACGGTGGTCAATGTCTCAGCATATCAGTGTTACAGTTGTGGATTTTGTAAGTCATTTTATATTACTTTTAATTACCCAAGTTATTGCTTTCAATGCATAAATATTTAACTTTGACTTAACATAAACAGGCATCTCACTGAAACAAGTATGCGAGCAAAGAATTCTGATATCTATGGATTCCTCGAGCCACAGTCCATTCAGAGGTCTGGGCAATCACAGTTTGAGTTTGAAAGTTACATAAAGACTTGGATGCAGAGTTCAAAACGCAATGTCTATCTTGGAGCCTACCTAAATGGGTAAATCACACAAAATAACTGAATTTAATTAATGTTTACTAATATACTAACCCATATTCGTCTCCACTGCAGTGGACACTGGCAGATGGTGGTCATCCTGCCCAAGGAACACCTAGTTGTCTGGTTTTGTTCATTGCATAACATGCCAGACAACTACCTTAAGGGGATTATTAACATGTTAGTGTTCTTTCCAATACATTTGCATTGAAATACCTCAACAACACCACTTTTTAATTGTTACTCGCATGGAACAGTGCTTTAAAAGGTCTTGATGATGCTCCACAGCCTAAATCAAAGGCTCCTGCTAGGTGGATTGTCGTCAAGGTATGTCATTTACATAAAACTTCCACTTATATATATTTCTTATGTGTCTGTACACTAGTTGTTTAATTAATATCCAAATTTCATTATGTATTTAGTGTAATAGACAAAAAGGAAGTACTGAGTGCGGCTACTATGTCATGCACTGGATGTCCACCATCATTTTATGACTTTTTAGGAAAACTGGAAAGCGGTACGTTTATTTCAAACAAATTCGATTTTTTTATAATTTGTATTACATTATTAACTTATTATTATTTATTTCATCATGCAGTATTTTAACGATCCTAGACCATTGGAGCCAGAGAGATTAAAGGCGTTGCGGATCCAGTGGACACAGTATTATCTCCGAGTTAGAGATCAGACCTAGGATTTAGGGACATTCAGTTTAGCTTAGTTTACTTTAGTTTAACATTTTTGGCATTTCCTATGTAATTTGAACATTGAATTCATTTGTTGATTGTTGTTTATAATAAATCAATTATTCGATGTTTATTATGATTAAAACTGCTTCAAAGCAGAATAAAATGTTTATTTGCTGTGAATTGGGTTTGGAATTGCATTTTACAGGTACAAATTTGGGATTATTGTAAAAATAGAAAGTTTATATAAAAAAAAAAACTTGCAAACAACATCGGTTATTAACAAAAACCGATGTTAATATAGTAAACAACATCGATTATTTACAAAAACCGATGTCAACATGCACCTTAACATCGGTTATATTAGAAAATCGATGTCAACGTTTACATATTAACATCGGTTATTTATACATAATCGATGCTAACGTTTGTATATTAACATCGGTTATCTATAAATAATCGATGTTATATACAAAGAACTACAACAAAATAAGTGTATGCATCATCAACGTTGACATCGGTTTTCTACTGAAATCGATGTTAATGTAATAGAAAACCGATGTTAATATATTACATTAACATTTGTTTTGCTAGAGAATCGATGTCAATCTATAACATTAACATCGGTTTTACTACAAAATCGATGTCAACATTCGTCATGCATACACTATTTTTTGCTGTAGTTCATTGTGTATAACATCGGGTATTTAGAAAATCGATGTTATCGTATTTATGTTAACATCGGTTTTTTAAAACCGATGTTAACAATAATACATTCAACATCGATACTTTCAACATCGGTTTTAGAACCGATGTAGAATGCCCTAAATAACCAATGTTGAAAGTATAATTTCTAATAGTGATAACACAAAAAATAAAATAAAATAATAATCTAAATTAAGAAAATCTCAAAAGTCACTCTTTTAATGATTAGAAAGGTCACCAAGAGTAAATATAGGTCCATTTTCAATTATAAAAATGATTCAACAAGTTCAAATAAAGTTGATTAATTAGTTATCGAAGCCAAGTATAGACACTACTAAAAAAGCTACAATTTACGACGTTGATTCTAAATCGGTTCTAGAGAACCGTCTTAAAAAGGTTCGTGGTGGCATTTTTGTAATAAAATGAAATATAACAACGACATTTGTGAAGAACCGACTTTGATGAGGTATGCGAAATGGCGAAATGGTAATTTTGTATTCTGGTACAAAGACGGTTTTGTCCAAAAAACCATCTTTGTTAGGTTAATATCTCGTTCATATATATTGGATAGTACTCAGTACTATTGCTAACCCGAGAAACCCTAGCTAGCTGCCGCGCGTGCTCCCGCTCTGCCTTTGGTTCCATTTCCTCCGCGCAGGAAGGCCAGCTCTGTGGCGGTTCTCGTAAGCTGCTGCTTCAACTGCTTCCCGATGAAATCTTCCTTCCTTGACCTCTCCATGGAGAACAAATCGACGTCTCCCTCGGAACGAGAACGAACGAGAACTAAATGAAGAGAGGAGTACGTGCCCTGTTTTTTTGTGTTCCGAAATAGAGGAATATGAAGGTGGAACAGTAACCGGCAAGGAAGTAGTTAAAAACAGGGATTGGGAGATGAATGAAAGTGCCTGTCGATTGAATTTTTCATTTTCGTTTTTGTTTGGTTTGATGCTGATTTTTTTTTATTTGTGGTTGCGTTTCTATTTGGGATTCGCTGATTATACTAAGTATTTTTATAGAATGGTTAGGTAGAGATTTTCCTTCGTTGATATTATTGTGATTAATTGTGCTTGGAAGGTTGTGCAGATCTAATTCCAAAGCTGGAAGGTTGTGCCATGTGCACTTGTGCAGTTTTGATTTGATCCTAGCATGTTATACATGGATAGGGACGATTCTGCAATACCCCTTAATACCTCTATTAGATACTCATATTTTCAGGTGATGTTGACATAAATATGATCAAATTAGTTACCAATTTACAGTTCTAAAGTATTGTAACAATTACATAACTGATCTAGCATTTGCTTTATATTTATCTCTCATAACATAAAGTTATCATGCACTTTGGTAATTAACAAAGGAAAATGGTAAACGTACAGTCTTGCATTTGCTTTATATTTATTTTCTTTTTGAGGAATCTTCCTACTTCAATTATGCTGATGCTGAGATCTTTCAATTGATTGTAGTTTCTTTTATATTTACAATTTATTTTTTTTCTCTCTTATTTCTATGTTAAATTTATTAGGTTACATCCACGCACTATACCATAGAGGCCCAAAAGGAGCATTACAAATTCAAGAAACTGGAGAATTATATGGTAAATATATCATAAAAGTTTTAGCAGATTTTTTAGTTCATTATATTTCTCTTTTAGTATGCTGGTGAAAATTTGTTAGATGGTTGGAAGAAGCTTGAAATTTAGACTTGCTACCTATTTTGTAATAATGATAAATGTTGTTGCTTAGCTCTTGTTTCAAACTTTGTTTGCTCGCTCAGGTTTTGCCAAATATGGCTTCAATAGAAGATACCAATGCCATTTCATACAATCTTTGTGGTTTGGTTAGGATGGCTAGTGGTGATCTGAAAGTGAAGGTATGCATCTCTTCTTCATGTAATTATTTTAGTAACAATTTCATGTTAAAATTAAAGTTGGTCTTTTCTATCTTTTGGTCACAAGCTTTGAGAGTGAAGTTCTGAACCTGGGAACTAAAAAAATTTGTGATATATTTTTATGGTTGTCAACAATAGATCAACTGAATTTGAGATCCCAAAATGCATTAACCATATATTAGCAAAAATCGGATAATATAAATGGGATAGCCAGATAAAAAATTACTATTGATTTTGTAGGCAAATACTCATGAGCTTTAATGTAAATAGTATGTATATATATATATATATATATATATATATATATATATATATATATATATATATATATATATATATATATAGTAAAAGAATTTTAATTTGTTAAAAAGAACTATGAATATATTTTTAGTTTACTTTTAAAAGTGTTTGTCCAACGATAATATATATGGGTGGGTTTGTTTAAATTTAGTTCTTGAAATGGACCCATTTTGGACTTATAATTCATTTTAAATGGACCCATCTTGGACTTATAAATGAACTTGGGTGTGTACGTACAGATATGGTGAGTATTGGAGTGGAGGATTGCACACTTGTTGGAAAATTGATGAAGATAAAATGTGCTTAGCTAAGAACATATTGTCAACGGAGTTAAAAAAATGCTCTTTTATTAAATAAAAATTATAAAAAAATTACAAAATTATAAATAAGATTTATTAAATAAAGAGTAAGACTTGTACACTTTTATAATTTTTAATAAATTTTAGTGAATATATTAGAAAATGTTATTAGGATTTCTTATTATAATTGTGGTGTTTCACAACATCAACTGATAAATAGGGTGACCGCAGACATGACATGATATTAGGAGTATTTTTCTTTCTTCATTATCTTTTTATTATGAAATTCAATATATGTAGATGCGATCTAACATCCAATTGCATGGCTACCAATTGCCATGTCCCAGTTAATTTTTACTCCATATCTTTGTGTTCCTATGTAGTTCTCTTGAAAATTTGGTGTTACAAATCAAAACCCACAATTATTAATAAACAAAATTTACATACAAATTTTTAGACGTTTTTCAAATTATTCTTTAATCGGAAATAAAAGTTTACATTAAATATTATATATGTTACTGAAACGAAATTTTAATTATGATTGAACAACATAACCAAAAACACTTAAAATAAGTACATCTAACTTTTCTCCATTATTTATCTACTGACTTTATAAATTACGTACATTAAAAATTTTCTTCATTAATACAGTAATCTACTTGCTTTTCTATAATTGTTTCTATCATTAATTAAGTTGAACCTTTCAAGATTCAAATTAATAAAGTTCCTTGCTTCCTCCTAATTAACCTCACTTCTTTTGCACGAGGTGGGAAGGAATAAGATCATGCGTGTAGGTTATGTTTTCTAAAATAAAAATTGTGTATGTTATTTTAAATTGAAACTATCATTAATTAAGTTGAACCTTTCAAGATTCAAATTAATAAAGTTCCTTGCTTCCCCCCTAATTAACCTCACTTCTCAACCTTCAATTTCTCTCTCTAATTGCAGTGTGAACCTCGATTTGGTTCAATTTCACTTGCTAGCTTTTTAATTGCTTCGGTTTCACTTTCACTTTAGAACTTCGATTTTACTTACGGACTTTTGAATTGCTTTGGTTTAACTTGCGACCTTTTGAATTGCTTCGATTTGGCTTGCGAACTTTTGAACTGCGTGGATTTATTTCACTTGTGAACTTCTAATTGCTTCGATTTCAGAGTTTCTCCGCCGTGGTGGGACCTAACGGGAGCGGGAAGAGCAACGTCATCGATGCGATGCTGTTTGTGTTCGGGAAGCGAGCCAAGCAGGTGTGATTGTAGAATGTTCTAGAAACTAATGAGTGTTTTGGAATTGGAGTGTTCTTTTTATTTTTTTAAATGTTTTTTTTTTTAAATTTGGAAACTGATGTGGTTGTTGCAGATGCGGCTGAACAAAGTTTCGGAGTTAATACACAATTCCACCAATCACTGATGTGGTTATTTTTTTAAGTGTTTGAGCTTTTGTTTAATTATTTTTTATGTTTATTATTATTATCATTAAAATGACACCCTTTTTAGCTTTTCTTTTTTGCTTTCAAGAATTTACAAAGTGAAAAATGCTGCATTGAAAACATATCAACTGAAAATGAAAATAAACCACAAACCATAGGCACCAGAAATGATACAAAAGGAATTTCTAAAACAAACTCATGTACAAACTCACTTTTCCAAAACAGGGAACCAGGTAAACTTGGGAACCACACGAGATCAAATTATGTCCGAGAGAAAAAGGAGACAGCTAATGGCTGAGAGATTCATAGCGTTTTCATCTATTATACCTGGCTTGAAGGTCAGTGCTTAAATCTCTGCATCACTCTGTAGTATTATTTTATCGTTAAACACTTCAAAATACAATATTTCTATGGAAAATGTTTCCAATTTTTTGCCTGTGATCCAAGGTAGAAGGATGACAAATAGAGAGGTAAAAATAAAAGAATGAGGGGAAATTGTAGGTTGATGGATATGTAGTGAAAAAAAATAAGGTTAGAAATAATTTGTAAGAGAAGTTGCTGGGTGAATAAAATAGTGTAGAAAGATTGAGAGACGGATAAAAAAAATAAAAGAGATCCAGAGTAATAGATACCGAAAGTATATGCTTAGTAATAATTGAGCTGGGTTAGGCTAAGTTTGACTAGTTTAACACCTAACTGAAAGTTATTGGTTTTAACTTTCTATAGTTTCTCAATTGGCCTTAAGCATTATTTGTTAGCGAACATTTTTAACCAAATTAACAAATTAATATTTGATAATAAAAAGAAATAAAACTTGCATATCTTTAATTTACAATCACACACTGCATTCCTATGTATAAAATAATTTTTTAACGAAAAAATAGAATTTTTAATGCAATGATAACTTTTTAAGACAAAAATGGCTTAATAAGCAAAATTTGGACAAATTTTCTGTATTTTGCTCGTTTGTAATAATTTTTTTAGAGTTATCTTATGAGATATATAAGTATATTTGGCAGGTTTTTGAAAAAACTTATTAAAATAGGTAGTTTAACGTTTGTTTATAATTTATTTTCAATTTAATTAAGTTTAAATAAACTTTTTAATATAAGTGAAAAATAGTTCGTAACTTATAAGCTTAGTTACAATTTTTTGTCTCAAAATTTGAATCAATCAAATTCAATATCAATACAAAATTAAATGGGGTTAGGTGGGGAATGATTTAAATATTCTTAATGGAACTCTTATTAAACAATAATGATGGTATTATATCCGATTAATGTTCTTATCTTTGCATTGCATATATATATAGTCGTAATTAATCATATTGCAACATTCAGGTACTGTCATTTAAATTCTAAGTCTGCATTGTATTAGATGTGTTGTTGTTGCTGGATGTATTGGTTACATATTAGTGTTATCTATAAATTCAATGATTTTATAATTGTTGAAATCATTTTATATGTCTACAAATTGTATGTTTATTATGTAATTAAATCATTTTATAATTGTTTAAATTTTGTTACACTATGTAATTAAAAGTAACAGCTTTTAAAGCTACCAGCCAACACAAAAAAAATAGTTATCTAAGACGGTTCTAACAGAACCGTCGTAGTATATCTTAAAAACTAAGGCGGTCATGTGAATAACCGTCATAGAATTTCAACAGCAAAAATGCTATTCTAAGATGGTTATCTGAATAACCGTCTTAATTTCTAGGACATACTACGACGGTTCTTTTAAAACCGTTTTAGAATGTTAAACTTTTTAAGACGGTTGTTGAATAACCGTCTTAGAATTCGCATGTTAATTATGTCATTTTAAGACGAGTGTAGAACGTAAACTGTCTTTGTATCTATTATATTTTAAGAGGGTTATTGAATAACCGTCTTAGAAAATGCTACTTTCTATGACGGTTTATAAACCGTCGTTATAAATGCATTACGATATTACGACGCTGGCTTCTATGACGGTTCAAAACCGTCGTCAAAGGGCTTAAATAACCGACTTTAAAAACTGTTATTATAGTAGTGAGATAACAAACAATCAATATTGAAAGGGAAAAAAAATCAATACAAATATCTAAGGGCAATACAAAATGCTCAAATAAACTAGTGAACTCTGGCATGAACAATACTAATCAATACAAATATCTAAGGGCAATACAAAATGCTCAAATAAACTAGTGAACTCTGGCGTGAACAATACTACATAGTAAGTGTAAAAGTTCAATCATAGTGTTTTTAGTTTAGTTGACACATACTAACTTTTTACCGAGGTATAACAAAAGAAAATGTATAATTTTTTCAAAATAAAATATTAATTATTAATTTGTTAATTTTTATAATGAGAGCGAGATTCAAATATATAATCTCTTCTCTCCTCCTTTTTCCTTCGACTATTAAATCAAGCTCCACAAAAAGAACTTTAGATATATTTCTTAATTACCAACTAATATGATAGCAATGTTACTGTAGAACCAAAAAAAAGAGAAAAAATAATCAATAACGATTGATGTAATTAATAATGACTTGTGTTTTTTTTTTATCAAGTGATTTAATACTTTTGATGAAAATAACTCCATATTAATGTCAAAATCAGTGAAAAAAAAAGATAAAAAATAATAAATGTATCCTTAATTATAATTAGATTTTATTTTATTTTTATAAAATCACATTTTGATATTGCTTTCTTAATCCCATTATAATTATCATATCTTATGTTGTTTTATACATATCAAGAAAAATTAATAAATTAATAAAAATAATAATAATTTTATAAATTAAATTTATTATTATTAATTTATTTTTAATTTTATATATTATATCATTAATATTATAAGAAATATGAGTAAAAAATTAATATTATATTTAAAAATTAAAATAATTATTATTTTGAAACTTTTTCAGATAATTATTATGAAACGTTGGAAGTAACGATTAATTATACATTAAATAAAATAAAGACCTAGCAGATATGACTTGGAGGCCATATACCGGCCACTTTTTTTGTCTTGTGAATGTCCCAACCAGAGAATAGAAAAACGATGAATAACCAATTCCCTGTTTTTTACGCCTGCTCCATGGTCAAACTCAAATATATTCCCTCTCCCCTCTTTCTCTCACCGCACATAATATTGGGGCCCGTATATCTAGATTTTCAGATTTCAGATACAGAACAAAAGCAAGTAGACCCTGCGATATATACATCCTCAAAAGTAACGCTGATTAGAAGAGTATCCATCGGTTCCCTCTTCTCTATATCCATTGCCACTCTTTTTAACCTCCCCAACAGTTTCTTTCTTGTCTCTCCCTTCATTCTTCGTTTCTTTACTACTTTTTCTTTTGACCAAAACCCCCTTTTCTCTTCTTGATCTCAGAGAAAAGGACACACTCAGTATTTCTTTTTTACCTTTTATTCACAATAATATTTGTAGAAAGTATGCATCGTCAAAGTTTATGAATAATTTTTATAAAAAATTTATCTGATAATCTTTAATTAATTTGATATCTTCTCTTGTTTATTTCCTTTTCATCACAAAATTTGATTGAATCTGAAATATATATTACTTAAAATATTTGAATTTAATATCACTGAAACTAAAAACATATTGATCATTCAATATTTTTCTATTCTTATTTGCACCATATATAGTTTTATATATTTAGTAAATCCAAGATATTTTAGACCTAAAGCCATTTACTAATATCTCAAAATATTAAAATTTATTTAAAGAATTTATCTCATCCAACTTATGTGAACTATAGAATACTTAACCAACATAGATATCTACTAACAATACCACACAATTCACATCATATAGTTCATGGTTATCCTAAAAAACACAACAGCCAGAGATAGCATAATAATTGTACTCGCTACCATCCACAATAAATGTGGCAATGTGTTAGATTCCCTAATAGGCCCATGTGTCATGTGTGCATGTCTCATGCACGTATATCACATATGAATGATTTCAGATGCACTTAACCCTCTGGTATAAGATTGCTTGTTCTCAAGGTCATCAAGTTGAAGCTATGAGTTTGAAACATCCCTATCTATGTCTTTAATTATATGTTCCTGAAACATCACTCTCTAGTCTTTAACTTTGAACCTAGCTAGCTACTATCCCTCTGTTTCCTTAAATTAGTTTATCTATATATACACACTCCTGTGACAACCTATAGTGTCTTACTGTCTTATATTGTCGCCTTTTACTGCTATTCCTCTCTGTCTCCTTTCTGTTTTTCTGTCTTACATAACAAATAGATACAAACATTGAAACTGTTGATTTTTTTGCATTTTATTATATATTGTATCTCATGATGTTGAGAACAACTGAAAAGGTGTGCTATACTCCTGATTTTAACGAGAAACCAATCATGTTTCTCAACCAAACAACTGTTGGTGTTGGTGGTGGTGGTGGAAACAAGAAGAGGGTCACAGGAACTTGGACTTTCAGATTTCAAAAAGACCCTAAATTTTCACCTGTTAGATTCTTGCAGCAACTAGGAGCAAAAGTGGCAAGTGCTATAAGAGTTGTTTCCATGAGAAGGAGGTCCTCTAGGAAGGTTTCTTCATCCTCTTTGGTCAGAACACGTTCGGTGTCAGACCCCACTGATTCACATCGTGCCAAAGCTGTGGAGGATTGCATTGAGTTCTTACATTCTTCTTCATCTAGGGAGAGACCCAGTTCAGTTTCTGAAAGTTCTCTCTAGGGATATCGATGCTTGAGATTTCTACTTGCAAGATATGTATATTAGAGAAAAATGGTATGCTTTAGTGGTTTCCATTGACATGTTCATTAGTAGGAAATAGAAGTTAATCATTTGTACACTGTCACTTTGGTAATGGAGTTTGAGTAGAGATTGAGATTCTCATATATAAGCATTGGTTTAAATTATGGTTTGAAACGTGAACCTTGATCGTTGATTCATAAGAATACATCGTATGTAGTTCTACTTTGTCATGCTCCTGATATGATTATCAGTTTTCATTTATTTTCTCACCATCATTACCCGAAATTGATTATGACCAACTGTCCTTTCTTTAATTACGTTGTTGTCAAGATTGATGAAGATAACAAATGTATGATTCTCTTAGATTTGAAAAAAAATAAAAATCATTTTGTTCATAAAAAAGTGATAGAACAGAGAAACACTAAATATTACTGGACAAGACGTCATGGTAATTTGGTATGTCAAGACTACTAGAAGTGATTCATAGATTGCTGATTCAAATTACAAAAAATTGTACCTTATTTCAATTACTCAACTAGTTCTTAAAAAAATTCCTAGAAAAGGATTGCTCACTGGGTGAGAAAATTAAAATGGACATATATATATATATATATATATATATATATATATATATATATATATATTTTTTTTTTTTTTTTCAAGATAACTATTAGTCTGTGAATAACACAGACATTTAAATTAAATTTTAAATGAGTCTTGTACCTTAAAGAAAGAGAGATAGTGCGTACATGTTTGGAAACACATTTGAAACATGCATGTTTGGACCATGTTGAAGTGAGATTTCTCGAATTCTAGGCGCAAACATAAAAAAAAAGTTACGTGAGTGATGAACTGGGTTCAACGTTAGTTTAGTTAGACGCAATTGTAATCCAAACAATCTGAAAGCATAAAGTCTTAACCGTTTAACCTACCTATATAACCTGATTACGGATGTCCAAAATAACTTTAAGATGTCGGTGGTTAACAAAAGCTATTCAAATAGAACATAATATTAATTTCTTCTTAACCTAAGAAAAAATCATCGGACTATGCGATAGCATATGTTTATACATCTGTAATTTATTGAAAGGAAATCAAAACATAAATCATTTTCAAATATCTGAATTGCTCACTTTCTTTTCGCCTAAGAAATATTTGTTTTGGTATAAAGTTATCTTTTACATTGTGAACAAAGGAATACAAGCATTATTCTTATGCTACTGACGCAATTTTAAGCTAAAGATAGTTGTTAGGCATTTTTTTTCAAAGTACAGTCATTGTATGATTTGAAATCTTGAGATAACGATAAAATTCGCCAATTTTGCAGTTTATCTTTACCGTTTTTAACAGTCATTGAATCAGAGTTACAAGCTTTTAAATTAGGCAAACGGACAAAAAGATACTTGGCCTAAGCTTGTCATGAAAGAAAAGAAAAAAAAAAAGATAAAAGAGAGTGAAAAGTATGACTATTTGAAAAAGATGAAAGAGATATGAAATGAGAAAATAGAAAATAATAGTGTAGTAAAATATTTCTTTTTTAAAAATCATTTGTACAATTGCAATCTTATTCATGTGAACTTGTATTAAATAATATTTTATTTTGTTATATATATATATATATATATATATATATATATATATATATATATATATATATATATATATATATATATATATATATATATATATATATTCCATTTGATTTTGATTTTGTTATTTTTTTAAAAAATTTAACAGGCATAATTAATTATGGAGAGATAGAATCGAATATCATTAGATTTTGGTTACCAGCATATTATTCAATTTTATTTACTTTCGGGTGTACCCTTGTATTTGTTATCAGCACGTTCGATTTTGTTGGTTCTTATTGTCGACCTAATGCTATATTGAGTTGATTCCCACCCTGCTTAGAATGAAAATATAGTCCATCTTATCCGGTCTCCAATGCGTTCCACAAGGTTAGGGATAGTTTTGGAAAAATGATTTTCACGTCCACTTTCACCGTTTTCTCGCTCTGTTCCGGAGAGAAAAGAAGAGAAATCGCGCGAGACCCGTCATTTCTACAACACTTTCCTCTACTCTTTTTCCGACAACAAACAATAGAAAGTGTATCTTTCTGTTCATTTCTTCGCTGATGATAGTTTCTTTGCCTTTCTTTCTTGCGAACAGACCCTGAGAGATGAGTAGTTTACCAAAAGAAAATGTAAATGGAGCACATAAAAAACTGTTTTTTCAACTAATGTGAGTACGATATTTCTTGGCTCTTTGGTGGAATCCCTAGATATCTCACATGCTTCAGTTTTTTTCATTGATTATGAGATTAATACTCAATTCAAAGCTTAGTTGTTACGCTCAAAGTTTTTCGTCACTCCCAAAGAATACATTTTAAGGACTTGAACTTAAGTTCTCCTCCACAAATTCAGCATATATGTTGTCAACTTTGTTAGACCCTTTAGGTCACTACAATTTAATGTTAGAAAAACCATTTATAAATTAGATAACTTTTTTGTGATGTCGGTTGATGATTGCAATTAATTAGGCCATGCACAAGCAATTTTCAATGTCTTGTGGAGCCCAAGACAAATTAAAGCATTCAAGATGCTAGCTGAAAGTTCTTGTTATGATACGTCGCTACCCCACAGCTCATAGACAAGAGCATGCTCGTGTATCTAGGCCTCTTCTATCCATCATTTTGAAAGCCACTGCTAGCCATATCCTGGAAATTAGTGAATATATGTTTCAATTGGCTTCCACTTTACCAGAATCCTGTGACCAGCAGAGTACAAGAATTTTATTCCAAAATTACCCATTGAGCAGGGAATCCAACGACTATATGTAATAGAAGTACATTATCTTTTAGCTATAAATAAATAGGAATCAACTATAAAATTGAACAGTATGTTTGGATTAGCTTCATGGGAAAAAATAACCAAATAATTTTTTTAAGGGAAGATAAAGTAATAAATAGTTATTTTTACTTTTTTTTTTATAGTTGCATTGTAATTTTGTGGGATAAAATTGATTCTTCTATGTTATCCCAAATGAATGGTCCTTTAATTTATTGGGAAATCATCGATTTGTTAAGTTTGTGATTCTTGATGGTGATCGATCCTTTTTTCAGGAAGTCATTTGTATTATCATAAGTAGTAGTGTAGTATTACTATTAATTCTGAGTGCAACTTGTGACATGTAAAGAGGGTAATTCGCTCCAAGAGGTCTAACTAAGCCAGGTGCAAGTGGTTCCGAAGTCCCATGAAAAAGTGCGTAAAAGAATTTTGACCTAAGAATCGTTTCCTTGTGACGCCTTATTTATCTATTCCTTTTGTCTTGTTTTAGTTGAAACGAAATAATAACTTTGCTAAAACAACATCAGTCTAATACAATCAACATCATCATCCACTGGAACACTTGTAAACAATCTAGGACGGTTATCTATAAAACATGTTCAATTAAAAAATGATGACAAAAAGGAATCGTAGGGCACGGAATGATGGAACAAACAGAATAGAAAGCACCAAAGTTCACACGGACGCTAATAATTGTCAACCCACTAATGATATCATGGTTAGAAAAAGCAAAAATTTCAAAGGTCATTCTGAGTAACTGGTTCATATTATCATTAAGAATCCAATGAGAGATTTTCAAGATCACGTATTCCTTGACTAGGCACTTTCTTCAACTCGGAAGATCTCTTGTAATGATCAAGCTTTCATATTCTTCCCCAACATTATGTAGTGATAGAAATGGGATTGATAGGCCATGCAAAATCTATGTACGGAAAATTAGAAGAAAGTCATAATTTATTTATATGAGGCAGTTATATTTTTGTATGTGACTGTTATTATTTATTACTCCATTCTTCTACTCTAAAATAATTATCGTTTTAGTTTGTTTTACATATATAAAAAATAATAAATAAATGAAAAAAATAATGTTATAAAATCAATCTTATGTTATTATTATAAATTTTGTTCTTCATTATTATTATAATTAAGAAATATAACTGAAAAAAAATAATTAATGTTATATTAAAAAATATAAAATAATAATTATTTTAAGATAATTTTTTTACACGACAATTATAATGAAATGGGGATTATTAATAGGAAGTTGTTTTTTATATGTGACTGCCATTGTTTAATATATGTTGTAAAAGAAATCAAAGATTGCATAAGGGTACTAATTTTATCACTTTCAGTGGAAGGAGGTGAATCTTTTTGTAAGGAAAAAAATCACGTGTTTGTGATTCTATATTCAAATATGGCCATAAACCAAATTAAATTAGTAATATAAACTGGTATTATTGTGTTTTAAGTTCTTGAGTCCAACAATTTGGTTCCACTTGTTGAATGCTTTTGACAAGGATGAACTCGAGTGGAAGGATTTGGAGAAGCATGTGGAGGAGAGATGCAAATATATCCAATGCTCACCGCGATATGAAAAATGGGAAGCGATGCTATTGGGTTGCTACTTGCTAGCTAAGGCTAGGAAGTTTTTTTAGTTTCATAATACTAAATCAAAGGGGAAGATTTCTCTGGCCTTCATTTGTGTGAAAGGAATTGTTCATTGGTTCAAGTATTTGAAGAATAAACAACCATATATGACTTGGGAAGGTTTTAAGGATGAATTGTTAAGGTGATCTTTTACTAGAGGAATGGGAAATCCTTATGAACAAAAAGTGCTAATGTAGGGTTAAGGCCGATAGGTTGGGTGGAGAAACTTTGTGCAACAATTTAAGGCCCCATTTGGGGGTGATTTCTCGTTTTTGGTTTTGAAATGTTTAAAAATTAAAATCAATTTTAGTTGAGTTTTGGTTTATTCTTTGTTTTTAATTTTTAAAAAGATATTACAAATTAAAGATAAATAAAATGACTCAATCATTTTATCTTATCTCGCTCTATCATGAAATAATGATGATAACAGAGATAGTAGTATGGGAGTGGCGATGGTGGTAATGGTGACAATAGTAGTGGTGCTGATGACGACGGTGGTGGCGGTGGAATAGTGACAGTGGTGATGGAATGGTGATGGTGGCGATAATGGCGGTAGAATGGTGATGCCAGTGTTTTAAAACACAAACTTATTCGGTGAATTAGACCAATTCAACCTTTTGGAGGTCTGGTCGGGTCGAGTTACCTATTGGATCAACCATGCGTTGAACCTGGTGAAACTCGGTATGACCCGACTGAGTTTGCCGTTAAATGGTGACCCACTGACCCATGTTGGGTCATGCCTAAGGGAGCAAATGTGTTGGGTCATGTAGGTCAATTAAGATTGGGTATAAAATTTTAATTTTTTTTCTAATAAAACTAGGTCATGTGGGTCAATAGTGACCCACTGGTTCAACCATTGACCCAATGACTAAATGCCTTGATCGAGCATCAACGGTTTGAAGTGATCGAAAGCTGATAAGAAAAGGGTTTGGATTGTAACTTTGCCAACTTTTCTTGAAACTTTAACCTTTCTGAACTTTTACTCAAGATTACCTTCCTCTTCAGAAAATCTTGACACAAAGGTTCAAACACTTAGAGAGTTCAACTTTTTAAGTGATTAGTTACAACACTCATTATTAAATGTTTGATACGATTATGAGAACCTAATGTCAATGTGCATTTGCTCATTTTTAGAAGATCATTACATAAATAAATGTATCACTTAGTTGTTATGAAAACACAAATTATGTAATGATGATTCAACACTTAGAAAATTTTTGTGTCGACTGCAGTACTTAGAATGTTGTTACTTAGAATGTTGTACTCAGAATGCTACACTCATAAAGACATTGTTCAAAATACAATTTGAAGTTTTTTGTGCACAAAATCATTTTGATGTCTTTTTCGAAAGTTTTCATACTTTGATGCATATGATTGAACTAGTTTGAAACAAATCTTGTTTTCACAAAGATGATTTAGTTCAGATATGTCATTTAACAAAATAGTTAAGCTTGTTATGAAAACCTTCTTATGTATGCATTATGATATATGTCATTATGATGCTTAGAAAGTTCTTATGCATATGCAGTATATAAGACAACAAATAACATAATATAAAGGGGAAGAGAAGAAGAGATTCAACACATAGGTTTTTATATTGGTTCACCCCAACCTTGGACTGCATCTAGTCCTCATCCAAACTAATGAGATTTCCACTAACACAACCAACAACATGCTGAAATTTTACAACTGCCAACCACTTGTTGGACTTCACAACATCTCCTTCACTACAACACCACACTTGGTCTTGGCTTAGAAATAACCCGTCTCAACCATAACACTATGAGAGAAACAATCCAATTGTTCTTCACCTCTTTAGGTGGGCTTAACCAAAAAATGGTTTTCTTCACTCTTGAGAAGCTAAACCCACTCAACCATGACACCCACTTGGTCATGGGAGAGACAATACAAGTATTTCTTTAACCTCTTCAGGCTACCCAAGTATTCTTTCACTCTAGCCTCTTCGGGTTGCCATCTTAGAGGTTTTCTCTAAGCTACCTATTCGGGGTGGTCGACAAGTGTATCGATTTGCACAAGTAGTATATTAAAACGGTAAGACCAAGTATCGTATTCACAGGGAATTTGTTTCACTCAGAAATGGTACATTCAGTGTGCAAACATTTGTATACGACTAAAAGCAAGAGAAATATCAAATGGAAATTTTGTGCTAAAATCTAGTTGAATATAAACTAAATATCTAAAGTTTGAGAAGTAAAAATAGTCACGTAAAAAGCGTTGGGTCGTTCTATTGAATTTTCCTTGATGTTGTTATGTATTTTTCTCTATCTAATGCCATTCTAGTGTTCTTATGCTGAGAAATTACCCAAACCAAGATCCCTCTATTGAATGAGCCTAACTCTCTTGAAACCTCATCCTTGATCCCTCAACAAACTCAGCCTAAAAGAGTTGCATTAAGTCTACAACATAATATGGACTAGATAGAAGCAATGATCACATAAAAACAACATTAAATATATAGTGAAAGAATATTACATCAAGGGTTCAGTAGAACTTCCCAACCAAGAGGCTTAGCCTTCCATTACAAGAAATGAACTCTTAATACAAGGAAGAACAGAGTTTAAGTGAAATAAAATGGCTAAGAAGTGTTGATGATGTCTCCTTCAACCTTTAGAACCCTAATCTTCCTCCTCTAACCTAAACTCTCTTGGTGGCTCAATTTTTGTCGCTTCAGCTTCTCCCTTGGCTCTATTTTTCAACTCCTCATTTAGTTTCTGCCAACTTCAGTATTTTAAAGGCTACTTGGACGTTTAAGCTTCTGAAGGCTCACTTAGCGAGATTGGCTCGCTAAGCGAGAGTAAATGAATTTTGGCTTAGCGATCTGGGCGCGCTAAGCGCGAGAAGAGACAACTAACTCGCTGGGGGAGCTGGCGGCACGTTGGGCAAGCACATCTCTGATTGATCCTTTTCTAGGGTTTTCCAACACGCTAAGCGAGTTGTATGCCTCTCTTAGTGGATGTCACTTGCTAAGCGGATTTGCCTCGCTTAGCGAGACATCAACTACTTCTCTTCTTTTAGCCTGAAATTGAAGAGGTTTCAACATTAGCTCACAGAATTGGGAGCATCTATTGTATAAAATCAAACTAAACATGAAAATATCTATAATTCCTACAAAATGAAATATAAATTGGAGGTAAAGCGCTAATTTTGTGCAAATATTCAATACAAAACTTAGTCGTGAATAGCGACTAACAAACTCCTCCAAATTTACAGTTTTGCTTGTCCTTAAGCAAAGAAATAACAATTTACTTTTCCTCAAGTGACAGAAATCACAGTGGTTAACCAAATATGTGTTTGTTCCAAAACATTCAATCACATGAACATAAGTGGCAAGCAATACTTCAACCAACAACCCCCTTCATAAAGACATGCAGAACTTCAAAGATATGAACATGATCATTAAGCAAGACAAATGAAATAAACTAGCAAGCAAGACAGGTATCAAGGAAGTTTCATCAAGCCTAATCCTCATGGTCATTGTTTCTCTCATAAGCACAAGTGTTTAAGGTAATTCTTCAAATCAACAATCAACACAAGTCTCAACTTTTGTATTTCATCTCATGTCATACAATCACAAACACACGATTTGAATCTGAAGGACTTTCTTGGCTTGTAATGAGGCTAGGCTACAAACAATTCATGGTTTTTCTAGGATGCAAAACTTAGGTTCTAGGAGAGCATTCATCCTTAGATCACCTCTTTTCCTTTTATTCCCAGCTTCTATTGAAATGGCACAATCATATAAGACACTTAGCTTAAGCAACAACACATATAAACTTTGCTTATTCTTAAAACTTTCCTTTTCTCTTTTTTTTTAGCAGTTGTTTTTTTTTTTTGTTTTTTTACTGCTTCTTGATACAATTTTCTGTGGATGTTGCTTGTTTTACCACAATCATCATCACCCAATGCCTTCCCCCAAATTTGGAACAAATTTTGTTTGAACCATAATGCTCTCCTATAACCTAAAGAAAGGTAGATGGAGATTATAATTCAACATGCTTAGGGTTCAACTCAATCCATCAGATTTAAGCTCAAAATGGGTGCAAATGTTTCATCATTCATGAATAGGGTAAGCTATTTGGCTAAGTGGCTAATTCAATCAATCACAACCTTCATCATTTCCAAATCATGTATTCATTCAATATTCAAAGATTTAGTTAAAAATCGATACTCGATGCTAGTCATTCTCTCACAATTAAAGTTCACACAACTCACCGGGTTATGGCTAATGATTACCTTCACTATTTACCTGTCAAACAAACTAACAATTTCTTTCACGCCCCTAATTCATGTTCTTTCTCTTCTAATTACTGCATACTTATTCAAAGCACATGATCTAACATCACAATTCACTCAAGTCATGCAATCAATCAAATTCAAAACCAATCACAAACACCATAAATTTAAACCAAAACAAACCACTATGTATATAAATGTAAACTGCCCTAAAAGTTATGAAAATTGCTAAATAAGTAAATAAACTAAAACTAAAACTAAAATTTAAAAACTGAATCTAAAAAGCAAAAATATAAATTAGGTCCTGTCTTTAATCATCCTATGCCGGTGTAGGGTCATCATGAGGTGAGGAGGGAGCATGCTGAACTGGCAATGATGTATCCAGAGCTGGAGTGGGCCAGGGATCCCAAGTGCTCTGTGCTGTTGCCATATCTGCAACGTAATCGGCATCTATAGCACCGTCTCCTTCCTCAGTGGCCTCAATTGGTGTGGCAACAGGGGTGTCCTCTGGCATCTCCTCAGCTTCACCCTCGGCCTCTTGCTATGGCTCCTAGGCTGTAGGAGCCTCACCTCCTCCTGAAGAAGAAAGCTGAACTCCTGGCCAGACCACCTGGGCCATAAAGGCCTTCACACTCATAATGGGCCTCTGCTGAGCCTGGTCATGAAAACTCTGCATCACCAGGCATAAGCCATGGTGGAGGCTCTACAACATCAGCACTATCACATATGGTGTCTGCATGGAGGTGTCAGAGGTTGTGGTGGGTGCTGGAGGAGGAACTAGTGCTGGTGCAAGTGTGGGTGTAGGAGCTGGAGCAGTAGGAGCAGAGAAGGAAGGAGCATAAGTGTCAGGTCCCCTAGCCTTAGTCTTGTGGGTCCCCGAAAAGGTGATCATGGGATCATCAGGGTTCCAACAATTCTTTCTAATGTAAGACAAATTAATGGCAGGGCTAAGGGACTCGAAAGTCAGTGAATCTGGAACAACTCCCCGGGCGATGCATAAGGCGGTGATCAAAGCATGGAAGCCGAGCTTGGAGGAGTTGGACTGGGCCATCTGAGATATCTGTCCATAGATGAACGAGCCCACATCCATGTCCATCTTTGTCACCAGACCATAAACTAGCCTCGCCCTATCCATATTAAGATCGGACGTATGAGAGGTGGGGGCAAGGTTGGGGTATGATAGCACACTCCAGGTCTGGGCAAGGGTAGTGAGGTCCTTCCTCAGAAGCTTTCAAGACCTGCCCTCAGCGTTCAGAACAAATCCTCGCCCTAGAATGCAGAGCTTGAATGCAAGCTCCTGCGGGTCCGAATGCGTGTGGCAGAACCTGGAATAAGATGAGTAACACTCTCTATCTCCAAAACCACGAGGGTCTCTAAGAATGCATTCAGCGTCTCCCCGTCAAACTTAATCAGCTTGCCCTGTACTCCAACTTGCCTCGGGGACTTGTCCTCTGGATCAAACAAATTAGCATAAAACTCCTTGACCAGGGCCACATCAATGCGACCATTAGGCTGCCTGGTCAAGGCTTTATGCCACCGCCTCCTCTTGAGTTCCCGGTGGAACTCATCATACTTTGTAACATATAAAGTGAGGTTCCTCTCCGGAAGGATATTCTGGGAGTGAATGTTTTGCTCATAGCGTTCCCAGGCGACCTCTAAGATGAATCTTGTTGTGTCATATGGTTCTTGAGGTCGGGAGGTGGCTGATTTTCTCTTCCTAGAGGCCATCTACATCAAAAGAATCACATCAAAGAAAATTAGACAGGTTTTATTCAAGACTAAAAGTAGAAAAATAAAACAGAAAAATGGACTGGGCGCTTAGCGAGACCAGCTTGCTTAGCGCGCCTTCAGAAATTAATGTGATACGCTTAGCGCGCAGGGAACGCTTAGTGCGACAACAAAAAAAATAAAGACTCTGGCTAAGCGAGACACCCTCGCTTAGCTAACACAACACAATGGCTAAGTGAGCATGGTTCGCTAAGCCTTATTCTCTAACAAAGAGCTAATTGCACTTAGCGAGACTGGCTTAGCAAGCAGGCTTGCTAAGCCTTATTCAAAAACAGAGAAGAAATTATGCTTAGCGAGTATGACTCGCTTAGCGCATGAACAAATTTTCAGAACAACTAAATTGCCTTGGGCTTAGCGAGACTGACTCGCTTAGCCCATGCTTATTTGACTTTCAAAGGCTTGGTGGCTTAGCGAGCGTGGCTCGCTTAGCCACAAATAGGATACCAAAAGCCTCAAAGACTCAGACCTAACTAAACAAACTCGCTCAATGCGGCATGCCGGCTTAGCGAGTTCATACGAACTTAAAAAGTAAAACTTGGAATTTAAATGCTCGCTAAGCCTGAGTGCAATGGCTTAGCAAGTTCATACTGATGAGCATAAATTTAAACAGAAATGATGAACATGCTTAGCGGGACAGGGCCGGCTTAGCCAGTTCATCAGAAAACCCAGAAATTCATCCAAAATTGATGAACTCGCTTAGCGAGTACATCAAAATTTCTAGAAAAATTAGGGCTTTGAAGCCTCAATTTCCTAGCCACTTTCAGGCATAGGAAACCTAAGTAAAACCCATCAAATGAACCTACATTATATGCTAAACTAAATCCTTAACAACATACAATCAAAAAACTAAACAATCAACAACAACATCAATAGAAATAAAAAATCATAGAGCAAGCAAAGTTGTCTTCTACCCTAGGGTTCAAAAACAAAATTAACAAGAAGGAAATTGATACTTACTTGGATTGTTGAGGTAAATGAGTAGAGATGAGGGCAAAAGAAGCAGGGAAGCAAAATGCACAGTGCAGGAAATGCCAATGATGAGATAGGGAAGTTATAATTTTTGCACAAAAGTAACTGCCTAAGGCAGTTATGTCTTATTTTTGGCAGTTTCGGCTGTCTCGCTTAGCGCGAGTGACTTGCTAAGCGAGCACTTAGTGATGTTTGAATTTTCAGAATTTAAAATCATGCGCTTAGCGAGACAGACTCGCTTAGCCCAATTTGAAAATTAGAAAACTCAAGAAGGTTTTGGGCTTAGCGCACATGTGTGTGCTTAGCAAGTTCTGCAACTCTGATTGGTCTGCAACTTCCGCTAAGCTGGACAAGGCTGGCTTAGCGAATTAAATTCCTTAAGATGCAGTAGTGGGGTCACGCTTAGCGAGATGGTCTCGCTTAGCGCAATGCCACTCCAGAGAGTTATTTGGGCTTAGCGGGTATGACCCGCTTAGCCCAATTGACATGGGGGTCCAGGCAGAGAGTGATTTGCGCTTAGCAAGATGTTGGGTTGTGCTTAGCAAGCGGACTCGCTTAGCCCAATTCCATTAATTGCAATTCCAGAAAAGTTTTTGGGCTCAGTGCAACTATCTCGCTTAGCGTGAAGCATGATTCGCTTAACGCACAGGGCGCGCTGAGCGAGTGGATGACTAAAACATGTTGATTCAGAGAAGCTTTTGCCAACCCCTTATCATACAAAAACATGTTGATGTCTTACTCTAGCAATCACAAACAAGTTGAAACCTAACTATATGCAATGATGTACAGAAAACAATGATTATGAAAACAAGGAACAAGTTGGGTTGCCTTCCAGGAAGCTCTTCTTTAACGTTATTAGCTTGACGCATGTTACCTCTAAGGGTCTTGTGCAATGTTGGCTCTAGCAATCTGAGCCATCTTATTCTCAATTTCGTCCATCTTAGAACACACATTTTGGTTAAGTGAGTGCTTTGCTGCATCAAACAAATCAAATATGACTTTCTGGTCATCTACACCCATTTCAAGATTACCTTTCCCCATATCCACCACACAATTTGCAGTTAACATGAAGGGAAGACCCAAAATCAGTGGGATTTCATCATCCTCTTCAGTGTTCATGATTATGAAATCTGGGGGGAAAGTAAACTGCCGCACTTTAACCAAAACGTCTTCTACCACACCATAAGGCCTTGTAATGGACCGATCTGCCAATTGCAATGTCATTCTTGTTGGCATGATTTCCAGCTCTCCAATCCTTCTGCACATGGAGAGAGACATCAAATTAATGTTGGCCCCCAAGTCAATAAGGTCTTTCCCAACTGACACTGCACCAATAGAGCAAGGGATTGTAACATTCCCTGGATCCTTGTATTTAGGTGGAAGGATTCTCTGGATAACAACACTGTAGTTTCCCTCCACCATATTATTATCACTGTGGATATATTTGCCCTTCTTGGTCAGCAGATCTTTGAGAAACTTGGAGTAGAGTGACATTTGTTGCAAGGCTTCTCCAAAGGGGATAGTTATCTCCAATTTCTTGAAGATATCAAGGAAACGAGCAAAGTGTTGTTCCTTGTCTTTCTTGGACGACACCAAAGGGTATGGTGTTTCCTTCCCTGTATATGGGACAACCTTCTTCTTCTTTTCTATGACCAACTCACTCTTTGTCATCTTTTCTTCCTCATTTTCTCTTTTTTTTCTTCTTTATCCTCTTTATTTATTTTCTTCTCCTTAATATGATCTTCTTCTTTTTCTTTTCCTCCTTTAGCTACTAACTCTTTCTCATCACTAATCCTCCCTTCATCTTCCACCATGGTTTCCCTCTTGCTTCAAGTTATGACAACCTTGCATTCTTTCTTGGGATTTTTCTCAGTATTGGCCCCAAAACCTCCAGAAGAATTGTCAGCTATCTACTTAGCTAGCTGCCCCACTTGAATCTCGAGGTTCTTTATAGCTAACTCTGTGCTATTGTGGTTGGACATTGAAACTTGCATGAACTAAGCCAAAGTCTCCTCTAGCTTAGTTGTCTTTTCGTACAGGCTAGGCCCTTGATTTTGAGGCCTATTGGATGGTCCTCCTTGGTCTTTGTTGAATTGATTCCAGGATGAGACCTTCATCCTTGCCCTTGATTCCGATTAAAATTTGCACCTTGCTGGTAACCTGAAAAAACACCTGCATTGAATCCTTGTCTATTCTAATTCCCCATATAATTCACTTCCTTTGCAACATCATCAAGGGGTATATAGCAACCAGATTCATGCGCTCCTCCATATATACTACAACCTCCAACCTGCATAATTGCTAAATGGGAAGGTTGAGCCGCTTGCAATTGTGTTGGTAGCTTACTAAGTGTATTTGTCAATGATTCTAGCTGCTTGGCTAGCAGCTTGTTCTGTGCCAAAAGTGCATCTTGTGAGGAAAGCTCTAGCAGGCTTCTCTTTGTGGGTACATGAGTTTTATCATGCAAAATAGCATGATCACTAGTAGTCATATTCTCAATAAGTTCCATTGCTTCTTCAGGAGTCTTCAACTTAATTTTTGCTTTAGCAGAAGCATCCAATAACTGCTTGGACTGTGGTCTCAAACCATCAATGAAAATGTTTAGTTGAATCGGCTGGGAGAATCCATGAGTTGGTGTCTTCTGCAGCAAGCTACGGAATCTCTCAAGTGCTTCTTCACTCAGGGATTCATCTGGAAATTGATGAAATGAGGAAATAGTTGTCTTCCCTTCAACTGTCTTTGATTCTGGGAAGTACTTCTTCAGAAATTTCTCTACAACCTCTTCCCAAGTCTTTAAATTGTTTCCCTTGAAAGAATGTAGTCACCTCAGCAAGGTGTGCGTAAGGGTCTTCATTCGGCAAACCATGAAACAAATTTCCTTGAATCAGCTGGATCAAGGAATGAGGATATGTGATGTTGTGAGCTTGGACCTCCAGCCACGTGATGCTTGTGAAAAATTGTTGCACGGTGGAGCTAGAATAGTCCTCAAGAGTCACCCTTCGTGGTTGATCTTTAGCCATGATATGTGCTCCAGACGCACCTACTTCGAATTCCCTTAAGTCTGGAAATGCTGAAGATGATTTAGATGATTGAACTTCCTCCAAACTTGGTTGTGTTGTCCTTTCTTGCAATGCTTTTCTCCTTCTCTCTACGTTGTTTCTCCTGCAAGTATCTTATATCTCCCAATCTAATGGAGCTAAATTCCCTGCTGAAGAGTTACCTCGCATACAAGAAGCACTAACAGAGCAGCAATTAACCAAGTCAAGAGAAAAAAATAAATCCTAACTAACTATTCACAAAATCAATCAAAGAATAAAGAATAAGTGTTTACAAACTGAACTATATGATCTAAGTGGAAAGAAATTCCCCGACAACGGCGCCAAAAACTTGTTCCGGGTGGTCAACAAGTGTACCGATTCGCATAAGTAGTATAATAAATGGTAAGACCGAGCATCATATCCACAGGGAATTTATTTCACTCAGAAATGGTACATTCAGTGTGCAAACATTTGTATACGACTAAAAGCAAGAGAAATATCAAATGGGAATTTTGTGCTAAAATCTAGTTGAATATAAACTAAATATCTAAAGTTTGAGAAGTAAAAATAGTCAAGTAAAAAGCGTCAGGTCGTTCTACTGAATTTTCCTTGATGTTGTTATGTATTTTTCTCTATCTAATGCCATTCTAGTGTTCTTATGTTGAGAAGTTACCCAAACCAAGATCCCTCTAGTGAATGAGCCTAACTCTCTTTAAACCTTGTCCTTGATCCCTCAACAAACTCAGCCTAAAAGAGTTGCATTAACTCTACAACATAATATGGACTAGATCACTGCACTCCATTCCTAGACATACAGTTTTCTAGCTTGCTCTACCAAGTTCTAAGGCTTTAAAGCACTTTCCAATGCTAAAAATCCTAACTATACATACAAATGGGTGATCAAGCCACAGGCGTGTAAAAATAAGCCTAGATAGAAGCAATGAACACATAAAAATAACATTAAATAGATAGTGAAAGAATATTACATTTAGGGTTCAGTAGAACTTCCCAACCACGAGACTTAACCTTCCATTACAAGAAATGAACTCTGAATACAAGGAAGAACAAAGTTAAAGTGAAAGAAAATGGCTAAGAAGGGTTGAGGATGTCTCCTTCAACCTCCAGAACCCTAATCTCCCTCCTCTAACCTAAACTCTCTTGGTGGCTCAATTTCTATCGCTTCAGCTTCTCCCTTAGCTTTGTTTTTCGAATCCTCCTTTAGTTTCCGCCAACTTTAGTATTTTAAAGGCTACTTGGATGTTTCAGCTTCTAAAGGATCGCTTAGTGAGATTAAGTGAATTTTGGCCTAGCGAGCTGTGCGTGCTAAGCGCGAGAAGAGACAACTGACTCACTGGGCGAGCTGGCGGCGTGCAGGGCAAGCACATCTCTGACTGATCCTCTTCTAGGATTTTCCAACACGCTAAGCGAGCTGTATGCCTCGCTTAGCGGATATCACTCGCTCAACAGATTTGCCTCGCTTAGCGAGACATCAGCTATTTGAACTTCTCTTCTTTTAGCCTGAAACTAAATTGGTTTCAACATTAATTCACAAAAATGGGAACATCTATTGTATAAAATCAAACTAAACATGAAAATATGTACAATTCCTACAAAATGAAATATAAATTGGAGGTAAAGCGCTAATTTTGTGCAAATATTCAATACAAAACTTAGTCGTGAATAGCGACTAACACTAACTACCTTCCATGGGTTCTCCCTATCACTTCTCTCACATCCAAAATTAACTCAACTATTTAATTTGGGACATATACACATTGCAAACAAGGAGAATGTGTTTGAGGATTCTTTTACAGCTTTACAACACGTGAAGGTTGTTGTTAATGTTATGTTAATGTTCTATCCTTGGTTTAGACTTCACAAAGTCTTTTTAGTCTTCATTCTAATGTTGCATGCCAAGTATTCTCAAGGACATGTATACAAGAAGAATCAATTCTAAATTGACAACTTGAGTTCTAAAATTATGAAACATAAGTTTTTGGAATTGGATTTATAATCCAAATTTTTTTTAGTATGACGAAAGGATCTATGGAGTGATATATAGAAAGTTTATTTCTAATCGTAACTAAATCTTCCATTTTTTTGTATAGTAGAGATTGACGCAAAATAGCTATTAAATGATTCTTTTAGTTTACTACTTATGCATCTTCTAATGTAGTTAGTATTCACTTTCTGATGTGCCTTCAATGTGTGTGACAACATATGGAAAGTGAAATGCTTTCAACCTTAGTCTTTTGATGTGCCTTTTGTATGTGTGATAGCATATAGAAGAATTGATGTTGTCTTTGAGGTGCAGTTTGAGCCATTCTAAACCATTATGAACTTCATTCTGAAGTTTAGTTTTCAGAGTCAAGTTCTTCATCATTCTTATATAGACTCTTGTGCAATTATATTTTGATGCATAAATTCTACATGATCTTGACTTTAATACGTCACTCTGATGTAATCATCTCAGAATCTATCTTGTCGTGATCCTGGTTTGTCATCAGATTATCATTCTAATGTTCTCATTCTCAAGGTCCTCAAGTACACCATTCTGATGTTGACTCTAAAACAACTTCATTTTGATGTTATCTGCTTAATGCAACCTATGATAAATCTTTTGAGTAAGGTCTTGATGTCTTTGCAACGTGATAAGATTGAGATCTTCAGAGGGAAGCACTAACTTCATCAACAAATGGGTTTCTTTCAAATCTTTTGAAGCTTCTCACTTGAAAGCATAGTTGAGACATCCATTTTGAGCATGTTCTGAACTCATCAGAACACTTGCTATGTTTTACTCTTTGTATATGTATCATTTTCAGATACGTTGGCTTGCATAGCTTTCTTTCATATGATGTTATGATTTGAGATAGTTCTATGATGAAGATGGAAAGTCACTGAATGTTCTTCTTATAGGAATACTTTGATGCGATAGCATGATAGACTTGTATTCCCAATATTTTGGTGTGAGTTTGTTGTTGGATGTTATGCTTACTAGTATTTTTGACTTATTTTACCCTTTGAATGAAAAACCTAGCTTTTTATGTCTTCATGAAAGTTGTACATAATTCTATCCTTGACATTTAGGAACTGATCTCATGTCATTTGGACCACTGCAGCATAAGCAATCTTCAAAGCTTTGCAGCTGTGTTATATTGTGAGGACAAAATGGCATTTGTATCTTTATGATTAGTTTCTTCCAAGATCCAAGCCTTATTAGCCCACAAATTCTTCATGAAGATGTATATATTTATCTTATCTTTCCACATCCACTGCAATAATCATAAATTCACCTATGTAGCTCAAGCAATCTTCAAAATACTGCACATATATCAAGTTGTCTAGGTAAACCAGCATCTGCAACTTCAAGCTCAATTTTGTCCATGATCTAGGTTGTATCAGACCATGACTTGTTCATTAAAGTTGAAGAGCTTTCTTCAAGCTTTCTATATCTACCAAGAACAACTCAATTTCATTTTTGGAACTCTAGATATATTGCCTAGAATGAACTCATTCTATTGATGAAATTTCATTATGAGTGTGTTGCAACAATGTTGTTCTTCATGTCTGCAACATTTTTCTTGTCCTTTAACTACTAATTACTTCTAATGGCTTAATGTTTTTCTTTTCATCCAGTGAGCATGTTGAAGAAAAAATCAGTTGCATTTCTGGAACTTCAAATATAATGCCTGGAATGAACTCATTCTATTGATGAAATTTCATTATGAGTGTGTTGCAACAATGTTGTTCTTCATGTCTGCAACATTTTTCTTGTCCTTTAACTACTAATTACTTCTGATGGCTTAATGTTTTTCTTTTCATCCAGGGAGCATGTTGAAGAAAAACTCAGTTGCATTTCTATAACTTCAAATATAATGCCTAGAATGAACTCATTCTATTGATGAAATTTCATTATGAGTGTGTTGCAACAATGTTGTTCTTCATGTCTGCTACATTTTTCTTATCCTTTAACTACTAATTACTTCTAATGGCTTAATGCTTTTCTTTTCATCCAGTGAGCATGTTGACTTCTTCATTGGAGTACACAACTAATGACACTTTGAGCCTTTTTTTTACCTTTTAAGCTTATCTTCCTTTCTAAGTTATTGTTGGCAAGATTCAAGAAATTTTATTCAGATAGGGAAGTTCAAATGATAGAAGGAGGAAAGAGATATCACACCAAATTATTAAGTTTATTGCGAATAAAAAATTTACAATGAAAGTGTTCAAAACACTCTCAAACTCTCCAAACCCAGAATATAGAGCTCCTTATAATGGAGACAACAACTAACTATGTAACCGAAAATGGTTACAACAGAAAAATAGAAAACAGTTACAGTTACAACACAACCTATGTTAATGAACCACCAAGCTTGACGCTCCCTTCGGGACATTCCACCAAATCACAGGAGATTGGATGACCAATGTAGAAGACAAGAATACTAGACCAGATGACCAACGACGTTGTCCACTCTATCTCTATCGTCAATCGTCCAACAATAGGGGTGGGAATAGGCTAGGCCAGGCCAAGCTTTGAAAGGCCTGAGTCTAGCCTGCGATGAATCTTTGAGGATTGAGCCTGGCCTATAGTCTATCAAAGGCTTTTATTTTGGCTCGGCTTGGCCTTTTTAAAAACCTGGCCTGGCCTAATAGCCTTTTTAAAAGCCTTCTTCACAATAAATATTTAATATTTTATGGAGTAGGAACGTAATAGGAAAGTAAAAAAAAAAAAAAAAGGAAAGTCAATCAAAATAATGAGGAATATAAAAGGACACATGACTCACACCTAAATTTTAATTAAAGTCCTTGATTATAGGAATAGAAGTTATGGAGCAGTAATGTGTAATCAAAGACTGATAGTTTCAAAAAAAAATTAATTGTATCCAAAAAATAATATTATATATTGGTACCCAAAAAATAATATATATATATATATATATATATATATATATATATATTGATGCAATCCTACCCCGCAAGGGCATTGGATAGAAAAACTCCAATTAGATTGGGCCAGAGATGCAAGAGAAGGCCCTAGGGTTCTTATGAGCCTTAGGATAGATTTCAGGCCCATGGGCTAAGTACGAGCCCACTTATCTTTGTAAATATTAGATTAAGGTTTCATTATTTTTGGGCCTTGTATTTAGGGCTCCATAATGTAGGTAGGGTACCCTAGAAATATAGGATTTTTCAGCCCTTGTATTTTAGGGCACCTAGACTAGTTTTTGTATTAGGGGTAGTTTTGTAATTTCACACGCACTATGTGAATATTTGATGTGTGTGGTTGGAAATAAATTTAATTGAATTGGTAGAATCCCAATCCAATTAAATTTTAGAGGGGGAGGTGAACATTTGCTTACTACACCCCATTGTCACATCATATAGTCACACTTTGTGCATGTCCTTCATGCTTTTCATGCCTCATGACACCTAAGCACACTTAGTGGTGAATCTTGGAATTGATCTTGGATTAGTGGGCTGAACCATAACTGAAATTCACTAATCATAATTAGTGAAATTTTGGCTCCAAAGTTTGGCTCCACAAATTCAATTTCAAATTCAAGTGAAATTTGAATTTCCCTCCAATTTTGTGTGACACTTAGGCTATAAATAGAGGTCATGTGTGTGCATTTTTTTCAACTTTGATCATTTGAATATTAAACTTCAGATTTCAAAGCTCATTTAGAGCACAAAATTTCGTGCTCTTCTCTCCCTCTCCCTTCATTCATCTCCTTCTTCCTCCAAGCTCTTAGTCGATGGATCTGGTGCACGAAATAATTTTTTTTGGATTCTTTGACGTTCAAACTATAGAAAAAATGAGTTACAAACATCATTAATGTCTTCGACATAATTTTAAAGAAATGCAGAACATGGGTACTTAACCATAGTTGCAAGGGTCCAAATCATATTTGATGATGCAGTTACAGGGGTACTTAAACATATTTGATCCCATTATCACAATATTTTATACTTCAATGACCAAGACGATGACCAGTCCTTCAAGGTGGTGGACGCCGATTACGTCGCGGATTTCTTCTTTCCTGTATGACTGGTTCTTCCACGTCATGATCATGTTGTTGTTCTATGTTAGTATTTTCAATGTTGGTTGTTGCAGCTGAAGAACTTTGACCTTGTTCTCCAAACGAATGCGGTGCATCGAACTGTTGTAAAGTAGCTAAATATGATGCCGCTGAATTTGGTGTATTGAAATCGACGCCAAATAAATCGGTCATCCATTCATGGGTGGTTGCGGTGACTAACTCGCCAGTGTGGCCAAAAGTTTGATGAACAGGTGAAGGAGTAGAATACATTGACTGAGGATGTGGAATTTCAAAATGTGTTTGTTCAACACCTGACCCTGCAACATTTTGTGTAATTGTTGTGCGTGGATCATGTAGTTGTTGTTCAATAGACAAGAACAAAGTAGTGTTTTTTCTATACCATTCCATGTACGCTGGTGTATGTGTCACTATTCCTTCAACCCATTGCCCAGCTAAAATATCGTTGTGTTTGTTTTTCCAGATATTAATCCACTCCGCATGATATTCCATCCAATCAGTGTAATGATTGCCTCGCATGTCAATTTGGTGAAGTAGATCAAGATTCATGGGATCAACAGGGATATCTTGTTGTAGTCCAAACTGTAGCTTCACCCGATTTGTTTGATGCCATTTGACAATCGAGAAACAAATAATTGCAGTACATGCAGACCAAATCTCCATGTCTCTATATGCACGTCTGGGTAGGTGTTCTTCAAATCCTCTATATGGGACCCAAGAAAACTGAAATATATGCCAACAAGGCAACATGTTAGTATGTATGTTTATATTTAAGGTGCAGATCATGATAGTATTATACCTCATGGCTCTCCATATGATCTATACGAGACCTATATCCGACTAAGTCACCATGCGGTGTGGCCCTATATTCTAATCTACCACCACTCCATCTAAAATGTAAAAAATACAAAATCAGTATTCATTGTAATGTTATAATACACGTCATTGAAATAAAAAAATTTACATTTTGCTATATGTAAATAACCTTTTAGCCAGTGGAAAAGTTGTTTCGGGTCATGGGACTCTTGGTGCAATAAAAGGCATGTGGTACCAAGCACATGACTGCAATAGTATGACACAACCACCTTACCAACCTCCGATGATGCTCGACATAGTTCTCTATACAGGTTTGCTAAGCAAGCCGATCCCCAACAATATTTTTTTGTGTTGTTCAAATCACGTAATAGGTTCAAATACATTAAATGAACTCTATTTCCAGATTTATCAGGAATTAAAGCACCGCCAATCATGTACATTATGTAAGCTCTACACCTGCATTGTAGTTGGTGCGTTGTTGGTTCTTCAGGCAATGGTGCGCGCAACATGTTTAGCAACCATGTCAGCTTCAGTGCGGCTCCTTTACGTGCATTTTCGGGAGGGACTTCCCCTAGTAACTCGTGGCATAACTCATCCCAATGTAAGAAGCTAGGTCCAGCCACAACACGACCATCGACTCTAATGCCTAGATGAAGTGCAACATCTTCGAGTGTGATGGTGCACTCTCCCCATGGCAGGTGAAAGGTATGTGTTTCAGGTCTCCATCGTTCAACCAATGCAGCGATCAATGCAGGATCAATTTTACATTGTTTGATTAAGGAAATATGTTGGAACCCGGTAGATGATAATAATGGTATAATTTGTGGTTCTGGTTCAGGTATTGTATGGTAATAGGAAGTGATTAACTCATTAATCGTAGTACGTGAACGATGAACATGTTGATGACGCAATAGAGGTTTATCATCCATGAGAATGATGTCAAATGGTAAACCGAATACAAATGATATAAAATTTGAAGTTGGGTGATGCAAATGTGGTATTGACATGCACCTCTCATCTATTTATCATTTACACTATGTTCGGTTTTGCAAGCACAAATACACTTAAGATAACTGTAATGCCTCGAGATTCCAAAGCACATTTATAATTTGTCTCGTTCTAAGGCCTCGAGATTCCAAAGCACGTTAACATGACTATGGTACTGTGGTGCATCGAGATTCTAATTCACGTGAATCACTAAAATTTCGTGCACACTGTTCACCCGCATGCGTACATTAAGGTAATTGTAAATGTCTCGAGAATCCAAAGCACATTTATAAATTGTCTCGTTGCAAGGCCTCGAGATTCTAAAGCACATTAACATCAACTGTGGTACTGTCACGCATCGAGATTCTAATGCACGTGAACCAATGACATTTTTGTGCACACTATTCACCCACATGCGTACGATAACCGCATTAACTTTGTTCTCAACATTTCGCATGGCCTCAACATTACACTTAATGTAATTGTAATGCCTCGAGATTCCAAACCACATTTATATTTTGTCTCGTTGTAAGGCCTCGAGATTCCGAAGCACATTAACACGACTGTGGTACTGTGATGCATCGAGATTCTAATTCACGTGAACCATGGACCCGTGATTGATTGCATATATAAACCTACCATGTCACCTAATACTTTGCACTGTTGTGTCTAATCAAATTGTGAGAGAAAACAGAGAGGGCTAGCAATGAGGTCAGAGCCTATTTGTGTGTACGTTTATATCAATGGTGAAATCATTCAAAGTTCAAGTGCAAATGCAATTTTCAGAGGTGACAACACAAAGTCGTTACTCTTGAATCCAACAATGACGCTGCCAAATATAATCACTGCAATACAGTCATCAATTACAGATAATGGTGTTACGCCTATAATTAATACCCTTTGGTATCATTGTCCTGTATATCAATTAAATGGTGAAGTTCAATATAGGGCAATTCAAATTATTGACGAAGAAGGTGTCTCATGCATGTTTCATACATTTCTCAATATGAGAAGTGTAATATGTATGGAACTTAAAGTTGATGTTCATAATTCATTATCACCTACTCAAGTTAATGACCTAAGTTGGGCCGACATGGAGCAGAAGCTGGAGAATACCATGAAATTAGAATGAATAATTTAACATATTTTGTTGTTGTATTGCATTGAAGTTTTTCTCTGTCTTTATTATCTAGTTGTAGTTGTTGCATGCTTTGAAGTCGTTATTTTTAATTTACTTCAGTAATAATAGTCTACATATGCATCATTTCAGAGATGCAGAGCAATGTCAGACCTAACCCTCACATGCACTGACACCCCATTAAAGTGTGGTGTTGCACACTGTTCACTCACATGCGTATGTTTATCCCATTAACATGTTACTAAACAATCCATGTGACCTTGGCATGCGATACGGAACACTGCGGTCAACAATCATGATTAAACGAACAGTCTGTCATGTATATTAATGTATGAGGTTGCATACTGTTCACTCACATGTGTACACTAATTTACTCACATGCACTTAATGTCCTACCTAACTCTCCTACCTAACCGTCGTAACTAACTTTGCTGCCTAACCCTCCCATCTAACCTTCCGATCTAACTATCTTACTAACCTTCCAATCTAACACTCTCACCTAACCCTCGTAACTAACTCTCCCACCTAACCTTCCAATCTAACTCTCCCATCTAACCTTCCAATCTAACACTCCCACCTAACCCTCCCATCTAACCCTCGTAACTAACTTTCCCAACCTAACCTTCCAATCTAACTCTCCCACCTAACATTCCAATCTAACTCTGGTACTAAACTTTCTCAGCCTATATATAATATCACCATTTGACAACAACATATCACACACAACAATTTTCTCACAAAACAAAACTCGATTTGTAACTCTCACATCATTTCCACTCATATCCCATAAAAACCACCATGGCTCCACCTAAAGAAATTCCGACCCTCATTTACCACAGTGGTCACATTGTAGACAATCCAGTTCAAGGATTGACGTACCAATGTACGACCCCAATATTTTTTTACGCCAATCGTTTTATTACGTTTACACAATTCATTCGAAAAATTAACAATCGTCTTCCTACTCGAGCAACTGAACAAGTTGCTCAATTGTTATTTCGTGTCCCTATTTCAATTCATCTCGGTCAGACACGTTTTATTTCAGCTCAACTATTTGACAATGATGATCTTAGAGGCACGATGGAAACAATTATCCAGAATCCACAATTTAATTCTGTCGAATTCTATGCTGTTACTGAGCTTATTCCTCAACCACAACCATCGTCTCCACAACCCTCATGTCCTCAACTACAACTATCGCCTCCACAACAGTTACCGTACAACAACATAGACCTCAATAATCCAGTATCTTCATACATCAACCTTGAATCACAAGACCCCTTTGACATTTATACTTCATACACACAAATATTATCTGAGAATGATTCCTTTTTTCATGGCCAACAAACCTCCTTTGACCAACAAAACCATCCTTCATCCCCCTTTACGCCACCTTTACAGCTACCACAAACGCAAACATCAAACCGAGATGAACATCCCATTGCTAATGAAGATCCCATTATACGATTTCATCATGAAAACATGGATGATTTTACTGAGGATGAGGATCAACAGTTCTTTGATCACATCAATCAGCAAAGCGATGGCCAAAGTGATGACCAAACCGATGACGAGGGTGTTGGCAGACCAACGACACCTCCGTCACCTCCGTTGCAATATCAGCAACCTATGTGTCCAGTAGACTTGAACTTTGACCACCTACCACACTATATTGATCGACCCCATTTTGTTCATCAGCAACACAATGTACAACCATCAGTCGGTGTACTCGAGGTTGGCATGACCTTCGATGACAAAGCACAATGTATTCGAGCAATCAAAGAATACAACATCAGAAATCATTTTGATTGCAGAACAATTTACTCTGACCAAAGAAGGCTACACTTTGTCTGCAAGTTACATGAAAATGGTTGTACATGGAGCTTGGGCGCATGCAATTCAAAGAGGCATAACAAATGGATTATGAAGAGTATCAGAGGTCATCACACTTGTCTCGTGCCGATGCCCAGACAAGATCATCGCCAACTCGACAAACACGTCATAGCACTGATCATCCAACCAATTGTCAAAACAAACCCAACTGTCTCCATCAAGACATTGATTGTAGAGATCAAAACGTTCATGAATTATACCCCATCCTACAAGAAGACATGGTTAGCAAAGCAAAAAGCATTGGAGATGATTCATGGAAACTGGGAAGAATCATGTGCCAAACTGCCAAAACTTTTCGGAGCTTTGCAATCTTGTGTTCCCGGGACTGTGGTCGCTGCTCAAACAGAATCCTTGTATGAGGGGGGAGAAATAGTACCGGGCAAAAGATTGTTTAAACGTGTCTTTTGGTCATTTGGTCCATGCATTAATGGTTTTGCATATTGCAAACCCATTGTACAAGTAGATGGTACATGGCTTTACGGAAAGTATACTGGCACACTGTTGATAGCTACCGCACAAGATGGAGCTAACCATATCTTCCCGATTGCCTATGCCATTGTAGAAGGGGAGACAACTTCAGCTTGGGGTTTTTTCTAAAGAATTTGAGAAGACATGTTACTCCACAAATTAACATTTCTCTTATTTCAGACCGACACCCCACAATTATAAGTGCCTACAACAACCCAAGTAACTTATGGGTCCAGGACACATCCCATTTCTTTTGCCTGCGCCACATTGCACAAAACTTTCTTTGTGGTAACTCAAACTGCAAACATTTAAAGAAACCACTTAAGTTGGTTGGTGAGAATCTATTTTATTTATTCGTTATAATTTTCTTTCAATCAAATTTTATAACATAATACATTGATTAAATATTTACAGGGTACGCATACACGGAGAAGATGCATTGGCGACATCTTGGGGATATTCGTGCAAATAAGCCAAGTGCAGCTGAATGGCTTGATCAATTACCCAAACAAAAATGGGTACAATGCTTTGATGAGGGGAAACGTTGGGGACATATGACTACCAATTTATCGGAGTCTGTTAATTCCATGTTAAAAAACACAAGACATTTACCGGTGTCATCATTGGTTGAGGAGACCTATTTCAAGACCGCACAACTCTTTGCTAATAGAGGTCGACAAACTCAGGCAATGATCAACTCTGGCTCACAGTATTCTGAAGTCATCTTCGATGCAATCAATAGTGGTCAACAAGAATCTAATACACACATTGTAAATGAATTCGACAGACACAATCACACTTTTATTATAACAGAGACTCAATCCCCACTTGAAACACCCAGACCACCTGGAAGGTTTAGAGTAATGTTACAATCCCAAAAGTGTGATTGTGGTGAATTTCAGGCTAAACATTTACCATGTTCTCACGTCATGGCTGCCTGCAAATCTATCAATGTTGATCCCATGACCTATGTGCCGATGATATTCACTTTACAACACATTTTGCACATCTATGACAACTCCTTTGGTTTATTGCCACACGAATCAATGTGGCAAGAATATGAAGGAGATCAGTGGGGTTCTGATCCAAGAAGAAAGAGGACTGCAAAGGGTCATCCCGTTTCAACTCGTATTTCTACTGAGATGGACGAAGACATGGTCATAGCAGAAATAATTGTCCTGATATATCCTCATCTTAGTTTTTCCTTAGACAAATGTCATTGTTTAAATATTTTATTGATGACGTAGTATAATGTTCTTATATAAATAAATTGTTAAAAGCTTTAGTTTTATCATTTTTAATTAAATCTAATAGCATAAACAAACTAATTATATTTAGTAAAATAGTTAAATTAAAAATTTTAAAATTCAGATTATTATACAAAATAAATATTTACTAAAATAAATATATTATTATACAAAATTCATATTTTAAAACATATATTCACCCAAATAAATATCTTAAATAATTTAAATAATATAACAAAAATACTTAAATTTAATAATATCATTTTTTAATAACAAAATTAAATTATAAAATAATATTACATAAATTAATTTAATAAATAAATAATTTTCAAATTAATTAAAAATAATTTTATATAGTATAATATTTAATTTTAATAATATATAAATTTTTTTATAAAAAAAAAGGAAGAAGGGAAGTCGGGGTGTCAGAACCCGACTTCCGTGAACCTAGTAAAACTGGTGCATATTGGGAATAAAATCTCAAATAGGTGTAGTTTGAGAATTTGGAGGTGAGAGAGTGTGTACTTCGGTCAAAAACCCTAAGCCTGGTCCATTTAATTTAATAGGCTTTTAAAAAAGTCTGAGCCTAACCTTGTAATTAAATAGGCCAGTTCAGGCCAGGCTTTATGTAGGCCAGGTCGTAGGCCCTTGTAGGCCGGCCTGGCCTATTCCCACCCCTATCCAACAGTCAACAATCTCCATCTTGGTTCAATAACATTTCTGAATTACGAGTAACTCAATTCATTTGCGTCAATCTACATTAAGTAGATCTAGACATTGCATGGACTTGCTTCTTGGAATAGGCTTCGTGAACATATTAGATGGATTCTCCCTCGTATAAACTTTCTGGACTTCGACCCTTTTCTCAGAATGGATGAAGTGGTAACTGATGTCAATGTGATTAGTCCTCTCATGATGGACTTGATCCTTGGATAAATAGATTGCGCTCAGAGTGTCGTAGAAAATGATAGCTTTCTCCTATGGAAACCCAAGATTGTTAATTAGACCCTTCAACCATATTATTTCCTTTTGTTGCTTCTGCCAGAGCCATGTACGCTGCCTCTATAGTAGATGAAACCATTGTGGGCTAAAGTGTGTCCTTCCAATTACCAAAATAGTGGTCAATTGTGAATGTGTACCTAGTCACATATCTTTGTGCATCCAAATCTATAGCACAGTCAAAATCTGAGTAACCAGTGAGAGCATAGGACGTATCTCCATGATAAATGAGTCCAATATCAGTTGTACCCTTAAGGTACTTGAATATACGTTTCACAGCTTGTCAATGTTCCTTCCAAGGATTACCCATAAGCCTACTTACAACACTGACTGCTTATGTTAGATTCAGTTTGGTGCATACCATAACATACATGGGATTGCCTACAACACTTGCATTAGGAACACAGGACATGTATTCATTCTTTGATTCTGACTGAATAGTGTAGATGCATTTGCTGTATGAAGCTTTTGATGATGCCAAAAAGATGAAAGCTATTCAACATTGATCAAAGTCAAGATCCAGAAATCAAGAAAAACGATTAACAATTGGTCCTTTATATGTTAAAAGAATCTCTTAAAAGAGATTGCAAAGGTTTGGCCTTAAGTTAATCTTTCAAAACACCTTACAAAGTTTTTAAGTAAAATTCAGTTTTGAAAAATATGTTTTTCTCTCTAGTAATCGATTACCAGAGGTTGTAATCGATTACCAGAAGCAAAAATAGCTTTAAATAGTTTTTAGAAAAGATTTGAATTTGAATTTTAAATGTGTAATCGATTACCAAGAGATTGTAATCGATTACCAGAGGCAAAACTGTTTAAAACAACTTTCAGAAAGTTTTGAATTTAAATTTTAAATCTGTAATCGATTACAACAATTGTGTAATCGATTACCAGTCACGAAAATTTGAAATTCAAAACTGAAGAGTTATAACTCCTCAAAATTAACTGTGTAATCGATTATCACATATCTGTAATTGATTACGAGTGTGGAAATTTTGAAAATAACTCTGAAATATCACAACTATTCACAAGTTTTTGAAAGGTCACCAAAGGCCTATAAATATGTGACTTGTGTTCGAAATTCTTCAGAGTTTTTCAAAACATTCATTGTCCTATCCTCTCATAAGAAAACCTTTTGCCAAACACTTGCAAAATCATTAAGGATTCTTATAAATTCTTCAACTTGTATCATTCTTCTCTAAAAGAGAGAAATATTCTTCTGTACTTCAAAGCAATCAATTGTTAATCAAGAGACATTGGGTCTCTTGATTTGTAAAGTTCTCTAAACACAAGGGAAGGGTATCCCTGGGTGGTTTAAAATTTGTAAAAGGATTTACAAGTTAGTAGAAATCTCAATTGGGTTACTTGAGGACTGGAAGTAGGCACAGGGTGTGGCCGAACCAGTATAAAATTGACTTTGCAATTCTCTCTTCCCTAAACTCCTTTAATTTATTGCATTTTAATTTTAATTTGCATATTTTAAAGAAGTGTCAATTGAATTGTTTTCTACTTCTTTTCTATTAAGTTTGCATATTCCATTTAAAGAGAATTAAAATTTATTAGGGAATTTTTTTTAAACTTAATTCACCTCCCTCTTAAGTTATTGAAGCCACTTGTTTAACAAATAGTATTGACTTTAGATTGAAAAATGGACGTTGTCAGAGGAGTACATATTGGTTTTGCAGATGCCATCCCAAAATGATTAAACACTTTCTAAATGTATTCCTTTTGACAGTGAAAGAGATTCTTCTAGACTCGATCCCACTTGATCTCCATGACCATAATCATTTCAGCGGCTCCCATGTCCTTCATCTCAAATTCACTGCTAAGTTATGACTTCAACTTCTAAATTGCCAACAAATTTTGAGATGCAATGGGGATGTTGTCAACATAAAGTAGTAGATAGATCTGGGAACAATACTCCACTTTGTTATGATAAACACATGAGTTATAAGGACTTCTAATGTACCTATGAGAGACAATGAACTCATTGAATCTCTTACACTGTTGTCTTGGTGATCCCTTTATCCCATAAAGAGAGCTTTTCAATCTATAGAAAAAAATTTCTTTTCCTTCCACCTTAAAACCTTTAGGTTGTTGCATTAGATTGTCTTCCTCCAATCTTCGATGGAGAAAGGTAGGTTTGACATCGTGTTACTCTAACTCCATCTCCAGAGTTTCCATTAGGCCAACAAAACACATATGGAGGTGTGTTGAACTACTGGAGAGAATATCTTGTTGTAGTCAACTCCTTCCTTTTAACTGTAGCCCTTAGCTACCAGACGTGCTTTACAACAAATGACTTCTTCAATGGATGATCCAGATTTCTTCTTGAAGATCCACTTGCACCTCATTACCGTATGCCTTTAGGCAACTCAACTAAATACCAAGTCTAGTTTTTCTGAAGGGATTTCATCTTTTCATTCATAGACATCGTCCACTATTCAGTACCAAAGTAGGAAATTGCTTCATGATAAGTTATTGGGTCGAATGAACCAATTTCTTCTACTACCTATAGCCACTATATCAAAGCCATATCTTTTAGGAGCTTTGATTTGCCTTTGTAACTTTTTTGGTGTTGCGATTTTGGGCTACTTCGGATGGTTTTGACTTATCCAGTTAGTCCCCTCATCTGGTGCCGGATTTTTATGTTGAAGGTGCATTTGAAGATCTTGATTAGTCTCATCAGGTGCTTCAAACTGCTTTCGATAATTAATGTTTCTGATTTGGAGATCTGAAACTCCACCTACTTAGTAACATCCTTAGCTTGCCCAAATCTTCATAAGATTTAGAATGAAGCATAAAGAGTTCATCAAAGACGACATCTCTACTCAAAATGACCTTTCTTTTAGATGGACACCAGACTCGGAATCATTTGACTCCATCTCCATAGCCAATAAAGAATCCCTTCTTGGCTCTGGGGTCTAGCTTACCTTCACTTATGTGATAATATGCTAGAAATCTAAACAGCTTCAACATTGAGTATTTAGCTGATTTGTTAGACCATACCTTAATAGGAGCTTGAAGTCTATGGCAGTGGATGGTGAGCGATTCACGAGATAGCATGTTATGCTGACTATCTTAGCTCAAAAACTCTTATTCAAACCTGCTACTCCATTTTGTTGTAATGTATAGCGTATAATATGTTGTCATGCTTTGCCTTCATCTCTATAGAATTCATTGCATTCAATAGAACAAAATTACAAGGCATTGTTAGTCCTAAGACACTTTACTATTTTTCCTATTTGATTTTTAATAAGAATCGTCCAATGCTTGAAAATTTTGAAAGCTTCAAATTTTTGCTTCATCATGAATACCCATGTCATCCTGGAGTAATCATCGATAATGGAGAGGAAATACATTTCCCATCCCAATGATGGAACTCTTAAAGGCCCCTAGTAGTCAGAATGGACATAGTCCAACATGACCTTTATTGTATGCATAACCTTTGGGAACTTCATTTGTTGCTTTCCATAGACGTAGTGCTCATAAAACTAAAGAGGTTCTACCTTGTGATTTCCAAGTAAGCCTCGCTTGCTCAGAATATCCAAACCTTTTTCACTCATGTGGCGTAGGCACAAATGCCATAGAGAATTATTAGATGAATCAATGGATGCATGGCTTCCAGATTATGAAACAACAGAGATAGAGCCTATCATAGTGGACCCCTGAAGATATACAAATTTCCTTGCTTGGTTCCTTGCATTACCATAACCTTCCCTTTCCCTATGATCTGTATAACTCCACCTTCAACCCAGTAAGAAAAACCTTTTGAATCCATGGCATCCACATATACAAGATTTTTCTTAAGCTTTGGAATGTTACAGACTTCAGTTAAGTTTCTAACAACACCATCATGCATTTTGATTTGTATAGAATCTATACCTACAGACGTACAAGGAGCATCGTTACCCATGAGGACATTACCACTAGTACCACTAGACTTCTTCTCATATGTCTCAAACCAATATTTGTATGGACACATATGAGAAAAATAACTTGAGCCTAGTACCCATTGTTTAGAATGTTGTTGTGTTTGTTGACCAATAGTCAGAACCAAATCGATTTTCAATGAGGAGTCATTCTAAGCAAGAGCAACAATAGAATCTTTCTATGGATAGCCTCGATTTCAATGACATGGTTCTTTACAATAATTGAAGATGTCCTTAGGATCATCTTTGCTCTTATTGCCACCTTTGCCTTTTTTTCTTCTTCTGCCCTTTAGCAGAATCAGTCACCGATAATCCAAATGCAAAAGCTTCATCATTATTCCTAAATGCCTTCAGTTGAAGCTCTCTAGAATAGAGATTGAACTTGACTTCTTCAAGTGTAATAAAGTTCTTGCCTACACTAAGTGAATTCACAAAATTCTCATAGGAGGGAGGAAAAGATGCTAATAGAATCATTGCTAAATCTTTGTTTTTCATCTTGACATCAATGTCATGTAGCTCCATCTTAACATAATTTTGCTCATCAAGAGGTTCCTTTAGTGGTGTTCCTTCTCTCATTCAGAGTCCAAACAAACATCATTTCAGAAGCAACTAGTTGTAGATTTATTTCGTCATGTAGAGCTTTTCCAATTTGAGCCAAAGCCCACCAACAGTTAGTTCTTCAAAAACTTCATAAAGAACCTCATCAGACAGAGATAAGACAATTACTGAATACACTTTTTCCTCTTGTAACTCAAGCACTGACTTATCAATCTTTGATGATTGAACAAAAAGAGAAGCCCAGATGCCCTATTCTTTCAACAAAGGTCGCATCTTGATGCACCAAAGATTCAAGCTATTCTTCCCTATGAATTTATCAATCTTGATTGTGTTGACCATCTTCTTGATAAAATTTTAAAGACCCAAGACAAACAAAATGGATGATCATTGATGACTTGATCTACCATGAAACAGATGCGAAATTGATCTTGAATTGAAGCTCTACATACCAATTAATTGGCAAGATTCGAGAAATTCTATTCAGATAGGGAAGTTCAGATGATAGAAGGAGAAGAGAGATATCATGCAAAATTGTTAAGTTTATTACGAATAACAAAATTTGCAATTAAAGAGTTTAACACACTCTCAAGCTCTTTGAATCTAGAATACAAGATCCTTATAAAGGAGACGATAGCTAACTGTCTAACCAAAAATGGTTATAATAAAAAAAAGAAAACAATTACATTTACAACACAACCTGTGTTAATGAACCACCAGATTGGATGATCCCTTTTACACGACTAGACGTCCATCAGATTAGAGGAGATTGGACGACCAATACAGAAGACAAGAGTACTAGACCAAACGACCATTAGTATCATTCACCCTATCTCTATCGTCCATAAACCAACAATCAACAGTGAATCATGACAACCTTTAGTTTATTTCAATTGTTGTTCTCTACAAAACTTGAGGTTTCTGAATACACTTAAGTAAATTGGTCAGCATAAACCTAAAAGGCTTATAATTTTTTAAAAATGTTTGTCACAATTAAAATACCAAGGGTTTTGGACTCAACACGATTCAGTTTTTAAAATAATGGGTGGTAGTGAGGAGGAATAGTGGCAACGATGGCAACAATGATGATGAAGACAATGGAATGATGGTGGTTGAGGTGATATTAGTATTGGAATGGTGGCAGTGACGGTGTGGTGGTGATGGTGGCAGCATTAGTAGTGTAGTTAATATAGCAGTAGTGAAATGGTTGTGGTAGGGACGACAACAATACTGGGGTGGAATAGTGGGAGCAGCAATGACAGTGACGATGGAGGCATCAAAATGGTGGCAATGACAATGGTGGTGGTTGTGGTGACGATGGTGGAATGGTGGTGGTGGCGGTGACAAAGGCAAGGTGCGATGGTTATGGCGGTGACAGTGGTGATGGTGGTAGAATGATGGAGTTGATAGTGGCGGCAGCGGCGGCGGTTGTGGTGGAATGGTGGTGATGGAGGAAGTGGCAACAACAGTGTGATGACGGCGGTGGTAGTGACACTGGTGGTGGTGGTGTTGGTGTAGTGATGGTGGTTTGAATATATTCTTTAAAACTAAAATATAGTTTTAAGAATTGTTCGGGACTTCTAGCCCTTTACAATGAATGTCTAGCTTCCTATTTATAAAATTGTAGCTAGGTTTAATTAAGGAGATAATCACGCGGAATTACAAACAAATAATATCTTTAATTAATTCAAGTAATTATCTTCTTCTTCAATTGATTTATCCTTAAAAAATATCTTTCTCTTGATTTTCCTAACTTTTACCTTCAATTTTCACAATTTCTCTTTCCATAACTTTTTTTGTTGATTATGGGCATCTGGAGCTCTTGCCATAATGACCTGTTTTTGCTGAAAAACAACAAAAATTCATTAAAAATAACTAAAACATAAAATTCTACCTAGGACAAAGTAAAAATTGAATTTATAGCTAAATTGATTCAAAACAAAGGCTAAAGTTAATTAAAATGCCAAATAAACGTCATAAAATGCATATGAAAATCTAGTAAATTTGACGTTTATCAAACATGAGATAGAGAAGTTCCATAAATTAGCAATAATCTGGTAGCAATTAGGGTGAGCAATCGACATCGACATAAATTTGGAAGAGGAAGCAAAGGAGAGTTGGTTCTAATGAAGCACCAACAATAAGGAAAAATGATCAAAGAAAGAGCAAGTGAAAGTACAAGAACTAATATTATCCCAAAGGTTTAGGAATGCATCATTGCAAACAGATTTATCCAACCTCGTCTCAATATAGAGGTCATGCTTTGCCTACGATTGTACCAAGTGAAAGGGGCACCTTTGGTGGGAATATGATATAAATTGCAAGAATTAGACCAGACTCTAAAATCAATAATGGAAGAAGTGGAGGGGGTGGAGCCTCCCCTATTCTCATGAGCACCAAAAATAGCATTGAGGTCTTCGATGTAACACCAAGCTCCTTTATGACAATCCTACAAGAACACAAGTTCCAACCCAAGGTATTAGTGGGCAATATAAGAGGTAGAGGCATAAATTACTGCAAAAAAGAAAGTAGAATTGTTAATAACAACTGAGCATGCCACAAATTGTTTAGTAATTTGAACAACATTCACAAAGAGATTCTCAGACACTTGGTATTCATAGAAAACTAGAGTTCAATGGGAGAAATCGCTAGGGTTTAACTTCATTGGACTTCCTAACATGCAATCACTATGTATTCCTATTCAATTAAGCTTATGTTATCATCAACCCATAATTTTATTCCAACCTTAATTCCTTAAATGAGAGGACCTAAATCACTTTATTATAATATTGAATTAGCATAACCTAAATCCATAGGCATAAACAAGATTAGTTGTCTTCTTTAGTTCACAATCCAAAGGAATTTCCCAATAACCATTGGAATCATGTAAATAGGTTGATTAAGAAAAAAAAAGCTTATAAATGGAAGAAGAAAAATAATGATGCTTTATTAAATAGACACAATGTAGGAATTACATGAAAGTTGGACCAATTACATTAAACCCCAATGAGAGAGAAGAGTTAGTTAGTCGTAGCCATGAAGAAGAATCTACTGATGCGGGAATAATGGAGGATGAATCCGAACGCATCCAAAGTCGTCACCACATCTTGGGTTTCTTTCTCTCTCTCAACTCACAAAAGTGTAGAACCCTAGAACTAGGATATAAAATTGTTATTTAAAGTTATGGCCTAAATAAAGTTCGTACCCAAAAGACAACAAAATGAAAAATTGAAATAAAAAATCTCCTATGACACAATCATGGACGTGACCGGGTTCACACCCCCTATGATTTGTTCTAATTGTTGAAAATCAATTTGTTCAACTTTTGATCACGGGCATGACCAAGTTCACATCCCATGTGATATTTTTTGATTTCTCCAACATGAACCATTATTTTCTTCTTAGCTTCAAGGCTTCCAAAATTCTCTTAATGTAGTTACTTGTGGACTCTCCTTTTCTTGATCTGAGCTTTAACAAAGTTCCTAAAAAAATATAATCAAACAACCCAAAGAGCAAGAGTTAAAAGGTATAAATTAAAAATATTAAATAAATCCAACTTTTATTCAAACTTAACTAAAAATGCCTACAAACAAAGCTCAAAAGCATAAGTGATATGCATAATTGTCCCTAAACTACTACAAAATGTAAGTAGAAATGACAATTATCACTTAGATTATGTTTAGTATTGATGTAGGAAGAATAGTATAGCCTAGAAGGTGTTCGTTAGATTTTGTTATTATCTATTAGATTCAAATGGCAATTTGTTAGAGTGGATAGGATGCATTTTGTTATAATGAGAACATGGCCTAGACTTGGCTATATATATCATTGTAATTCCCTTTATGGGTTATGCCGAAAATTATCTGAATTTTCTTAATTTGTAATTTTGATCTCTCTATAATTTTAATGCGATTTTGGTCCAAGTTTTTTTCTCACAATTTTGGTTTTCCTATTTTAGAGAATCAACAATTTTTGTCTAATCTCCAATTTTGCATGTTTTTTTTTCCTTTTATATTGGTCCAATTGAACCCCAGAAAGTAGACATAACATATTCAATTAAGGTGTCATAAAAAATAATTTAACTAATTAAAATATAAAAAATAAAAGAAATATATGTATGTGAAATTTTGAACCAAAATTGAGAATTTTTTAAAATAGAAGGACTGGAATCATGAAAAAAATAGGAAGGCCAAAGTCTCGGATTAAGAATTACATAGGGATTAAAATTAGAAAGCCTTTATTAAATTAAGAGGTTGACCGGTAACTTAGCTTAAATAAATATGATTGGATTTTGTTGTTCTTCTTTTATTTTTAACTTGGATTGAAATTATTTCATGAAGCCCAAACATATGTAAGACTTGTGTTCTTTTTCTTTGTTAGCCACGGACTTCTAGCCTACTACTACCTTTTAGTCCATTAATGAACAAACGTCTTTTTTTAAAAAAAAAAAATAGTATTCCCAAAATTCCTTTTGATGGAAATATAACTTTGTTATATATTTATACGATGCAATCATATTTTGGATAAAATGTTCGGGGTGAAAAAAATACGTAGCACAAATATGATTTTACTATTTGAAATAAATAGCAAACTCATATTCCTAATACATTTTTTTTTCATTTTTTTTATTAGAATGGAAATATGATTTTGTTTAATAACATACAACAAAAATATATTTTTGTTGTACAATATTCAATAGAAATATGATTTCATTATACATGAAATCATATTTTTGTTGTATTAATTGTTTTTGGAAGATTAATTTAAACTACTAGGATTTTGAAAGTTATTTTTAATAAATGTGAATATTAAACATTTAAATTTAAATTTCAATAATCATGTTAAAACTTCACACACACATAAATAAAAAAATATAAGAAAAATTCAAAATTTAAATTAGCAAAAACATATAAACTAAAAAAAATTATAACTTAATATATATATATATATATATATATATATATATATATATATATATCACAATTTTAAAATAATTTAAATTAAAATATATTTACACAAAATTTTAATAAAATTTAATGTTAAAAAAAGAAAAAGAAAAACATGAAACGTTATGTGGGGGTGTGAAGAAAAATGGAGGTGATGGAGAAAAAGAAGGCAACCAAATTGGAAGGAGGGGGAGGAGGGTGTGGGGGAAATGCTGGCAGGGATAGGTAGGTCTTTTAAAGGAATTCGAAAGAAGTAGGGTGAGAATAGCAATTCCTTTTCCAGAGTTGTGTCATAAATGAAATACAGCAGGAAACCCGTGAGTTTTACCAATAGAAAAAGTGTGTTTTATAGCAGGTTAACAACAACATAAATGTCACTTAAAAAAACAACAACATAAATGAACATATTTCCAGTTGCATAAAGGGGTGCAAAAAAAGTCTAAAACGAAAACATTATTTTGTTGATAAGATATACAACCAAATATTATTTTTTGGTGAGTAGTTTTTATTTTGTACTTCCTTTTTAACATAATAAAAATATGGTTTCATTTTGTATTTTGTGACGAAATCATGTTTCCATGAAAAATATATTTTCGAAAAAAGAAAATTAAAACCTACGAGATAGTGTCGATAATTGGTAGTGCTAAGCGTCAACAGTGTCAATTGGCCTTCTTTATGTTGTTCCTTGTTTGAAATAAAAAGGAGAAAGAATTTGGCAAAAATACTAAATGAGGTCATTTTTACAATTTTTTTATCAAAATGGGTCTATTTTGTAGTTATTTACTTTATGGGTCTTTTATTTTTTTACTACAACGCTTTACTGGATTAGGCGCTTTCCACGAAAAGCTGACACGTGGCATGACGTGACTAGATGACAGGGGAGGTGGGGCAGGCACAACCACTAGTAGTGGTGGCCTGCCTGACACTTTCTTCTTCCCTATAAAATCCTTCTTCTTTCGTTTCATTGTTAGGCACGACCATTAGTTTTTTTTTGTGTTTTTAATTTATTTAATTTATATAAATTGTTATATTTTAGTATTTATATATTTTATTTTTGCAGATAGGCATCTTATGTTTTTTTAGTGGATTTATTTGTAGAGGTAATTATTGTTAGTTTGATAGTGTGTTAGATTTGTTTTTATTTTATTTTATAATAATATAAAATTGTTAATTGTTGTTGAAGATAATTATAGATAATAATATTGTTATTTATGATTTGTCATTTAAATATTATATTATTATTTTTGTTAATATTTAATGATATTAATTATGATTTATGTTATTTATGATTTTTCATTTAAATAGTTAATATTGTGATTAATGTTAAAATAATTTATTTAATATGTATGATTTGTGTCTGTATTTTTTAAATATTTTTTATCATAACATTATTGTTATTATTATTTTTTATTTGTGATTTTTATAGTTTTTGTTTTATTATATTAGTATTTTTAAAAATATATTGGATATATTTTTATTGTCGCATTTAATGAAATTATTATTGTTAATATTAATTTATATGGATGCTTTGAATTGATGTGTTTTTTTTATATACATTTAATGATTTGTCATTAAAATAGTTAATATTGTGATTAATGTTAAAAATAAGTGGTTATTATGGATTTTGTGTAATTAACAAGTTAATGGCATTTGACCCAATATTGGTAACATCTCAACAACCAGCCGAAAAGAAAACTTTCCATTTTAAAACCCATCCTAACATAACATATTAGCACTTTTTAAAATTTAATTATCAATATACTACATTCTTCTCATAACAAAGTAATATGATTTCTCATTTAAATAGTTAATATTGTGATTAATGTTAAAATAATTTCTTTAACATGCATGATTTGTGTATGTATTTTTTAAATATTTTTTATCATATTATTATTATTTTTTTTATTTGTGACTTTTATAGTTTTTGTTTTATTATATTAGTATTTTTAAAAATATATTGAATTCATGTGTTTTTTTATATACATTTAATGATGTTAATATTTTTAATTATTTGAGTATTTATGGATATCGTTTTGTTATATTAAAATCATTAGTAAAATGTATTTAAATATATCGTAATTCTTTATTTATTATTTATGATATGTGTGATTATTAATTTTTTTTCTTTTTATACAGGGGTTTTAATATGGCAAGTTCGTCATCTTCTAATTATTATGATGTGACATCGGGACCATTAGAGGATGGTTTATTGTGGATGAAAAAAAATCATATATCGCAGCATATTTGGAATTGTGTTAATGAAAGGATGTTAAAAATCCGACGAGCTACATTAATCATAGAGAAGCACCGTCCGACAAAGCAACGATTTCATAGTGCAAATGAAACGGAGGAAGAGAGATTTTATAGGGAAGAAGGAAGTGTCAAGCTGGCCACTACTAGTGGTCGCGCTTGGCAGACCACCACTTCCTCCCCCTGCCCCAACTCCCCTGTCACCTAATCACGTCATGTCACGTGTCAGATTTTCGTGGAAAGTGCCTAATCCATTAACACGTTGTAGTAAGAAAAGAGACTCATAAAGTAAATAACTACAAAACAGACTCATTTTGGAAAAAAAAATTATAAAAAAGACTCCATTTGATATTTTTGCTGAAAGAATTTTCCCTCATGACAATTGTGAAATAGAATGGAATAAGCAGTGCTGCAAAACAACGAGTGACATTATTATTTTTAGGTTTAAATATGTTTTTATTTTTTTTAAGTTAGCAGTTTTTTATGTTTTATTGTTGTAAGTTAATTTTTTTTAATTTTAGTCTTATAAGTTAATATTTATAGTTCTCATAAATTCGCGTTTATAAGGACTAAAATATGAAAAATGCAAACTTACATGACCTAAAAAATAAACAAAAACTCTCACAGGAATCAAAATTGATAAAAAAAACATCTTATAAAGACTAAAATTAGAAAAATAAATTTATAGAGATCAAAAATGAAAAAGAAATACTAATTTATTGGAATAAAAACTATATTTAAACCTTATTTTTATAGTTCCTATATATGTTTTTTATTTTCTTAAAATTAAATACATTTTATTAGCATAAATAAATATAAATTTTATATTAAGAAAAAACAATATAGTAAAAATTCATTCTCTTTTTTCTTTAATTTCTGTATAACATAATTTTTAAATAAATAATAAATAATTTATGCTAAAAAATAATGGAATAATATATTTAAATTCTTAATTAGTATAAAAATATTTTCCATTAACTAATTTATTTATTTTTACTTTTTTTCTACTTATTCAAATAGGCGGAGAGAAAATTTTCTACGGTCTTGCTTCTTGTTTTTGTCCACGCAAACAACACATATTTTTCTCTCTATTTCTCTTTTATTCCGGCAATTCTTTTTTCTTTTTTTTTTTTTAAATTCGTTCCTCTCTATTCCATCCCGAATTCAAACGAAAAATTAGTCTCATATGCCCCTAAATATACTACAATATTAGTATACAAATAGTACACTTTAGTGATTAGTTTGTTATTTAAGTTTAATTTTTATATGTATATTAGTATACAAATATTAACACTATCAAATATTAGCTAATTAAATGATACTTTGGATATGACTTTTCAAATAAATATTACAAAATTCAATAATTATATAAAAAAAACCTTTAATTAGTAATTTAGTATATTCTAATTAAATTATCTATAAAAAAATATCGCATTTATTAGCTACCAATGTTGCCTGAGATATTAACACAGGAACGACTAATCATGTAGCAGCATCCAAGTGAGGCAAATCAAGGATTAAACATATATGGTTCCTAAATTTTGAATCCTTCTTCTGAAAGGTACCAGAACCAGAACCAGACATGAAGTAAACTTGCTGAGATTATAGTCTGACACTTCCACGTGGGAATTGAATGATCTCATATATAGGAAACGGCCCTATGGTCCCAAACCCTCTAGTTTTAATGAATTGAAGGACCACATGTTCGTATATAATTAAACATTATCTCATCCGTAAATGGCATCCCTCTAAGTTAGGTTTAGCTTGTAATTGGCTTACATCCATTGTTTGCTTCACTGTCAGATTGATTTTGAATGAATTTTTGAAGTGTATGTTTTTATTTAAGGCAACTTTTTAGAAGCAATTATTCTCAAGTCTATCAACTATGGTTAAATTAAATAGGAACACATCCTTTAATTTAAAACATAGGGAGAGAAAAGTATTATGTTACTCTTATTTTTACTATTTTTTTAATTTAATGGTTCTGATAAGTAATCTAAAATGTTAATTATAAGGTTTAAATATCTTAATATATATAATAATTTAGCATCTTTTGTGATAATCAATTCATTAAATCAATTTAACAAATGATTTATCTGGATAGAAGCTGAATTAGAGTCAACCGGAGAACTTATTACATGATCCGGGATCACACGGCGACCATAATCCCGATCAATCTTCACATAATAAATAGATCAGTTTTTCATTTCGGAGAGATAAACTTTGACTATGTATATTGTGAAAATTGATTGAGAACATAGTAGTTGAACCAAATAATCATTTCTCCTATTTTCTCTACAGGAGAATTTATCCTTTCCACGTGAATTCCCGCATTTTCCTCTCCTTTGTTTCACTCAAAGTTAAGCGCGAGTATTTATTAAGAAATCACACTTAATCTATGTTAGTTATGCTCGCTGATCCAAGTCTTGTCTTTAGGAAAAGGCTAGGATTGTTTGTCTTATTTTCAAGCCAATTGGGGTGACTTTTGTTGCCTCGGCTGATAGTTCCATGCAACTTGGCCAGTTGAACAACATGCCTCACTGTAACACATGGATCATATTAACTAGTCTTCTGTATATTTCATTATTTCTAGTACTAGTTACTTATTTATGTATCGACACCACTGTCAGCTTTCTAGCTATAATTGCTTGCAAATTGAAGGCACCAAAGCAATGCCTTTATTGCTGGTACGTACCTTTTGATCACATACCTCCATCTGTAGTACTATATTTGCGTAACATACATTGTAGCAAAAAAATACTGATAACCACTATTATGCAAAAATAATGTAACAGAAATTTCAGGACTGACCAAACAACAGAAACTATAATTTGTATTTATCATAATAACAATATAATAAACTGTTATTTTTATGGGGAATAAAAACAATCAGTTTTTATTACTCTAATACTTCTAAGCGTTTTGGAAAACAACGTGACCAATAGAGAGAAACAAAAGAAGGGATTGATTTTACTTTGTCGCTCTCCAATTTCAAGCACTCTTCATAGATGGAACAGTTCCATCTGTTCCTGCAAGTATGGCATACTTGTCCTTCCTAGTCAAATTGGTGCACTCAAACCCGAGAGTCCCTGCAAGAACCCTCTGAATATAATTGGCGACTTCGATGGCAGATTTGCCTCCCATGCAGGTGAGTTCTGTTGGCAACTGGTTCAAGAAAGTGATCTCATAAGTTGGCATGGGATTCATGAACACAAAATAAGGGTCCAGCAGCTTGTGGCCGCGAACCGATGTCCCATAGAACACGCTTTGCTTCGTGTTGATGGCGACCGGGACAATCCTATCGGTTAGCTCGGCAAAGAGGGCACTGAACCTCAAAAGGAATTGCTCCCTACAAGTGGTGCCTTCGGGGCAGATCACCAAATCCCCTTCCTCAAGCAACTTCTTGATGTTGGCAGCATCTTTCTCTCTTTCCCTAGAGAGTGCTACAGCTTTGATAGGAGAAATTATTTCAGTGAACTTGCTTATGCTATATGTCACACAGCTGATTTTCCTCCCTAATGCAACAGCTGTAACCACAGGGTCTAAAACTGTCCTGTGGTTACATACAAATAGGACTCCACTTTGGCCCTTCTTTGGTGGGGGTGGAGGGGTACCCTTCCTAATGACCCTTATTCCAAGAAGCTTGTAGTTGTACCAAGCAAGTCTTTCTGGCAGAGGGATGTTGAGGTAGACCCTTAGGATTGAGAGGATTATGCCAATTGGCATCCATAGGAAGGTCAAGAGGGCCACTAGAGGAGTTGGCCTTTGAACTAAACGGCCCTCGTGGAAAATTATTGGGCTTAGAAGCTTGTTTCTTGGTAGTGGCTCACACTTGATCCTTGGCACCATGTATCCTTCCTGTAGGGGAAAACAGTGGTAGTGAATAGATTTGATACATGTGAAAAATGAGCATGAGTGGCATTTTCATTCAACTTTTGCTTGGATTTAGACCATATCATGTTATTACTATATAATCTTGTTTGGTTAAACTTTTTCATATTTACTTATAGGAAAAGAAAATTAAAAAATTACAAATTTCTACATGTTAAAATTAACTCACGCGTCTCAGCTTTGATAGGTGATATAACTAAAAACAAAAGGCAAAATTATAACAGCCAAGGGAAAATTAAGTTTTACAGAATAAGTCAGCAGCAGGGGATGTCATAAGAATCGTGCTTTGTAATATTGATGATTAGAAAACCATGCAGAGAGATAAAAAAAATTCATATATTTTACATGAGGTACAAATAGTACGGCATTGATTGAGTGTTAAAAATTGGTTGGACATGAGGAACTTATGGAAAGTGTCAGAAGTCCCCCATCTAAATTGAATTTGTCCATCCTTGGAAGATAACCAATTAGGGATCTTTTAATTATTAGAGGTATATAAAACAAAAAAAATAGTAACGCATCTGAGTTGTGAAAGAGAACTTAAAAGCAGAGACATAACCAGCTCGAAACTGAAGCTGTAATAAGACGTATCCAGAAACGAACCATAGAAAATAAAATGGGTGGGCCACTTGAAAAGTTGAGGTTAGTAAATATCGAAAAAGACGGGATGGAACTAACATATTAAGTGAGGAGTTTTTTTTTTTTTTTCTGTAATCAGTAGGAATTTGTGAAAGAAAATTTATAATAATTTACTCATATTGATTAGTCAATTAAATTAGACTCTCTCTTGACAGGAAAGAGTTTTGTTATGCATATAATATGCAAAAAAAAAATATATATGTATATTTAGGTAGAGAACCACTTTATATGTAGCTGAAAACTATGCCATGATCATTAAAGGCTCTCACCAAATATGAAGCGATTTGTGGACAATCTAACTAATCTAATGTTTTGCGCAAAGAAACAGCTCATGTAGCTTACTTACTGGCTTCCTCACGTTTAAACATAAAGTTGAAAGTGAGTGACTGAAAGCAACATCTAATTATAAATATGTATGGCCAGTAGAAAAAGAAAAAAAAAAGTATTTCGTTTAAAAATATATATTTATTATATAAAACACACTCAAAGTATTTACAATTTAATTTTGATACACTATTAATGTGAACAAAAATTATACTGTTAATTAATTAAAAATTACTTTTATAATAATTATTGCAAAATCCAACAATATTATTATGATAATCCGTGATTCGTTAATAATATGAAACAATTTTACATTTCAGTGCATTTTAATTAAATTAATTTATTTAATGGTTTTTTAATTAAAAGTGTTACTATTCAGTATGTTAAAAATGTTGATTTAGAAATTCATAAATAAAAAGTTATTTATTAGAAATTACGATAAAAATATATTCATAGCATTAAATGATATATTATGTTATAAAAAATCTTATTTAGTACCTTGTATAAAAACAATTCTAATTCAGTACTCTCAATACACCAACTAATGACTAACATTCTCCTTACAATAATGAAAAACATTTAATAATTAGCAAGACAAAACTCTAATTTAATTAAAAAAACACTAAAATTACTTTATAATACTGTTCTTAAATTTTATTATTCTTAAGTTTTATATACAGATATATGGTTGTTTTAAACAGTTAAAATTACCTGTATTACGCGTTCACGTTCTCTCCGGGAGAGAGAGAATAATTATTAGATACTCGAGGTCATAACTTCGTCTTCATAGTTTCAATCAAATTTTTATATAATATATAGTTGTATTTTTTTTTTAATTTATAACAAAAAGTTAACAATATCCCATTACATTTTTGTTTGACAGAGTATCCCATTATGTTAATCTTACGTTTTATAATACTACCTACTCAGATTCTTTCTATAAGAAACAAGTCATTAAGTAAGATATATATGGCTTGTTTCTTATAAACAGGATCTTAATAATTTAGAGGGAGAGAGAAGTATATGCATATTACAGTTATACCAACCTTGCAGATTGACATGAAGTCCATGTCCGTTACACTGTCTCCGAGTCCCAAATCCGGCAAGTTGCTCCCAAACTCCTTCAAAACCACCTCCTTCTTCTGAACACCAACAAGCACACCAGGTTCCTTAGCGAACCCCGTCACCCTCCCCGACGCCGTCACTGCCAGCTCCGTCCCGAGCACCGTATCCGCGCCAAGAAACGTCTTCGCGAACGGCTCCACCATCACCCGGGGGCTCGCCGTGACAATGCACCGCCTCCCTCCGAACGCGTTGAAAATGCGCCACGTGGCGGGGTGCACGTCCTCGGCGTAGAACCTCGGTAGCACCGAGCGGGACACGAGCTCGACGTCTTTTAGTTTGAGACCTGCGAAGGTTATGAAGATTAACGTCTTGATGGCGAGGGTTTCGGAGAGGACGAGGTAGGTAAAGTAGACAAAGGGGGCGGAGGTTAGGAGGAGGAGGGCGCGGAGGACGCTGCCGGCTTCGAGGGCAACGAGGAGGTAGTAGGGGAAGGCGCTCCGGGAGACGAGGAGGGTGCCGTCAAGGTCGGAGGCCACGGTCTGGTTGGACCGGTCTTGGGTGGTGATTGGGTCGAAGCGAGGGAAGGTCCCCATGATTATGACAATAGAGGAGAAAATGAAGAGAGAAATTAAGAAGGTTTATGGTGTGGTGAAGATGTGATTGGGGAGCTAGGTGGAATGTTGGATATGGCTTGGAAATGTTATGAAGAGAGAGAGAGAGGGTGTGAGGGGGGTTTTAATAGGGTGAGGGGAGAACAATATTCGGAAAGAAATGCAAATTAATATATAATAAAAGATTCAATATGTTTTTTTTTTAGAAAATGAAATATTTGCTCGTTTTTTTTCTTTGAAGAACCACATCAAATATGATATGATAGGGTTCATAAATAGAATATCTTTTCTATTGAGCATGATGTGATGAGATATTAGATTCCAATTTTTGTATGAAGAATTATTAGTTGAAATTAATTAGTCAATTAAATAGATTTCAACATTTAAAAAAATTAATCTTTAACTTTATGTTGATTTACATTAGAAAAAATGACAATTTTAATACAATTTCTTAATGTTTTGTTGGTTGTTTTTCAATTAAAATTGGAATCTTATATTGATAATTTATCATAATCTTTCATGTTTTGTTGCACGAATTATAGAAGTAAAATCCCAAATTTGATTAGAAAATACACTAAAATATTTACAGTTATACATCTAATTAGTTATGTCTTTTCAAAATGTAATTCTTTTTTCACAAAAGAGAAACACAAGTGATAATATGTTTTTTGACTTATTTTTATAAATGAGGAGAAATATTATTAAAGTGACGAGGGGTCTTGGAGTAGTTGCAAGTCGATGCTAACGGCTGCGTTTCATTCAATTGGAGCCTACTTTTTTAGTTTATTGACGCCGGCCTTAGCAGCCTAATAAAACCCCAAAGCCACAGCTTCGGTTTAAATTAATTAAAGTGTTTGTTACTTTCATTTGGCTTACCTTTTTTGCTTGTTAAATTGTACATAACTTTATTAGCGTAATTCCTCAAGCACATAATTGTTGGCTTATAACGGTGCCTTTGCCGCCTTAATAATATTGGGATTTAATATTTTGATTTTGTTACAGTGTTTCTTTCTTTAGAATCTTTACAAGTAGCGGATTTATTGATAATAAATTCAATTCCATTACCAGAAGTGGAAATATTCAATATGGAGTTCTGCATATAGTATGAAAAACACACAATACGAATTCATTAAGAAATAGGTGTGAATTCTTTAAAAAAAAAGGTGTGAACATTTTGTCCTCTAAAAAATGTGTGAACATTTTGTTGGGCAAATGATAAATTAAAAATGGGCAAAATGGTTTATTATTGGTGGAGATGACGGAAAAATTTGTTTCATACAATTTTCGTATCAGTTTGTACATTTAGTTTTTGTACGTACCATTGGACAACTCTGTAATTCAATTCACCAACTAAAAAGAAAAAAGTAAACTTAATTGTCTCAATGGACTGCAGTCATACTCAAAACACTATATTTAGTTTTTGTATTATTATTATTATTATTATTATTATTATTATTATTATTATTATTATTATTATTATTATAACCTGTTGTGGATGTTTTTCATCGGATTAGTTTAGTGTAGATCCACTAAATTTTTATATTAAAAACTAATTTTTAAATTTTATTTTCACTTTATGCTTGGAATGAACTCACTCACATTATGTTTATATTGATTTCCTCAATAAAAAGTTTATACTTATATATATATATACTTCTTTTACATTTCACATACATCAATAATATTAAAGGGGGAAAAAAGAAATTAACACAAGTGTGATTTGGTGTATTTGAGTTTCTTAACCAAAGTTTAAGATTTGATTTCAAATTTAGAAATACTCACGCTTATTAAAAAAATCTAATTGTCTAAAGTCAATTTATAATTACCAAATCAATCAAATATATTTAAATTTATTTTTAATTGATTGATTTCATGTCGAAATTCATTTTTTGGATTTTAAGTGTAGTTGTTTTAATTGAATGTGAATTGGATAATTAATCATTATTACTTTGCAATTCATTTAATAACATGTGATTGATTTTGTGACATTAGATAATTAATTATTATTACTTTGCAATTAAAATCTAATAATTATTTTGTAAATTTAATATTTATGTTTTACTTATTTTTGATTTATTGTTTTTTATAAAGATAGTTTAATCTCTAATCTTTCTAATTCCAGTCGTCGCACAATGTCATATTGGGAAGGCTGGTTCCGATAGAATTAACTGTTGATAACTACCCACTAAACGTATGCCCTCATTGATTCCCAATGGGCACACAACTCCTTAATGCTCCCCCCGTTGTAGTTCTACCTCCAGGCAAGCATCCCAGTGGCAATGTACTTAGCACCCACATTCATTGTGCACCAAGTGCATTTAATTAAACTCTTCAAGTTATAATTAAATATAAAACAATTAACATTACCCCAAAAATTGGACTAAAAAATGGAAAGAACAGACTGCGATCCTTGAGAAAATTTGAAATGCTGCTAATTAATTGAGTGACATGCAAAGGAAAAGATCGTGTTGGGGCTAACATCTAAGAATAGGTCATGGTAATCATTGTTGTAAGCGAAAACGGGTGTGATATCGATAATGCATCCTTGAATTAGTGTCTAACATCCTAAGAGTTTGCAATCAGAATATAATAATGCTTGTGTTAGTATATTTTCATTATTTTGTGATAACTAAATAGATATTAAAATTAATTACAAGTAAAAATATAATTTAGCTAATTAAGAAAAAAAATTGTATGATTTTATGTGGTAAATTTTGATCAAATCCCAATAGGGGAGTATTTATGAACATGGATCACTCGCAAATTCATATTGATCCAAACCAATCAAAATAATGTGCATTGGATATTTTTTATATTTGGATCAAATTTCACCCAATTCATTCAAACCCCTTGAGTTTTAGGTTGGGTCACAGATTTTAATATCTGAGCTCATTGATCCGTTAATTTGTATTAAATCACTATTATTATTATTTATTTATATATATAACATATATAATATATATTTTAAATTTTAAAAAATCAATTATTATTATGCTTCAAATTTTGTGGTTTAAATTTGTTGAAACAAAATTGGTTGTAAAATATCTATTTTATTTTTTAATTTGCTTCAAATTATTTTAGATTTAGTTGACGTTTTAGTTGACACCGTTTATTTGACTATTTGAGAACATTGAAATTATTAAACTATATTGTAATAGTTTTAGTTTTTGTATTTTTTTTGGCTTTGTGAGTATGGTGCTTGTTTATTATATTTTAATTTTTAAATCATGTTTAACATAGTATGTTAGTCTATGTGATGATGATGATAATAATGCAATCTCTCCCCTTATCTTTTTCTCAACTATTTGACTACACGTAACAATTATAAGTAATGTATTTGGTATTTCATTTAATAAAAAATTTAGCTTATAAAAATATTGGATTTTAAAAAAGAATAAACAAATTTAAATGTTTTGACCAGTTGATTCAACTCAACTCAAATCAAACTATTTAATTTTTTTCTTGGAACACTGACACAAACCAATATGTTCAACTTTGATGGGTTCAACTTTGATTGGGTTGGATAATGGATTTGCTCATACCCAACCTAATTTGACATGTGCACACTCATAAATCCTAATTTAGCTAAAATTTAACTACACTGCATAAAATTGTGCTTATAGAATTATATTGTGCATGATTAAGACCTTTTTCAATCATGTGACGAACTTCAATTAAGGCTATAATAATACCATCATGCATTTTGATTTGTATAGAAACTATATTGACAAACTTACAAGGAGCATCGTTACCTATAAAGACATTACCACCAAACTTTTTCTCATATGTCAAAAACCAATGTCTGTATGGACACATATGATAACAACAACCTGAGTCTAGTAACTATTGTTCATAATGTTGTTGTAGTTGTTCACCAATAGCCAGAACCAAATCGCTTTCCAATGGGGAGTCATTATGAACAAGAGCAACAACAAAATCTTTCTTTGCTTTCTTTGGACAGTCTCGCTTCCAATAACCCGATTCTTTGCAATAATTATAGATGTCCTTAGGATCAACTGTGTTTTTCATGGCACATTTGCCTTTCTTCTTCTTCTGCCATTTAGAAGAATCAATCACCCATAGTCCAGACACAGAGGTTTCATCATGATTTTCTGGAGACCTTTAGTCGAAGCTCTCTAGAATAGAAATTGGAGTTGACTTCTTCAAATGTAATGGAGTCCTTGCCTACACTAAGAGAACTCACCAAATTCTCAAAGGAGGGAGGGAGAGATGCTAAAAGAATCATTGTCAAATCTTCGTCTTCCATCTTGACATCAATGTCGCATTGCTCCATTAGAACATATTTTAGTTCATCAAGATGTTCCTTCAGTTGCTTACCTTCCCTCATTTGGAGGCCAAACAACATAATTTTTGAAGCAACTCGTTGCAGAGAGTTTCTCCAATTAGAGCCAATGCCCAACAACAATCAGTTCTTCATAAAACTTCATAAAAAACCTCATTAGACAGAGATAAGAGAATTTGTGAATGCACCTTTTTTCTCTTGTAACTCAAGCACTGACTTATCAGTCTTCAACGATTAACCAGAGAGAGGGGACCAGATGCCATGTTCTTTCAACAAGGCTCGCATCTTGATGCGCCAAAGGTTGAAGCTATTCTTCCCTATGAATTTCTCAATCTTGATTATGTTGACCATCTTCGTGATAGAATCTTGAAGATGCAGCATGAACAGATAACAAATAGAATGGTTGATCGTTGATGACTTGATCTACCATGAAAGAGATGCAGAACTGATCTTGAACCGAAGCTCTAAATACCAACTTTGTGTAATATCTCTCTTCTCCTTCTATCATTTGAGCTTCCCTATCTGAATAGAATTTCTCAAATCTTTTCCAACATAAAACTTAATTACAAACAAGTATTCTATCTTGTCATTCTTGACTACAACAGTATTCTCTAAGCCACTCCTAACACATCCTTAGCTTCCCAAGTATTATTTAACACTAAGTCACTCATGATTTTTACAAAAAAATAATAATGTTTGAATGAATATACAAATTCAAATCACTCAATAGAGTGGATAAACACTTAAGCTCGAATACAATGAAATAACTTTGCTAAGCAAAGAATGAACAACTTAAGCATAATCAAATATCGTTCACTTATATGACAAAGTAACAATTCAAATGCCTTTTCTCATATTTTTCTTGTATTTGATAAGAGAGCCTTGGTCACCTTTTATAGACTTCACTAAAAGTATTCCTTGCATGATTAGCACTTGCTTTTGATATGACCATTGTCTCATAGCTGAAGGCAATGCTACATGTCACACTCTTGTGGTGAGAAGGAATATAAGTACAAACAATTGTATGTGCTCTTCTCTTCAACAAAAATGACCTCTAGGAAATATTCTTATGAATTCTTCTATTGCCTTCTATTTTGTGCTTTCTTACTTGAAATTCAAATGTTAGCAATTCAAAAACAAGATTGGCAAAATGAATCTACTCAAGTTAAGTATGTGCACTTCCCTTTGTGGCTAACATGAATCCAATGCATGGATGGATATGTCACTTAATATAAATCAGTTTGTGAAAGTGAATAAGTCCATTGGACTTAAGTAAAATAAACACATTGTATAGACACTGGTTTTCACAAAGGAGTGGATGCTAGTTTATAACAACGCATTGGGCGTTGGATGCTTAATCTTAATAAAAACAATTTTCCCACTTTTGAATGGACATGTACTAATAAGAGCTTTACAATAGAGAATAAATGAAAGTTTGCTCATATGTAGTAAGTCTTGTTTACTATAAAAAAATCCATTAGTCCATCAACAATTTATATATTTGTAACCATCAAAATCATAAGTAGGGATGAATCGTCCAGTTGTGATAATAGGTCATCCATACTTAACACATAAATAGCCAACATTGTGCTCATTTGAGAGGAACTAGATTTGGACCACTTCTTAAATAAGTTTTAGAGTAGTATTATTATACTCAAACCAATCATTGACTTGGTTGAGGTACTGAGTCATAGGTCAACCTGATGAGTCACACTAGTTGACCAACATGATCCGATCTATATTAAAAAAATCTGAAAATTTTTATAATCTCTAAACTTGTACACTTGATTTAAAGTTTAACAAAATTCAACATATTTAAAAGCATACTAATGAACTTGCTTAAAAATTTTGAGCAACATATTTTTTTTTTCAAAGTTTAACATACACAACCTTAAGTTAGAATTTAAAATATATTATCATTTATTTATTAAGACTATCAGTGTAATACATCGTGTAGTACATTGATAGATATAATCTAATGTATAGTTAGACAATGAAGTTAACAAATACAAAAGCAATTTCAATGAAGTTAACATACTTTTGCAAAACCTGTTTTTATTTAGACAATAGAATTTTTCCATTCATCTCATTATTACTCTAATAAAGAACAATCATTTTCAAACTAGTAAGTCTACTAAATGAGATAAGGTAAATACAAGTTTTATTTGTAGATAACAATATAAGCCAAGGGAAAAAAGCTAAATTGGAAGTGTCATCAACACTATCATCTTAAATCCCAAGATGTGATTATCCTTGATAAAAAAAAGTATAAATTGAATTTTCTCATATTAGTGATGTTGTTCTGTTATAATAAAGAAAAGTGCATCCACCAACTCAACTGGGTTGTTGAGTTGCCAAGTCAACCTCTAAACCCATCGAGTCAAATCAGGTCACACCAAATCTATTGTATGACTGGTCCATTTAATGGCTCAGATCAATCCAGCCCAAATTTGATAATAGTGATTTAGAGTTTAAGTTTTATGAATAAAAAAAATATGATTGAGATGTGATACTCCATCAAAAGTGATCATTCAAGTTTTCTTAGGAAAACTTGTCATTAGCATAATAGGCAAATACTATGTAACAAAAATATCAGTAAAAATAAAATTTGCTATATATTAATTATTTAAAATTACATTCTTTCATGAATAATAAGTGAAATGTACCTCGCAAATTTAATGCTAGTTTGTTTTTAAAATAAATTTTTCTTGTATTATCCATATCAACCATTGAATACGTTTGTTTTCGCTTTTAAAACACTACAAATAATTGGGATGTTTTCACATGTCAAAGCACTTAACAAAAATATTATTCCTTCTTCTCACCGTTGTTTGGGGGTGAGAAACAAACAACTAACAAGGTTGCGTATCGTTTTGGTAAACCTCTCGTGTATAGAGAAGGAAAAATTACAATCTTCATGAGCCACCCAACGTGGGTCACATGGCTCAAATCCTAGCATGTATAGTGTGGCTTAAAGCCGAATATAGTCAATAAGTGCAAGCTTGATTTAATTAATGATTGCATTTTAAGATAAGTAAGTTGCGAATTATTTCCGTGATTCATATGTCAACGCCAAATTAAAAGACTAATATCCGATACGAACTAATTTACTCCTTGACTCGATTTTTCCATGTTGTACTTTAATTTATTCAATAGATTTCATTAATATGATAAAAAAATAGATTTCATTAATTACTTCCTCTAAAAGTTTCTAATAGATAGTTATTATACATTTTATTTTTCGTAAAATAAATTAAAAATGATTTTTATTTAAAATAAATAGAATTTTTAAAAAAATATCAGGTTTTTATAATTAAATAAATAAGGAGAAATAATTTTATTAATCAAAATAATAATTTGAAGAAAAATAAAAAGGATGTTTTATTTATTCATTTGATTGGAAATAAAATAGAGTTCATGTTTATAAAATAATAAAAATAAAGACAAATAGAGTAAATAATAGGTTGAAAATAACCTAGTTATAAATAAACATATTAGATCAGTTTTTACATTGACGATACATCTCTACACTCTCAAATCCATTTTCCCTTCTCCCTCTCTCAAAACTCTTTCTTTTTTCTGCATACACTCAAATTTGTCCCAATAAAACTATGATTCTAGACTCGTTAACCGTTGGATCATTGTAAAATTTGAACACCAGATTCGGAACTCATTTTCACACATCTCCACCATTGGGAATTGTGAAATAATGTCTATGGTGAGATAAATGTCCCTCACACGTAACTCTTATTTTTCCCACATGCACCTAAATTTGTCCTAGTAAAACTATGATCTCAGACTCATTAACTGTTGGATCATTGTGAAATTTGAAAACCAGGTTTGAAATTCATTTTTACACATCTTGATCGTTGGGATTTGAAAATAATCTCTATAGAGGGATAATTGTTCATCACACGCAGACAGTGCAATGAAGGCTCTAATTCCTTCTCCTTCTCTCTAACGCTTGGAAACCCTAATAGAGCAACCAAAGGAAAAGCTTGGGGAATCTTAGGAAACCGCTAGAGATGTCACTATCACTGCTGGACTACACATGTGAGCCCCTTAGAGATAAATGATGAGTTTATCCCAACTAAGATTAGAATGAGCATGTGTACGGATCATTAGAAGATCAAATTGGAGTTTATTTTGGGATGTTTATTGTATTGTAATTCTTCCTATTGATTATGTGAAATTGTTTGAGGGGTTTTATTCCCCGTGTTGTGAGAAACATTTTCGTATAACTTGTTTTGTATTTTGGACAAGATTTACTAGATTAGCGAGATAAATTCTTATATTAGAATCATGAAATTTTGATTGAAATTGTGTGTAATGGATAAATTGAACATGTGTTGATTTGTGAGATACACGTAAACATGTGATGGTGAATTGTGACGTTGTGATATGTTAAAATTATGGACATGGAATTTGGTTGTGAATAAGTGGGTTGTAATACTTGAGGTGATATTACTTGTGTTGTGAGTTGTGAATTATACAATAATCCGATTGATGTTTATCTTGAGAAAAAATATTTATGCGCGAGTTGTTAAAAGGAAAGTGTAGGGTTTCAAGTTAGGAACTTGAGGTGTTAAATTATAGCGCAATGCACGAGGTGTTAAAAGAAAAGTATAAGGTTCTAAGTTAGGAACATAAGGTATTAAATTGTAGTGCATTATGTTAAATGTGTTTGAAAATAAGTATGAGGTCATGAGTATTGTATAATTCATGAGCAGTCTGTGTGCAAAAATTATTTTAGGGGTTAGACCTGAATCAAGAAGGTGAAGCTTTAACGGATTCTTCGGAGTCTAAGCCTTGAGGGTAAATACACTCGGTTTGAGTGCTCCTTTAAGCCTATGTTGATCTCATATGGTTGGAGCATTCTCGCAAGACAGAGTGGCCTTGTTTGGTCACCTTATGATTTTACTTAGTGAGAGTGACTTGACATACCCATTGTGTGACGTGTCTTGTTATGTACTCCTAAGCGTCCTGGTGTTGTTTTTCACTGATATGATATCACATTGTATATAGGCTTGGGTCTTAGTATAATTGTTACATAATGACTGTGAATTGTTTATTATGAAATTGTTGAGTGTTGCTACGTCTTGAATTGAGTGAGTGATTCATGTGTAATGTGATTGGTGATTGAAAAATGAGTTTTAAATGATAAAGTGGTGATGTGACATAGATTGTAGTAAGTTGAGCTATGTGATAAATATTTTTATAATGTATTTTGCTTATGTATTTGTTTATTCGTATTTTAGTTAGGAATGTGATAGCCCACTACTTGTGTGTTGTTTGTGTTTGGATCATCTGAAGATCTCAAACTTTGTGTTTGTGGCAAGAGATGATTAGGTGAATAGCTGTGGAGAACCTCATGCTAGAGGACGCTGAAACATAATGCCCTGATAAGATGTGATATTAGAGCATGAGTTTCTGTATTATTTACATAATATTCTGAACATGCTACTTTATGTTACTTCGTTGCTTAACTTGTTTCCTTTTGTAAAAATAAAATAAAATTGGATGACCTTGTTTTGGACCAGAAATATTTTCATACTCTTATTTAATAAGTTTTTAATTTGGTAATAGTGAAGTAAATCTGATCCTTTTACGCACATGAATTTATGTATGTAATTTAAATAAAATTGGTTCAATTAATTTTTATATTTTTATACATTTATTTATTTATTTATATATGTATAGGGGTAAAGAGTATCATAATTATCAACGTCAAGTAACTCTTGTCAATCCTCCTTTGTTTCTCTCTCGTCCACTAGAAATCGTTAACTTGACTACATTGCAACGCGCAGTGACAAAGAATTCAAAAAAATAGAAACAAACAAGTGAAAATAAATAAATAAAAGGAATAAATGAACAAAATGAAAGAAATCATATTGAAAATGCTAGTTGCAAGTTTTGCCGCTGCGGTTAGGGAAATAGGAATACACCATTGAACAAGTCTACAATAATTATGATTTTCTAGCAGCTCTTTAAGCATATGCTCATTGGTTGCTTGAGAATATCTTCAAGTATATAGCTACCAACCCTCTCTCTCTCTCTCTCTCTCTCTCTCTCTCTCTCTCTCTCCCTCTCTCTTTATTTTTGTATATGTATAATTTATCTCCAAAAATCATCTCTTAAATTCGCTCAAGGAAGAAGTCAAAGAAAAATCTTGTATCCAAATTAACCATATGCATATGAATCAAGAAACTTATAGTATTAGTACATCATTCTAGGGTCGTGATTTTAGATTGGGTAAGTACTACAGACTGTGAATGTGAAAATATGATTTTTGCGGGGCTTGCTTAGAGTAAGGGAAAGCACATATATAATACAGTATTTTTTTTTTCAAAAAAAATTTTATAATGAAGCTTGAATACTCAAATTTTGAGAAATTGTTTGATTAAACTCATATGAGGAGTGACCTGTTAGACAAATAAACAGTGCGTGTTTATTTTAAATTTAAACCATGTACGTAATTGAAATGAAATTAATGTCTAAATTAATTTTAATTACAAATTTTAATTATAGTGATACACATGCACGTAAGAATTAATTCCTAGTATAAATTAAGTAGATAACTTCGTTTCTTAGGTACATAGTTAGGAGTTTGATTTTTAGGTTTAAATTTTTTTTGTTAAAAGCTGTCAACATTTTAGATAAATTTTAATACCTCAAAAGGATTAATTAATTTAGTTTTTGGAAAGAAAATACCCTAGATTCCCCAAAATATAAAAAAAATATATCGTAAAATGGATGTGAAGATATGATGTACTTAAATTTTATGATATATACCTGCTGAAATATAAAAGTGTAAGATAAATTGTGAAATGTATTTGAATAATATTATTTAGTTGTTTAGTTAGAGTAAAAAAATAAATGGGTTTCGTAATAAATTAAAAATGATTGCGAAATTTATTTAAATAGAGTTGTCTCCTTATTATATAAGAAGTTCATATTTATTAGGGATTTGACTCCATTTATTCTCGTAAGAAGGAAAGACCTCATTGATTGAAAAACTAATAATTATTAATATATATATATATATATATATATATATATATATATATATATATATATATATATATATATATATATATATTATAAAATAAGGACGCCGGTGTAATATTTGATCCCACTTCATAATATCTAGTATATGCATATCTCTTATGACTTTTGAGCCAACCATAAGTAAGTGATAAACACAAACATAATCCAGCAATTTTTGTTTTGGGTACAGAACATGCATGATTCTAGTGCCCTTCCTAACATTTGTTCTCCACCAAATATCCTAAAGGAGAAAAACCTCATGCTGGGCCTCATAAATGGCCGTCTCACAACTAATTCGGGTGCTCTTGTATAGTCCAACTACGACGTGCATCACACGTACACGGACAACAACAATCAAGCATGTATAAATGTAATACGTACTCGGAAGTCTCAAATTCTCTTTCGACCTAACACCATGATTGGTGCACAATTTGAGTTGATCTTCAGCATGACTGGGATGTCTTTGTCATCTGAATTTGTGGTTGGGCAATTAAGCCTCCTAATACATGAGCATTGACCCCATTAATGGTGAATTACTAATTTTCCGAATTTTGGAAGCTAGAGTTGAAGTTGAAGCTAACAATCCCCTGGATTGAAGTAGTCCCTTTTAATTTGGTCATGTAAATTGTATACATGCATGCATAATCTTATGTAAAGGATCAATGATGTGTGCCTTTTAGTGATGATGCGCCTAAACACACCCTTCATTTTTTTTTATGAACTAAACACATGCACCCCTCATATTTTCACAGAAAACCTGTTAGAAAATAAAATAAAAAATGAAAGAAAATAAATACGAAGAAGATGCACAGTATTGAATTAAATAATAAAATAACAGTAGCAAAATAAATTTAATTGACACCACATGAATAATGCATTATAACATACAATAAACACACGGAAAAAATAAATTAGGGGAAGAAAGATATAGCCTGGGTTGAAGCGCGTAAATGCTATCTTTAGAGAGAAAACGCCCTACAGCACTGGTAGGAAAATTTGATTGCGCTTCTCTCCCAAGATACGACAACCCGTTGGTTCCGATCGTGTACAGCGAAAGATCCCCGAACCTTCTGAACACCAATGCTCTTACTCTCACAAAAATAAGTTTTTTATTTTTATAGAAAAAGAAAGAGACAATTTTTCAGGAGGAAGAAACCAGATGTTGCTCTATCATCTCTCTAGAAAAGAGGAAAGATATATATACGCACAAACCACCTTGTCCAACAAACAAAATATGACCGTTGAAAATCAACCTACAGTTGTCAAAACAAATATAACAAACTAGTTGACTCATTAAAACAAAATCTTAAGAAAATCTAAAATAAATATTTTATTTTATAAAATAGAATTAATATAATTAATATATATTTATAAATTTTAAATTAAAACACAAATATTTACCCACATTCCCCCACATAATTTAAAATTTTAAAATATATTTTCTAAAAGATAATTTGTATAGAAACATGAGAGAAAGAGCATGTGATATTGTATTTCAGTATAAGGAATCTTCCAGGTTTGAGCCTTATACCTAGTGTTTATGAACTTCCACCCGAGAAAAATGTAGTGACTTAATTGGTCTTGAACTACATATTCTTTAACCGGACTTTAGTACACAACCCCTACAATATTGGCGTTCAATTAGGTTCTAATCAGTGGTAGCGCGTTATACGGCCTTACGCTTGTATCTTGTTTCGTGAGTGTCACTTAGAGATTAACCCATATCTCACAGTGGTGGCCCCACCACCACACTCACTAGGTGAATCCTCAAAAAGTGAGTTGTGACTCCCACCCCTACAATAATTGTCATCGGACTCATTAAGAGGTATTTTTTTAACCAAAAATACACATATATAAATACCTCAACCTTAATATTACCATAATTTATAATACACCTCATCATAGGAATCAGAAACGGAACAGTCCGCCAAATTTCATTTTGGTGTACTTTAGTTAACAAACAATTTCATTGTTACTCGTTGAACTCCATTCATGGGATCACCAATCACACGGAGACGGGTGTCCATTGTTGTAACTAAATAATGGGCTTTAGTCTCATTCCCCTCGACGACTCAAGTACTTGTTGACGCGTCAACCCTTTTGTAAGCGGATTTGCAATATTATTTTTTGACTTGACAAAGTCAAGAGAAATGACAATATGAGAAATCAAATCTCTTATAGACTTATGTTTCACTCTTAAGTGTCTTCTTTTTTCATTAAAATTTTGCTAGTCACTTTAGATATAACAATTTGACTATCACAATGCATTGGAATTGGAGGTATACATCACATAATACATTTTAAAGAAATTTAGCCTCACTAGTAGCAATATTTAAAGCAATAATTTTTGCTTTCATATTAAATAATAATTTGTTTAGTAGATTTTCGTGATACTGCACAACCAATTAAAGCAAAGACATAACCACTTGTCAATTTTATTTCATCAAAATCAGAACTTCAATTTTATATCATTTAATCCCTCAATTACTTTCCAATCTACCAACTGCATGTGCAATATCAGACAGACCTAGAGAAGTTTGTCAAATACAACAAATAACCGATACTTTAAGAATATTGATGTGAAGAAATTCCTTTACTCAAATTTTTCTTTAACTTGATGGATGAGTCGTAAGGGGTAAAAAATGTTTCGCATCAAAATAATTAAACTTCTTCAATAGCTTTTCAACATAATAAGATTGGGTAAAAGTCATGCCATCATTTTTCTTTATAAGTTTAATTCCCAAAATCACATCTACTTGACCAAGGTCTTTTATGTCAAAGTTTCTAAACAATAAGGACTTCACATCATTTTTTAAATGCATATTACTACCAAATATCAATATGTCATCCAGATACAAACATAAAATGACACATCCATTATCATCAAATTGTTTCACATACACATATTTATCACTATCATTAATTTGAAAATCATACAAAAGAATAACTTAATCAAACTTTTGTGTCATTGCTTTGGAGCTTGTTTCAAACCATATAAAGATTTAACAATTTATTTTTTAAGAAAAATTTTTTTCAAAGAAAGTGACATCTCTAGATTGCATAATAGTAACATTATAAATTTTAGTCACTTTTGAATTAACAACTAAGAATCTATAAGTAGTATTATATAAAAAATATCCAACAAAATACAATTAACATTTTTTTTCAATTTTCCTTTTCTTATTAATAGGGATATTAACCTTTACTAGACACCCCCACACTTTAAGATATTTCAGATTTGGTTCTCTTTTTCTCCATAGCTCATAAAGATTTTTTTTTAATTTTTTTTATAAGGTACTCTATTAAGAATACGACAAACAAAATATAAAGCTTCACCAAAGTGTTTATTTTATTGTTTTTGTGTGTTATATTTTCACAGGCTTATCTTTTATCAATGAGTTATATATAAAGAGGCAATCGGTCAACATGTAGCAACAAAATACTTGCAGTAGTAATAATAATGTTAAACAATAGAAATTAAAAAACCAAACAACAAAGGTCTTGATTCTAAAGACTTGTGTTCACAGAATCATTTGACCAAGTAAAAGATAACTTCCTAAGATAAGAATGAAAGTAGTGAGATGTTTTTAGTTTTTCACATAAACTAATTCTAAAAGCATTTTATCTTAAACAAAAATACAATTGACAAGGAAAATATTTTTCAACAATCTCATACTAATTTAAAATTTCAGGAAAAATAATATAATAAAAACATTTTTAATGGAACATAATGCATAGTATTTTTATCCATTAATTTTTCATGCTTACTAGAAAGGAACTCAGTCATATCCATTATAGATATTTTGATACAACATCATGCTACTGCAGAAAAGACTATGCAAGAAGAAAGTATAAAACATTTTCTCTCTAAAACTTTTTCTCTCTAAGACTGTTAGAAAATAAAATAAAAAATGAAAGAAAATAAATACGAAGAAGATGCACAGTCTTGAATTAAATAACAAAATAACAGTAGCAAAATAAATTTAATTGACACCACATGAATAATGCATTATAACATACAATAAACACAAGGAAAAAATAAATTAGGGGAATAAAGATATAACATGGATTGAGGCGCGTAAGCGCTATCCTTAGAGAGGAAACGTCCCACTGCATTGGTAGGAAAATTTGATTGCGCTCCTCTCCCAAGATACGACAACCCGTTGATTCCGATTGTGTGCAGCGAAAGGATCTCCGAACCTTCTAAACACCAATGCTCTTACTCTCACAAAAATAAGTTTTTTTATAGAAAAATAAAGAGACAATTTTTTAGGAGAAATTCTGTCATTTCTCTAGAAAAGAGGAAAGATATATATATATATATATATATAGGCACAAACCACCTTGTGTAACAAACAAAATATGACCGTTGAAAATCAACCTACAGTTGTCAAAACAAATATAACAAACTAATTGACTCATTAAAACAAAATCTTATAAAAATTTAAAATAAATATTTTATTTTATAAAATATAATTAGTATATATTTATAAATTTTAAATTAAAACACAAATATTTACCAACAAAACCCATCGAATATGCTATATATATTTTATATCTTTGTTAAGCTATGAAACCAAAACGGAAAAAAATTGGATATATTTATATATAATTTTTATTTTTATTTTCGTAAGTTATTTTTTAATTTTGTGAAAAAAGTATTAAAACTATTTTCTTATGTTTCAACTTTCTTCATAAAATATATATTTGTCTATTATTAACATTTCTAAAACCTAAATTTCTGTTAAAAGTACTTTTTTTTTTGTTAAATACCTTCTCTCAAATAAGGTTCTAGACCAAAATTAAAAATTTTCTTGCCACAAATATAATTGTTTTATCTACATGAAAATTCAATTTAAAAACAGCTTTTATTGATCAATTTGTCGATAGCATCTGATTGATGACTTTGGGTTTCTTTATTTAAAACTTTCGTGACGGAAATAAGAATATTACATGTGTTTTGGTCGTTTGGAGTACAATTCAAAACCAAAACATTATAAACTTTGTTTAAGAGGCGCATCATATTCTTTGTCAAAAACCAAAACACTACAATTCAACACGCACACCCTCAAAACTAAAGCACAATCCATTCACACCAACGCCTTAAGCATTAATTACTTGTTTAGTCTAGTTTCTATCATGTGATATTTTATGTTTTAGTCTTTATTTTAAAAATGTACTCATTTTAGTTCATTTATATGCAAAATTTTCAGATTTTAACGTACCCCTTGCCATTAATGTTGATGTTGTATTGATGAGGCATTAACGTAGTGTTTGTGATTTATGTTTTAATCGCTATCCTTGCACTATATTTTGTTTTTTGATTGTTATACCTGCACAATCTTTACATTCAGTCCCTATGAGTGTTATTTTTTATGTTTTAATTCCTATCAACACATCTTCCTCCTCTTTGTATTGTATGTGTTATATATGCTTCTTTTAAATCCCTTGCATGAACTAATTCTTGTAGACCTTAAATTGAAGAATCTTGAGGTTGTAGAGTTTAAACGCGCTTTCCAGGAGCACTGTGTGGCAAAAATATTCTCAGTTTTCAAATTTATGGTAGTTTAACAACCATTAGAAAAAAAATTAACAGTTTTGCACTATTATAGTTTCAATTTTGTGGCTGTTAGAAAACCTAGAGCTCATATAATAGTAGCCCGAATACCCTAGCAAATGATGCATCAAGATTAAAATGATTCAGATGATGCAAGAAGGGTTTGAGGCATCATATATCTCCAAACATTTGGTTCGTCAACATTGTATATCTTTAAGCATTTTATGTAGCAATATTAAAATGATGTAGCAAGTCATCACCACTTCAAGGAGTGCGCATACAAATCACCACTCACAGGTTACTTCATTTTGTTTAAAAAGTGTGTTTGAATCCTGCAACCTAAAGACTCACTGATTTAGGGTCAATAAGAATTAGTTTATGTAAAATGATTTAAAAAAAAAAACAGAACTTGCAAAATTAAAGGAGGAGGGAGGTCTTGATAGCATAAATTTATTTATTTTTTCTTTTATGTTCCTTGTTGTGCTTTACTAGTAACCAACTCTTGGCAATCAATATTTATTAATTTGAGTATTAAGGAATTGATTTATTTTAAATAAAACTTTCAGTTTATGTATTTTAAAAAAAAAACTTTGGAGATTTGACTCCATTATGAGTTCTTCTTTCTTGATTTCGAATTAACATAGACACAAAATCTTCCTTAAAGTGAGAGACTTGAAAAAAAAACTAAAATGATAAAAATGGTTAAGTTCAAAGATTAAATTTAAAAGTAAACTTTTAGACGTGACAACTTTGTAGATAATATGTGACAATCCTTAGATGACATGACGTCACCAAAGGTGTCACATAAACATATACATTAAGGTTAACAAAGATAAGTTAATGATATAATTAATTTGTTGCACTTTTTGCACATTTAAGAATTGAAATTGAATTTTTCATCTTTTAGAAATCAATCAGTCAACACCACACACTTTTGGGACAAAATTAGGATTTAGCAACAACAATAATAACAAAGAAAAACAAAAGCAACAATATGCTTATAAACAGAATAAAATTTTGAGAAATTTAAAAAGTGAAAAATGCTATTTAGATCCTAGAATCGCTATTCACACACCCTACATTTTGAAGAAGAAAAAAAACATAAAAAGATAACTCTATCCTCCCATCATTTTTCCTACACATCTCCCTCTTCCCCTTCTTAGTTACCCGCACCCGTTCTCCTTCCCGTCTCATACATGCACCCCCTTCCCTTCAAACCTCTCCATCAATCTTCTTTCTTTCACCTTCACTTGGATCTACATTTTGGAGCTCTTTTCCTCATGTACTTCTCATGGTTGTGCACATATGTATATATATTTTTTCCATTTATTTTGGTCAACAAAAAACATGATTTTGTTGTAATTTTTTCATAAAGAAATCACATTCCATTGAGTTTTGTTCAAAATCACAATGAAAATACATTTCCAGTATTGTGTCTAACGAGAGACGATACAACGAAAATGTTGTAATTCTAAACAAAACTCACAACATAAATACATTTGCATTGTGTTTCTCATTAACACAACAACAAAAATGTATTTCCATTGTGGTCTTGTTCAAAACCAATGGAAATACATTTTTGTTGGTGTCTAATGAGAAACACAATGGAAATGTACATTTCCCTTGTGCAATTCTTATTTGTTTTAAAAATATTTTTTCATATTATTAATAATTATTTTTTAGTTAATGCTTTTTCTAAATTTATATTTTTTTTGTTAATGTTGATTTTTAATGTTTAATATATGTAGATTTTTTAGTTTTTAAACTGTTATTGAATTTAAATATTTATTATTAGGTCAATTTTTTATTAATTAAAAATTGGAAATTAAATTGTTAGGTTTTATGATATAAGTGAATTTAATATTTATTAAAATTCATGTTTGTGTTAATTTTTTTATCAACATGTATTTTTTAGTTAATTTTTTAAATATTAATGTTTATTATTATTTTATATTTATATTGAATTTGTAACATCATGATTTTTCCACACACACACACACATATATATATATATATATATATATATATATATATATATATATATATATATATATATATATTAAGTGTTTGATTAACACCACATAGAATTAAATTTAAATTTACGTTGTTTGATGGGCTAACTAATAAAATGGCATAGAACTTTGCGTGTTTCATGTGTTTTAGTGACTCTAAGACAGTTGGGCGTTTTAGTGGAGTATAGTAATGTAGCTTGGGGTGTGGATAGAGGAATGGAGTGGTATCATGGGGAAAAGCCCAAAATCTTTTAAAGTCACCATTTCAAAAGCTACAAGGCAATTGTTATTCTTGCCTCCCTGTTTTAATAATATACCTCTTTTTATTTCTATTTTTAAAAAATAACCCTTTTATAATTTATAGCTCCCTTGAGTCTCTCTCTAACATTTCTTCTTAGTTCCACCTTTGCGTGCCAGGGTTTTCCTTGCACTCATTGATTACAAAAAAAAAAAAAAAAAATGCCAGATCCTACAATTAAAGAGAATCAGATAAGAATTCAGTTGTGGATTCTCTAGTGAAGTGTGGTTCAACCTTGACTACTTTCATACAAAAATGGACGTGACCACCTGACTTGCTTCTTGAATTAGTTGGTCGGCATGCGCTATCATCTACTTTTTTGTTGTGTGCCTTTGTTGTTTATTTCCTCCCTTGCCAAAAAAAGATCTCCTAGTACACTCTAGTTGCAAGACACAATACGAGGTATTAAGACTGAATTTCAATGCACTAAATTTTGAAGAAAATGTAAGAAACATTACTAAAAAAAATCTTTTTATGACACACTTACGACATTGGTCCTCCTAAACCATTGTGATATAATACGCGGTGGCACGTTCGTAATTATGAAGTTCGAAAATGAAGACGGTCATGTAAAAACCCATCTTCGAATTATTGTATGGCAATTTCCACGATATTGCTTTCGTGGACACCGTCGTAGTTTGCGCAACATATAGTCACGTGACTCGTTTCATTGACTGAGTCAGCCTCTTGTGACATCAATACACTTACTTGCCCTACGCGCTTCCCTCACTTAGGTCACCCTTCTTCGTCACTCACCCTTCCGCGCTGACCCACCCCATCGTCAAACGTATTCAGCCGCCGTCATCATCCACATTGAGTATCTCATTACCTCTGTCTGACTATTTCAGTTAGTATAATGATGCAAGCTAGGTCAGCATTTCATGGAACCATTGTAATAGGATTGGTCCAGTGTTGGGGGGTTGTGATAGATGCACAACAACTTAGGTTCGATTGTCGTTGCTTCCACTATGATATTAAATGTATGATTTGAGTGGATGCAAGTCTTGTTCTTCATCCCACTAATAATCTCAAGTAGTAGCACATGAAAGCACCATGTACCTCTGTTTTGCATAAGACAATACCATTCATTGCATATTCTGGAGACATAACCACTTAGAAAAATAGAAAGTTTAGTTATTAGGATAGAATATAATGAAGCAAGATCGGTAATATTCTGGTTGTTTGAGAGTTTACCCTTTTAAAAGTCAATTGATGATTATTTGTCACCAGCATCCATTGATTTTATTATAATTACAGAAATAGATTGTAACAATGAGAAATATGCAGGTGCAACTCACGAGTTCAGTTGACTGGAGGCTGGTCAAGTGATTTTGGCAACGAATTCAACTGAGTTATGTCATATTTGACACTGCTTTCAGCTGTACGTGAGCAATAATTTAGATGAGTAATTCTGTTTTCATGCTTATAGAAATTTGAAATTTGAATATTGAACTACCTATAATGTAATTTACACTGTAGAGTTGTTTTATTTATCAGCATGTGGCTGTAGATTTTAAGTTAGACATTGTTATAGAGTTATGCTATTGTTTTCTAATTGTTGTTGTTTTCTAGAAGATTTCATTTGATAACAATAAAAAGAAAGAAACAAAATATGACTTGTTATGTATTCTTAGAAGCCCAACAAATAAAGTCGTGTCTTACTGTATAAGCACACAAAAATCTTGCTATAATTGTGGATGCAACATCTGCTTCCCAGGACCTAGGAATGATTTTCTTATGAAGCACATAAGCATAAGTCTTCAAACTTAAAACATCTAGAATCCAAGGATAAGACAACTTTTCGATAGGGATCACGATATCTAGAAGACACCACTCACAGTCCCCCCACATGGACTAATAAATGGATGAATCCAATAACAAAAACAGCCTCCAAATTAATTGATAAGAGCCTTAATATACTACTTGGCAGATTGAGGCCTTAATATTATGAAGCACTTTCTTAAAATTGAGGCCCTAATATTATGAAGCACCTTAATATACTACTTTATTGGGACTTTGTAATTGACTTGTTAGTTTTGTTAGTTAGCAGGTGTTTAGGTTGTTTGGCTCTTGTGCCAAATGTACATTTTTAGTTAGGAATATTAATATGATGCTCTAAACATTTTGTAAACATAGATTTTGATGAAATTTGAGATTAGCCTTTGGGGTAAGTGAGAATTGTGTCTTGGTTCTTGGATTGGAACTTTTTTATTGTTATCTCTTTTGTTATGATATTTCTTAACCCTTTTGATTCCATTTATTGAGTTTTTGATGCTGAAATTTGTGATCCATGCCCATGAATTCAATGATTAAGTAGGTCTACATTAGAAGAAAATGGGATGGGCCATAACTCAGAGATCCCAAACTGGCCCAATAATTAGTTAGAGAAGTTGTTAATCATTTAGTCTTACTGTTGTATTGTAACAGTTAAGGAAAAGGGGGCTAGCTGAGATTGTTGGTGAGATAACACTTAGAATTAAGTATAATGCAAATCTGTAGTGTCTTATTAGTGCGTTCATCCATTAAATTAAGAAATACACAATTTGTAGAGAAAATAATAAATCACAGTTGAAAAGAATTGCAGTTAACTTGTGAAAGTGAATTTGGTAATCTTTATCTTCCACCGACTAAATTCTGAAGCTACCTCAGCATGTGGGGGAAGATATGGTGGGGCAACCAAACACTAACACTGCACAATCAAATATTCAGCTCACCAAAATGAAAACTTTGTACATATACATTATCTTTGGGCATTTTTGAAGCACTATAACTCACCCAACCTCTTTCCAAATCCCACACACTTGTAGAAAGACAAGAGTACACCAAGTCAAGTCCCTTGTCCAAAGTCCAAAATTTGAAACCCCATTTGCATAATTACAAAGGCTATGTTGTTGGCTTCTTTCTTAGCTTAAAAAATAGCATATATGTTGTTGGAATGTAGTGTAGGGTAAATATCCCATTTTCAATTCCTAATGTAGTGTAGGGTATAAATCACAACCACTATGGTGTACAAGGACAAATTCCCTTTATTGCCACCAATTTCTTAGTTTTTCAACTAATTTTCTTATACATTTTTGTGATTTCTCCTCTCTTTCTTTCATTAGAAGACCTTTTACAGGGTTTGAAATCCTTCGTCATTTGATGCAAATACTGAGTCAACCCCTGATCTAATTCTCATTGTCCTCTGCTGATTTGCTCACTGATGCATGTCTAGGTCTTTCTGTTCACCCAGGTCTACTGAGTTGCTTTATTCTGACTTCTGATTCACATTTATCTTTGATTTTTTGTTCCTTTTCCTATTTTAGTTCTGAGTTCTAACTACTCAATGCTCCACATTATTTTCACTTATCTCTTTTTATTGTTAAATATGAATGTCTTTAAGTTTTGGAAAAAATTATTTTATTCTGATCATTTTTGTGTATAGTATAAATTATTTATCTTGTATCTATATTCTTCAATATAATGGTCATCCCACTAAAGTTATTTGGGGTTGGCTGCAATAATAGCTGCTTAGGATAATAAACCTTTAAAGCAGCTAGATTTTATATTTCAGTATAGTATTTCATAAAATGGTGTATTTCATAGTACTGTAGGTATGCTTTATAGTTTTCGTATTTCTTTAAGCAAATCAACAATGTACTTCGTTTGGGAGATGGAAATACCCTTCCTGCTTTTGGTCACTTCCATCCCAAGAAATTTTTGTAGCTTCCCTAGGTCTTTAACTATGAATTCTGACTATACACACAATTATTGTTCCATCCTTGAAATCCTAGGAGTAGTTTCATATAAAGTTTCTCTTCTAACTTCCCGTTCAAGAAACTTCCCAAGAGGATGAAGAGATCACAATTCCAGCTACTTTAGTTGGTTGAGTTGTTGAGTTGGCTACTATGCCTGTCACTGATCTTGCAGTCTCCTCTGCTAATGCATCGCAGAAGGCTCTGTGTGTTATGAAACTGTCCCTCCTGCAGATGATTGTCATATGCAAAACACATACAAACAAAACCAAACCTATGTGACTAAAGTGCTGTAACAGTCCATAAATTTTTATTTTATGACTTTTTCTCTTTTCCCAAGACCTAAAAGACACACACATACATACTCCATGTTAGGCACCTGCCACTGCATTGATAAAATTTCTCAATTTTAATTTCATTATACTAACATTTTCTCTCTCACAAGTCACAAGGGTGTCATTATAGTTAGGTACATATATTATATATACTATATAGTATTTATTATATATATTACCTAGTTCAAATGTTGACTGTATATATCATCTTCTCCATTGTAAGAAGGGATAAGGAATGCAGATGGGTTTAATATTGTACACATTTGAATATAGAGACGTGAATTTGAGTCAACCTCGGATTGAAATAGCATTCTTCATAAATGAATGATGTCTTTGACTTGTGAAGTGATTTATAAATGGTCGTTCTTGATGGTTGTTTAGGTTAGTTACCTTGACAATAGGGTTCCACAGTCACAGTTGTACTCTCTAGTGCCACAGGTGTTGGAGTGAGCTTTCCAGTCTGATTGAACAACATACTTCTTGGATCATTTGTCATATTTCCACTTCTTCTGGCCATGCTTTCTGCATAAGTGCTTCTTGATGCCAGTGAGGTCCCCTAGGGCCCTTGAAGGCTCATGGTGCATGCAACTAGCTTCTGGGCACACATACACCTTCTTCCTTATAATCTCTTTGCTTGATCTTTGGTTCAGCTTCCATGGTAAATTGTGTCCTCTTCTGTGAAGTTGGAGATTCTGGTCTCTTTGAAATCCTTTGTTGCAAATCTCACAAATGAACCTATTACTTGCCAAGAGAGTCTTTGGAGACAAGCTGACAACTTCAGCTTTAGGGTCTAAATAAAACAATGAAGAAAAAAAACAAACACCAAACTAAAAAAATAAAGGAAAAGTTTAACCCAATTGAGATAAACATTAAAGAAGACAAACACATACAACAAACAAACCAAAACCAAAACCAAAAATAAACTATGCTTACAAGTTTGAATATTAGACATATAATAAATAAGAAACCTGGGTTGGCAGAAAGGTTTCTCTTTTTCTTTAGTGGAGGTTGTGTTTGAGTTTGTGGTGGAGTAAAGTATTGCTGTGAGTAATCAGTGCCAATTTCGGTTCTGTTGTCTGAGGAAGCCCTAGCTTCAGCAAATGTAGAAGTCAAATTAGACATGGTTTTTGGAACATCAAATATTATTCAAACCCTTTATCATTTTTCCCATATTTGGAGTTTTGTGAATTTTCATGAGCCATAGATCTGAGTTTTTTGTATTTACAAGTTTTGCTAGCTTCTGGGATCTAAGGACAAACCTCACCTAAAACATTTTTTTGTATAGATGTCATGCACATGGAGAAAAATGTTTGTGATAGTTTAATTGACACCCTTCTTAACATTAAAGACAAGACAAATGATGGTTTGAAGTGTCATCAAGACTTGGTTGAGATGGGTATATGAGAGCAGTGGCATCCAATCTCACAAGGTCGGCGCATGTATCTACCCCCAGCATGTCACACAATGTCAAGAAATGAGAAGAGGAGTTTTTGTCAATGTCTGCATAATGTTAAAGTCCCACAAGGATACTCTTCAAATATCAAGAGCCTTGTATCCGTCAATGAGCTGAAATTGGTTGGCTTGAAATCTCATGATTGTCATGTATTAATGCAACAACTATTGCCTGTAGCGATTCGGGGAATCTTGCCTGACAAAGTTCGGGTTGCCATAAGTCGTCTGTGCTTTGTGTTTAATGCTATCTGTAGCAAAGTCATTGACCCTAGATGATTGGATGAATTGGAGAACGAGGCTGCCATTGTCCTTTGTCAAATGGAGATGTATTTTCCTCCATCATTTTTTGACATAATGGTTCATTTGATTGTTCATCTAGTGAGGGAGATCCAGTTGTGTGGTCCAATTTTTTTACGGTGGATGTATCCAGTTGAGTGGTACATGAAGGTGTTAAAGGGGTATACGAAGAATCAATACCGACCAGAAGCTTCTATTGTGGAAATGTATGTTACTGAAGAATGTATCGAGTTTTTCTCCCAGTACATTGAGGGTGGTAAATCTGTTGGGCTTCTTGAAGGTCATCATGGTCCAAATCGGGGGGGGGGGGGGGGTAAGGGTACACGAGAATACAATGTTGTCACAATGACTTGGCACGAGGTGTCACAAGCGCATCTTTATGCATTAAATAACACAACAGAGGTCATTCCATACATAGATGCTCACAAAAAAGAACTCACAACAATGAACCCAAAACTGAACATGATGAGGGTTTTGCAAGAGCACAATAGAAGTTTCATTAACTGGTTTAGAGAAAGAATATTTCTTGATGACGATGCTTCTAAAACATTAAGATTGTTAGCTATTGGACCAAATCTGAATGTACCGACTTGGAAAGGGTATGATATCAATAATTATTCCTTCTACACCAAGTCTCAAGATGACAAAAGCTCAATGCAAAATAGTGGTGTGACTGTTGATGCTGATTTTGATCACTTTTCCAGTGCAGCAGAGAACAGTCCTATTCGAGCATCCATGCCTTACTTTGGAGTGATTGAACAAACTGGGAGGTTGATTACAATGAATTTAGAGTTCCTTTGTTTAAGTGTAAGTGGGTCAATGGCAATACCGGTGTCCGTCAAGATGAATTCGGATTTACTTTAGTAGACCTAAATAAGGTGGCTTACATGGACGAACCTTTTATTATGGACGAACAAGCAAGACAAGTGTTTTACGTCCAAGATCTATGCAATTCAAGATATTAAGTGGTTCTACAGGGAAGACCAAGTCATTTAAATGACGCACAAGATGGTTCCACGCTTGACATTTGTGAGACACCAAGTTTTTCCACAACAATGCCTTCTATAAACGAGTCTCCCGACGTTGATGATGTACACACAACTCGTAATGATCATAATGAAGGACTATGAGAGAACATTGTGACGTAACAGAATCGTATGAAAGTAACATAACAAGCTTATTGTGTTATTTGTTTTGTAATTTATTAATGTTGATATTTCCATTTACCTAAGTATATGTTATTTGTAAGTCCTTATTGTAAACATATTTGTTTTATTTTGACAGGGTCATGGGAACACCACCGCCATTACCCCCGCAGTCAGATGTTCAATTGGAGGCTATGTCTAGGAATACTAGACAATCCACACGGCTCAGACAGTTGACTTTAAGAACCTTGGACCTAGTAAGGGATGACATCTTGGTAAGTGACGTTAACATTCAACAGTGTATTTTTTTTATAACAATTTAAGTGTTTAAACCTTTGAAATTATGCAAGTATTACAAAACAATTTGTTATGTAGGAAAAATTTGATATCCCATAAGCGCTGAATGCAAAGAAAAAGTTCATGTCCATTGTGGCCACTAAATGGAGGCAATTTAAATCAACCCTCACCACTAAATTTGTCTATGCTAACTCTAAGGGGCAACATAAACAGATCCTTCGGTAAAATATGGTCTAGATCCACACACTTGGGAGGAATTTGCTGTAAGCTGCAAAAACCCTAATTGGCAGGTTAGGTGTTTATTTCTTTGATTTTGACTGTGTATTTCTCATTAAGGAAAGCATTTCAATTTGTTTGATTCGAAAAATATATGGTACATGACAGGGAATCATAAAAAAGATGCAGGAAATCCAAAAATACAATGACTGTCCCCATTTACTTTCTCGTGGGGGATATGATTTGCTTGAAAAGAAGCTCTTAGACGAGAAAATAAAGAAAAGACAACATGAAGCAATGATGACAAAGAATACAACACAGATTGACGACCCCCCATCTCCCATTGAAAGACATGTTAAGTGGAAGTTGGCACGCATAAAGTGATATGGGCAGATGACATCTCAGGCGGAACAAGAAATATCTGATAAAATTGTGAGTTGGTTCTTCAATTTTTATTACAATTATTTGAATTTAAATTTATTCTTTGTTTGTGTTTTACATATAATTAGTATTACTTGTTATTTTATCAACAATTATACCTAAGTTTATTGTGTGTTTATTTTGTGCTTGATGAAGGACTCATTGGAAGAACAGATGACACAAGGTACGTTTGTCCCCCATGGTCGTGATGACATACTTAACACTGCCATTGGGCGACCAGATCATGGAGTTCATGTTCGTGCAACGGGGTCTGGGGTCACAATAACTCAATACTATGGAAGGGCATCACGTGGCTCCAGTACCTCATCCACATCCATCAGCCAACAACAGTTGGCTAAAATCATAGGAACCCTTAAGGAAGAGTGGAGGAAAGAATTTCAAGAAGAAAGCAAACAAACTCTAGAGCTATTGAAACAAGAGTTGAAGGAGGCCATCATAATTGAGATGTCACAAGGGGATCGCAGATCTCAACACCTACTGAGGCATATATACATGTGTTAGGTGCACGAGTCATCACAAAGGGGAGCAATGCTGAAGTTGCTGTGAACACATTTGGGGAAGACCATGTTACTCATGTGATACTGACTATAGGGTTGTATGTCCATTGTCAAGATTCTACATAGTTGGTGGCCTTGGGAAAAATATATGATGGAGGCCCTACCATACATAGTCTAGCTTATGCAAATGATGTGGTAAGGGTTAGTGTTGACAAAGTTATTAACGGTGATGCTGAAGTCCCGTTACCTACATAAAAAATTAAGTATGTCAGGCAGGCCCTTAACACATTCATTGCATGGCCAACACCGCTTGTAAAACTGGTATCAAATGAGGTATTTTAGTTTTTCTGTTTTCCAAATGTATACATTAGCTTGATGTATTTATTGGTTAATTATTGGTTTAATTATTGGTTTTGTTAATCATATAAGTTTCAGCCATTAGCCCAAATAAAGTGACTGAAGTTGTTCAACTGGTGAATGATGTTGTTGTAGATGACCCCTTGCGTGAGTTGATAAAAAGCCTGGTTGACATTTATGAGAAGCCTGTTCAGTTGGTGTGGGATGTTAGTAAATTTGGAATTCCAGATGTAGATGCATCCTTGTTCATAACATGTGCTGATGTCAACAAAATAATATCAGGCGTACAATGTTTGAACATAGCTATACTACACTTGTGGACCATGCAAGTAAAATTGATGCCATTGATTAATAAATCTCATATTGGTGCACTATATACATGATGATAACTGAATTTATGAAATGTTCAAAATAGGTATATGGATGAATGGAGTAATAGCTTGGGTCATGGACCAGTGTATGGATTCCTTGAGCCACAATCAATACTCAATGCAAAGGATAGACGTGGCCAATGTCAAGAATACATCAAGAAATGGCTTAAGGAATCACACCGAGAGGTGTATCTAGGAGCTTATTTGAATCAGTAAGTAAAATAAATTTATGGTATCCCTGTAAAGGATGTTTGTGTTATTCACACAAAACTGTTGTGTCAATTGTAGGACGCATTGGCAGCTGGTTGTTTTGTGTCTTACAAACAATGTTGTTGTGTGGTTTTGTTTGTTGCGGAAAAATCCAGATGTTCATATAAAAGCAGCAATTAACAAGTTAAGTAACATATTTTAAGTCATTGAATGTATTTTAAACATGGGTACGTAAATAGTGTTGCCCACATTAGCTTACGATTTTAATCTTTCAATGCAGTGCATTTAAGACATTAAAGACGACTTCTGATGGGAACATTCATCAAAGTACACCCTAGTGGATTGAAGTGAAGGTTAGTCTTACTACAATTGCAAAGTTTCCAAATGATAATCCTATTAAACATGTCAATTTAACATTTAATGATTTACCACGTGTGAATGTAGAGTCATGTTCAAAGCGGAGGCTATGAGTGTGGCTATTATATCATGCATTGGATGTGGAACATAATCGGCGGGGAGTTGAAGACTGATTGGACCATGGTAAATTTTCTTTCCCAAAAAGGATGATAGTAAATCTTTATTTTTGATTCCTTTTTTACCAGAAAATCTCTAATTACTTGTATTTTATAATGTGTAGTAGTGGTTTGGTGATGGCACACCACTAAACATCGACACAATCACAACATTACAGAAAAATGGGAAGCATATTTTTTAAGACTTAGAAGCATCCAATGTAGAAAGCTTTATATGACATGCCAACAACCACTTTGGTGTTTTTCATGTATTTGTTTAAGTGTTAGAATCAATTTTTCTGTTGTAATGACTATTATTTGCGAATAAAAATAAATATTTGTTCATTTCATATTGGTATGCATGCACTCAAACATTGACATAATGCATTGTATTTGCATTCAGAATTACCGTGGGTAGGATATGTGTTTGTTGTGCAACCAAGCTAGCCATTTTTGCAGGTCTTTGGAAAGGTGTGCATTTGAAAAATACTAATGATACCGAAATTTTAGAATGTTCATTATGATGTGTGGAGTCATCATGGGCAAGTGTAGTGTTGTCAAGTGTAAGGCCCCTTAAAAAGGTAAGTCATAATCATTTTTGCTTTTGTTTCCAATTTGTCATTATTGGTGGCTAAATGTGTTTCTTCATTGGTACTCGAGTCTGCAATGTGTACACAGGCACTGGTTACATCAGGTGATGTGGAACACGAGGCAACAATTTTCGACAAGCCTTTCACAACTATAGATCTCGTAGTCACCGACATTAAGATACGTAATGTTGAGAAATGACATGAATTCTGGTTTAGTGGCTTAGAGTTTTTTTTCCTCAAAACAGAGACCTTCTTTCCTTTTCAACGTCAACAAGGAGGAAGAATGAAGGGCTAGTTTGGTTCCTGACTAATACAATGCTTTTTATGTCTTGTTGCTATATTTTCAATGTGTTTAACTATTGGAGCTTATTCAAAATGGCTTGATTCTGCATCTTATGGATTGTCTACACTACCATTAGTTTTAGATATCCTAATGAATGGCATGGGTACATCCGAAGAATGTGCAGCTGCTGCTGCTTTGGCATTTAGACACATCTGTGATGGTATAGTCAACTTCTATTTGAGTACATTTTTGCACTTTCTTTTTATCCCTTGGAATGTTGATGAATAAGCTTGGTGAGTTACAACAATATTCAGTGCAAACACGACGAAGATGAGTGACTCCAGTTACAATGGTAGAGGTTGTGTTTAAAAGAGTGCGGTAGAGAGTGTTGCTAGCATTCTCATTTTACTTTTATATCTGCTTTTACCATATAAAATCAGTAATGATTCTTAGAATTTTTCAGAAGATGAATAAAAAAGAGAATATTGGATGGGGAGAATAGAGAATATGTTGTTTTAATTTATTTTCATTATTTTTGCTATGGCCTGTTAACTCAGACAGAATATTTGATGGATCAAATTATTAAATTTTGCTTTAAATTTTAATGATTTTGTTAGATATAAAGCCGTTAGTAAGCCTTCACCCTACAAATTAAACTTTTGGTAGATAGTCGGCTCTTGACCATGTGGTCAACAATTCAATCATTACCGTGTAGCCAAGTTGGAGATGGGCAATTTTTAGTATTTGATATGTGAATCATTTCTTTATGATTTTGTTCTGATTTCGAACTGCCAGAAAAAGCTTTGTGGATGCTTAGAAGGTCTATTCCACATCTACAACAAGATCGTTAATGGAGAAGATAGTTTCAAAGTTCCTGCTGAAGACTCTTTGAGGTAGTTTGGTTCCTTTAAATATTTGCATCTAGGATTGTTTGCTATTGTTTATATCTTGATGGGGGCATTGATGGCAAATTTACACATAGGAATATAAGATTTAAGCTAGGTGGCAAATGGAAAAATACTCACTAGACAAGACTAGTCATGCTTTGTGGCAGTGAATGTTAAGAAGTTAAGTACAAACAAGGGCAAAAAATAAGTATGGCAGAGATAAGAATGCTGAGACCGATAATTGGACAAATAAAAAAGAAAAGGATTAAATCACGTGTCAGACAGAAATTTTGAGTAGCATTACTTGAAGACAAAACTATGGAAACTCTTTTAAGGTGGTTTAGTCACGTGATTAGAAGATCAATAAAAGCTAAATTGAAAATGAAGGATCAAATGTATGATAATTCATTTTAAAAGGGAAGATGTAGACCTAAAAAAACATTAGGTCAAACCATTAAAAATATATTGGTTTAAATAGCTTTCAGAAATTTTGGTTTTTATAGAGATCAATGGTATTTAAGTGATCCATGTAACTGACTTCCACCCCGGGGATAAAGCTTGGGGGGGGTTGTCGTTGTTGTTTTAAGGAAGCAAAACAAGGACCAAATGAACATAAAAAAAAAAGAAAGAACGTAAGGTTGTTAGATAGTCTATTAGGTGCTGGCAGATCAAACATCACTCATAAACATGAAGAGAAGATATTCTCAAACTCATAATGTGGCACAAAGGGAGTGCATGAGTATCACCTGTTTCCATTTTAAGAATTCAAAACTTTCATAGTATTTAGTTTTACTATAAAATGTTGATGTATAAAGAAAAACACTGGTTAAATATAAGTAAATAATTGTAGCCATACCTTGTACTTCCCTAGAAAACTATGCCGCTGCCCAGTTAACATCATGTCCACATCTCGGTCCAGTGTGATTTTCACTGGTCAATTTAACAAATAAGATGGAACTGAAGCAGCAGTAGCAATAAAGGCTGATCTTGTCTCCTTCCCCCTAAATCCACCACCAATTCATTTTGTTTTGCATACTACCTTTGACATAGGAAGGCCAAGAACATGAGAAACATATTTTTGGTGCTTCTAAGGAGCCAACAACAACATAATGTTATTTTCACAATTCAGTTATTTCCTTCAAGCCATAAATTTAGGCCAATACAAGCCAAACACTAACACTCACACACACGGGTTCTTTGTTTCACTTTTTTTTTTAAGATTCTGGTTTAGGGAGTGGTTGTTATAGACACTACTTTTTCATCTTGTTCAATACTTCTTTCAAGCTAAGCACACCTTATGTTTAGCTTGTTCAATACTTCTTTTAAGATTCTGGTTTGGGGAGTGATTGAGGCGCTCTTCCAGCACACAACATGCCTTCTCACAAATATTCATGTGTGATTTAAGTGACTTTGTTGTAGCCCATCCTTTTAGATCTAATGATTGTGTTTGGATGTTTGATTTTATTTCTTGCTGCACGAATTCACAGCCCGGCCTAATAACGCAAATGATTGTTTTTTGTTGGCTCGAAGGTGTATTCGCTACTGTCCTCAACTGTTTATTCCCTCGTTTGTTTTTCCTTCATTAGTTGATGTATTGCTCTATGATTGGAATCACAACATAGGTACAATCTCTCTCTATCTCTCTTTCACAAACAAAAAAAAGAAAAAACTTGAAAGCATCATCCATTCTATTGATAGGGTGTTACATGCATTCTTGATCCTTTTGTTTACCCTTTTTTCATGCTGCTCCATGGCTTCCTCTATGTAGTGTGGCTGTTTACCCTTTTTGCTATTTTCCTCCTCAGCAGGGAGGCTTCCAATTCCATATTGCATTTCTTGGCTGACATTTTTGATCTTGCGAATTCCTCTGTGGGGGAGCAATTTATACCAATAAGAGATAGTGTAATTATTCCTCGAGGTGCCAGCATCACCAGAATTTTGGTTGCTTCATTAACGGGAGCACTTCTTAAATCTCGAGTGGATGTGGTAATTTCTCTGGTCAACATTGATTGTCTTTCATTCACATTTCGGACAAGATGAAGTCCAACTATCTCTTTAATTTGTGTGCATCTACACCTCCCACGGGTATCTTATACAGTTTTGGCATTAAGTCGATCATATGGGATGCAAGCACTGGAATGGGAAAAAAAAGTGTTTTGTTAATTCCATCAACAGTTGTTACAGATGTATTATGCTTGAGTAGTTATTGTTTAATTTTTTATGGAAATATATGCCACCTTTTTTTAACCTCCATGTGTATTGTTTCTTATCTGTAATATGTTTAGATAATAAATTGGTGCCTCCAATCATTACTTCATATTTACTTTTTTTTTATTGACCTTGTTTGTTGAAGTGCTAAAGTGGCCACCAAAGTAATATGAACATTTTTTATTTTAAAAGTTTTCTATTAATTGTTATTTAAGTTACTAACTCATAACCAGTTTTTCTATTGGATCTGATAATGAAAGTAAATTTCATTTTAATACTCAATACAATAGGAAATTGCAGATACATAATGTAGTGCTCATAATTTTGCTATTTTTAAAAATTAGATACACAACAACAGCGGCTACTTGCACATATTTTGAGTATCATTCAATCCATTTATATAGAAATATACACAAAAGGGGTTGTTTGTTTGATGTTGAATATTCAATTTTATACAGGTTACTTGTGTGAAAAGTTGTCACTAGTAAATGAAATGTACTTTGCTGGTCCAGTAAGTTTCCTATTTCAAAACTTTTTCTTTCATTTGCTTTATATACAAATTTAAATTCTTACAACTTCTATACCATGTTTAATGTATGACTCCGTCTTCCCTTCAATTACACACTACTACCATTAATACCATATTATTCCTTGTTAAACAACTCATCTTAGGTTAATATATATATATATATATATATATATATATATATATATATATATATATATATATATCAAATACATGATTGCATTATAAAGTTAACGACATTACAATCATGCTAATATATATAGGTTTTTTTTTTTTTCATTTTTTCAGCTTCTCTCTGTGTCTGCTGTTAGAGTTTTAATTAGTCCTATCAATTTTTGGGAAAAAATAATTATTTAATTTAGGAGCTACTTTATAATAAAAAAAATTTAATGACTTTTTTTTTCTATGAAAATGTCTTAGGAATTTTTAATTTGTCAACTTCTTATTTTTATTTAATCTATCATTTCAATATTTATATTTTAAATAAATTTTAATATTTATTCAGAAAAATATCAATAATTAAAAATAATTTTTATTTCAAGGAGGTGCTTACGTAAGCATCATCTTAGAAAGTTAGCTTTCAAGGACGGTGCTTACGTAGGTAGCCTCTTAGAAAGTACGTCCTTGAAAGCTTGCTTTCTAAGATGGTGCCTACTTAACCATCGACTTTGAAAGTTGGTTGTTTTCTAAGACGGTTTCAACGACATTAGCTTCTACGACGGTCAACAACCGTTGTTGTATGTTGTTTTGGATTGTTGTAGAAAATCATTTTTTTAGCAGTGAAAAAAATAATGAAAATTTAATTGGCAATATTATAAATTGTGGAATCAATCAATATAGTGATAGAGAATTTCCAAGAAAATCGATGCAAAGTTTCAAATTAGAGGAAAAAGCGAGGGCTCAACATTCATAGGTATAAACAAGGTTATCAATATCGAGAGTCTACGTAGACTCGTGAGAGCTTCTACGAGTCAACTTCGTAAAAAAAATATGGATAATAAGTAAATATATTCAAAATGCGCCAATTTTCAAACAAATGACAATAAACTCATAGTTCATAGTTCATACTTCATATTAGTCTATTACAAAACACGACAACTGATCCTACAATGTTGGAGTTGGATCAATCTTGTTACTGAAATTCAACAAAATTATACTTTTCATATATGAGGAAATGGAAAATACGAAAGAGAAGATAAAATGCAACTTTAATAATACCAAGAAAAGGTATAATTTATGAACTTTCTCAGATTCAAAATTTGCTTGTGTATTATTTTAAGTTTTAACTATTTCTAATATAGCATATTTGATATTTATTTTAAGCTTTTGATCTAGATAATTTAATTTTCGTGGAACCTAATGATGATGCACAATCTGAGGAAGACCTTGATGATGATGGAGATGGTGATAAAAGTGATGATATTCGTGGAGATGATCCTATTAGAGGATTGGACATGCTTCTTTGAAGACATTTTTGCTTTTTTTTCATTATTTAAATGCTTTAATTTTGAACACTTATGCATGGTTGTCAAACTCTAGAGTCAATTCGTAGACTCTTACGAGTTTACACAAGTCCACTCCGAGTCCACTGAGTCTGCTCAAAAATGAGTTTGCTTCCGAGTCAACTCGCGGGACTGAAGTAAACTCTTAAACTCGTAAGAGTCTACGGGTTGACTCTAGAGTTTGACAACCATGGGTATAAACATAGGGAGGTATAAATTACAAAATTGTCTTTTTTGAAGAAAAAAATAAATAAAGGAGATATATTATTAAAATAGGGAGGTATGAATAACAACTGTCAAGCCTAAAAAGCTTAAGCTTCCTCCTCCGTCTCTCATTTCTCACTTCTCCTTCTTACTTTCCATGTTCCTTTTTTCTTGAGTTTGAGGTCTAAGTTCCTACATCTTTGGTGGCTTATTTCTTCTTCCTTATAGCTTCTTTGATTGCCATGGAGTGGGTAGGCTCTCCTCCTTCCTCCTTCCTCCTTTCATCTCTTTGCTCCATTTCTTTTCTCTTTACCTTTCCTTGGAGTGACCCATAACGGGTTTTGATTTAAAATTCATATTGAGTGTTGCTTTTGGGATGTTTTCCATGAGTTTGATGTGGTAGAGCTAATAATTGAAGGAAATCTCTTATTGAGCTCAAGATCTTCTCCTCTTATCTTTTTCAAAACATAGCTTGGAGATGATTGTTGGTAAGGGAAGCTTATCCTCTTTTCTTATTTTATGGTGATTTTGAAATGCTTGATTTAAATCTTGAGTTATTTTGTTAGGATTTAGTGTTTAAAAGCTTAAGGAATTATTATTGATGTGCTTATTCTGAGTTTGAATATTTGGGTAGTCATTAATGATGCCAAAATCTTGGATTTTTTAAGGAATCAAGTTGCAAAATGCAAATTGCCTTAAGCTAAAAAATTTAGGCTTAAGCAAATTAGGGTTTGTATGTGAAATTTAAAATTCTAGACAAAGTTGGTGTAATCCAACATTTTTCTTAATCAAATTTTGGACAAAATGTGAAGTGGAAAAAATCGATTTAACCCAAGATTGTTGAGCTTAAGCGAATTTTGGACAGAATATGAAGTCTAAAGTTTGGATAAAATTGGCTTAAGCTGAAAATTTTGGGTTTAAGCAAAAGTTTTCTGGATTAAGCTAAATTTAGGCAAAATATTATCTTACCTTGAATCCTTTCTTGAATGTTTGAAACCAATCCTGAGTGCATCCATAATTTTTTTATGAATCTTATAAAGGCTTAAGCAAATGTAGTAAATATATCTATGAAATATTTCTTTCCTGTTGAGATAATCATATTGTTGATTGAGATACTTATATGAATTGTTGAGGAATTTTGGTTATTGTTAAGATAATTAAGTTAAGTTGAGGTATTTATATGTACATGATGAAATATAATTGTTATTTGTTGAATGTAATACTAAGATTAAAATGTTTTGAGAAATTGAAATGGAATGTTGATGAGATGATGATATATATGTGATGAGAATGTGATTCTTGTATTGAAGTAATCACTATATGTTAAAAGGAGTTAGCTATGTGAGTTCAACGCCAAAACTCTAATCCACTAAAGCAATATGGGGGTCTCACTTAGTTGAATATCTTCTTGATTATCCACCCTATCTTTTGACTTTGAATGACTTGTCAAAGTGTTGATAACTACTTCCCGAAAGGTTTACTAACACTTTAAGTGTATAGAAAATGGATTGTTGTTGTGGTTGTGGATTGTTTAGATGTATTTGGACCCTTAAGTGAGCCAGTTGAGATGGAAATATGAGGGTGTCATATTTAAAATGGTAAGGAATTACAAATATGTTTCACCGTTGGGAATGTGGTAGGTGCACAAAAATATTCCTTTGTCATTGGGAAAATGGTGGGTGCACAGTTAGTGCATAGAAATATAATGTATATGCGAGTTGGTGCATAGTGCATATAAGTAGGCAAGCAATTTGAGATTTTAGGTTGGCCCGCAACCTATTGTTGAGGGTTTTCGTGGTGGCTATAGGGAATGAACCTATAGAATAGACAAGTGGACAAATCCCTATAGATGTAAGGACTTGCAAACCTAGAGAGCTAATTGTCATTACCCACACTTCTCTCATAGGATTAACCCAAGAGAATCTTTGAGTGGTCTGAGAGTAGAACAATGTCAAGGGATGTGACTCATGGGGGACTGCTCATATGATGTTGAAGTTCCACGGAGTAGAGTCAATCTTGAGGATAGAGGTTGTCTAGGGGATCATAATGTTCATCTCTCATGATGTCGCCTTGTAATGGAATTATGTTGTTGATATTGGTAGAGGTTGTATGGTCATGGTTACGTAGCATATATTATTAGAAATGGTTGAGCTTTGATATAAGTTCACAAATTGATTTTGTATAAAAATTCAGGATGACTATACATATAGTATTTTTGAAGTTGACAAAGTTTAGTTTTCTTCCTTTTCCTTTTTGAATTCATGTATACATATGAATGATTTTTCTTTGATAAGCTTACCCTTGTATGTGACACATGTGGTTATGATTATGATGATCTCGTCCTACACATTCAAGAGAACAAACTTGTAGGAGTTGCACTCTCTTAAGAAGCCTTGGAGTTAGATCAACCTTGTGGGAGCATTGTGGAAAGGTTGGCATGGACACAAAGTTATGGTTTCTTTTTATGTTGTTTTATTTCCTTATTTATGTATAGAAATGACCAACTTAGGTTTATTCTGTGTTATCTTTCAAGAGTCTCATGTATTTAAAGACATATCTTCCTTTAAAATGTTGAAATGCTATGAGCTAGGCACTAAAGTTTGATTTATTCATGTTAAAGTTTGATTTATTCATGTTTCACATTGTAGGTTTTTTATTTATCTATTAGCTTTGAAATCACAATTTTTTTTATAGTATTTTCATAAATATAAGTTAAAGAGTTTTTTCCAATTAAATAAAATTAAACCTTAGTTTTGATAGTTGTGTAATCAATGCAGGCCATTACATATTTAAATATTTATTATTTTTTAATGAATTATTATTTTTTGAATTGGAAATTAAATTGTAAGGCTTTATTAATATATATGAATTTAATGTTTATTAAAATTAACGTGTTTCATTTTTTTATTAACATGTATTTTTTAGTTATTTTTTAAAAAAAATTAATGTTTAATCTTATTTTATATATGTTGTTAATTTATAGTTTTAATGTTTAAATTATTTTGATTTTTAAGTTTTAAAATGGTTATTAAATTTAAATATTTATTGTTTTTTATTTAATTATTATTTTAAATTGGAAATTAAATTGTAAGGTTTTAATGATATATGTGAATTTAGTGTTTATTAAAATTAATGTTTGTGACCTTTTTATTAACATTTATTTTTTAGTTATTTTTATAAAATTAATGTTTAATATTATTTTATATTTGTTGTTAACTTATATTTTTAATGTTTAAATTATATTTTTTTATGTTTTAAAATGGTTATAGAAAGTATTTATTAATTTTATAGTTAATTATTATCTTTAAACTGAAAATTAAATTGAATGGTTTTACTGATATGTTTGAATTTAATGTTTATTAAAATAGATTTTTTGTCAATTTTTTATTAACATGTATTTTTTGTTATTTAAAAAAAAACAAATGTTTATTCTTATTTTATATTTTTTGTTTATTTAGATTTTTATGTTTTAAATTAGTTATTGAATTTAAATATTTATTATTTTTAATTAACTATTATTGTTAAATTTGATTGTTTTCTTTATATTGATATTTGAATTTAATTGTTAATTTTTCTTTTCCCTTTTTTCTTTGCAGACGGCTCACACAAAGTGGACATGCTATGTTGCTGGTAGTCCCCCCAATCGAGGAAAGGGGCAATGTTGGTGAATGCCTGCTCAGCAGCCTATGGCTCAATCGAGGAAAGGGCCTTTTTGAGGTAAGGTATAATTCCTGAATAAAGGGATGATGAATGCCTTTCGTAAGAGGTGGATTTGTTCAATTAAAGTTGATAAAAATTACGAGTAAATTTTTTGCAATGGTTAAAAAAATTGTATTTTAATTTATAAAATATCGAACATGTGGAAATGAAGAGTATACACGCATGTGTTTATGCATGGGAAGAATATAAAACTTATAACGGCCATGTACTTGATAAAAAGTTAAGAATGTTCTGTAGAAACCAAGAAGTGTAATATATTTTCTTGATTTTAATAAAATAGTTTGTTGAATTTTCTATTTTATCCTCTTTTATTTTCATTCCATACCAAATGTACGTGTAAATTAATTAAATATAAGAAGAAAAATAAGGATATAATTGATAAAATAGTAACTAATATGATCTTGAATTTTACCAATGATAGAAAAATAGAAAGAAAAAAAAAATCAAGAAATCCAACCATTAAAAAGGAATGAAGGTAGTATTATATTTCAATAATTTTATAGAATATATAGTGGGAATATAAACAAATTAAAAATCTCACAATAATAAAATAAAATTTAAATAAAACTTAAGGATGTGTCGTTGTTTGTCGATATCTGATAAATTGTTGGATATGGGAAAATGTGTATGAATTATCACAAGCATTAAAATATAAGGGTTATATTCATGATCAAAACTAAGAAATGTGTATGATAGGTTTGTAGAATGAAATATTTAAATAATCATAATTAAAATACATTTCTCCAAATAACTAACCAACTTTAACCCAACAAACCATCACTAATAATAAACTTTAACCAAACTGAGACGCCTACAAAAAATGACACAAATATAACTTTTGAGGTGACTATCCTAGAGCTATTCTTATCAAAGTACCCATAAGAAAGGTTATCTTGAAGGGAGGGGTCTTCACATGAGATATTTCATATTCCTAATCGCCTTGAGCTTTTCACCTTCTAGATTTATGAGTGATCTTCTTGCTACATTGCTCGTCTATCCATTGCTTGTGATTCAACAGAGCCACACTCAAGAAAGAAAGAGGGGGTGAGATATGAAGTCACTGGACATGCAACATACATAATATGATAGACTAAGGATTTTCATTGCCTCTAGTAGCAATCCCCTACATATAGATGTCAGACCCTAATTTTGTCTGGGTAAAAAACAAAACAGTGAAAACAAAAAAAAAAAGGAAAAAGTAAAGAAAATAAAAAAAACCAGAGAAAACAAAAGAAAAAAAAAAGAAATGAAAAAAAGAGAAAAGAAGGAAAAAAGAAAAGAAAAAGGAAAAAAAAGAAACCAAACGTGCAAGAAAAAAAAAGGAAGAAGAAAAAAAGAAGAAGAAAGAAAACGTAAAAGATAAAGAAGGGAAAAAAAGAAAGAAAAGAAAGAGAAAAAAAGAAAACAAAAAGAAAAAAAGAGAAGAAAAAAAATTATTATGACCTATTGGGCTCTCAAAGAGAGCCCATTAGGTCAAGAAGAGGATAACACTGCATCAAAAAAGGGAAAGAAGGAAAGTTTGGGAGAAATGACAGAGAGGAGCACAAATCCCAGGGAAGAGAATTGACCAACGGAAGGGTGACACTTGGCATAGCTATCAGAGAAGGGAAAGGGGTCTCCAGGTATCCCCCATTCCCTTCCCATCCCTTCACTGTCTGCCTTCCCTTCATTTTTTTTCTTTCTTTTCTCCATTCACTTTCCCTCTTTCTCTTCTTCTTTGCTTGCTCATTTCCCTCCATTTTTCGCTTCATCTCGCCAGTGTGCACCTCGACCATCAGTGACACCTGCATAGACGGTTTTCATTTGATTCTTTTATTTCCTTGCGTTGTTCAAGCGTTTTCTTTTCTTTGTCACACGTCTTTGTGTTTTTTTTTTTCTTTCTTTTACCAACTCCGACGAGGCTGTGGTGTCCCTATCCATGCCACCGCCACCATTTGCCGCTATCCCGTGGTAGCTTCGCTCCTATGGGTCCTTTGCCTGTGGCGTTAAGGGCCCTATCACCTTCATTTTTTCGTTTCTTTTCTCTCTTTTTTGTTTACACCACTGCAAAACCTTCACTGTCATCACACCACCACCGCCCCTGTGGTGGTCTCATATTGTTGGGCCCAACACTAACGGTGTCGGGGGCAGCGCGCCACCCTCCGTGGTGGTTCCCCTTTGGCCGCGCCGTTTTCTGGGTGAGGCAACTAGGGTTTTCCAACCCTGTTGCATAATCACGGGTTGGGCCGGGTTGCCCTAACTCGGTTCTAAACCCACCCTAAAAGAAAAAAAAAATGCAAAAAGAAAACAACAATTGCTGTTCACACCACCTTTTTAATACATGCGCTTTTTTGTTCTGGCCTAGCCCATTTGTGCAAAGTGTAATATGAGAAAAGTTTATTCACACACTTTTTTTCATACATGCACTCCTTTTGTTTTGGGCCTAGTCCATTTTTGCAGTATGAAATAAAATGTAGAATTACAATTTACACCCGTGTAATCCACACATGCACCATTTTGGGCTCAACCCGTTTTTTTGTGAAGTCCGAAATAAAATAAAATTGATGGTTACACTACTTTCTTTATATGTGCACCCCTGCCACTTAGGATGGTGACTAGGTTTGCCGTGTCAACACTTCGTCAATGTTGACTAAGTCCAAGTCAACCCTTTGGCTTTAAAAAAAAATGAAAGTAAATATAATTATAAATATTGGTGGATATATCTTTTTTCTATTTTATTTCTTTATGGTGTCTATCGTTTATTTTATTCTTCAATGTTTTTTTAATCATTGTCTAGCTAGTTAGTTTAATTAATAATGCATTGTAAATATCTCGTTATTCAATTTGTTTTCCTCCATGTTTGAATCTCACATCCTTAATTACTAAGTGTACTCCCTATTTCTATTCTATTCATTTCTATTCACATTCTATTTATTCAATTTCCTATCACTATGTCAATTGTTTATTTACTTTTGCAAATCCGCATTAGCATTCTTTAGTACATGCTTACGCTCTGTGCACTCCATGCTGGGTCTTCGACTTGCTTGGTGGTATTTCAATAACGTGTGAGTAAATTTTGTGAAGAACATGTTGGGTCTCTGACTTGCTTGAGTTCACAAATTTTACCACAAAACTAAGGTCTTTCCTAAAAAAAATAAAATTCCCAAATAAATGATCACTCAATTCTCCTTTTTCCATGCACTTTATGCTGAGTCTCCGACTTGCTTGACAGTGTTTCAATAAAGTGAGTAAATTTTGTGAATGTCTTACTCGTTCTACACATTTGGTTGTGGTGTCGTAAGCGACAAGTAAAATTGAATAAACATTTGATGGACTGTGTTTCAAATCAATAAATAATAAATACAGACATTCATGCGATCCCATTTTATCTTTCTTAAAAGTTGTCTTTCTTAAAAAAATTTGAAGAGCAAGAGTCATTTGGCTTAATCTGTCAATTGAAAATCCTTTAAATATTTCTTGTCCTGAAAAATTTTCTTTCGAGAACCTGCACAGTTTCTTTCATTTCTTCTTGCTACTAAGAGTTGACAAACGATAGCAACGGATACCTCAAAGCCCTACACTGGGGCAATGACAGGCACCATGCATGAGCTTCAAGCGAACTTAAGGGCAGATAAGAAGTCCTCACTCAATAGGTTAAAAACCCGAAAGGGCGGCCTAGGTAAAAGCTAGGGTAATAATAAAAAAAAAAACAATCAGGAGCGTGTTATCAGAGGTTTTGTCCCAAAATTCAAACTGTAAAAGTCTCTAGTCAAGATTTGAAATGACACATGGTCGTGTTTCTTAAAAGCAAACACTAATTTATCCCTTATTACCCTTTCCGAGCCAAAGCATATTTGTTTTCTTAAGAAAAACAAAAAAATTTGAGTCTGAACCACTGCTAAATTGACAGGAAGAACAATGCAAACAACACATGCATGAGGTTTATTAAGCTCTAGGTTAGGCAACAACAATGTTAAAAAAAAACAAAAAAAAATCCGCCAAAGGCGAGCAAAGCAAAAGGACAAAAGTCCTCCAAATTTTACTAGGAAGGCACAAAATTGTAATAAAGATTAATGTATAAGACAAATGGAGTAGAGCCCAACCCAAAATGTTGAAATGAATAAAAGTACAAGCAAGGCTCTCAAGGTTTCTTATTCAATACAACCCTTTAACACTCTTTGAGCCTCTCTGATCCTTTCTTTGATAGCCCTTTTACCCCCTGACCACCTTACAAGCCCAATAAAGTCCATGTGGATCAAGGAATGACTAATTTTGGTTTTTAGTTTGGATTCTGGAATGGAACCCGCACTCGCTTGTGGTTGTTTAAAAAAAAAAAAGAAGAAGCCTTGAGGTTTGCACTTGAGCATTTGAGAAGCAAACTTATTTAACCAGGAACTCATGGAAAATGCCCAAAGACAATTGTGATAGTAGAGTACGTCTGATGTTAGTCGCTCACGCAAACTCCCTAGGGTTCCTTTCGAATCCAAGGGTAGTCTTTGTTATATAAATTCTTTCGGGATCAGCCCATGTCATCAAGTTTCAGCGGGATCGACAGACCCATGGCATCGTGCTATGATCTTAAGTCAGGAAAGTTTCACTTGGTCATATACCAAAGTGTAACAATCCATTGCCATCCTTCAATGGTGCATGTGATTGATCCCAAAGCCTTATATTTTCTTGCTGTGCAGAATAATGGAAGTTTTTAAACAAAAAGAAAGGGAAGAACCCTAAGATCAATATTTCAGTTGATGGATTAAATGTCAAATGGCTCCATTGCCATCATCCAAAATCGTCAAGTGATTAAATCAAACAGAACATACACTCTGCGGGAGTCCCCTAAGGGTTCTGCAAAAGATAAGAAGAGGTTGCACGAATAATCACATATTTCAGAAGGAGACAATCAATCTGTGTTTTTCAAATAAAAATAAATCACAAAAAGAGGAAATGAATGTCATGAGCATTGCACAGTTTTCATGATTCAAAACCTTTTGCATTGCTAGATACAAAGCCTACATTTACTACATTTCAGGATGAAGGTTGCATGCCTCTGCATTCCAAAACTCATGTTTCATATCAGGCTAAAAGTGCGTAGATTTATGTTTATATGCCAATTTCCAAAATCCAATGTCCTATATTTTGAGTTTGGGATGAGAGACCGTCTTAAAAAGTCAACCTCTTGCTTTCTTATAAGGTTGAACCCTTGGGTACTAGTACCTATTGGCATGTTTCATAGAACTCAACATCCTTTGTTTTTTGTTTCATAGGACTCAATGTCTTTTGCTTTATGTTTTCATAGGACTCAACATCCTCGCCTTTTTGTTTCATAGGACTCAACATCCTCGCCTTTATGTTTCACAGGACTCAATATCCTTTGCTTTTTAGTTTCATAGGACTCAACATCCTTGCCTTTATGTTTCACATGACTCGATGTCCTTTGCTTTTTAGTTTCATAGGACTCAACGTCCTTGCCTTTATGTTTCATAGGACTCAGTGTCCTTTGCTTTTCAGTTTCATAGGACTCAACATCCTCGCTTTTATGTTTCACAGGACTCAATGTCCTTTACTTTTTAGTTTCATAGGACTCAATGTCCTTGCCTTTATGTTTCACAAGACTCAATGTCCTTTGCATAGTTTCATAAGACTCAACGTCCTCGCCTTTATATTTCATAGGACTCAACATCCTCCGTCTTTATATTTCATAGGACTCAACGTCCTTTCTCTTTATGTTTTCATAGGACTCAATGTCCTTTATCTTTATATTTTCATAGGACTCAACCTCCTCTACTTTATGTTTCATAGAACTCAAAGTCTTATGCCTTTTGTTTCATGAGACACATTTCCCTACTTTGTCGTTGAACTCAAAGTTCTTTATTTAGTTGGTACATCAAATTCATTTTTCCCAAAGATTCTTCATTCTCATGTTATGATCTTTCGAAAAATCATCCGAACAGAATTAATGTCTTTGTTTTAAATTATCTTTTACTTTCAATAAAAGATAAGTAAAGAGGGGCAGTTGTCAGACCCTAATTCTTTCCAGTCCAAAAAAATAGAGCAAACAAAATAAAAAGAGAAAAAGGAAAAAATAAAGAAAAGAAAAAAAAATCAGAGAAAACAAAAAAGAAATGAAAAAAAAAAGAGAAAAGAAGGAAAAAAGAAAAGAAAAAAAGAAAGCAAACGTGCAAGAAAAGAAAAGAAGAAGAGAAAAAGAAGGAAGAAAACGTAAAAGAGAAAGAAGAAAAAAGACAAAAGAAAAGAAAGAGAAAAAAAGAAATCAAAAAGAAAAAAAAAAGAAGAAAAAAGATTATTATGAAAGAGAGCCCATTAGATCAAGAAGAGGATAACACTGCATCAAAAAAGGGAAAGAAGGAAAGTCTGGGAGAGGAGCATGGATCCTGGGGAAGAGAATTGGCCAACAGAAGGGTGACATTTGGCACTGCTATCAGAGAAGGGAGAGGGGTCTCTAGGTATCCTCTATTCCTTTCCCTTCCCTTCGCTGTCTGCCTTCCCCTCATTTTTTTCTTTCTTTTCTCCTTTCGCTTTGCCTCTTTCTTTTCTTCTTCGCTTTTTCCTTTCCCTCCATTTTTTTTTCGCTTCATCTTACTGTTGTGCACCTGGGCCGCCGGCGACACCTGCATAGACGATTTTCATTTAATTCTTTTATTTCGTTGTGTTGTTCAAGCATTTTCTTTTCTTCGTCTCGTGTCTTTGTGGTTTTTTTTTCTTTTGCCAACTCCGGCGAGGCCACAGTGTCCCTATTCATGTCACCGCCACCATTTGCCGCTATCCCGTGGTAGCTACGCGCCTGTGGGTCCTTTGCCTGTGGTGTTAAGGGCCCTATCACCTTCGTTTTTTTTCGTTTCTTTTCTCTCTTTTTTGTTTGCACCACCGCAAAACCTTCGCCCCCGTCACACCGCTGCTGCCCCTGTGGCGGTCTCATATTGTTGAGCCCAACACTAGCGGTGTTGGGGTCAGGGCGCCACCATCTGTGGTGGTTCCCCTTTGGCCATTTTCTGCATGAGGCAACTAAGGTTTCCCAACCCTATTGCAAATTCACGGGTTGGGCTAGGTCACCTTGACCCGGTTCCAACCCAACCCTACAAAAAAAACAAAAACGAAAAAAAAACAACAATTGTTGTTCATACCACTTTTTTAATACATGCACTTTTTTGTTTCGGGCCTAGCCTATTTTTGCAAAGTGCAATATGACGAAAAGGATATTCACACACCGTTTTTCATACATGCACTCTTTTTGTTTTGGGCCTAGCCCATTTTTGTGAATTTTGTAATAAAATGTAGAATTACTATTTACACCCTGTGTTCCACACATGCACCATTTTCATTTTCGATTTAGCCCGTTTTTTTTGTGAAGTCCGAAATAAAATAAAATTAATGGTTACACTCATTTCTTTATATGTGTATCCTTGCCACTTAGGATGGTGACTAGGCCTGTCATGTTAGCACTCCGTCAGCGTTGACTAAGTCCAAGTCAACCCTTCGACTTTTTTATAAAAAGGAAAATAAAAATATTATAAATATTACTGGATATATCTCTATTCTATTTTATTTCTTTATGGTCTCTATCGCTAATTTTATTCTTCAATGTTTTTTTAATCATTGTTTAGCTAGTTATTTTAATTAATAACGCATTATAAATATCTCATTATTCATTTTATTTTACCCATGTTTTAATCTCACATCCTTAATTATTAAGTGTACTTTCCATTTTTATTCTATCCCTTTTTATTCCCATTCTATTTATTCGATTTCCTATCACTATGTCAATTGTTTATTTATTTTTGCAAATCTGCATTAGCATTCTTTAGTCCACTCTTATACTCTGTGCACTCTATACTGGGTCTTCGACTTGCTTGGTAGTGTTTCAATAACGTGTGAGTAAATTTTGTGAATGACATGTTGGGTCTCTGACTTGCTTGAGTTCACAAATTTTACTACAAAACTAAGGTCTTTTCTAAAAAAAAATAAAAATTCCCAAATAAATGATCACTTAATTCTTGTTTTTTCATACACGTCATGCTGGGTCTCCGACTTGCTTGGCAGTGTTTCAATAAAGTGTGAGTAAATTTTGTGAATGTCATGTTGAGTCTTTGACTTGCTTGACTTCACAAAGTTTACCCCAAAATCAAAACATTTCAAAATAAAATAAAATTAACTCAACACACAAGTTTTTTTCTTTCAAAAAACTATGTAAGTCTGATTTTCTCATTGCACCCGAGGATACATAGGAGCAAGGGCAAATCCCTTGTCGATCCAAAATAAAAAATTTAAAAATAAAATAGAATCTCTGTTGTTTCAAAAAATAAAAATTTGATTTCCCGTTCTAAATAAAAGAAAATATAACAAAATATAATTTATGTTTTCAAGAGAAGATAAATAATTAAAAGTCACTTTATTTTTTTAGCGTACTCGATTAAAAGTTGTCATTTTCATGACGGGCGCGTAAGGTGCTATTACCTTCCCCAAACGTAAATGACTCCCGGATCCTTTCTCTCAAACCGTAGACTATTCCTTATCCTTATTGATTTTTCCAACGTTTTTCTTAAATTAACGTTGGTGATGACTCCTCAAATTTTTCATTTTTTTTGAAAATAATTTATTTATTTATCTAAATAATTTTTATTTTGCCATTCCGTCGTGGTCCACGTTGCGACAATAGACATAATTTAGAATAGAGGTATAACATTATTTATAGCAACATGCTTATAATTATTTTTCATTGATTACTAGGTCACATAGATAACTCCAACTGTCTTAATTTTTTCTTTTTAATTTGTGCAATGCATGAGTAGGACAAATGTTCTAACAGTCATTATAAGTGTCTTAATCATTTGTTTGGTGGCAAGTGTCCTCCCTTTAACCTTATGTTTGGTTTAGAAGAGAAAAATAGAAGAGATGAAAATAAAAGAAAAATAATTTTAAAAAAGAGAAAATAGTCAAAATAAAATAATATGTTGTGTTATTTGTTTTAAGTGAAATAGGTGAGAAATAGAGTAGAAATAATATTGTAAAGTTGTTTGATATGTGAATGAAATAGAGAGAGAATTAAGTTGAGATACAAAATTAACATTGTGCCTTTATGTGAGTAGTTATGATAGGCCAAAAGTTTTATTTTTAAGGATAAAAAATCGATTATTTTGGTAAAAAAAAATTCAAGACAAATAATTGACTTTTACCATTTAAGATGGTTTTTATGAATACATAATTTATTCTGCAGGCTCCACGACTTTCAAGGTTAACTCTCTTCCAAATCATTCGTACCAAACTCTAGCTTGCACGTCATTTCTATCTTCGGTATTTTATTTCTACCTTTAAACTGAACAGAGCGTAATGAATGCAATTGTAAACTTATGTGTTGGTCTTTGTCTATGAAATTAGTCGAAAAAATTGAAGTTTTATGATTCATGTTCATTCCTAAGGCATGATAGTTGATGATGAATATCATATTGGGGTCTGCAAACATCAATCAGCACTCTATGGAAGGAACAAGGGACCCCGAAATTGCAATGGGGGCATACCAACCTTACCATACTTGGGCAAGAAAACAGTCTTATATACGTGGACAGGTAAGCTTTCTTAAAGTCAGTGGCTTCTCATATTTTCCTAAGAAGCCTTTGTGATAACCCTTGATTGAAAAATCAATAGTAGAAATTGGAGTAAACCCTTATTTTGGTCCTTGATATTGTGAGATGTTATTGACAACGATATTTTGTAACAGTAACACTTCATTTGTTAGGAACCAAAGTGACTAATTTGGGAGCTAAAATGACATTAAATTGACTAGTGTCAATAACTACAAAACGATGTAATTATTCAATAATATAATGTCTTTAAAAACCAGTCTTACCACAAGCAACAATCGCAAATTAGAACAGAGAATTCATATGATTCACTAATATTAATGCCTTTAATATTTCCTCAAAATTTAAACCATAATAAAATGAGAAAAAGTAGTTAGATGTTAGCTATATTAAGATTATCACTCATTACTCATTGACAAAAATTGGAGAGCTAGACGATATCACCGTAACAAAAAAAACTAGGTAAATTTAAATAAAAATCAAAATTAAAAAGTATTAAATATTCTCCATTATTTATAATAAAAATTCTATTTTATCGAACAAGAATAAAGTACAGAGAAAAGGCTTTAAAATTAAATAAAATTATGAAAATATATTATTTGAATCAAAACTCATCAACTGCAAAATTTCTGGAAGATGAACATTAAGAATTGCTGTTGTTATTCCTTTTGTCAGTAAAGAAAGTTGCTTCATAATCAATAGATGGTACAAGCCACATACTATCGTGGTAAAACACTACAAACTACCACGACATTATCAATGGGTGGATCAAGCTTGACCATGGCCCTGACAAAATACCAACCGTGTATATCGTGTGCGTTGTGTGTTTAAATGTGACTGGAGGAATTTGATGGATTCATGTTTGAGAGATTGAACAGATTTTGAATCAAACACACTAGTTGTTCACGGGAACCTACAAAAATGCTTCACTACTGTTTGTGGGCAGCTCTAGATCAGGTTCAGATTCACTCAAAGATAAGAAGTACTGATCCACCATATCTTGAGACACCTTTTCTAAGGTTGGAGGATCCCACTGCATATATTTGATTCACAATTGTGTAAAAATGGATTTCTACATATGTATAGCATATACACATTTGTTACAAGTGGAGAAATTCCATTAATCAACTAAATATCAAATCTTAAAATTTGGCAAAACTATTATTTCAATAAGATAATGCAAACAATCAGTACCTTTGGTGCCAAGTCCTTGTCCACCACGCGTGCCCTCACTCCCTAAAATGAAATCAAATCAACTTGTGTTTTGACAGAATAAATTTGTTTCTGTTTGCCGAGATTAACAATAATTATACCTCACAGAATCCCCAAATATCTGCCTATGTATTGCTTGTAAAGCCATACGGTATTCACGCAACAAGCATTGGTCAAGTGTCTGAAATCTACCTTCCCGTATCTGCACCAATCAGAAGAATTACACTATAAATGTGATTTCTTATAAGAGCAAAGAAATTAAGAATTGTTTAGACTTTAAACATGTCAAAGGAACTCACGGATCTCGAGGAAACCTTTAAGCTTAATGGAGACGCTTCTTTAAGTTTTTTTTAGGGTAGAAACGCACCAAGCATCTTTTGTTTCACTTGTCGCATTTTCCTAATAGAATTTGAGAATAATTAAAATAAAAGAAAAATATAATATTCACCAAAAATCGAGCCACAACACAGAAAGTAGAAAGGGCATGTAAGAAATGCCAAAACATAATTTTAAACTGTCATTGATAGGTCGAACCTTTGTAGTACACTACTGCTATCTGGATGTACAAGCTCACCATACTGTTCTAAAGTGGTTTCAATGACAGACGGGTCATCAGTAACCAATTTCCCCAACTGTTCTATGATCAATGGAAGCCTCTATATGAACAGGACAAGACAAGCAATGATTTTGAATGTTATAGTCTTAAAAAGTCTATTAAAATTAAAATAAAGCAAGCAAACAGTGTTTAACAGTGTGTAGCAAGCCAACAAGTAACCATCTCGATCTACTCCGTTGAGCTTTTCTCCTGTTAGAGCCAAGTATTCTCCTGCATAAAATAACAACCTATGAAACAAAGAAACACTAGATAAGGAAGTTTATCAATCATATTTCTAGTTGATGATTAGATTTGAACCCATGAATTTCCTTTAACCATTTTTGTTGAAAATAGGATGATTTACCAATTCAACAATTTCTTCATCAATCAAATATTTTTATTGTATGTACTTGATGTAATAGATAAGGCTACACAAAAATATTGGCATACAACATTTCATATCAATAAGACTAAAAGTAACAATTACACCTCAGAAGATTAACGTTCATATTTTATTTTGCGTATTGTTTAGGATTCCCGATTCTAATATCAAAAAGGAGAAAATGTTGATGGATGAACCAATGAGACACCTTTAAATAAGAATGCATTCTGATCCAGACAAATGGACCAAAGAACGGCAAAGAAAGCATGTCAGGCAAATTTGGACTCATCCAATCTTGACAAACCTTCAAGCTGAACTAAAATATTTCTTGAGTAGAGGTGTATACCCAGTGCCAGTGCTCTTAAAAATGTCAAATATATAGCACCATAGAAAGGTGTCTCTTGGCTACTAGCAGTTGGGAATAAACTTGTATGTCCAGGATTCAAGTCATCATATAATCAATTCTAATTTTAATAATAAAGTATTATTTTATTTTCATTGTCATATTTCATTATTTGATCAAATGGCTCATTTGATAATGTCTTTGATTAAAATTAAAGACTTGTTATTATAATAGAGATTATGATAATGAGAAACAAGTTTGTTCTAATTTTAATCTAAACTATTCTTGATCATAGGATTATTGTAAGTAGGATATCAATAATCCGGATAGATTAATATATATGTGATGATATTTATTGGATAAATATTAATAGATTTCATTTATTAATTTGTATATATAGATGAGTCACATGCATGTTGATGTGATCATTGAACTAACTCAATTGAAATTTTTTAATGGTTAAAATTTACCATAAATTGTCAATAGAAAATTCTCAAGAAGAGGTATAATAGCTTTCTTTGACCTGAGATTGTTATAGTAATTAACAGATTATTTGTTGTATTTTGATTCCAGACACCTAATGATTTAGAGCACTTGTTAAATGAATATTGTATATGATTAAATACCTGTAAAATTAATGATTAATCAAGAAGAAATCCATCAACTCTTGGTCATGAGTTTGAGCTCTATGAATAAAATTATATCCTGGCCAGGAAAATTAAATGAAAGAAGAAATGAGTTTCTTAAGTCATTATGAGTTAACTCAAAAGGGTTTGACAGTAATACCATACTCTAGAGTTAACCCAGAGCTGTAAAGATGAAAAAAATTATTACACTACTCTTCTAATGGTTCTTGAAAGTAAAATGCTACTTTATGCTATCCGAATGTTAAGAAGTGTTGCTAGATGCCTACCTTGATTAGTAAATTAATTTAATTAATATATTATCGATTTAGTATTGAACCGGGGTCACACACAAACGAGTGTTCTAATCTCTGTTAAAGAAATTATTTTAATATTTGATGATTAATTAAATTAGAGAATTTAATATGATCAAATGATTAATTGATTTAAAAAAGGTGGAATATTATTATATTTTTGCTAGCACCGAAAATATAAATAATATGACAGATTTGGTGAAAGAAGAGAAACAAACATGTATGATTTTGTATTTGGAATTTAGGTTAAAAAGATGGTTAGATACAAGTTTGACTTGGTCAATTATTATTTCAATTTTAATTGCTAAATGGTTAGTGATAAAAGGTAACAAGAAATAATATAGCTTAAAAAAGGATATTATCAATAATGATTTTGATTTGATCAGAAATTTGGTATCCTTAGCGTGTTATAAATAGAGCCTTAGGCTGCACGTTGAACGGATCCCAAAAATCACTTATCTATTCTTTCTTTTTCACTTGTCAAAGTTGTTGACGAATAGAGGTCAGTCTTGGTGTGGATACACATAGAGTTTTCTCACTATTGAAGAATTTTTATGCTTCAAGAGCTCACCAATAGGTACACCTTTTAATATGTCATTTGTTTATAATATAATTTAAATACAAAATATATCCTTTTATTCCGCAATGTGTGCTTTTGAACACCTTTTTTCCTACAATTGGTGTCAGAGAATGGTTCTTTTGTATTTAAATTATATTTAACAAAATTTGAAAAAGATTCAATTTTTATTTACTTACACGTAATGCTGCCTGTTATGATTGCATGATTACATTGTCAAATCAAATTATTTTTTTTGTGAAATTTGTAATCTTGTTATGTGGATGTTGTTTTGAATCGGTGGAATGCTTGCAATTGGTTGTTAATACGGTGCTTGATTTGCTGGAGGTGTTCCATATCATATACATTGGTATTTTTATATAAAGGAGAATAAAGTTTTTATTTTATTTTATTTGGATTCCTTTTAAAAGATTAAACCTTTCCTTCAATTTTGAGCAATTTGTTATTAATTCTTTTATTTTCAAATTGCTGGATATTAATTTAATGGAAAGACGCTGCATTAGGATATGTGATATCAAAGAGGTATGCACTTCAAGCACTGTATCTCGTTCAATTATTTGAGAGAATTTTTTTTATGCTATGTGCGTAATTATATAATTATTATATATCTAAATGATAAATATGTTTGCCATCTAATTATATAATTACCAGGAGACTTATAGAAAAAAAGATAAATTGAGACATATGATATAATTTTTTTTAATGATTAATAATAAGGAACAACTTGACGAACAAGAGACTTATAATTAATAATTATTTTTTTGTGCAATTTTTTTTCCGCATAAGATGCATGTTTTTGAAATTAATTATATATTGAGCGCCTAGACAACCTAGGCAAATATTAAAATTAATTTATTGATATCAATTGGATTGGCCTGACAACCAGGAACTTATGTGATATGATATTTCTTATTTTGATTTGAAAATGTATATGATAAATTGTCTTAGAATGTGTATGAGAAATGACTTGATAACCAAGTGGCTCTCTCATAATTTTTTAAGAGGCTTTATGAGATCATCGAACATCTTAAGAAGATGTACGATGGTCAAAGCAGGATGACTAGATTTCAGTTATCTAAGGCCCTGTTTAGATCCTCACTTGCTGCAAATGAAAAGGTTGGACCCTATGTTCTTAAGATGATACGTCTCATAGAACAACTTGAGAAGTTGGGGTGCACTCTTGGAAAAGGGCTTTCTCAAGATTTGATTCTGCAATCACTTTCTGATTCATTTTCACAATTTATTGTGAATTTCAACATGAATAAGATGAGTTGTGACTTGCATGAGATGCTTAATCTGCTAATTGATTATGAGAATCAAATTTCTTCTGAGAAGAAGAAAGGAACTGTCATGGTAGTTGGCAAGAGCTCTAAAAAGAAAGACAAAGTACAAAAAAGGAAGCATCTTGGACCTAAGGGTGGTATGACCTAACCCAAGAATACAAGGAACAAGATTGACTAAACTGATGCTGAATGTTTCTTCTGTAAGGAGAAAGGTCATTGGAAGAGAAATTGCAAGAAGTATCTTGATTCTTTGAAAAACAAGAAACAAGGTAAGACATTAATGAAAAATGTTTTCATGATTTCTTTAACTATCACTGATTCTTCAATGTGGGTATTAGATATAGGCAGTAGTTTTAATATTTGCAATACGTTGCAGGGACTACAGATAACTAGATGGTTGAAGAAAGGAGAAATAAATCTACAAGTAGGGAATGAAGCAAATGTTGTCGCCTTAGCTTTAGGATCAGTTTCTTTAATAATGCCTACTGGCAAAGTACTAGTATTGGAAGATTGTTATTATGTTCCAAAATCTATTTCAAACATTATTTCAATTTCCATGTTGGACAAGTGAGGTTTTTGCATTATCTTTAATAATAACATTTGCTCAATTTATCATGATGATGATTTATATGTGAATGGTTATCTCCAACGTGACATTTATGTCTTATTTGATGTGAATCATAACTCGATTATGCATGTTTCTTCTAGTTTCAAAAGAAAAAGAGATAATCAAGTAAATAAAACATATCTTTGGCATTGTAGGCTAGGTCACTTTGGCGAGAAAAGAATTAACAAGTTGCACAATGAAGGATACCTTGATAATTATGATTATGAATCATATGAAACTTGTGAATCTTGTCTCAAAGGAAAAATGACTAAATCTCCATTTATTGGAAGTGGAGAAAGAGCTTCTGAGTTATTGGGACTAATTCATATAGATGTTTGTGGGCCCATGAAGATTCAAGCCGAAGGAGGATATTCTTATTTTATCACCTTCACTGACAATATGTCTAGATATGGATTTTTGTATCTTATGAAACATAAATCTGAATCATTTGAAATGTTTAAAAGATTTCATAATGATGTTGAAAAGGAAATTGGTAAGAGTATCAAAATGCTTAGATCTGATAGAGGATGAGAATATCTTAGTGATAAGTTTATTGACTATCAAAAAGAGAATGGGATTCTCTCTCAGAGGACACCTCCGGGAACACCACAACACAATGGTGTCTTTGAAAGAAGAAATCAAACCTTACTAGATATGGTTAGATCCATGATGGGGTTCACCGATCTTCCATTAAACTTATGGGGATATGCTTTAGAAGCAACAACCTACTTGCTAAATAAAGTTCCTACAAAAGCAGTCTCTACAACTCCATATGTGATATGGAAAGGAAAGAAACCAAGTCTTAAACACATCAAGGTCTGGGGTTGCCCTGCTTATGTTAAAAGATTGCAAACAGATAAACTTGAGGCAAGGTCTGATAAGTGTAGATTCATTGGTTATCCTAAAAAAATGAGATATTATTTCTACCAACCTTCTAACCATAAAGTGTTTGTGGCAAGAGGAGCAACCTTTTTGGAAAGAGAGTTTCTTGTAGAAGGCAACCATGGTAAAGAAATTGAACTTGATGAGACTTAAGTCACCAATGATAACATAACTCAAGAACATGAGATGGAAACTAAGAGGCCTTTCTTTGATGTTTTGAAATTAGGACAAAGCTCTTCAACTCAAATGATTATTGCTCAAGAACCAGCTACTGTTCAAGAACAAGTCGTTATTCAAGAAGAAGTTAATGAACCAATCTTAGAATAATTGCAACAACCTTTGAACCTTACACAAGAACCTCTTAGAAGATCTACTCGAATGCATCGTGCACCTGTTAAATTAAACTTAATGGTGCAAGATGACATGTCAAATGAGGTTTATCATAATGATGATGGCCCTAAGAGCTATGAAGAGGCCATGAGAAGCTCGGATTGCAATAAATGGCAAAAAGCCCTGGAATCTGAAATAGAATCAATGAAGATCAACAAAGTATGAACTTTAGCTGAATCTTCAAAGGATATAAAACCAATTGGTTGTAAATGGGTTTACAAGAAAAAGATTGGAGTAGATGAAAAGGTCGAGACCTATAAAGCTGGCCTTGTTGCTAAAGGATATCGTCAACAGGAAGGAATAGATTATGACGAAACATTTTCTCCTGTGGCAATGCTCAAATCAATTCAGATTCTACTTGCCATAGTAGTATACTATGATTATAAATATGGAAAATGGATGTGAAAACAACTTTCCTTAATGGTGAGTTGAAAGAGGAAGTGTACATGACACAACCTGAAGGATTCACATCATTGGCTGGTTGTAATAAAGTTTGCAAGTTGCAGCGATCTATATATGGATTGAAACAAGCTTCTAGAAGTTGGAACATTCATTTTAATAAGATAATCGAAAAGTTCAAGTTTGTTAAATGTGAGGAAGAGTGATCGAGGCCGTACCCGAATCAAATAAACATGAAAATGCAGTAACTAGGAAGTGATCCTAGGTCGTTTCCCAACGAGCAGTGACAAGCCAAATGTTCATAATATACTTGCAGTAACAGTAACGATGGGGGGGGGGGGGTTGGTTGTTTGGTAATTAAAGAGCAGACAAATAAAATGGAATACGAAACTACTAATATTAAGAACGGGTTGTTTCCTCTGATTCAGAAGCCACTCTCTTATTCTGGGTTATGGAGAATTCGTCCCTAACAGTCAACCACTTAATCCAACCCTATTTCAATTTACTAAGCGAAAATCAACTTAGGGTTTTCAATACGTGATTAGGCACCACATACACCAGTTAGCCCTTCGTCCATTAAGCATGAACGCAAGTTAGGCTCAGAGGCAATTAATCGAACACGAAGCGTGCACTGATTAATATTCACGAAATTGGGATAACTGGTGAAGGGAAAACTGCCAGGAAACCACATTACAAACGAAACCTCAAAGAGAGTTGGGCTTCGTCCTCAAAAGGAAACAACACCAGAATATCTAGCCTTCCATGGATTCAAACAGAGAACGCAATTGAAACATGAAGCAGAAACGTAAATGAACGGAAACGTAAATGAACAGAAACGTAAACAAACAGAAATGTAAAATGGAACAGAAACGTAAATGAGAGTAGAAGAAGAAACAAGAACGAAATTGTAATTAGAAGCAGAAAACGTAAAATTGCATTACGAACTCAGAAACGTCAAAACAGAAAAACGAAAACCCTAAAACCAAGCTCTGAATAATGAATAGCATAACAGAATAGAATGCCCTGCACGAATCCCAAGGCAGCTATTTAAAAAGAGTCACTCAAAGTCACTGGGCCCTATTACAATACTCTGGCCCAAAACGAAATAAACACTGAACAACATAAAATAAAATTGCGAAATTTCCTAATTAGAAATTAACTAAGGTAAGCGCTTCTTTATTTGCCCTCTTCAAGTCCACAACCAAAATCCGGATTAAGCCCAATGTTTCATTAATTCCTGAAATTAGATTAAAAACATCAAATTAGCTAAATGAGCCCAAATAATAAAACTGCCTAATTAATTGACAATTAAGACCAATCAATAATTAAAATGGTGCAAAAAGGGTTTAGGAAATAGAAGAAAATGATGGCACATCAAAACCCCCCATACTTAGCCTTTTGCACTCCTGGGCAAAATGAAACAAAGAACAAAATCCAAGGATATGAAAGGGAGACAAACAAAAACATTCACATATTTCTCAATGAACATCAAGGAATGAAAGGAATGGGTAACATCTAACATAAGGAGATCCAAAAAGTCAAGACATTCATGAAAATCATCCAAGCAACCCAATCATGGCAAAATAGTTAATCAGCTCAAGAATGAAAAGTGATAAAGCCTCACAAGATATACACTCTATCTCTCAAGTGTCTAGGCTACTATTTACCCTCAAAGCACCCATGAACGCAAACACCACATAAACTTGGCAAGATTCTAAAATTGACAATCAACCCATAAACACAAGCACATGAGGATCAAAAGGTCTTTTAAGGTTGTAATGGGGCCAAGGACAAGGTATGGAGAAATATGGAATAAGTGGCTAAATCCCAAAGGAATAGAGGAGCAAAGGGGAATAAGTGCATATTAAAAAAATAAGAAAATATAAAGAAGTAAAGATAAAAATTAAACATGAAGAGTAGAACCAAGAGTTTCATCATTCTTGTGCCATTTAAGATCTTATTCACTCAACTTTATTGCTTTTCTTTTTATTTTTTATTTTTTATTTTTTCGAATTTTTTTTTATTTTTTATTTTTTTTATTTTTTTTATTTTTTTATTTTTTTACTCTTTGGCCTTTTTGAGAAACAACATTTCATTCAGCATGTCCAACATTTAACCAATATACAATGTACATCAAGTATGGCCCAAAATACATCATGAAGCATAACCAACAAAACAAGTTGTCCAATGAAACAAAAACCCCCCACACTTATTCCCAAAACAATTCCAAAGCTCCAAAATTCCTTAAGGATATGGTAATATCATGGTTTTTCACTTAAGGCTTGTAGTGAGCTTCAAAACAAGGAAAGGGAAACAAGGCTCAAAAGGGCTATCAAAGGAATTAATTCAAGGTAAGTCCATTTGGCTAGAAGCTTATAAGAACAAAATTGCCTTAATCATTTCCAAATATGCATGTGAATTAGGACGCATCAACAAGAATCAAGCCAAGGCTATTGTGCAAGCAATCAATGGGGCAAAACACACCAAATGATTATAATGATGGATGGCTCAAATTGTCACAAAGGTAAAATCATCACTTTCAAATTGAGCTTTCAAAACTATCATGACATGTAGAGAAGAATCAAGGATTTCAAGTCACAAAATGTCAAGAACTTTTATTTTCAAAACAATTACCCATTTCTTGAACATATCCTATAATTCAAAGAAAAACATGCAAAGTCGTACGTGCACATGAAATTGACCCAAAATATTAAACTGAAAATCCGACGAAACTAACAACATTAACAAATTAACACAACTAACAAATTAACAAAACCAACAAAACTAGCAAAACCAAAGAACACTCCCCCCCATACTTAAACAACACATTGTCCTCAATGTAGCACAATTAAAAGATTAAAAACAATTAAATCATCAAAGAGAATCGGACAAGTGTAATAAAAGCAAAGAAGGAGATAGGAAAAGAAAAACTCCCTAAGTCATGGTGGAGGAAGAGTAGGGTGGAGTAAGGAAGTCTCTTCCACCACTACGTCCACTAAAGAAGGGTTCGTGAGGAATGGCTTAAGTCGATGTCCGTTGACCTTGAAGCTCTTGTTTGTGGAGTCGCTTTTGATCTCAACTGTACCATAAGGAAAAACATTAGTAACAACAAAAGGACCAATCCACTTAGACCTCAACTTACCACTCATGAGTCCAAGCCTAGAATTATACAATAACACTTTTTGCCCAACCACGAAGTCTTTTTTAACTATCATGCTATCATGGAACTTCTTGGTCTTTTCTTTATAGAACTTGGCATTCTCGTAGGCTTCTAGGCGGATTTCATCTAACTCACTCAGTTGCAGCTTCCTTTCCTCGCCAGCTTGATCCATAGAGAAGTTGCAAGTCTTCACTACCCAGTATGCTTTGTGCTCAATTTCCACTGGAAGATGACATGCCTTTCCAAAGACAACCCGATAAGGAGACATTCCTATGGGTGCTTTGTAGGCAGTCCGATGTGCCTAGAGAGCATCATCAAGCCTGGTACTCCAATCTTTCCTGCTTGGCTGCACAATCTTTTCTAGAATTCTCTTGATTTCCCTGTTAGAAATTTCTGCCTGTCCATTAGTCTGGGGGTGGTATGGTGTGGATACTCTGTGTACCACCCCGTACTTTTTAAGCAGGGCATGCATTGTCCTGTTGCAAAAATGGGTTCCTTGATCACTAACAATTGCTTTAGGTACTCCAAACCTGCAAAATAGATTAGACCTGACAAAGTCTGCGACAACTTTAGCATCATTAGTTCTAGTGGGCTTGGCTTCCACCCATTTTGAAACATAATCAACTGCAAGGAGAATATAAACATAACCAAAAGAGACAGGAAAAGGACCCATGAAATCTATACCCCAGACATCAAACACCTCACAGAATAGTATAGGTTGCTGAGGCATTTGTTGTCGCCATGTAAGTGTATTTCCTGCTCTCTGACACTGCTCACAAGTGCTGCAGATCTTCCACGCATCATTAAAGATGGTGGGCCAATAAAAACCACAATCAAGCACTTTGCGAGCTGTCCTTTGAACACCCAGATGACCTCCCGGTGCGGAAGAATGACAGAACTGCAGGACTGAGTCAGTCTCATGATCTGGAATGCACCGTCTAATGACCTGATCACTGCACAATTTCCACAAGTAGGGGTCATCCCAAATAAAATGCTTAGCATCACTTTTAATCTTATCTTTTTGGGCCTTAGATGCTAAGGGAGGAAAAACAGAGGCAACTAAATAATTGAAAATGTTAGCAAACCAGGGAGTAGAAAGAGAGTCAGAAATACTATACAATATATACAAATGATCATCCGGGAAATCATCCCGAATAGGTGAATCTGCATCAGAGACACGTTCGATCCGACTCAAATGATCAGCAACTAGATTTTGTGCTCCGCTCCTATCACGGATCTCCAAGTCAAACTCTTGGAGCCAGAGCATCCATCGGATCAACCTAGGCTTAGAATCAGCCTTCTTCAACAAGTACTTTAGAGCTGCATGGTCAGTATAAACAATAATGCGAGTACCAAGCAAATAAGATCGAAATTTTTCAAGAGCAAAAACTATGGCTAGAAGCTCTTTCTCAGTAGTAGTATAATTTGCTTGGGCAGCATCTAAAGTCCTAGAAGCATAATATATCACCTTGGGCAATTTATCAATTTTCTGAGCAAGGACAGCCCCCAATGCATAATTTGATGCATCACACATAAGCTCAAAAGGGGCTGTCCAATCGGGTGCCTGGATGATGGGGGTGGTAGTCAACGCTCTTTTGAGGCAATCAAAAGCCTCTTTGCATCTGTCATTAAAGTCAAACTCCACCTCCTTTTGCAACAAGTTGGACAATGGAAGGGCTACTTTGCTAAAATCCCTTATAAAGCGCCTGTAGAATCCTGCATGACCAAGAAAAGATCGCACCTCTCGCACACAAGAGGGGTAAGGCAATTGTGAAATAACAGAAATTTTTGCAGGATCTACATCAATGCCCTTATTGGGAGTGTTCTTTGGTTTTGCTAGTTTTGTTGGTTTTGTTAATTTGTTAGTTGTGTTAATTTGTTAATGTTGTTAGTTAAGTCGGATTTTCAGCTTAATATTTTGGGTCAATTTCATGTGCACGTACGACTTTGCATGTTTTTCTTTGAATTATAGGATATGTTCAAGAAATGGGTAATTGTTTTGAAAATAAAAGTTCTTGACATTTTGTGACTTGAAATCCTTGATTCTTCTCTACATGTCATGATAGTTTTGAAAGCTCAATTTGAAAGTGATGATTTTACCTTTGTGAGAATTTGAGCCATCCATCATTATAATCATTTGGTGTGTTTTGCCCCATTGATTGCTTGCACAATAGCCTTGGCTTGATTCTTGTTGATGCGTCCTAATTCACATGCATATTTGGAAATGATTAAGGCAATTTTGTTCTTATAAGCTTCTAGCCAAATGGACTTACCTTGAATTAATTCCTTTGATAGCCCTTTTGAGCCTTGTTTCCCTTTCCTTGTTTTGAAGCTCACTACAAGCCTTAAGTGAAAAACCATGATATTACCATATCCTTAAGGAATTTTGGAGCTTTGGAATTGTTTTGGGAATAAGTGTGGGGGGTTTTTGTTTCATTGGACAACTTGTTTTGTTGGCTATGCTTCATGATGTATTTTGGGCCATACTTGATGTACATTGTATATTGGTTAAATGTTGGACATGCTGAATGAAATGTTGTTTCTCAAAGGCCAAAGAGTAAAAAAAAAAAAAAAAAAAAAAAAAAAAAAAAAAAAAAAAAAAATTCGAAAAAAAAAAAAAAAAAATAAAAAGAAAAGCAATAAAGTTGAGTGAATAAGATCTTAAATGGCACAAGAATGATGAAACTCTTGGTTCTACTCTTCATGTTTAATTTTTATCTTTACTTCTTTATATTTTCTTATTTTTTTAATATGCACTTATTCCCCTTTGCTCCTCTATTCCTTTGGGATTTAGCCACTTATTCCATATTTCTCCATACCTTGTCCTTGGCCCCATTACAACATTAAAAGACCTTTTGATCCTCATGTGCTTGTGTTTATGGGTTGATTGTCAATTTTAGAATCTTGCCAAGTTTATGTGGTGTTTGCGTTCATGGGTGCTTTGAGGGTAAATAGTAGCCTAGACACTTGAGAGATAGAGTGTATATCTTGTGAGGCTTTATCACTTTTCATTCTTGAGCTGATTAACTATTTTGCCATGATTGGGTTGCTTGGATGATTTTCATGAATGTCTTGACTTTTTAGATCTCCTTATGTTAGATGTTACCCATTCCTTTCATTCCTTGATGTTCATTGAGAAATATGTGAATGTTTTTGTTTGTCTCCCTTTCATATCCTTGGATTTTGTTCTTTGTTTCATTTTGCCCAGGAGTGCAAAAGGCTAAGTATGGAGGGTTTTGATGTGCCATCATTTTCCCTGGCAACGGCGCCAAATTTGATCGAGGCCATACCCGAATCAAATAAACATGAAAATGCAGTAACTAGGAAGTGATCCTAGGTCGTTTCCCAACGAGCAGTGACAAGCCAAATGTTCATAATATACTTGCAGTAACAGTAACGATGGGGGGGGGGGGGGGTTGGTTGTTTGGTAATTAAAGAGCAGACAAATAAAATGGAATACGAAACTACTAATATTAAGAACGGGTTGTTTCCTCTGATTCAGAAGCCACTCTCTTATCCTGGGTTATGGAGAATTCGTCCCTAACAGTCAACCACTTAATCCAACCCTATTTCAATTTACTAAGCGAAAATCAACTTAGGGTTTTCAATACGTGATTAGGCACCACATACACCAGTTAGCCCTTCGTCCATTAAGCATGAACGTAAGTTAGGCTCAGAGGCAATTAATCGAACACGAAGCGTGCACTGATTAATATTCACGAAATTGGGATAACTGGTGAAGGGAAAACTGCCAGGAAACCACATTACAAACGAAACCTCAAAGAGAGTTGGGCTTCGTCCTCAAAAGGAAACAACACCAGAATATCTAGCCTTCCATGGATTCAAACAGAGAACGCAATTGAAACATGAAGCAGAAACGTAAATGAACGGAAACGTAAATGAACAGAAACGTAAACAAACAGAAATGTAAAATGGAACAGAAACGTAAATGAGAGTAGAAGAAGAAACAAGAACGAAATTGTAATTAGAAGCAGAAAACGTAAAATTGCATTACGAACTCAGAAACGTCAAAACAGAAAAACGAAAACCCTAAAACCAAGCTCTGAATAATGAATAGCATAACAGAATAGAATGCCCTGCACGAATCCCAAGGCAGCTATTTAAAAAGAGTCACTCAAAGTCACTGGGCCCTATTACAATACTCTGGCCCAAAACGAAATAAACACTGAACAACATAAAATAAAATTGCGAAATTTCCTAATTAGAAATTAACTAAGGTAAGCGCTTCTTTATTTGCCCTCTTCAAGTCCACAACCAAAATCCGGATTAAGCCCAATGTTTCATTAATTCCTGAAATTAGATTAAAAACATCAAATTAGCTAAATGAGCCCAAATAATAAAACTGCCTAATTAATTGACAATTAAGACCAATCAATAATTAAAATGGTGCAAAAAGGGTTTAGGAAATAGAAGAAAATGATGGCACATCAAAGAGCCATGTGTTTACAAAAAGGTCAGTGGGAGTGCAATTATTTTCTTAGTGTTATATGTAGATGACATATTACTAATTGGAAATGATATACCAACATTGCAAGGCACAAAGATTTGGCTATCAGAACAATTCTCCATGAAGGATTTGGGAGAAGCAATCAATATTCTAGGTATAAAGATTTATAGAGATAGATCTAAAAGGTTGCTTGGACTCTCCCAATCTATGTACATTGATACTATCTTAAAGAGATATAACATGGATAATTCCAAATGAGGCTATTTGCCTGTAGGTGTTGGAATTACTCTTAATAGGGAGAATTGTCCAACAAGTCCTGAAGAAAGAGAACGCATGAGTAGAGTACCATATGCTAGTGCAGTGGGAGCTATCATGTACACCATGACTTGTACACATCCTGATGTCGCTTATATACTAGGTGTAACTAGTCGATATCAAGCAAACCCTGGTGAGGAACATTGGAAAGTGGTTAAGACCATACTTAAGTACTTAAGAAGAACTAAAGACCAATTCCTCATTTATGGAGACTCTGAATTGAAACTGAAGGGTTATATTGATGCAAGCTTTGCATCAGACAAAGATGATAACAAATCCATTTTAGGATATGTTTTCACTTTAAATGGTGCAGTAAGTTGGAAAAGTTCCAAGCAAGCTACGGTAGCAGATTCAACTATTGAAGCAAAATATATAGTGGCAAGTGAAGCCACTAAAGAAGCTATTTGGATGAAAAATGTCATATTTGAACTTGGTGTGGTTCCTTCAATAGAAGAGTTGGTCCCATTATTGTCACACAATAATGGGGCTATTGCTCAAGCAAAGGAACCAAGATCACACCAGAAGTCCAAACATATTTTGTGAATGTATCACTTGATTAGAGAGATAATAGAACATGGTGACGTTAAGATTGAAAAGGTAGATGGAAAGGAGAATGCAGCAAATCCCTTCACCAAGGCGCTTGGCAAAAAAGAGTTTGACAAGTACAAATGGGAATTAGGAATGAAGTTCACGAATGATTGGCTCTAGGCAAGTGGGAGATTGTTGGGAATAAACTTGTATGCCCACGATCCAAGTCATCATGTAATCAATTCTAATTTTAATAATAAAGTATTATTTTATTTTCATTGTCATATTTTACTATTTGACCAAATGATTCATTTGATAATGTCCTTGATTAAAATTAAAGACTTGTTATTATAATAGAGATTATGATAATGAGAAACAAGTTTGTTCTAATTTTAATCTAAACCGTTCTTGATCATAGGATTATTGTAAATAGGATATCAATAATCCGGATAGATTAATATATATGTGATAGCATTTATTGGATAAATATTAATAGATTTCATTTATTAATTTGCATATATAGATGAGTCACATGTTGACGTGATCATTGAACTAACTCAATTGAAATTTTCTAATGATTAAAATTTAACATAAACTGTCAATAGAAAATTCTCAAGAAGAGGTATAATAGTTTTCTTTGACCTGAGATTGTCATAGTAATTAACAGATTATTTGTTGTATTTTGATTCCAGACACCTAATGCTTTAGAGCACTTGTTGAATGGATATTGTATATGATTAAATATCTGTAAAATTAATGATTAATCAAGAAGGAATCCATCAACTCTTGGTAATGAGTTTGAGCTATATGAATAAAATTATATCCTAGTCAGGAAAATTAAATGAAAGAAGAAATGAGTTTCTTAAGTCATTATGAGTTAACTCAAAAGGGTTTGACAGTAATACCATACTCTGGAGTTAACCCAGAGCTGTAAAGATGAAAGAAATTATTACACTACTCTTCTAATGGTTCTTGAAAGTAAAATGCTACTTCATTCTATCCGGATATTAAGGAGTGTTACTAGATGCCTACCTTGATTAATATATTAATTTGATTGATATATTACTAGCTTAGTATTGAACCTATGGGGTCACACACAAACAAGTGTTCTAATCTCTGTTAAAGAAATTATTTTAATATTTGATGATTAATTAAATTAGAGAATTTAATATGATCAAATGATTAATTGATTTCAAAAAGGTGGAATATTATTATTTTTTGGCTAGCACTGAAAATATAAATAATATGAAAGATTTGGTGAAAGAAGAGAAACAAACATGTATGATTTTGTATTTGGAATTTGGGTTAAAAAGGCGGCTATATACAAGTTTGACTTGGTCAATTATTATTTCAATTTTAATTGTTAAATGGTTAGCAATAAAAGGTAACAAGAAATAATATAACTTAAAAAAGGATACTATCAATAATGATTTTGATTTGATAAGAAATTTGGTATCCTTAGCGTGCTATAAACAGAGCCTTAGGTTGTACGTTGAATGGATTCCAAAAATCACTTCTCTATTCTTATTTTTTTTACTTGTCAAAGTTGTTGACGAATAGAGGTCAGTATTGATGTGGATACACGTAGAGTCTTTACACTATTGAAGAATTTTTATGCTTCAAGAACTCATCAATAGGTACACCTTTTAATATGTCATTTGTTTATAATATAATTTAAATACAAAATATATCCTTTTATTTCGCCATGTGTGTTTTTGAACACCTTTTTTCCTACACTAGCAACATTGAAATGATCTGCACCATTTATGAACTTAAATTGCATGTGACACACATTGCTCTAGATAAGTTTATCTAGAAGAAATCTTTGATATTAATGGGATGAGTGAAAGATTCATAGAGTGAGTTACAAAGGAGCAATCCAGAAGAATCCAGATTCCAAACTCTTCTCTAAAGACTTGCAATCGATAGGCTTGAGAACTGTAACTAAGCTTAATATCATTGAAATTTCTATTAAGAACAAAAATAATTATCCTAGTTTAAATGAGCCATTGACTACCATGGATCACCAGTAATGGACCTGATTTCCCTTTGTAGTGTCAAAACCATCAAATCCTGGGATGAAGTGAAGTAACAGTTACGAAGTGAAAATGTCTACAATCAATGGAATTATATTTCTCAATAATTCTTAATCTACTATGTACCAAGACTATGAAATAAATTATAAAGAAAGAAATTTATGAAAGAGGAGCTTAAATTTGACCGAAAGAATCACATTGTTTCAAAAGAACACCTTCTGACAAACAAGGCTTATCTAATTATCAGAACTTTCTACTATCTCTCTCCCACTGAGTTCAAAATACCAGTGCACATGTTTAAGTAGGAGGGTAGAATTTTAACAAACATGCAACTCATTACCTATATATCATTCCAAACTCAAATTTACTAATTGTTCATGTGACACCCTGAATACTATGTCTAGCCTAATCCATATTACTTTCAATTATATATAATTTAAAGGTAAGAAAGGAGAGGAAAGACAAAAATATGTTTCCTCTAGATTAGGTCTAAATCCTAATTGTCTAAGGCTCTAAGCTCCATCTCTAGGCTATGATTGTGATATAGCTTTGATTTCTATAAACTAAAAATACAATAATAAAAAATCTTATCTCACCATCAAAATTGTCAAAAATGAGAACAATGCATGATTCAGAAAGAGGTTTATCACATACAAAACATATCTATGAAATATTATAGATACATATAGATTTTTCTGATGCAATCCGGAATGTCCCAGGGTTTGAAATTCCAGCCCCACCACCCATGGTAATGCCATTCAAAAGAGCCACCTGCATGGAGTTCAATATAGCATAACTTCTGTTTAGCGGTAACTAACTGGTAACATGAAAACTGATTTTAAATTATCCAATGTGTTTGCTGTTGGATCAAGTGGCCTCGGAATAATTAAGAAGGGGGGTTAAATTAATTATTAATGAACCTTTACTAATTAAAAATCTATCCTTCTTAATGTTACTAGATTCAATTATGCTTTTACTATAATGTTAAGAAAGTAAAGAACAGAAATAAAAACTTAACCAAAAGTAAAAGCGATAATTAAAGTGCATAGCGGAAATTAAAAAGTGTAGGGAAGAAAAAGAAAAACACAAGAGTTTTATACTGGTTCGGCAACAACCCGTGCCTACATCCAGTCCCCAAGCGACCTGCAGTCCTTGAGATTTCTTTTCAACCTTGTAAAATCCTTTACAAGAAAAGATCCACAAGGGATGTACCCTCCTTTGTTCTCTTTGAACAACCAAGTGGATGTACCCTCCACTTGAACTGATCCACAAGAGATGTACTCTCTCTTGTTCTCAGTTATAACAACCCAATTAGATGTACCCTCTACTTGTACCACAAAGGATGTACCCTCCAATGTGTTAAGACAAAGTTCTCAGGCGGTTAGTCCTTTGAAACTTTGTGAAGGAGAAACAAAAGATATCTCAAGCGGTTAGTCCTTTGAAATATTTTGTTTAAGAGAAAGGGAATCAAAAGAATTCTCAAACTGTGTCGTTTTGAATTCTTTGATAATGTGCATCATGCACCTTACCTGATGCAAGCTCCATGGGAGCTTGTAGGCCTAGGATCTTCTTCATCAATGGATTCCTTTGCTTCTTGGAAGATAAATGGCAGCGGAATGGGGAAGGAAGAGAGAGAGGAGACGCCACTTCAAGGAGAAGATGAGTCTAGAAGAAGCTCACCACCATAGGAGGCCATGGATAAGAGCTTGGAGGAAGAAGGAGAAGAATGAAGGAAGAGGGAGAGAAGAGCACGAAATTTTGTGCTCTAAATGAGCTTTGAAATCTGAAGTTTAATATTCAAATGTTCAAAGTTGAAAAAAATGCACACACATGACCTCTATTTATAGCCTAAGTGTCACACAAAATTGGAGGGAAATTCAAATTTCACTTGAATTTGAAATTGAATTTGTGGAGCCAAACTTTGGAGCCAAAATTTCACTAATTATGATTAGTGAATTTTAGTTATGGTTCAGCCCACTAATCCAAGATCAATTCCAAGATTCTCCACTAAGTGTGCTTAGGTGTCATGAGGCATGAAAAGCATGAAGGACATGCACAAAGTGTGACTATATGATGTGGCAATGGGGTGTAGTAAGCAAATGCTCACCTCCCCCTCTAAAATTTAATTGGATTGGGCTTCTACCAATTCAATTAAATTTATTTCCAACCACACACATCAAATATCCACTTATTGCATGTAAAATTACAAAACTACCCCTAATACAAAAACTAGTCTAGGTGCCCTAAAATACAAGGGCTGAAAAATCCTATATTTCTAGGGTACCCTACCTACATTATGGAGCCCTAAATACAAGGCCCAAAAATAATGAAACCTTAATCTAATATTTACAAAGATAAGTGGGCTCGTACTTAGCCCATGGGCCCGAAATCTACCCTAAGGCTCATAAGAACCCTAGGGCCTTCTCTTGCATCTCTGGCCCAATCTACTTGGAGTTTTCTATCCAATGCCCTTGCGGGGTAGGATTGCATCATTACCCCTTCATGAACCAAGTTCATGATCTCAACAGTTTCGAAAAGACCAAATTTTATACAAAAAGTGGGCACCAGTTTTTAACACTGACATACACAATATCAAATTCGTAGTTGCAATTTCATGTTTCTAGAGATAACATTCCAATCACGAATTAATTTTACTTCGATTATATAATTCATTTCATTATAATATTAAAAATAATTTGTATTCAAAATATATTAAGATTATTGTTAGTTTGCTTCAACGATAGATTGAGGGTTGATTGTTCAACATCATAACATAATTATACAATTTACTCCAGCAAATATAGACCTGCAGTTTCTTCTTAGTGCAGGGAAGCTGTTAAATAGAAAAAAAAAGTAAAGAAAAAGAAATAAACGATGCATAATACAGTTACCTCAAGTTCGACTGCGTCTCCAAATACATGAGATTTGAACAGATTAATTATACATAAATTAATAGTAGTAGTAAATCATTAGCAGAAGTGATAGGAACATCTTTTACATGGGAATCCTGTCTTGGGCTCAACTAGTTACTACTTTAATTTTTCAGGCATTTGCTTCAATTCATCTTCAATGTTGCATCTCACTTTGACGAGAAGGGGATGGCCCTGATCACTACCTGATGGTATAAGGGAGTTGCTAGGTGCACCCAGCAATTTATTGAAAGTACGATTTTGCCCTTCAGTAAAAAAATTTAAAACATTTAAAAACGTTTCCCTCCCCTCTCCCGGAATCACTCACGCCCTCTCCTCCTCTTGCTTATGCTTTTCCCTCTTCCGCGACCCTGTGAGTTCTCCTCCTCCGCGAGCCCGGCTACTGCTTTTATTTCGGTTGGACGCCATTTCCGTTCGAGGTAGGTGTCGTTAACCTTCCATTAGCTTTTATTATGCACTGTGTAGTTGTAGCATTAGGCTAGGTTAGAAGAACCATAGGTTAGAGGAACCATAGGATAGAAGACGAGAGCAGGAAAGGCCGGAAAAAATGGGGAAAGAGGTTCATGGCGGAACCTTCTGGTAGACCCGTTATGGGTTCTTTTGGAACTTCCGAAAGAAGATTTTCCGGAAACTTTCCGGAAGAAGTGATCTTCCGGAAGTAACCAAACGTCTTCCGGAAGTCTCTTGGAAAACCTCTTCCAGATACTTTCCGGAAGAAGGGTTCTTCCGGATGACCTTTGGAATTTCTGGAAGAGCTTCCCGGAAGAAGTGGTTCTTCCGAAATTGTTTCGGAAGAACTACTTCTTCCGGAAGTGTGTGTTTTTTTTTTAAAAAAAAAATTGGTTTGTTATTTTTTTAAAAAATAATTATTATATATTTTTTTATTATTTTTGTTTTTGAGATTTTAGAAAAATGAGGCTTGGGTTTTTGATGTCATGTGTTTTTTTATAATTTTAATTGTGTATTTTTAGTAAATATTAAATTGTAAATTATTTATTTTTTTGGTTGATAAAAGAAGTTGTGTTTGTTTTTGTTTTTTGTTTATTTTTTTAAATTAGTGTTTTTGTGTATAAATGAAGTTGTTTATTTTTATAAATAAAGTTGTGTGCGTTTTGGAAATTTTTAAAAAATACTATTTTTTTATAAATTATATAAATAAAGTTGTTTATTTTATTATAAAAGAAGTATTTTTTTTAAAATAAAGTTGTGGATGTTTACTAATTAATTAATTTTACATCAGTTGTGTTTTTTTTTTATAAATGAAGTTGTTTATTTTTTTTTAGATTAAGTTGTGGATATTTTTTTATTAATTAAATAATTATACATTAGTTGTGTATTTTTTATAAATGAAGTTGTGTATTTTTTTTAAAATTAAGTTGTGGATATTTTTTATTTAATTAATTTTACATTAGTTGTGTTTTTTTTAAATGAAGTTGTTTATTTTTTTTTTAAAAATTAAGTTGTGTATATTTTTTATTTAATTAATTTTACATTAGTTGTGTTTTTTTAAATGAAGTTGTTTATTTTTTTTAAATTAAGTTGTGGATATTTTTTATTTAATTAATTTTACATTAGTTGTGTTTTTTTTAAATGAAGTTGTTTATTTTTTTTAAATTAAGTTGTGGATATTTTTTATTTAATTAATTTTACATTAGTTGTGTTTTTTTTAATGAAGTTGTTTATTTTTAAAAAAAAAATTAAGTTGTGCATGTTTAGTAATAATTTTTTTTACATTAGTTGTGTTTTTTTATAAATGAAGTTGTTTAATTTTTTTAAAAAAATTATGTTGTGTATGTTTTAAAATAATTTGATTTAAGTTAGTCTTATTTGTTTATAAATAAAGTTGTTTTGTTATAAAGAAAATTGTGTATATTTTGACCGAAAAAAATACGTGTTCGACATGATTTGTAGATCATGGCCAGAACACGAGGTTTAGGTCGTGCGATAGGTAGAGTTGTAGGCAGAGATAGACCTGCTGATGAGGATGTTGCTGATGTTCCTGAGAGGCATAGGCCTACTGCCTCAGCCCGTAGGCTATGCGTTCATCAGATGACTACGGAGGGACGTGATATGGCTGAGGATGTCGCTGACATGAATGACGATGTCCTTGAGCAGGCTATGGAGGCACCTGAGATGCATGCGGATGCACAGGGTGCTGATAATGGTGAGGGGTCAGATGGTGATGATGCTGCTGAGGGATTCCCTGGTGGTCCACGAGACCCGTCAGTGCTCACATCATTTGTCGAGCATGTTGCACATGCGGTTTGGAGTAGACAAGTATTTTAATTTGTTAATTATTTGTCATTGTTGATTTATTTGTTTATGATTAATTTTTTTTAATAATTGTATAATTTGTACTTCAAATCAGGAACGTCCTGATTTGAAGTTAGTGTCACATGGGAGGAAGGTGGCACTGATTGGGAGGCCAGTGCCTGAGATTGAAGGCCTGGTGGCTGCCACAGGATTAAGTCCACTGATAGATTGTTTAGTTATTACTGGCGATCCTGGACTTATATCCGCATTTGTGGAGAGGTGGCACAGTGAGACTAGCACCTTCCACCTTCCTGTAGGAGAACTGACGATCACATTGGATGATGTGTCGTCCATCCTACATTTACCCATCACTGGCGCCTTGCACAGTTTCCACGCTCTTTCTACGGAGGAGGCCAGATTCTTGCTTACGGAGTTGCTGGAAGTGTCTGCCGAGGAGGCCAGAGCTGAGACAGCACTCACACGTGGAGCATATGTACGATTAGGATGGGTTCGTGACATTTATGAGACCAGATGTCAGGCCCGGCGGTGGATTGTAGCAGCTCGCGCTTATCTGCTGCACCTTGTCAGTTGCACTCTTTTTGCTAATAAGAGTGCAACATACGTGCATGTGGTCCACCTTGACGCTTTCCGGGACCTCGCTCATAGTGGTGGTTACGCTTGGGGGGTTGCTGCGCTGGTTCATATGCATGACCAGTTAGATGAGGCTTGTAGGACCACCACCCGACAGCTTGCGGGGTACTTGACGCTACTTCAGGTAAAGTTTGTGTTTATTAATATGTTACGTTCGATTATGATTTAAACATGTTTTTATGTTATGTTAACCTCAATTATTGTGTAGTGTTGGATCTATGAGCACTTCCCTAGTGTGCACCAGTGCGTGACTGACGATACATACCAGGAGACGTCCCCACGTGCTTCCCAGTGGTTGACGTCGAAGGCGCACATGAAGGGAATCACAGGAGCACCCTACAGGGCATGTTGTGATGGTTTGACCGTCAGAGATGTGTCCTGGTTGCCGTACACGGAGCATCGGGGGGTTAGGGCGTTTTAGGAGATTTCATCTTTCCAGGGTCAGCTCAGATGGGGACCTATGGTCGTCACGGTTCGACCGGAGAGGGTGGTACGCCAGTTCGGTTACATCCAGAGCATCCCTCCGCCGCCTGTTAGTGCACGATAGTCACACGATCAGATAGATGACAGGTGGATGCAGTTTGCAGATCAGTTACTACCTGCGGGTCAGCTTTGTCTAGTGCCTGGGCAGGTATCTGCGGATTACATGGAGTGGTTTTTCCGCATATCTCACCCATTCATGACACCGACCCAGGCAGGTGACCAACAGAGGGATGCACCAGCTGCAGACCCTGAGGACTACATACAGCCGCCCAGCCCCCAGGTTCCAGTGGCATTTGACCCCCCTCCACATGTGGTAAGATTATTTGCGCGTTTAATGTTTTATGAGTTGTTGTTTATTTTAAATTTCATAATAAATGTTTTTAATGACTTTGACAGGATGATTATGAGGGATATGAGGCGATTGCACAGAGGTTGGAGCGTGTGCTCAACCTTAGGATAGTCACTGCAGGCACAGAGTTATATGACATTATGCAGGACTGCCTGACGATCGCGAGAGGGGGACCCAGTGCTGATGGGACGATCAGGGCTCGTCAGAGACGCCGCACGGACCATTGATTATTGTATTTATTTTTTGTGTTGTAGTTGACATGAATATTTGTAATTATTACAGTTTTTGTTTAATATAGTTGACGTGTTTTTCACTGTTTATTATTTTATAATATAGTTTATTATTCCGATTGTTTGTGGTCCTTAAGCGAAGTTTACGGCTGTTTTAAATTTATTTTTAAAAAAACGGAACCTAGAATCATGAGTTTTGTTTGCAAGAATTACATAAAAAATAAAAGTTTTTAAAATCATTAATAATTCATAATTCATAATTTACACCATTAATATATAAGGTTGTACCAAAAACTAAATATTTTAAAAAAATTATATGACAATGAAATCGCCATATAAGATACTACAAGGATGACTTTAAAAAAAATCCATGTTCAAGTACCCATGTTTGGGATTTTTTTGCGTGGGTGTGCCAGTGCCGTGTGACAATGGAGGGTGGCCATTTCTCATATTTGGACATCAAAGAACCCAAAAAAAATATTCCCGTTCCCCGGTTCCGTCAACTAACACATCAAAACAAAGCCTGAAAATCCAAAAAAATAGGAAATTGACCCTTTTTCCATGTTCAAGTACCCATGTTTGGGATTTTTTTGCGTGGGTGTGCCAGTGCTGTGAGACAATGGAGGGCGGCCATTTCTCATGTTTGGACGTCAAAGAACCCAAAAAAAATAGTCCCGTTCCCCGGTTCCGTCAACTAACACGTCAAAACAAAGCCTGAAAATCCAAAAAAATAGGAAATGGACCCTTTTTCCATGTTCAATACCCATGTTTGGGATTTTTTTGCGTGGGTGTGCCAGTGCCGTGAGACAACGGAGGGTGGCCATTTCTCATGTTTGGACGTCAAAGAACCCAAAAAAATAGTCCCGTTCCCCGGTTCCGTCAACTAACACGTCAAAACAAAGCCTGGAAATCCAAAAAAATAGGAAATGGACCCTTTTTCCATGTTCAAGTACCCATGTTTGGGATTTTTTTGCGTGGGTGTGCCAGCGCCCTGAGACAATGGAGGGCGGCCATTTCTCATGTTTGGACGTCAAAGAACCCAAAAAAAATAGTCTCCTTCCCCGGTTCCATCAACTAATACGTCAAAACAAAGCCTGAAAATCCAAAAAAATAGGAAATGGACCCTTTTTCCATGTTCAAGTACCCATGTTTGGGATTTTTTTGTGTGGGTGTGGCAGTGCCCTGAGACAATGGAGGGTGGCCATTTCTCATGTTTGGACGTCAAAGAACCCAAAAAAAATAGTCCCATTCCCCGGTTCCATCAACTAACACGTCAAAACAAAGCCTGAAAATCCAAAAAAATAGGAAATGGACCATTTTTCCATGTTCAAGTACCCATGTTTGGGATTTTTTTGCGTGGGTGTGCCAGTGCCCTGAGACAATGGAGGGCGGCCATTACTCAAGTTTGGACGTCAAAGAACCCAAAAAAAATAGTTTCCTTCCCCGGTTCCGTCAACTAACACGTCAAAACAAAGCCTGGAAATCCAAAAAAATAGGAAATGGACCCTTTTTCCATGTTCAAGTATCCATGTTTGGGATTTTTTTGCGTGGGTGTGCCAGTGCCGTGAGACAATGGAGGGTGGCCATTTCTCATGTTTGGACGTCAAAGAACCCAAAAAAATAGTCCCGTTCCCCGGTTCCGTCAACTAACACGTCAAAACAAAGCCTGGAAATCCAAAAAAATAGGAAATGGACCCTTTTTCCATGTTCAAGTACCCATGTTTGGGATTTTTTTGCGTGGGTGTGCCAGTGCCCTGAGACAATGGAGGGCGGCCATTTCTCATGTTTGGACGTCAAAAAACCCAAAAAAAATAGTCTACTTCCCCGGTTCCGTCAACTAACACGTCAAAACAAAGCCTGAAAATCTAAAAAAATAGGAAATGTACCCTTTTAACAATTATTTTTTTGGACCACTGAAACAACACATTCAACTTTATTATGGGAATTAAACACGTCGTAAACAGATAAAGGTTACATCAACGAAAAAACAAAAAATTAAACATCACATTCAGTTGTTTAGCGACGTCCCACTGACCTCGTCTTCAACATATTTAGTAAAGACAGCTAAAATTTCTATTGGTCCATATTTTTTCCAGTAGTTAGATTGTACCAACACCTTCAGCAGTTCTTCGTTGGTGATCAGCTCATTTATTTCATATTTTATAACCGTATCTGAATACTCAAACCGAGCTGGTTGGCGGAAAAACAATTGTCTTACCGTTTGTGATTCGTGAATTCCAAGAGGGGGAATCCCTTTAGGTGCAACTTGCTTGATTAAATTCTTCAGTTCATCGATGGTACATGTTGAAGGAATTTGAAATTTCTTAGGATTTTTTCCTGTGAATGCGCATCCAAAAAATTTGTTCTGCGGTGGCATGTTCCATTTCCCGTTGTAATACAGGATCGCGTCAGGAATACGAGGCATAATGCGTTCAAGTAAGTTTATTATTCCATCTGGTGTTCTTCCAACGGTGCATAATAACTCAATCGGACCAACACAAGAAAATTGATCATTACACATTAACATTGTGTTGACATCGTCATCATTTATCAATTTGATACACTCAAAGCGAATTTGGTTACCTGTATCGGTGAATGGCTTCCGGTAGTGAATTTCATCCAAAAATTGTTTGTCGGATAGCTGAAGGGTATTGTGTATTCTGGTTTTTAGGCTTGCAAAATCACACCTATTTGGTACTCGAATGGGCACCGGAGTTGAAGTTTGGAAGTAAACCCCAGTATCATTGTGAATAATCGATCCATTTGGATAAATGAAAGCCAACCTTGAGTTGACAATCGTCTGACTGCTAGTTTCTCCTAAAAATGCCATAGTTTGTGTATCAGTTGGGAGATTATTTGAAAGCAAGATAATGTGTGATTTAGTAGCCTAGTCTGCCATATATATAAATGGTTGTCACCGAGCCATTGTTTAATGTTGTTTACAAAAAAATAGACACGCGTAAATGTGTAGTCAAGTCAGCCAATGTGTTGTCGCCAATGTGTAGTCAAGTCAGCCAATGTGTTGTCGCCAATGTGTAGTCAAGTCAGCCAATGTGTTGTTGAGCGACTGCTAGTTTTAGAATGTGTACTGAAGTCAGCCAATGTGTTGTCGCGCTCAAACTATAATACGCATGTATGTCATTATGTGTTGTCAATTATGACAATGATGTATGCTGCACGCGTAAATGATTTTTGTTGGACCAACAATTTCCTTGCTTAACCAAACGAGTACTTGATAATATTAATTGGTTAGTAACGGGTTACAACAAATTATATCGCATAATGAATACAATTACATAAACAATGCATGTTTAGTCTTTATTTAGGTCTACATAGTGTGTTTTGAATGACATCAAGCTTGTGTATTGCTGCATTCTACTAATATATGGAATTGCCCACTGCTTTGCCAGAGAATAACAATTGCTTGACCACAACAGCGCTGGAGGCGGCAAGGGACAATGGTTTTTCAAATAAACCTGTTGTACATGAACAAACATTATATCATGCGCTGACCGTGCCAAACGAACCAGCGAAGTCATTGCATAATTGTTATACTAACTATATTCAATGTACCTGAACAAAATGTTTTCCAAACACGTGAGCGACACATATGATGCGGTGGCCAGAAGAATGAGGTGGTGGTTGACTTCTAAGAGGGAAAAATGCCATGCTTTGTTGTTGGGACAACGATACAAGGATTACGTTATACCGTGAAGCAATCACATATCCCATGTCCGTTATATCCATCCACTTGTCCACACTAACCTGAATGAACCAAACATACACATGTAAGTAATTTAAACATTGTTATTAAAAAAATTAACCTAAAAACATACCTTTGAAAAGTCATCAACAAGTAGGGACAACTTTAATTGTTCAAATCTCTCTGTGCCACCGAAGAGGTTCATGTACTCATGCGACCACCTGCCAAGTTCTTTAATCAATTCATTACGCACTAACGGCCACGAATCTTCTCCCATACCTAATAAAGCGGCAATGGACCGATATCCACAGTTACCGTCCGCTTTCACATCCACAACGTCACGAATGAAACCTTGAAAGAATGACGCAAATTGATCCAACATCGGAATGATCCTTGTTGGCTGAGGCGGTTGAGAACATGATGCACTTCGTTTCACTGGAGAGTTGCAGCTTTGAACAGAATGAAAAGCATCAACATACTCCAAGTAAGACGGATCACGCTTTGTGGATCTTTGACTTCTTTTCATCAGTTTCTTCGGTGCACCTTTAGTGTTGACCTTTGACGGAGGAGGGCACATAGAGTTATGATCAGGGTATGCAATTTCTTGAAGTTTACTCTTCAGAGTTACTTTGCCAGCCACATCAAGTTCATCAAACCTTTTAGATATGATCTCTATCTCTTCCTTGATGGTGACTTTCGTCTCACATAATCCTTGGTCTGAAAAGCAAAGTCTCCTCCAAAAAAGATGGACTGACTCCAATGGGATGCTGCCAGCAGTATACCTAGAAAGCTCACATGCACATGGAAGACCGTGCATGCTTCTCATCACACAACCACAAGAAGAGAGATTGTTGCCGAGATAACATAGACGGTCAACCTCATAAGCAATCTGATTTAAACCATCCCTTGAAACCATCCCAACAAGCCTCTTGTATAAGGTTTTTTTATATACATGGCCAACCACATGCGTACTGGTTTCAAAGGATGCTTTAATTTCGATGTGTTGCAGCGTGATCATGTTGTTCATGGCATCCCAAACACTACATAGGTCTCCAACGCTATTTTGTAGTACTCTTTTGAGAGCCCAATGAGCTGATTCAACTCTACATTTAAAATACACAACAAACATGAAAATATACAACAATTAAATACCATTTAATACTAATCGTTACTAACAAATAAAATCAGCTCTTAATGTCTGTATGTTGTTGTGTTGCCTAGGTGCATGACCTTATTCGTCCATGCTGTAATAAATTTTTCCTTGTGGGGGATAATCCATGTGTCGTTAACATAGTCAATGAACATCGGCCAAGGCAAACAAGCAACTTGAAACTTCTGATGTGACTCATGGAACTCGTGTTCGGACGGACAATCAACCAAAGTACCCCAGCTATCCATTACATAGTCCCACGCATTTTTTTCCCCGATTAAAGATTTGCACTTCGCCTTCACATTCTTATCGATATGAAACCTGCACAACAAATTAGTAGACTCGGGAAACACAGTTTTCACTGCATTCATCAGTGCTAGGTCTCTGTCAGTGACAATAACAAGAGGGAGGCGATCGTGTCTTAAAAATAGGCCTCGAAATCGTTCCAAAGTCCATACAATATTATTAACACGCTCAGCCTCCAGATATGCAAACCCAGCAGAGAATGTCATCGCCGTTGGTGTCACTACAACAAAGTCAAGTAGTGGGAGTCTGTACCTATTTGTTTTGTAGGTACTATCTATAAAAAACACCAGATGACATGCATTGCATAACTTTACTGCATCTAGGTGACACCAAAACAGATCACGCACCACAACTTCATCCTTCAATCTATGCCAATGAATGTATTGATCACGTTCAAGAAGCTTCATCAGATGCTGCATTTCGGTATCAGCTCCTCTTATTGAAGAACGATATGCACTTCTTGCATTGTAAATTTGCTTTATCGTGGTGCAATTGTCGGCATTGTGTTCCTTCAACGTTAGCAAGATGTTTTTCGGTTTCACCATCGACTTTGTCATATCAGCAATAATTTTCTTTTCTTCCTTAGTCAATCGCCCGGCATATGGATGTCCAACTAAGGACTTCGCCAATTCATGATTGTGAATCCCACATATCAACTTCACCATCCAACCTTCCCCTCCATGCACTGGTTTCCCACGAAGCCTGAAGGGACAACCACATTTCCTACTCCCGGTGTCTTTTCTAACGAATTCTTTATTTCTATACTTGTACGTACCACTCATTTCACACCCAATTAAGACAAATGAACTTCTTCCTTTGCTACCGGTCTCTGTGTCAGACCTCATAATCACTGCAACAAATCCATTTTCATGGACAACTGTTCGAGCCCATTGCAAAACATCATCTCGAGTAGCGAATACCTACAACGCAACCCTAACATATTAATTTTCATACAAACCATCAATTCAACCAAATGACTCAAATTATCTATGATTACCTGAGACGTATTAAAAGCATTTGAACAATCCACATGTGGTTCATTCACCCCACATTCTTCTTGATTATCATAATTATAATCCATATTAACTTCTTGTGACATCGCAAAGTCATACCTCCATTGATCTTCGTCCATCTTAAGGACATATGGATCATACACAAGTACATTCAATTATCATATAACCACATCCAAAAATTTACTACACCTTAAATAACAAACATATTAACAGCACATATGCATCAGACACAACTATATTCAAATTATCATATAACCACATCCATAAATTGACTACTTATTAACTAACAACTAATACAAATATATTCTAAATTTATAACTACATTATTTACTTATAGTAAACTTATCACTATAATAAACAACTAATAAAACATTTTTGTACCATTATACATTTAAGTTATCTAAATCATTTAATATTATACCATTATACCTAATTAAACCAATAATCCACAACATATATAAAACAGAAGGTCTTCCGGAAGTGGTCATTCCGGACCTTCATCCTGTTGTGCCTAAAATTTCTTCCGGATACAGTTTTTACTGTTTCTCTTCTCTAAAAACTAGCCGGAAAACGAAAAAATACTCATAAATGCGTACCTCCGACGAAATAGGAAGAACAACCACTAACAAAACTTCAAATACGGAACACGGGACCACCAAATCTTCAAATACTTCACGGGACCACCAATGGAAACTGCAAAAGGGACCACCACCGAAACAACAGCAAGCAACCAAAACGGAAGAAACAAAGCAGAGAAGAAAGCGCAGTAAAAAGAAGCGTGAACGCGTTAATTTAAAGAAAATTACACAAGGGCAAAATCGTCATTACATACGCATTAAATATTATTTTATTTTTACTTATTATTATAAAATGAAAATTCTTTTTTCTTCATTTTGTTATAAAATAATAATCATTTTTTTATTATATATTAACTTTTGTAATAGAAATTAAATGTTATCATAATAAATAATTTATATTTTTAATAAAATTTACGAATTAATTAATTTTTATGGTTTAAATTATACTAAATTGTCACACAAATTAATATTTGACATGCGCGTAAAAAACAAATTATAAATATTAGTCATAATTACGTTAACTAATTATTTAATTATTTATGTATAATAATATTAATTATTTTATAATTTAGTTTATCCATTAAAAGTAAATTATTACAAAATAAATTATTTTTTTTAAAAAAAAACTAACTTCCGGAAGAACCTTCTTCCAGAAGTTTCCGGAAGAAGATTCTTCCGGAAACATTCCGGATGACGTTTTTCCGGAAGTAGTTTCTGGGTACTTCCAGAAGTCACAAATTCTTCTTCCGGAAAATTTCCGGAAAGAGGTTTTTCGGAAAGTTTCCGGAAAAAATCTTCTTCCGGAAGAAGAATTGATGAAGGGCAGTTTCGCCACTTCACTGTTTGCTGGGTGCCCCAGCAATAATGCTGGGTGCACGTAGCAACTCCCATGGTATAAAGCTGCAAGTGCCGCCCCAATGAAAGTTCCAACCCAAAAAATCCACTGCACCACAACAACATAGTTTAGGAATTTTTCTTTATTTTTCTCTTAGCAATAGCCAATTAATTAATATATTCTGTCCTACCAGAGCTCACTAACAAAAAATAAAAAAACTAAAGGTTGAATTACTTCTTTGATTTTTATATCTGTGTATATATTTAGAATTTCTACATATACACTTTTTAACTGATTTTAGTTTTTTTACATATACTTTTTAACATGTTTTAGTTCTTATAATTTTGGAAAACAGGGATTGAAATGGATTAAAAATTATGTGTAGAAACTAAAATAAGTTGCTTTTAGATTTAGGAACTAAAATATAAAGATACAAAAATATATGAACTAAATCAGTAATTAAACTAAAATTAAAATTAATATCAAAACAATTTATGTATAATGTTTATAAAATTTATCACTAAAATTTGTGATCCAGAAATAGTAAAAAGAAAACATTGTTTTATCATTAAATGTGTTACTAATTTATTGAGTTTTTGTTGTGGCTATAGATAAAATATGCTTATTATACAAGGGACATTAAAAATAAAAAAAATAAAGGAAGAGAAAAATCTAAACAAAATCAAGGATGAATTAGACTCACATGGTCATCCCAAGCTTGGTCTTTGTTGAAGATAATGGCTGCACCTAGACTTCTAGCAGGGTTGATACCAGTCCCTGTAACAGGAATTGTAGCCAAGTGCACTAGAAACACAGCAAAACCAATAGGCAGTGGTGCCAAAATCTGATCCATTCAAATTTTTATAATTAGACATATTTTCATAGCACAACTTATACCTTAATACAATAATAGTGATACACAACTTGAAACAAGAAGGTGCATACTAGTAAAATGATGAATGCTAAGGACATTCTAGGCAAATTTATAGGAGTGGGGTTTTTTTTTAAAAAAAAAAAAAAATACAGGAATGGATAGAATTTAAAAATATTACATGTTATGTTTATGCGGTGTTTTAAAGATTACCTAATTTTTTTTAAAGACCAAAGTTGTGTTTTACATCATGATTTCAAGTATTTCATTATTTTTTTAAAAAAAAATATTGAAGTCATATTTTGAATCACAATTTTAAGTATTTTATATATTTTTTTAAAAAATAATACTAAAGTCGTGATAAAAACACAACTTCGATATTTTTTTTAAAAATTATGATGTTCTAAAGTTGTGTTTTAAAACACGATTTTTTATATGAAGTGGTATTTTAAAATACAGCTTACCTATAGCTTGTAATAATTTTAAAATCTATTTATTTGCGTAATTTTTTTAAAAATTATTTCACTTATGTAAATTTGTCACACTCTTTTTTTATGATTTGATTGGAATTTATTAGAAATTACTACTTTTAGTTTCAACTAATCTTAGAAAGAGTATTAAAAACAAGTGTGCTAACATTTGTCTTAGGACATTATTTTGCTCACCGGAACGTGGGAGTCTCTAGCATTTCTTTTGGCATCAGTGGCAGAGAAGACAGTGTAAACAAGCACAAATGTGCCAACAATCTCTGCTCCAAGGCCAGCAATATTGGTGTACCCTTTAGCGATTGTGTTGGCACCACCACCAAGCCTCTCATAGAGGTGAGGCTCGAACCCCTTAACTACACCGGCACCACATATAGCTCCCAAGCACTGCATGATTATATAAAAAATTGCCCTTGTCATAGAGAGCTTGCGTGCCAAGAACAGCCCAAACGTCACTGCTGGGTTAATATGACCCCCTGCATTAGCAAATTCACACAAGCTACATTAGGCAAAAAAAAATAAAATTAGAGAGATTACTTCATCATCCATATTTTTTCATAGATATTAGTAATTAGTCCTATAAAAAGGAGGAAAGAGAGATCAAGAAGGACGTCAGAGAAGATCGTCATGAGAGATCTTATGATATAAATAATCATCTTGAAATTTTCATCTTTATTCAAATGAAATAATGTTATCCTCCTGTAATTCAAGTAATCGATCTAGTCTAGTAGAGTAAGATTTTGTTATTGTTGTTCTGGTAATTGAGGTCTGGAATGTCTACTATTTGTTAGTTGAATCTATTAAATAAACATTACAACTCATTGCTTTCCTAGGATATGGAAATGTATTTCTTTATGTTAGATCTTCACCTACATGACTTTTTTTTTACAGCTACATACATGACTTAATCATGCCAAATTATTTTGTTTATTCCTTTTTAATACATTTGCCACAAATTTTGATAAAAATTTACCTATTTAATTATTTATTAAGATAAAATATAGAAGAACTTTGACTACTTTATAATATGAAAATTTCCCATAACCTCACATGAGAGAAACACTCATGACAACTCTCATTGGTACATATGCCTATTTCATTGAACACTAGCATATGAGTTTGAATGCAACGTATTCTTTTAAATTTGGATCCTCTAAATTGGGCAATTCACTTTGCAAGATAAAATAAATTAACGTAGTTATTCACAAGAAAATCAATTATTATAAATATGTTAAAATATCAACCATTATCTTTCTCATTGCCCACCGAGATTACTTACTTTAAAAAAGCCAAATTCCATCCTTAATTTCTTATTAAATAAAACAAATATGAAATATTTTTTAATATATTAAATATACTTACCTTTTATTTATAAAATACTAAAACGACTAACCGCAGGGAGATGTTATCTAAAAACAATAAAACATATAAATTAATCTGTGAATTTTACCCGAGATGCCAGCAGTGCAATAAACAAGAGCAAATATCATTCCCCCAAAAGCCCAAGCAATGCCTTGGATGCCCACGGTAGAACACTTGCTCTTGGATTTGGCCACACCCATCACAGTGAGGACCGTGATGTAGAGGAACAAGAAAGTGGCCACAAACTCTGCTATGCCAGCCCTATAGAAAGACCAGGATGACAACTCCCCGGCCTCAAAGAGAGGTGCAGAGGGTGGCTCTCTGTAGTCTTTGGCCTGAGCAGCGGTTCCTATTGGCTGCCTCTCTCCGTACCTGTTGGCTCCAACTCTCACATCCTCTTCTTTGCCCTCCATTTCCGGTGCAAGTCTAGAATACTTCGGACTTGAGGACAGATAGGTCTTGCAATGTGTGAGAGTGTAGACTCCTTGAGGCCTTTTAGAAAGAGGGGTTGGGTGAGTTTAATGTGGGGAAAATATGGGATTTCTAGTCAATGCAATGAAATCACGAGAGTAGTGTGTGTGTTTGTAGCGTAAGGTTGGGGACATTGGTTGTGAGCCTTTTTTAGGCAAATACTAATAAGTGATCTCGGAACATTGATTAATTAATTAAAAATAATATTTTCATCAAAATGGATAAAATTAAATTATTCTTATTTGTATTTTTATGAATTTTATAATAAATATATATTTTTTAATTTATTAACCAATATGCTAAAAGTGTGTGTTAACAACATTTTTTTAAGGAAATTAATGGTGTGGTGACTTCTAAGGAAAATCTAAAAAGAGAATATGATGAAAACTGTGCATTATGGGGACATTCCATCGCCCAAGGACAGTAGGGGGACCTTGAGGAATTCGTTTTTCTTGCCGTCACTATGGGAAAGTCTACCTTTCTTTCTCAACTTTGAGAGCATCACTTTTTTGTAACGGATCAAAAAGCATCATTCCTTAGAGAAATTGAAAAAAAAAATTATATTAAAATAAAATATAAAAGATGTGAGTTTCACCTGAAAAATATAAATTGTTTTTCATATTTTTTTCCTCTCATACTAAAACAAACACAGCTTAAGAGGAGACTTACCGCCGATTCAATCTCTAATATACAAATTTTAAAGCATTTTTTATTGAATAAAACAGTTAAAATTTGTTGAATATTACAAAAGGATATTAATTAATTAAAAATTCAAATTCAAATTGCTTTTATAATTTTTAATAAATTTCAATTAATAATAAAATATATAATAAAAATATGTTATTAGCTTTTCTCATCCTGTTAGAAAAAAGTTGAACCTCACAAGAATTCTCGTTTCACAAGATGAAATTGAACATTTTTCTGAAAAATTACTTTTATTGTTTTGAATAAAGTCTTTTCTAAAAGTTTTGGAGTGTGTTTAAGTTCTTTAAAAAAATGAATTTCTAATTATCTCTAGAAGTTATTCCGAGTAACTTTAGATGATATAAGAAATCGTAATATAGTTATCTTTTAAAATAAAAATAATTTTAGCAGCATAGAGACTAATAATTATTTTTGTTGATCTCCGCCCTTGCGTGCAAATTTGTCACTTTTGAAGACGAGTTTGAAAGTCCGCATCATAAAGACAAATTTCTTTAAACAATTCTCCAAGGGATTTTCTACTAGAATTTATAGATTTAACATCGCAAGGATAATATTGGTTTTGGATAAAACTGATGTTAACAAAAATGTAGTGATATTCTCGTACATAATATGAGTTCATTAACATCAATTTTTTAGAAAACCGATGTTAACGAACTAATGTTAACATTGGTTTTTGGTAAAACCGATGTTAACATTCGGTCGTTAACATCGATTTCTAAAAAATCGATGTTAACAATGTTAACATCGGTTTCTTAAAAATCGAGGTTGTGTTTTACTTAAATTAAAACCTCAAATCCTTTTCTCCAGGTTCTGAATCTCCCAAGCCCTTTTCTCTCTATGTGACTTTCCTCCTTAGTTGTCATCACCATTCACCACTGTCACCATCATGTCCGTTGTCGCTATCATTGTTCAACACTGTCACCACCGTGTCCTCCTTAATTGCTACCGTCAATCACTTTGTGGCTTCCTAGCTTCCTGCAACCTTTCTCACCTTTTTTCCTGGCTTCCTAGCTTTGTGTCATTCTTCACTGATTGTTGTTGTTTCAGGTTACATGCAATACCTGCAACTGCTGGAAGAGTTGTCCTTTGCCACCGCCATGAGCAAACTCAAGTTCAAACATCATTTGGACTCTGACATCGTTGATTTTGAGGTACTAGCTTCACTTGTAATTGTGGTTTGTTTGATTGAGATGGTTGTGCTTGCGGGAACCTTTGGCACCAATGTGGTTAACATTGTGATGTTGAATTTGTAGAATGTGATGCTGAGATAGGATATTTGGAAATTCGGGGTTGAAGCCTTGTTTAAAATGATCCACTCTTGTATATCACACTGTAAGTACTACCAACTTCTTCCCCGTTAATTTGATAGAGCACAATAATATGCTATGGATCTGGGAACTGAATGTTGGCAAGTAAGAATAGTGTGTCCTTGCCAAGTGAACCATCGGTAAATTGAATTTGATTTTGTTTACATTAACTGTTGAGCAAAGGAATAATTTTTTGGATAATTTGATAAAGCACAATAGCAGTATTTGATCATGTAACTGTTGAATGAAGGAATAGTTTTTCGACTTTATGATGTGTAAAGTCATTTTTGTTTAGTTCATGGAACATTATGTGTTATGGTTGTGAGATATAGTTGGTGGGGACAATTTCAAATGTCAAAAGTGTGACTATTTGGTGTATGATGTTTGTGTGACCACGAAATTTGATACACGGGTGTGACAGCAAACACACTAATTCGTGTTGCTAGGAAGCTTATATAGAAAGGCTTGGGACTTTCATTTATGTTTTTAGGAACTTGCATACACAGGTGTGACTACAAGACACTATTTTATGATTTATCTCAGACATATTGTGTTGTTAATAAATTTCTTTTGGGCTTTTAAAAAAAATTATGGCTTTACCATCAAATTTGAGGGGCTTGAGTTAAGAGATAGATATGGGATGATTTTTGAATAGTTAAATACAAAATTCTAGAAATAGAATCTAGCTTTGTCTAAATGTTTGAGTTTGATAATCATGCTGATTGGAATCATTAGTTGGTGTTGGAAAAGATGTTTAGTACGTATCTCAGTTAATCATAAAGGTTGGGATTGTTTAGAATGGAACAATGAAGATGTTTATGTTCCTTTTTCATGCAAAATGCTGCCGAAATTTCATCAAATTTAACAAAAGAGACTTAACCTTGACGTATGAATCTACTATAAAAAAAAGTCTTCCTGAATGGGATAGGACCTCACCTTTAATGAAAAAGAGCGATTTTCATGCATTGAATAACTTTGTGAGTACCACAGAGTTATTAATTAGATGGATCAAAGTTGAATGAACGAAATTCGCATGAGCCCTGCGTACGAGGAAGACGCGGAACAGTTCTAGCAATTTGCTTAAGAAAGAAGTTAGCCGGATGAGGACGGAAAATATGTATGCCCTTGTATAAATTGTTTGAATGGGAGATGACAAGTGCTAGACAACATACGTTAACATCTTCTGTGTGATGGGATTAAGAAGAATTATACGGCATGGATATGGCATGGTGAATTGATAGACATGCAGAGGGGGACATAATTTGAAGCGTTTGGTGTACAAATGGGAGATTGCTTGGAGGATATGATTCGTGATCTTGGACAAGAGTCTTTTCAGCAAGCACATGCCCCTATGTATGATACATTGCAAAGTGATTCGAAGAATCCTTTGTATCCAGGGTGCAACAAGTAGTTAATGTTGTTGTCAGCAGTGTTAAGTCTGGTTAATGTTAAGGCCAGATATGAGTGGAGTGACAAAAGCTTCAGTTTACTGCTTGAAGTAGTGCACAATATGCTTCCAGAGCAAAACATGCAACCAAAAAGTTACTATCAGGCAAAAAAGATACTATGGCCAATGGGTATGGAGTATCAGAAGATTCATGCTTGCCCTAATGATTGCATATTATGCAAACATGAGCTTAAAGAAATACACAATTGCCCTAGGTGTGGGGTATCACGGTACAAGGTGAAGGATGATGATGACTGTAGTAGTGATGAAAACTAAAAGAAAGGCCCCCCAGCAAAGGTTTTGTGGTATCTTCTGATCATTTCAAGGTTTAAGTGTCTCTTTGCTAATGGAGACAATGCAAAAGACCTTACATGGCATGCAAATGGGAGAAACTACGACGGAATGCTTTGTCATCATGCCGATTCCTCCCAGTGGAAGAAAATTGATCGTTTGTATCCAAATTTCAGCAAAGAGACAAGAAATCTTAGGCTTGGACTTGCCACTGATGGAATGCTTTGTCATCATGCCAATACCGTTAATTGGTCAGCAGGTTTTTGAGCGGGTTAAAGACTTGAATACTATATTTGGAAATACCTAAAAGAAGGAAAAAAAGTAAGACTTGGATATGAAAGAAAAGGTCGATTTTGTTTGAGCTTCCATCTGATCTAGGTGTTACACATTGTATTGATGTTATGCATGTAGAGAAAATTGTTTGTGATAATGTCATTGGGATGTTCCTTAACATTCAAGGCAAGACAAAAGATGGTTTGAATACTCGTCAAGATCTAGCTGAGATGGGTATACGAGCCCAGTTACATCCAAGGTCTGATGGTAAGAAAATATACTTGCCTCCAGCTTGTCATACTTTTTCCAGAAAGGAGAAGATAAGTTTTTGTTAGTGTCTACGTTGTGTTAAAGTCCCACAGGGATATTCTTCAAATATTAAGAGCCTTGTGCAGTTGAAAGATCTAAAGTTAACAAGCTTAAAGTCTCACGATTGCCATATCTTGATGCAATAATTGTTAGTCGTGGCCATACGAGACATTTTTCCTAACAAAGTCAAACATGCCATAACTCAATCGTGCTTTTTCTTCAATGTCATATGTAGCAAAGTCCTTGATCCTGCCAAGTTAGATGAGCTAGAAAATGAGGCTACCAATACATTGTGTCAGATGGAGATGTATTTTCCTCCTGTGTTCTTCGGCATTGTGGTTCACTTAATTGTTCATCTGGTGAGGGAAATTAAATGTTATGGTCTTGTTTATTTGTGGTGGATGTACCCGATTGAACAATACTAGAAGATCTTAAAATGGTATACAAAGAATCTACACCATTTTGAAGCATCTATTGTGGGAAGGTACATTGTAGAAGAAGCTATTGAGTTTTGTTCAGAGTACATTGAAAAGGCAAAACTTGTTGGGCTTCCCAAGTCTCGACATGATGAAAAAGTGGGAGGTAAGGGTTCAAGAGGATTGCATGTTATCACTCCAAGTCTAGAAGATTTGCAACAAGCTTATTTGTATGTATTGAATAACAACAATGAAGTTTTGCCATACATAGTTCACCATGAAGGTTTAGTGAAGGAAAGTAATCCAAAAATGTCAAAGAACAGAGTGTTGAAAGAGCATAAAAAGACTTTCCTAAATTGGTTTAAAGACACAATCTTTGGTGACGACAATGCTTCTGAAACGATAAGAAAACTAGTAGATGGGCCTAAAAGAAATGTTATAACTTGGCAAGGATACGATACAAACAAGTATTCTTTCTATAGAAAAGCATAAGACGAGAAAAGTATAATGCAAAAAATGGGGTTAGCCTAAGGGATGAATCTCAACACTTTGCGAGTGTACATGATGACAATCCCAGTGTAGCTTCCATCCCTTACTTTGGTTTCATTGAAGAATTCTGGGAACTTAATTATGTCAAATTCAATGTCTATGTTTTCAAATGTAAGTTGGTTGACAACAATATCGGCCAGAATGACCCTTTCATCATGGTAGAACAAGCAAAACAAGTATTTTATGTTCAAGACCCTTGTGATGAAAAGTTGTCAATGGTTATATACAACAAAACAATTAGTGTTAATGTTGAAAATGATGAAGATTCATTAATTGACACTTATGTTAGTCCTTTGTCCACACAAATTGTAGAAGCAAGCTTCATGATGATGAATCAAGTAGTTTTGATGATGACAAAAAATGCCTAAAAGAATGATTTCAAGATTGAGTCAACAAGTTCAAAATCAAGATTGATTTCAAGATTCAAGAAAAGAGAATCAAGATTCAAGAGAAGATGAATTCAAGATTCAAGAGAAGAAATCAAGAAGCAACAAGTCAAGACTTCACAAGGGAAGTATTGGCAAGGATTTTTCAGAAACCAAGCATAGCACAGTTTTGTTTTACAAAAAGAGTTTTCTCAAATTTTTCTAAGTTACTAGAGTATTTACTCTCTGATAATCGATTACTAGTGATAGAATTTGATTTCAAAAATTTTTTAACTGAATTTGCAACGTTCCAAATGATTTTTAAATGGTGTAATCAATTACAATATATTGGTAATCGATTACTAGTGTATCTGAACGTTGAAATTCAAATTCAATTGTGAAGAGTCACATCTTTTCATAAAATGCATTGTGTAATCGATTACATGATTATGGTAATCGATTACCAGTGACAAGTTTTGAATAAAAGGTCAAGAGATGTAAATCTTCCAATGGTTTTCTCATGATTTTCTCAAGGTTATAACTCTTCCAATGGTTTTCTTGACCAGACATGAAGAGTCTATAAAAGCAAGACCTTGACTTGCATTCGAAGAACTTCTTGAACAACTTTTGAGAAATCTCGAAACCTTTGCGAATCTTCTTTCTTCTTCTTCCTTTGCCTAAAAGCTTTCTAAGTTTTATGTTTTCCAAACCTTGTTCTTCTGTAAGTGAAAATTCTGCAGAAAACAAAAGTGTGCTATATCTTTCATTCTCTTCTCTCTTTGCCAAAAAGAATTCAACAAGGACTAATCGCTTGAATTCTTTTTGTGTCTCTTTTCTCCCTTTTCCAAAAGAACAAGAGACTAACCACCTGAATTCTTTTGTGTCTCCCTTCTCCCTTTCCAAGAGAATTCAAAGGACTAACTGCCTGAGAATTCTGTTGATTCTTCCCTTTCTCTTAAACAAAAGATTTCAAAGGACTAACCGCCTGAGATATCTTTTGTTTCCCCTTACAAAGATTCAAAGGACTAACCGCCTGAGAATCCTTTGTCTTAACACATTGGAGGGTACATCCTTTGTGGTACAAGTAGAAGGTACATCTACTTGGGTTGTTGTAATTGAGAACAAGAGAGGGTACATCTCTTGTGGATCAGTTCAAGTGGAGGGTACATCCACTTGGTTGTTTAAAGAGAACAAGGGAGGGTACATCCCTTGTGGATCTTTGCTTGTAAAGGATTTTACAAGGTTGAAAGAAATCTCAAGAACCGATGGTTGCTTAGGGACTGGATGTAGTCACGGGTTGTTGCCAAACCAGTATAAAATTTTTGTGTTTGTCTTCTTCTTCCCTACACTTTTTAATTTCCGCCGTGTACTTTACTTTTACGGTTTACTTTTGTTTAAGTTACATAACTTAGTAGTAAAGCCTAATCGAATCTAGTAACATTAATAAGGATAAGTTTTAATTAGTCAAGATATATTAATAATTAATTCAACCCCCCTTCTTAATTATTCCGAGGCCACTTGATCCAACACAAATCTCGACTAACGTCAATAGAGAAGATGAAGTTGACGATGTGCATGAAAATCGTAATGATCATGATGAAGGAGAATTAATAAACTTTGTATAATGTAAATTATTTTATATTAACTTGCTTTCAGTCTATTCAGTTACATAACATAATATAGTTTTTAGACATTGTTTCATTAATGTTGTTTTTGCTTGAATGGCTGATGGCTACACCATGCAACTCCCCCCCCTCCTCCTCCTAATGATTTAGCAACACATTCCCCTTCTACCTTGAAGAGGACAAGAAAAGCGACACGACTAAGATCATTGGCGACTAGACCAGTTGGGGCGGAGAGACCATTGGTCCATGTGGATCCTACGGCCGGGAAAACCGTCTGTCCCCACAGAAAGAAGTTAAGGACATATTTATGGATCGTTGCTCTAGATAAGGTGGATGTGACATATGAGAATTGGAAACAAGTCCTTACTGCCCATAAGGATTGGATATGGGAGGATATTCAGGTATTTTAGTTAAATGTTGCATGTTGTTGATTAACAATAAAATTGTAATTTACTAACAATAAAATGTAATTTCCATTTGTCAGGCTGAATTTGATATCCTTGAGCATCTAATTTGAGGATGAAAAAGAAAATACTTCAGATCATGGGCTAGTGGTGGAGACAGTTTAAGTCTTATTTGACGGTGAAATGGACATTTCCAACCAAGAAGGACAGTGTCGATGACACTGTATGTGAAAAGTACGGCATTATCAAGGAGAAGTGGACCCAATTTCGTCAAAGTCGTAGAGACCCTTCGTGGGAAGTAAGTTTTGGGAATTTCATTGTTTTAAACTTTAAATTTGCATATTATTGTCAGTAATAATAACTTTGGATAATGTATAATTTTTAAAGGATATGCGAAAGAAGGCACATGCCATTCAGAAATAAAACACTGCCCCTCACATGTTGTCTCGTGAGGGTTATGAATATCTAGAAAACTTGTTGAATTAGGAGAAGAAAAAGAAACAACTGGAGGAAGCAGCTAAATCCGGAAGTACTAATACCGTCATTGATCCTCCATCTCCCATCAGACGACACGTGAAGTGGAAGATGGCCCGCACGAAGAAAATTGGCCAAATGACGTCCGAGGCAGCAAAGGAAATTGCTGACAAGATTGTAAGTAACTTTCAATTGTCAATTTCAATTATTTAAATTGTTTGATTGAGTAAACCAATAAATGTGTTTGTTACAAGATTCCTTGGAGGAGTAGACCTCACAGGGTTCCTTTGTTGCCCATGGATGTTAGGATGTACTGACTGCCACCATTAGGCGACCAGAACACCCTGGTCGTGTCTGTGCTGCTAGAGCTGGTGTCACGATCAAACAATACTTTGGACTAGCTCCAAGGACCTCTCGCTCATCTTTGTCTATGGCTCTCAAAGATCTGGAGCAGCTGATGTAAAAAATCAAGGACCAGTTGGAGGAGTCGATCACAAAAAAAGTGTCTCAACAACTAATGTTGTTTTTCAGCTAGATGCAGTCCCAAATTCAATTGCAGATGCAATCACAGGGACTCACATTGCCTCTTGAGCCTGAGGTTGGTCCTTCAGCTACTCGTGTCAGCACAAAAGAGAGTTGTATTGATCCCTTAGGGAACGACCCAGGCACAAATGATTAAGAGAAATATGGATTGTGTGTTGAAGAAAATTCTCCCCGCCTGGATGCTCTAGGAAGGCTTTATGAGTGGTCGACCACTATTCACAATATCCCTTTGGGAAAATGATCAAGTTGAAGTTGGTGTTGAGGAAGTTCGAGATGTAGGTGCTCGCATTCTTGTACCCACTCAAGAGGTTCAGTTAGTGGGGCACTTAACACCTTCGTTGCTTGGCCGACACATCTTGTTAAGCGTTTCTCAGAATATGTATTTCACTGTCATTAAATTATGTTAATTAACTATGTTAATTAACAACAATAGGCATATGACAAAGACAAGTACGCGAGCGGGGAATGCTGATGTGTATGGGTTCCTCGAGCCACAGTCCATACAAAGATCTGGGCAATCGCAATTTGAATCAAAAAGTTATATTAAGAACTGAATGTAGACTTCAAAGAGGGATGTGTATGTAGGAGCCTACTTGAATGGGTAAGTTAAACTGAACAAATGAATTTAAATAATATATGCACTATAATAACTTATTGTTCTCCATTTTAATGCACATTGGCAAATGGTCATCATTTTTCCTAAGGAAAACATTGTCATCTGATTTTGTTCCTTGCACAATAGGCCATACAACTACCTGAAAGGAATTATTAACATGTCAGTTATATTTTCCAAAACATTTACATTAGCATTAGTCGGGAACATCAATGTTTTAATTGCATAATACACATCCATGTTTGTATTAAATAGTGCTTTGAAAGGATTTGATGATACTCCACAAAGTAAATTGAAGGCTGCTGCTAGGTGGATTATTGTTAAAGTAAGCCATTTAAACAATGCTTCTAATTATATTTTATTATTGTGTATACTAATTTGTACTTAACATTGAATATCTAAATTTCATAATGTATTTAGTGTAATAGACAAAAAGGAAGTACTTAGTGACCTGACAATAACCCTTTCTCTTCTCCCTCACCCACAAGACCTATTACAGTCGTTTGTGACCTGTCACCACCATTTGCAACCTATCACCATCGTCTCCTCCTCACCATCGTCACTGCTGAACTACTCCACGAGTTGGGGTTCGTCACTGCCGCGAGGTTGAGCATCCGTTGGAGTCTGACATCAGCGCAATGTACATGATTGCTTCTTTTGTTTTTGTCACTCATTTTGTTATAGCTAGCTCTTGTAGTTGAAATTAAACTTCACAAAGTTGTGTAATTTGTAGTTGGGTCTATTAGGGTGGTGTTAATTTGTGCGGAGAGTGGGGAGAGGGAGTTAATATTAGTTGCTTCTATGCAATGTGGAATGGGTGGTGGGGAGGAGGAGGAGAGTTTAATTCTTGATTTTGTTGTTGCTTTTGGTTTTGGAAACAAAGAAATTAAACCAAACCATACACACCTTGTAACTTCAATTCTTATTCAAGCTTTCACAAAAGCATTTTTCCAACTTCTGACACCCTTTAAACGTGACTTCCTTGTGGCTTCTGCTTATTGCTAACACTCTTATAAAGTAGAAACAAACTACATGTCCAAATACTCACTTTTTTTTAGTTATATATATATATAAGTAGAAATTGGTAGATATTATGGAATAGACTACCTATTTAATGAGTAATAATTGTTTCTTTAGAGGCAATAAAGTTCAATATATTGTCTAAATATTAACATTTGGATGTTAATATTCGGAGTTATATTATTTGCAGTGGTACTGGTTCTGGTTTAATCATTGAAAACACTAATTGCTGATATGGCAAGAAGCTCAGCTGATCATTGAATCTGAGTTATGGTCCTTGCCCTTTGGAATGATGATGTTGCAAGATGCAGAATGTCCAATGCGTCTTGTCAATGGTGGTTCTGTGAATCATATCTTTAGGGAGTTAAATATGCTAGTTGATAGCTTTCCTAACCATGGTCTTTCTATTAGCAAAGATAATTGTATCTTTCTTTCTCTACTAGATTTTTTGCTTGTAATTCCTTCATGGAGGATGTTTCTTTTATTGATAAGTCAATAATATCTTAATCTTGGTTTGGGATGTTTGCCAAACCCACCAGCAAAAAAAGTAAAAATATTATCAATATGTTCAATCCGGAATACTAAAATAATTACTATGGTCATTCTGTAATATAAATGCCTCATTAAACTAAACGTGGCATAAAATAGGATTTTGGTTACAACCTAATTTATTTTGTCAAGACATAAAATAGGATATAAGTATGTTTCCCTTTAATCTACACATAAAAATTGACAAATTAACTTATTTATGCACTCCAACATTATAAAAACTTAAACTCTACAACGATTTTGGGTATGAGTTCATACTATCTTGCATGCATTGTTCCTGTTTAATTACTTGCAATATACAAATGCATCTTTTTGGAACAAATATATCTAGAAGAGGAGAGCTAGTTAAAGCTGGCACTTGTAGAAGCAACCTTGTATCAAAGCTAGGATAATTAATTATTATCATGATACGTATGAAAGGACTAAGGTTGAAATTGAAAACTTGTACTTTAGGTTAAGCAGTGTTGTCAGATGGAAAATGATCTATTTTATTTCTTTCTACGGAAAAAAAAATCACATATAGCCCAAAAATTCCACGTGTACGAACTATGAAGGGAACACATAAAGCTACCCATTAGGCCAAAGCTGACCTTCTAGGGGATAGGGCAGTAAAAAAAATGACCTTCTAGGAGAACATACATGTCCTACAAGATTGATTTATGTTGCTTGTCATGCTTGATAAGTCACAAGCATATGTTTGTTGTCATGCTTGATATATAATCATATTTAAAATATGTCTTCATTTGCAAATAAATTGTGGTTCATTGAATTGATCCTCTATTACAACTACTCTGAAAATTGACATTGATTAGAAAGATTAATGAAGAAATAAATTCTTAATTGACTTGACAGAACTTTGGTGTTAGCTTTTTTCATTCTTTTGGTTTTGGTGAATTGTGTCAAGAAGCTAAGGGAAGTACCTGTGTAGTGCCTGAATGTTACTGTGGTGGATGAGGTTGGTGATTAACCTCTCTTTCTATTTTCTTGTCAACAAATATTATGATGAAACAACCATCATCCTCATTTCCATTTCCCTTATTTTCATCTTTTTGTAGTTTTCTTCTAAGCTTTTTTTCTTCTTCCTGTAAGAACTTTAATGTTTGGAGGAGGTGAGGACTTTAATCTGTTGAACTCAGCATCAATTTCTGTTTCAAATAGAGGATTGAATCCACACTAGTTACAGGGACTGATAGGAGTAGTGAAAGGAGGAGTAAAGAAAGGTGGAGAAGTAGTAGGTGTCATATATGGTGTCTCCACAACCTTTTCCACCAAAGCTTCACTAATATTAGAAACTAGAGATGAATGGAAACAAAATGTAAAACATCTTCTAGAGGCTTTATAGTTACCAAAAAAGTGGCACCAATGGAAGAAGCTCTTGCTTCAATGATTTCATGTTGAATACTATTTCAGTGTAAAGGACATCATCGGTGAAGAGATCATACTGCAAAACTTTTACTCCATTGATATCCCTAACCTACATTTAGCAAGTAAATCCTTGTGAATTTCTATAGATCATAAGACAAACATGTCTACCTCACTCTAGGGGAAGTAGTGATAACCTCAGTGGGAACATGAATAGGTTCTTTAGGGAATTTTTGTAGAGAAAGGCTAGGAACAGTTTTCAAAGCTTCTGGTGGGTGAGAAGTTTCCTACTTAAGTCGAAGCGCATGAGTAGCATGGGCCAACTCTGCGACTTCATGATGAGTAAGTTTTTCAGGATTATGCTAAATGGAATGATTGTCATCAATAACGACCAACATATATTGGATGTAAAATGGTTTTCACTCTTACACAGGTTTTCATACTAAAGATAAGTAATAAAGAAACTGCATTCCCATGGTAAGTTGATGAGGGTTGTTCAAGATGAATTTCTCTATTAGAGGAGAAAACCCAAATTTAGAACCCTCCTTTGCTATTTTAGATTTTAGGTGTTGAAGATGCTTCTGATACTTCAGTGGCTCAAAGGGATTCATATCATAAATCCATTGACCCTGCAAATACAAATCAAAACAATTATAAATCTCAATCAGAGAAGGACCCAGTGTTGTTCTCTCTCATAGAAAATTCAATTGTATTCATAGAAGCCTCAATGGCATCTATATGAAAACCTTCCTCTGCCAACTTTTTAAGTGTACTTGTGACTAGTTCTTCTACCTTATGAATATCATCTTCAAAAACACCCTTCATTCCAATGCAAAAATGAGGCTGGAGTAGTTCATCTTCAACCCCACCACCAACAATGGCATCACCCAGTCTACTTTCTAGCAATATTTTCCTCAGTGGTGAAGTAGAGGTGCCCAACAGAAGGTGATTCAAAAATCCTAGTGTTAGTTCAGTTTCCAGGTCTATGGGCTTATTAGAGAGCAACCAGTTAAGATAGACCATGTGCTTCTTCTTCAAATCACCGCCTTCACTAGCAGGATATGTGTCAACAATCTAGATTGGCTTTGAAAATAGTGTCTATGGTTCAACCCTTGATTCATCAGAGGCCAAACTAGAATCCCTTTGTCTAAATATTCTAGACAACAGAGGAGAGGATGAAGTAAGTGGTTAATTGCTACAAATCTGAACCCATAATAACTAGTTTGAGATATGTAGACCATAAACAAAACATGCAATCATGCCATTAATATTCTTTTAGTTAGTAGCAGAAATAAAAGTGTATAAAAAAAAGTGATAAAAATACAAAAATATAAGAATTCTTTATTATTCATATTTGAGAAAGACTGCAGGTGGGGAAGTTTGATATCTAATGTTTTTTGGAATGATGAATGATGTAGGTGGTCATTGATTTCTTTACTGGATTGTTGCTCTGTTTTTGGACCGTGCTGCTCATCATCACAGGTGCAAATGGTTTTTAGTAAACTTTTGATGTTGTTGTTTGTTACCAACATTTTAATTACTTGTTCATTGCCATTGATGACAATTGATATATGCTATACAAATTATGTTCATGATGAGTAAACCTTAGATTCCTGTTTGAGATTAAATATAATAATTCTTGCGGACAGTTTGCATTAATCATTTTATTGAATCTTGAATTGTTCGTTTGGACTGTTTGGGGAGACTCATATTTTTATGGTAGATTCATGCATTAAGGTTAAAATTATTTTGTCAAATTTAACAAAATAGACTTAACCTTGACGTATGAAGCTACCATAGAAAAATGTCTTCCTGAATAGGATAGGACCACACCTATAATGAAAAGTGAGATTTTCATGCATCAAATAACTTTGTGAGTATCACAAAGTTATTATTTAGATGGATCGAAGTTGGATGAATGAAAGTCGCATGAGCCCTGCATATGAGGAAGGCGTTGATTAGTTTTTGCAATTTGCTTTCGAAAGAAATCGACCGGATGAGGACGAAAAATATTTTTGTCCTTGCATAAATTGTTTGAACGGGAGACAACAAATACTAGACGAGTATTTGTTGTGTGATGGGATTAAGAAGAATTATACCACGTGGATACGACATGGTGAATTGATAGACATGCAAAGGGGGTCTCAATTTGAACCATTTGATGTAGAAATGGGAGATTGCTTAGAGGATATGATTCGTGATCTTGGACAAGAGTATTTTCAGCAAGCACATGCCCCTATATATGATACATTGCAAACTAATTCAAAGAAGCCTTTGTATCTAGGGTGCAAGAATTCCTTGATGTTATTGTCAACGGTGTTACAACTTGTTAATGTGAAGGCCAGATATGGGTGGAGTGACAAAAGCTTTAGTTCACTGCTTCAAGTAGTGCACGATATGCTTCCAGAGGAAAACACGTTGCCAAAAAGTTACTATTAAGCCAAAAAGATATTGTGTCCGATGGGTATGGAGTATCGGAAGATTTATGCTTGCCCTAATGACTGCATATTGTACACACATAATTTTCAAGACATGCACAAATGCCCTAGGTGTGAGGTATCACAATACAAAGTGAAGGATGATAACGAGTGTAGTAGTGGCGAAAACTCAAAGAAGGGCCCCCCAGTGAAGGTGTTGTGGTATCTTCGCATCATTCCATGGTTTAAGTGTCTATTTGCTAATGGAGATGATGCAAAAAACCTTACATGGCATGCAAATGGGAGAAATTGCAATGGAATGCTTCATCATCCGACTGATTCGTCGTAGTGGAAGAAGATTGATCATTTGTATCCGAATTTCAGCAAAGAGGCAAGAAATCTTAGGCTTGGACTAGCCATTAATGGAATGAATCCATATGGCAGTTTAAGCACTCAACACTGTTCGTGGCCAATTTTGCTAGTAATTTACAATTTGCCTCCTTGGTTGTGCATGAAGCGAAAATACATGATGTTATCTATGATGATATTGGGCCCAAGACAGCCTGGAAATGACATCGATGTCTATCTCAGTCCCTTGATTGAAGACTTGACAAAGTTGTGGGACGAGGGAGTTTTAGTGTTTGATGGGTTTCGAAATGAGACTTTTCATTTGCGTGCAATGCTATTTTGTACCATTAATGACTTTCCAACATATGGGAATTTGAGCAGTTATAGTGTTAAATGCCATCATGCATTCCCCATCTATAAAGAAGAAACAAGCTACATACAACTGAAACATGGTAGAAAAACAGTATACACTAGGCATCGACGGTTTCTGAAACCTCATCATCCTTACTGGCGATTGAAAAAGGCATTTAATGGAAGTCAAGAGCATGAAAGTGTGCTGATATTGTTAGCTGGTGACCAAGTCTTTTAGTAGGTTCAATACCTGAATACTATATTTGGAAAGACTCAAAAGAAGAAAAAAAGTAAGACTTGCATATAGAAGAAAAGGTCCATTTTGTTTGATCTTCCCTACTGGTCTGATCTAGATGTTAGACATTGTATTGATGTTATGCATGTAAAGAAAAATGTATGTGACAGTGTCATTGGGACAGTCTTTAATATTCAAGGCAAGACGAAAGATGGTTTGAATACTCATCAAGATCTAGTTGACATGGGTATAGGAGCATAATTACATCCAAGGTTTGATGGTAAAAAGGTATACTTGCTTCCAGCTTGTCATACTTTGTCCAGAAAGGAGAAGATGAGTTTTTGTTAGTGTTTGCACCGTGTCAAAGTCCCACAAGGATACTCTTCAAATATTAAGAGCCTTGTGCAATTGAAGGATCTTAAGTTGGTAGGCTTAAAGTCTCACGATTGCCACGTCTTGATGCAACAATTGTTAGTCGTGGCCATACGAGACATTTTGCCTAATAAAGTCAGGCTTGCCATAACTCGGCTTTGCTTTTTTTTCAATGCCATATGTAGCAAAGTCCTTGATCTTGTCAAGTTAGATGAGCCAGAAAACAAGGCCGTTATTATATTGTGTTACTTGGAGATGTATTTTCCTCTTGCTTTCTTCGACATCATGGTTCACTTAATTGTTCATCTGGTCAGAGAAATCAAATGTTATGGTCCATTTTATTTGCGACGGATGTACTCGGTTAAGCAATACATGAAGATCATAAAAACGTATACCAAGAATCTACACCGTCCGAAAGCATCTATTGTGGAAAGGTACATTACAGAAGAAGCCATTGAATTTTGTTTAGAGTACATTGAAAAAGCTAAACCTGTTGGCCTTCCCGAGTCTCGGCATGACAAAATAGTGGGAGGTAAGGGTTCAAAAGGACTGCATGTTATCACTCCAAGTGTAGAAGATTTGCAACAAGCTCATTTGTATGTATTGAATAACAATAATGAAGTTTTGCCATACATACTTCGCCACCAAGGTTTAGTGAAAGAAAGTAATCCAAAAATGTTAAAGAACAGGGTCTTGGAAGAGCATAATAAGACTTTCCTAGATTGGTTTAAAGATACAATCTTTGCTGATGATAATGCTTCTGAAACATTAAAAAGCTAGAAGATAGGCCTAAAAGAAATGTTATAACTTGGCAAGGATACAATATAAACAAGTATTCCTTTTACACAAAAGCATAAGATGAGAAAAGTACAGTGCAAAATAGTGGGGGTTACCCTAAGGGCTGAATCTTAACACTTCGCTAGTGTACATGATGACAATCCCTATGTAGCTTCCTTCCCTTACTTTGGTTTCATTGAAGAAATTTGGGGGCTTAACTATGTCAAATTTACTATCTGTGTTTTCAAATGTAAGTTGGTTGAAAACAATACCGGTGTGCGGACCAATGGTGTGCGGACCGATGATGTAAGATTTATGTAGGACCCTTTCATCATGGCCAAACAAGCTAAATAGGTATTTTATGTTCAAGACCCTTGTGATGAAAGGTGGTCAGTGGTTCTACACAAGAAAACAATTGGTGTTAATGTTGAAGATGATGATTCATACATTGATACTTATGTCAGTCCTTTGTCCATACAAATGTCGCCTAATGTCATCGTTGAAGAAGAAGAAGTTGATGACGTTCATGCTAATCATAATGATCATGATGAAGGAGAATTAATTAACATCGTCTAATGTAATTTTCTTATTATGAACTTGATTTCAGTCTATTCATTTAGATAAGTTATTTAGTTTTGTGATAATGCTAATTAACTAATGCTTTTTTTTACAGGCAAATGGTTACACCACCCAGCTCTCCTCATCCTCCTCATCCTCCTACTGCTGCAACATCTCATTCGGTGTTTACGTTGAAGCGGACAAGAAAAGCCACATGCTTAAGATCATTGGCGACTAGACCAGTTGGGGTAGAGAGACCCCGCGTCCCTGCTTCTATAAATTCAGATTTCAAAATCAGAAATTTGCAACTCTTCATTCCTCTCTTGAACCCTCGTTCCCATATCATATTTCTGCCATATGTTGCTCATTTCTTGTCCAAATCAAGTCCCACAAAGCCCAAAATTCTCCTTTTTTTCATTCTCTTTCACTTCAACCGATTGAAATTTCAAATAACTCCCTCAAATGGCGGAACCATCAAAAAAGCGCAAGGGTTCTTCGAGTCGAAGCCAATGGCACTCCGAGGCTCAGGAAACACAGATTCCCTCCTCCATTTCCTCTTCCTTGTTGTTCTCATCAGAAGAACAACGGATACGGTACACAAAAATTTTCTCCTCTCGTTCCATTATTGATCCTAAGTTCATAGACATGGATTTCTTTTCCAATAATAGTTTTGAATGCATTCAGGCATTTCAGAACTCAAATCTGATTCCTTTTATGTCTTTGAAATTTCCTATTTATTCTGAATTAGTTAAAGCTTTTTATTCTAACCTCGAAATTCAAGAAAACACTTTGATTTATGAGGTTTTTGGGATAAAAATGGTCATTGACCAATCCCTATTCTATGACTTGACCCAATTATCTAGTGAAGGTGTACCATTTGAAGGTACACTGAATGATGATTGGAAATTTGACTACTCTGCGCATGATGCCCGCCAGTTGGTTTTCACCAACTAAGCGGATATGACCGGAAGGCTTTTTGCCGGATCATTGGCTCTTGAAAGCCGTATCCTTCACTATCTTATTGTGCGTATTTTACTTCCAAGATCTTCAAACATTGCACAAGTTTCTAAAAAGATCTTATTGTCATGTGGGCTTTCATACTGGCCAACAAATTGATTGGGCACACTTAGTCCGATATTGCATGCATAAGGCATTGCGATTAAATGCTCCTTTACCATATCCACATCTAGTCACTCTTTTCCTTCAACACTTTAACATTCCTCTTGATTCTGAACCTTATGTTCCAATCAAGAGATCCTTCTTGATCGGTGCTGCTGTGATTGCATCTTTTGGTTACCACAAAGAGCGTGATGGCTCTTGGGTAAAAAGGGATGCTCAACCTAATGATGATGAAGGACACTTACCAGTAGGAGAGGATTCCTCTCTCCTTTGGAGTATTTTGGATAGGTTTGATGAACTTTAAACCTATGTTGGTGAAAGGTTTGATGCTTTGGAACAACAAGTGGACATGCAATTCGACGAGATGGACTCAAGGATCACCCAGGTTGAAGGAGATGTCAGTTACATCCGCACATGCTTTGATCTACCACCACCACCACCACCATCATCTTAGATTTTATTATTTTTTAGTATTATTAGTATTTTGATTTCAAGCCGTGTATTTGGCTATGTCTTAAAAACACTTACTAGTATTTTTCTTCCTGCATTAGTAGTTTTATTTGGTTATTATGAATGACTTTCTGGATTATATGACATTTTATGAAGTATTATATTTCTAAGTTTGATGAATGGTTAAGTTATCTTGTTTGATTGTTTTCTATTCTCTTGTATGATTAGTCATTTATGTATGGTTTTATATATCTTACGTACTTTGGCTTTTTGATGATGCCAAAGGGGGAGAGAAAATAGGGATTAAATCAAGAACTCATATAATTAAATAACTTAATTTCAAGTGAAGCTTAAACTCAAAAACAAAGGGGGAGAATATGGAGAAAAGTGAGTGATCAACTAGGAAAAAGAATGTGTATGTGTTTCTTGATTTCAGGGTTGTCACCATCAAAAAAGGGGAGATTGTAGAAGCAAGCTTCATGATAATGAATCAAGTAGTTTTGATGATGACAAAAAGCCCAAAAGAATGATTTCAAGATTGAGTCAACAAGTTCAAGATCAAGATTAATTTCAAGATTCATTAGAAGAAATCAAGAAGATTCAAGATTCAAGAGAAGTTTGATGATGACAAAATGCCCAAAAGAATGATTTCAAGATTGAGTCAACAAGTTCAAGATCAAGATTAGTTTCAAGATTCATTAGAAAAAATCAAGAAGATTCAAGATTCAAGAGAAGTTGATTTCAAGATTCAAGAAAAGACATCAAGAAGAAATCAAGAAGCAACAAATCAAGACTTCACAATGGGAAGTATTGAAAAGGATTTTTCAAAAACCAAACATAGCACAATTTTGTTTTATAAAAGAGTTTTCTCAAATTTTTCTAAGTTACCAGAGTATTTACTCTTTGTTAATCGATTACCAGTTTCCTGTAATCGATTACCAGTGATAAAATTTGATTTCAAAAAGTTTTTAACTGAATTTGCAATGTTCTAAATGATTTTTAAATGGTGTAATCTATTACAGTATATTTCTAATCGATTACCAGTGTATCTGAACGTTGAAATTCAAATTCAATTGTGAAGAGTCACATCTTTTCATAAAATGCATTGTGTAATCGATTACATGATTATGGTAATCGATTACCAGTGACAAGTTTTGAATAAAAGGTCAAGAGATGTAACTCTTGACATGATTTTCTCAAGGTTATAACTCTTCCAATGGATTTCTCGACCAGACATGAAGAGTCCATAAAAGCAAGACCTTGACTTGCATTCATAACAACTTCTTGAAAAACTTTTGAGAAATCTTTAAACCTTTACAACCTTGACGATTCTTTAAGAATTTTTTCCTACTCATCTTTCTTCTTATTCCTTTGCCAAAAAGCTTTCTAAGTTTTCTGTTTTCCAAACCTTGTTCTTCTGCAAGTGAAAATTCTATAGAAAACAAAAGTGTGTTATATCTTTTCATTCTTTTCTCCCTTTGCCAAAAAGAATTCAACAAGGACTAGTCGCCTGAATTCTTTTTGTGTCTCTCTTCTACATTTTCCAAAAGAACAAGGGACTAATTGCCCAAATTCTTTTGTGTCTCCCTTCTCCCTTTCCAAGGGAATTCAAAGGACTAACCGCCTGAGAATTATTTTGATTCTTCCCTTTCCCTTAAACAAAAGATTTCAAAGGACTAACCACCTGAGATATCTTTTGTTTCCCCTTACAAAGATTCAAAGGACTAACCGCCTGAGAATCCTTTGTCTTAACACATTGGAGGGTACATCCTTTGTGGTACAAGTAGAGGGTACATCTACTTGGGTTGTTGTAACTGAGAACAAGAGAGGGTACATCTCTTGTGGATCAATTCAAGTGGAGGGTACATCCACTTGGTTTTTCAAAGAGAACAAGGGAGGGTACTTCCCTTGTGGATCTTTGCATGTAAAGGATTTTACAAGGTTGAAAGAAATCTCAAGAACCGGTGGTTGATTGGGGACTGGATGTAGGCACGGGTTGTTGCCGAACCAGTATAAAATTCTTGTGTTTGTCTTTTTCTTCCATACACTTTTTAATTTTCGCTGTGTACTTTACTTTTATGCTTTACTTTTGTTTAAGTTACATAACTTAGTAGTAAAGCCTAATTGAATCGAGTAACATTAAGAAGGATAATTTTTAATTAGTCAAGGTACATTAATAATTAATTCAATCCCCCCCTTCTTAATTACTCCGAGGCCACTTGATCCAACATCATATACACTTTACCTATGAACTATGCAATACACACAACTACTAATTATTTTTAAAATCATTTTAACTCGTTGGGTTCCCACAGTAGATCCCATCACAATACTCGTTGCCTTTAAAGGTTTTTACAATTGTGTGATTGCACAGTTCATAGCTCACCGCTCAATACACACATCTCAATACACATCTATTTCACTATTAATCACAGGTTTAAATTATCATATACTCACAATTTGAATCACCATTTCATAATCTCAATATAACAATTTATACAAAAATTTTATCACAACATGGGGAGTAAAACCCCTCAATATAATTTCACACAATTATACCAAAATCAATTAATCAAAATCATAGATATATAAACAAAAATAAAAATACCAAGATCGCTCTAATTTATCAACTAATTTGCATCAAGACATCAATATTGTATTTATAATAATAAAGGAAAAATTATAATTTAATAAACATCCCAAAATAAACTCAATTTAATTTTCTAAGGATTCCTACACATGTTCATTCTAACCCCAAATGCGATAAACTCATCCCTTACCTCTAAGCGGGCTCATATGTCTTCCGATAGCGATAGTGGCATCTCTAGCAAGTTCTTGAGATTCCTCAATTTTTCCTCTGATTGCTCTGATAGGATTCCCAAACGTTAGAGAGAAGAAGGGATTGAAGCCTCTATTTTATATTGTCTTCATGCGATTCTCTTTGCTCTATTCATAGATATTATTTCGCAAATCCTAACCGTGAAGGTGTGTGGAATTTAATCACGAACCACATAATAAAATTTTACGAGAATCCAACGGTAATGAATCTGGGATCGTAGTTTTACCGAGACAGTTATGGGTTTCTGTGAGAAAATAAAAGGCTACAATGCGAAGTGAATTTCTCTCAGATCCAACATTATTTCAAAATTCCCAATGGTGTGAATGTTAGCAAATGAGTTCCAAATCTATTGCTCAAATTTCACAACGATCCAACGGTGAATGAGTCCGAGATCATCATATTTCTAAAATAGGTTTGGTGGTAAACGGGAAAATGAGAGGGTTTTGGGAGGAGGAGAGGGGAAAACGAAATTGAGAGAAAGAAGAGGCATCGTCAGTGTAAAAACTAACCTAACACGTCTCTATTTATAGCTAGGGTACTCATAGCCTATTATTTACTTTATTTTTTTAATTTTATCAGTTTATAAAAACAAACTCTATTTTAATCCCTATCAAATGAATAAATCAAATATATTTTTTTTTTCTTCAAACCATTATTTTAATACAACTATTTCCCTTTATTTATTTAATTATAAAACCTCATCATTTTCTAAAACTTTATTTTTTATTTTTTTATACTAAAAAACTTTTTTAATTTATTTACGAAAATTGGGATGTTACAGAGGAAGCTGCTCAATCTGGAAGAACTGACACCGTGATTAATCCTTCATTTCCCATCAGACGACATGTGAAGTGGAAGATTGCCCGCACCAAGAAAACTGGGCAAATGACATCTGAGGCAACAAAGGAAATTGCTGACAAGATTGTAAGTGACTTTCAATTGTTAATTGCAATTATTTATGTTTATTGTGTTGAATAAACCAATAAATGTGTTCCTTACAGGATTCGTTGGAGGAGCAGTCCTCGCAGGGTTCCTTTGTCGCCCATGGACGTTATGTTGTACTAACTACTGCCATTGGGCGACTAGAATACCCTGGTCATGTGTGTGTTGCTGGAGCCGGTGTGACGATCAAGCAATACTCTTTGTCCATGGCTCCCAGAAAAAGGAGAGTTGTGTTAATCTCTCAGGGAACGATTAAGACATGGGTGACTCAGAGAAATGCGGGTTATACATCGAAGAAAATCCTCCCCGCCTGGTTGCCCTAGGAAAACTTTATGAGGGGTCGACAACTGTTCACAACATCCCTTTGCGCCATTATCAAGTCAAGGTTGGTGTTGAGGAAGTTACAGATGCAGATGCTCCCATTCCTGTACCCACTGAAGAGGTTCAGTTAGTGGGACAAACACTTAATACCTTCGTTGCTTGGGAGACACATCTTGTAAAGCATTTATCAAAATAGGTATTTCACTGTCATTAAATGCTTTTTTTTCAATTTAATTGTTCATTATAATTAAATTATGTTAATTACCTATGTTGGATAAACAAGGAGTTGTGGGACTGGCAAAACCTGCAGATAGACCGGATCATGATGTCGATAATTCTCTATATCTGATGACACTGACCATCCCACAATTTTTTCTTAAGCCGCTGCAGGTTATGTGGGATGTTGCCGTGTTTGGGGTGTTTAATGATAATCTTCACTTGTACATAAAGCATGAAGATCTATTTGAAATAGCACATGGTGGTCAATGTCTCAGCATCTCTGTTATACAGTTGTGGATTCTGTAAATCAGTTTACATTATTGTTTATTACCTAACTTACTATTTTAAATTCATACATAATTTACTTTATTTTAACATCAATAGGCATATGACTGAGACAAGTATGTGAGCGGGGAATGCCGATGTGTATGGATTCCTCGAGCCACAATCCATATAGAGATCTGAACAATTGCAATTTGAATCAGAAAGTTATATTAAGAATTAGATGTGGAAATCAAAGACGAATGTGTAACTAGCAGCCTACTTGAATGGGTAAGTTAAGTTGACCAAATGAATTTAAGTAATGTATAATAGTATAATAACCTATATTGGTCTCCACTACAGTGAACATTGGCAAATGGTAGTCATTTTGCCTAAGGAAAATGTTGTCATCTGGTTTTGTTCGTTGCATAATAGGCCATACAACTACCTCAAAGGAATAATTAACTGGTTAGTGTTGTTTTTCAATACATTTGCATTAGCATTAGTCGGGAACATCAATATTTTAATTGTACAATATGCATCCATGTTTGTATTCAATAGTGCTTTGAAAGGACTTGACGATACTCCACAAAATAAATCCAAGCTTGCTGGTAGGTGAATTATTGTTAAAGTAAGTCATTTAAACAATGCTTCTAGTTATATTTAAATACTATGTAGACTAATTTGTACTTAACGTTGAATATCTAAATTTCATAATGTATTTAGTGTAATAAAAAAAAAGGAAGCACTGAGTGTGGGTATTACGTCATGCACTGGATGTCAACTATAATCTTAGGAAGTTTCAAGAATAATTGGGAAACGGTAATTGTTTAATTCAAACAAATTTCATTTTGTTATGATTGGTATTATATTATTAACTTATCCACAAAATAAATCCAAGGTTGCTGGTAGGTGAATTGTTGTTAAAGTAAGTCATTTAAACAATGCTTCTAGTTATATTTAAATACTGTGTAGACTAATTTGTACTTAATGTTGAATATCTAAATTTCATAATGTATTTAGAGTAATAAACAAAAAGGAAGCACTGTGTGTGGATATTACGTCATGCACTGGATGTCAACTATAATCTTAGGAAGTTTCAAGAATAATTGGGAAACGGTAATTGTTTAATTCAAACAAATTTCATTTTGTTATGATTGGTATTATATTATTAACTTATGTTTTATTATATCATGCAATATTTCAATGATGCTAGACCATTGGAACCAGAGAGATTGAAGGCGCTTTGTATCCAGCGGGCAAAGTATTATTTGAAAGTTAAAAATGAAACAATTAGTTTTTAGGCAATTTTGTAATTGTAGTTTAGTTACTTTACTTTTTTTACAATTCATGTCTCCTTAATATTGAATATTCTTTTAATTCATAGTAAATAGTAAATTTATGTTGGAATTTCTAGAAAAAACTGTTTCAAAATAGAATGAAAATTATATGTTGTGGTTCTACTTTTAAAATTTGCAAGTTAATTTTGAGGTTATTAAAAAACTAGACAACATATTAAAAAAATCTTAAAAAATAACATCGGTTTTAATAAATAAAAAAACCGATGTTATATTAACATCGATTCTTTAAAAAACCGATGTCAAGCTTCTTCAGCAACATCGATTTTTACCAAAACCGATGTTAATATAGAAATACATGTACAACGTCAGTTTTTAGTAAAAACCGATGTTGTCTGCATATATTAACATCGGTTGTGGTAAAAACAGATGTTGATATGCAGATATATTACTTTTTTTAATTATTATTATATAACATTGGATATTTAAATAACTGATGTTATAATTTTATATTAATATCGGTTTTGGAAAACCGATGTTAATGGTATTACTTTCTACATCGGTTAATAACCGATGTGGAAAGTCCTTAATAACCGATGTTGAAACCCTATTTTTTAGTAGTATTCAAATCTTGTGGGCAACCTACTATTTGAAAGTTAAAAATGAAACAATTAGTGTTTAAGTCATTTTAAAATTGTAGTTTAGTTAATTTACATTCTTTACAATCCATTTCACATATGCACATTAAATATTCTTTTAATTCATAGTACATTTTCAATTTTTATGGAATTTTGCTAAAATGTGTCTGAAAACAGACTAAAAATTACCTTATGTGGATCTGATTTTAAATTTGCAGGTTCATTTAGAATTAAAAAAATAAACAACATATTAAAAAAAATCAATAAACAACATCAGTTTTTCACAAAAAATCGATATTGATGTTCAACATCGATTTTTGTAAAAATCAATGTTAAGTTGGACTCATAACATCGGTTTCTAAAAAACTGATGTTGTTTAGCATAACAAAACATCGGTTTTTAGAAAACACCAATGGTGGGGAGTACAAAATTAACATCGTTTTTTTTCTTCTAAAAATCGATGTTGTATGTATATAATTAACATCGTTTTTTGTAAAAATCGATGTTGTAGGTATAACTTAACATCAGTTTTGATAAAAATCAATATTAATTTGTATAGATCTGACTATTTTTTTTTGTTATTTCATACTAGACAACATTGAATTTTAAAAAATCAATTTTTTCAATTTTTATGTTAACATTAGTTTTGGAAAACCGATATTAACGTTATTATTTTAAACGTCGGGACTTTCAACATCGATTAATAACCGATGTTGAAAGTCCTTAATAACTAATATTAAAATCCTATTTTCTAGTCGTGATTCTTGGTTGGAAAAAAGAAACCAATAAAAGATAAAAAGAAATAATTAAATTAAAATAGAGGAATAAATGTGTGAGATTCATGTAAAAATTTTAAATTTTCTTCTCTTTTTCTTCAAGTTTGATCTCAACCTAACTATGAGAAAGTTTATTTTACTATTTATTATTATTAGAAGTTACTTTTTAATTTTCAAAAATTATATATTCATCCTAAAAAAAGGTACTGTGAATATGTGTTTAAAGGTAAAAAAAAAAATTAACCGAAAAGAAAGAGGTTAGACCAAAGATTTGCTGAAAATTTCACTTTCGAAACCGCATAGGTTACAAGGTATAACTAACTGGAGATACTTGCTGATTTGGGGGAGAGAGTCTATGTAGGTCCCTTCTCTCTAGAAAAATTAACAGAAATCATTACATGTTATAAATATAACAACCTATAACAATAAGGATCTATTTGGTAGCATAAAAATATTGGGGCATAGAAAGGAAGACGAAGAAGTAGCATCAAGATTAAAAAATCTCTCTATCGTCTTTTAGCTTGAAATAAGGAGGAAGGGGTATAAAAAAGAGTGGTTGAGTCTCACGCCTTTTCATTTATTAACAAAATAGTGTGAGAATGATAAGTGAAAAGTGTTGTATTTAACATTTATTCAGAGTTGCTTTTATCAAAGCTCAAAACTACAGGAAAATAATGTAAACATGTAGTATTTACAGGGATTTAAAATCACCGGTAACGACTAAAATCTACAAAATAAAAATTGATCATATATTTGATTATCCCTTGCAACATAATCATTTATGTTGCTTGATTTCACCAGGGTTTAAAAACTTTGAAAAATGCAATTTGATAACATTTATAGGAGTTCAAAAAGTTGGTAATTGGTTATCCTTCATTTTATTTTATCTTCTTATTTTTACTCTTTTTTTTTACTTCTCTTAAATCACACAACTACTACTATTTCTATTTATAAGACATAATCAATAAATTCTTATTCTTTATTATAAAACTTCATTTCATCTCTTTTGTGTATTAATAATTTTTTTACTAAAATACTCTAAATTATCTCTTTCTCTCTCTTATGAAAATTGGAAAAGATGAATAGGTTCTAATAAAGTTAAGAATAATTTTGAAAAATATTATAAATTTAATGATAATAATTAAGTTCACTAACTTTCTCAATAAACGTAAATTAATTAATTATGACTTATATTTACAGATGAAAAAAAATAATATTTTTCATTCAATTTTCTTATTTTTCTCCCTCATTATTTTCACCAACTCTCTTTTGTTTCTCTATATCAAGCACAGAGTAAGAGATAAGAGAATCAAATAAAAAAGAAGGGCAAAGTCACAAAGATATATTCTTAAAACTTTAGCAACTTGCAAAGTTTAACTCTCTATGTATTGACTTAGGCATACAATTATACAAGAATAAATTAGGGTGTGTTTGGTTTGTATTTTTATTTTCTATTTTCATTTCCTGTTTTCATTTTCTGAAAACTATTTTCATTTTCAAAATATTAGAATTCTAAAAATATGTTTTCACTAACTTCTTGTTTTCTGTTTTTTGTCAAAGAAAGAGAGAAGCGTGTGAAGGAAAGGAAAGAAATGTATTTTTAGATTTGCTTAAAATTATATTCTTTGTCATTACGTTTTTATTTTACCCAAAATGAGGTTCCTATTTTCAACTGAAAACACTGAAAATAGGATTTTATTGTTTCCATTTTTTGATTCGTTTTGGAAAATATTGTTACTAAAAATGTTTTCAAAAATCCAACCAAACACATTTTCATCACCATTCAGTGAAAATAAAAACAGGAAATAACCAAACCAAACACCCCCTTATATTTTCATTTTTCATATATATATATATGTATGCCTTGAATTGATCTAAACATTAATGCTAAACCACATAGTGTGAGGATTAGTTACCCAAAAGTTGTTTCAACTAAATTAGAGGTTTCAAATTCAAGTTATGAGTATGTAACTACCTATGAATCATACCTAACTCAATCATAATGATCTCTTAGAATAAGGATGCACAAAATATGTTTGTATTAGGAGAAAGTGTATCCTACGTAGTAGTTACAATAAACCTAGAGTCAAATATCGTACCCAAATATCTAGTTGTATTCTCAAAATAATTTAATTTTGCAGTAACTGAATAGTTTTGTTTTAATCAACAGTTTGAAGAAAGATGTTCAATTATTCGCTAGAAATAAAATTTAAAGAGCAAACAGTTTACAAATCAAGAGATTAATAGATGGAAAAGTCTACAGTTATGATTTCAATCATGGAATGTAATTCCCAATTTCTTATTTGAATTGATTTCTTAATTACCATGCAATTGCCAACCTCTTCTTAAAATAGTCAACAAGTTCTAATAAAATGCTATTAATTCATTTTAACCGTTAAATCAAAAGAATATGAAAAATAAGATTCAGGGTGAATTGAAGTCCAGTCACTGCTAAAATATAGGTTTTTTAAGACGCACTAACTACGATGGTCATAAAGGAAACATCGTAGATGGAGACGTGGTGGCATTTTGGTAATTTTGTTAAAGTTTACAACGACGTTTCTTAAGAGAACCGCCTTCAATAATGATGATAAGTAGGACGACGACATTTATTTCAAGAGGTTATAACCACCGTCTTTGAATAACATTTTAAAATTTTCGCAAAAGGACTACTAATTTCGTGTAGCTACTGTGGGTCTCAGTCGCGAGCTCGAAACCTAGTCACCTTGCATGTCTGCTTCTTTCGTTCATCGTCTTCCAAGGTAGTTGTGTACTCCCTCAAAACCCTGTTACTCTGTTGATTTGAAAGGGTAACTAATTGCAAACCCTAGGTCCACCCCTATAAGCCATATTATAACAAAAATGAATATGTTTGCCCAAGTTCATCTCTCAATTAGGGGAGAATGCAGTCAAACTAAGTTAGCAATAAATGTAATTAGAAACTATCTTGTGATTAAATTTTATATATTTTAGTATAGAAAGAATCAAAATTAAATTCTAAGACCTCTCATATCTATCCCAATCCCTCTCCACTGCTTTAGGTTTATAAGTTAAATTTATCTCTTAAAAAATATTCAGTTTATCTTCTATTTTCTAGTTTCTACTGTTATCAATATTTATTAACAAGTTTATCTAAACTAACCTGGAAACTACACTTAAAGTCTTAACCCTATAAGCTATAATTGTTTGTTATAGTTCTTAGATATGTTATGAAAAACCCAGGCTCGAATAAGCCACAATTTATAGACATTTCCATTAGTGAAAGTAGATACCTATCCAAAGGCATGTGATCCTATTTCTGCACCTTATATTTGCCTGTTCTTTTGACTCAAAGTTACCAATTCTTAGATGTGCACTCTATAATTTCACTATGTCTGCTTTGAAACATTGTAGGCTTAATTGATTATGCATCTGTTAAGCTCATACATGTGCTTTGACTATTTATGGAACCTGTAATTAACATGTTTCTTTTTGACATTGCTTATGAAGATTTACCTTGTTAGCAGTTGCAAAGGTTGAAATTATTTGGTAGTTAGGGAGCTGGGGTTTTCCAAATCACTAACATAAATATGATCCTCATGTGCTAGTGGTAGTTAGGGACCTGGTAGTTAGAGACAGAGCCAAGTCTCTGCCGTTCAACATGGAAGTTTGTTGCACCATGTTATATGATGAACAACTAAGCCAAAGGGTTTTGCGTTGTTCTCAAATCTTGGTGGCAGTGCTATCACTGAAGGAAATCATATGGACTATATGAGTATATGGGCAAAATATTTATGCTGAACTTCAAGGGAAAAATGTTAGGTAGCTTTTGAGTATCACGCATTCGGTCATAGGTGTGTCGCATACTTTTGTAATGGTAATATTAACTTTTAAAAATCAAATAGCTTCCTCAACATGCGGATAATTCAGCATCAAACAATCAATTTGGACAGTTCACATCAAATATTTTCTTAGCTTTTTACCCTTTACCAATTTCTCTCTTTTTCAGCCTCTAAAGGACAACTGGGAAATTAATATGGAGATTAGTGGACTAGCTGAATAAACGTTAATAGTTAATGTGCTGATTAGGATGGGACATATGTTACTAAGTTAGTTGTACCTTCACATGTAGTTAGTATGTGAGGTTCATGGAAAGGATACAATCAATTTAGGTAGTTATATTCATTTTAAGAGTGAATGTCTTGGAGGCATATATGACTAACTCAATCCTTTTTTAAGTTTTTATATGTATATTTAACATGTATTTCAAATAAGTATTACTTTATTATGGGATAATGTTGTTTTCTGATTCATGTGTTGCTACTGAACTGAACACACTTGGCATTATTATTGTAGGATTTAGATTGATACCAAACTCCCTGTAGTTGGTGACCAAGCTGCTTATTTCAATGGTCTTCCACTGATTTATCTTTACATGTAATCTATTATGTGCTGATGATAATGGTGTAGCTAATTTTGTAGTCTCAAATCAATTTGAAAAGCTGAAAGAATTTGTATAATGTGTAGCTGACAACACACTCTGATACATCTTTCTAATTCCTTTTTATTTAATTAAATTCATGTGAGACCAAATTTGTGCACATATTTTTACCCAATAATAAGAAAAAATGTGTTGCTATCGTATGTCTGTGTTAGAAGTAAATGAAACCAGCTACAAATTACAAACCAACTACAAGAAATGAAAAGTAAAAGCTACAACAAACCAGCTACAAATTACAAACATCAATGTGGAAAATCAAATAAAAACATGTGGAAACAGCTTAAGATTTTATTTGTACCTCAAATTCTGCTATTAGTCATGATACACCAGAATCATGTAGTAAAAAATGTATGACAAGGGACAAAGAAATTTAATTCATTAGTTAGAAGTAAACATTCTAGAAAATCATGAAATGCTATAGCAAGACTAATTATGTATTTTTTCATTAGGGTTAAATATGATTTTAGACGTAAGAAAATTTATCAAAATTGGCTTTAGGCCTTAATTTACTTTTCCCTTGGGAGTCACTTTCAACCATAATGCTTCTCAAACCTCTAGAAATGGGTACTTAAACATGACTTGTATCACGATACACGTTTTATATAGTCATGTATTGGTAAAGATAAGACCGTAGTTGATCCAAGATGGAAATTAAGGTAAGATTCCAAGTCGCCCCTATGCTTGATATCCTCCCATTGAGGTTAGGATGCAACCAAGAGTGAAAATCAAGAACATATTTCTTAAACATTACAAAAAGCAAAATAAAAATTATAAATCACAATGTTTTGAGATCATTCATGATATTTCTAAATGGCGCAAGATATGTGTGTGAAATATAAATACATGGAGCAAATGAGCTGCATATGGAAAATGTGTATATGTCATGTTGTTCCCATAGCCACATATCATGCTACTATTCTAAAGTAAAAGATGTTTGACTCTGTAATGTTAAAATTTTAACTGCATAGGTTGTGATTCATTTCGAGTTTGCAATTGCCTCAAAAAAATTATTCAATTGTCTACGATGTTTTCTTCTAAGTCATTGTTTGGAGTTGGAGCAAATTAATAGAGTAGTGATCTCCTATTTATTTTGAACAGTTGTCTGCTGTGATGGTTGGACGTGTTTGTTAAAACCTTCATGTGTAGTCATTTAGGCCATTGTATTCTAAGTTTTTATTCCTTAACTACCTCTTTGTACTTTATTTCAGCCTAATACGTGTGGTTGGGCTTTATGTTATGGGATAAATTGTGTGGTTAGGAATTGTTATATGGAAAAAGTTATTTTATCGATTAAGGATTCCATATATAGTTGGACACATGATTTTTTTCTACTGTTATAGACCCATGAATGTTCCTAGTTTTGATTTTAAATTTTAATGGTGGTAGTAAGCATTATTTGGTACTTCAAGTCACATTTTTGTATTGCACTTCAATGAAATACTGGATTCATCCTAATTACCAAATAATTTTTTTTCTTATTCGGTTACTATAGTGATTTTGTGTGGTTGAATTGTCTTAACACAAAACTAACATAAATATAGAACATAGACGCTAATGTCAGTTTTTTTTTCAATCAGGATTGACAATTATAGTATGGTGCAGCATGCAACCTTTTTTGGTTCTTAGGCAACAATTCATATCTTAGGTATGTTCTATTATTACCAACCTTAAGGCAGAGTTCTTCATTAAGGTATGTAGAAACATGGAAAATTTTTTGTTTCTTCATACACCTTTTTGTTTCTTGACTTTTTTGTCACATGTTTTCTGTTTGTCTTCCACATGACCCACATGTGCTTCACATTTGTGACCCTCGAAGGTCATTCTCACAGTTGTGCTTGATGTCAACCTTGAAGTCGTCTCTCACTAAAGCTTAGCCTGGGTTGTGGCTCACTTGAAGCTTAGCCTAGGTCTCTGAGTTGAAGGTGTTCGAAGATACAGTGGACCACTTCATCTGTCAACTCCTTAAAAGGTATGAACCCTACCAGTGTTGATTCCAGTTTGTTGTTAGTCGAAAGCGTGTGCTTATGTTGTTTAGTTTTAGTTAACATGCTAATTGTTAGGGCAACTCCTGGTTTGTGAACATGGCCATTGAACACAAAATGTTGTAATTGAGTGATGAAAAAGGCAATTAAAACTCTTTAATAGGCTAACATATATAGTTGTAGTTGCTTATATGTGAATCTCAAATCGGAAACCTGTAACAATTATGAGTGGCTTCTTCACTTGATCACATTTGTGTCTTCTTCACTTGTTTCATTAATGAGAATCACCATACAAAAACTACCAAAAAAACCTTTTGTTCCATGGTCAAAATATAATGTTTGAAGCTATATTTATATAATAAAAATTTTAAAAATAGTATTAATAACCAGCAAGCAAACCAAACCTGTAATATATAATTTTCATGTTGCTTTGCATGTTCTCAGCATTAAAATTCAGCAACTCATTCACTCCATTGCTAGATTTCTTCTCTGATGAAGCCAAATTAGAATGTACAACCATAGTTATCTGCCTAGTCTAATGTGTTTCTATAAATAGAAACAGAATTGAATGATTTTGGGTAGAAATAATATAAACGAAATCATGCAATTGAATTCTTAATTCAATATCCAGAACCATTATGCTGAAGTTAGCAACAACTGGTTTCAAAGGAAAAGTTGGAGATGAACATGACTGACCACAAACTCTATGACTAGTAAGTGTTGACTAGTAGTAGAACTGAGTGGGAATTAGACTAGTTATTTTTTCTTGAAGTTGTCTCATGTCATGAAGTTATCTGTTTGGAAAACAAACAACACACTTAGCTTTCACTTTGCCTTGAATTCTCCAATTCTCCATTGCCTTTTTACTCTTTTGTTCTTCATCCCTAGAATTCTCCAATTCACTGATAAGTGTGTTGTTTGTCTTCTAATAAGGCCTACACACTAGAAGCAGCAACAGAGAGTAAAACAATCTTTGTTGTGCCATATTTAGTTAAGTTAAGATCAGAGGGAAGAGGAGTGAGGATGGGTTTGGCATGATCCATCTTAGCCTTTTCAAGTACATGTCAAATGTATGTAGCCTGAGATAACAACAAAGAACCATTATTGAAATGTTTTACTTCAATACCCACAAAATAATCCAAATTATGTTGTTGTTTAAAGGCAAAGACAACATGTAGTTTGGTAATTAATTTTTTAATAAGAACAGTACATGACCCTGTCATGGTAATATCATCAACATATATGCACACATAAAGTCAGTCAGAAATAATTTTGAACACTACAAGTGATGGATGACACTTGCTATTTCCTGATTAAGCTTTGAATTTTCGTCATTTAGCCCTGCAGTTTCATTTTCATGTACATGAGTGACTTGTTTTGAAGTTCCTGAATGACAATTTGAAGATGCTTTAATTTTATGATACTATCCTCCACTTCAGCTTTATCAGTTCCAGAACTTCCAACTGCTTCATGTGCCTGTTCTTCGAAAACCTTTATTTGGCCCTATAGTGTATGAGACACAAGTTCTTAAGCAACGCCTTCCTTCTCTGATAAGCGCCGTTCAATGTTTCCTTTTGAAATCTTCATTTTGACTTTCCAAAGAAGCCAATTTACAACCAAGTCCATAGGCCAAGGATGACCATGACAAACCACAAATACCTTCCCCACATTATGCAACAATATTTCTGTCTTTCATAAACATTTCATTGCTTCCAATTAAGACAGATAAAAAGCCAAAATATCACAGAATGGTGGTAGTGAACCACATTCACCGGTGTGGGAGTTTCAGGTTAGGGAAATGAAACACAATCCTTTTTCCTTTCATTTCCATATAGTGCAGTGACTGAAAAATAAGCTATCAGAATAGTTTTATTAAAACAAAAAAATAATGCAACCAATTTCATCTAGGGTTCAAACTTTCAGATCATATCTTATACTACTATTTTGAAATGAACATAATTAATTTTCCCTGAAACCAACACGCAAGCCTTAAAGACAAGACTGAACATAGAGAAGAACTTGAAAATTGAGGATGTTATAAACTCTGCACAATGCAACCAAGCTTGTGGAGACTAAATAAACATATTTATCAAAAAGGACTTAATTTACCCTGTTTGAACCATGAATAAATTGAAGTCAGACGGAATAGGCAGGACTCTGATGCATTTATTGTCAACCTTATGCTTGAAATCTTCTCTTCCTGCATGTACATTATACCCAAATATTGTTGAATCTTGTTTGTTGTGAGCCGAAAGCATGTTCTTATGTTAATTTGTTGTTAAGGTTAACATGTTAATTGTTAGGGCATCGCCTGAAAATGGAGAAGTAGTTCTTCTCATGAGGTTAACACTTCTTAAATTTTTATGTCATCATCTGACAAGTTCGAGAGGTAGTTCATGCACGAGAGCAATGTGTTCACAGTACTGAACTTAAGCATTCACTTCTGAAAATGACAATTGCATCCTTGATGGGCACAGATTCACTACCAGCAAGGGTTATAGGTCCATTTTGAATTCATTACTTAACACCTTTTTTAGAAAAGTCATCAACTTGTTCCAAATATTCCATATAGAACAAGCTATGAGGATTCTCATTTACTGCTTCCTGAAATCTTTGAAGAAAACTGCCCACAAGCTTTTCAGTTGCCCTTTTTTTTTTGGACTCCTCATGAGCTAAACACAAACAACTTTAACCAATGGAGACAAAGTTCTATGTAGAACAACTTGAAGAGCTATAATAGAAGAAATTTCAATTGTTCAAATGTATAGTAAGTCGGTCATGTAGTGACAGCATAACAAAGTCACAAATACTAGTACTAAGTGGCAGAACATCTAGCCTTCGATATCTAGGTTAATTTGGCAGCGAGGTGCTCCTTAGAAATAGGAGTACCTCTAACCGCTAAGTACTAACCTTTCAATACCAGCTTATGTTCCTAACATTCTGCACTGTTGGCCTCCACCATATAAGTTAAAGTTCCCACCCACCAAGCTTAGTGAGATTGAGGTCAGGTATCGTCAAAATTTATAGGAAACATTAGTTCAACCCCATAACTATGTAGATGCAGCACTCCACATAATTTAGCAACTATGATGTTACTATACATGCTAACCACATTATAGGGTATATGATGGAATTATATTCCTTTTTGTTTTTAACCATACAACAATATATCATTTATATTTTTGAAAAAAATTTCTTTGGTTGTAGGTAGTAGGTTGAGGCAAAAAGTTAGAAAGAAAATCCTTGTTTCACAAGCGTCCGACTTGACTTTGTTGTGTTTGGTTTGCCACTCCTCTGATCCCACTCGTACTACCTATTCACCGTATCTGTCTGGTATGTATTTCTTTCACTCCCACCACTGATAATTACATCGTTATTTATATATCAAATTTGGTTTCTATAAGCAATTATGTGCATTGTGAGTGAACCTTAGTTTCCCGTTTGAGATTCTATACAACGATTAATACGGATAGTTTGCATTAATCGCTGTATGGAATCTTGAATTGTCCATTTGGACAATTTTAGAAGACTAATTTTTTATACTAGATTAATATGTGTATGTTACTTGTGTTTTCTAAAATTTGTTAAAATTTTGGTATACTTCATTTCACTTGGTTCTTCGAGTGCATACTTGAATGTGGTGGATGAAGTCATGCCACCGCTTTCATCTTGTGTACTTGGAGACATAGGCGAAATGCTGCTGAAATTTCAACAAATTTAGAAAAGACAATTAACATGTACTATTCAATCTAGTATAAAAACAAGTCTTCTTGAATGGGATAGGGCCACACCTTTATTGAAAAAAGTGAGGTTTACATGCATGTTACATATGTTGATAAAGTACTAGTAATACAGCAAAGGGAAATCATGGACCGAAGTTGGATGCAAGCATCACACATCAGTGACGAGTATGAGAATGAAGTTGAACAATTCCTCCAATTTACTGAAATCAATGTACCATCTTTGCGGGGTAAATATTTTTGTCCTTGTGTGAAATGTGCAAATGGGAGACACCAGCCAATAAGTGAGATAAGATCACATCTTATATGTCACGGGATCATTCAAACTTACACTAAAGGGATATGGCATGGGGAATTGCTAGACAAGCCATCATCAGTCGCTCACACTAAGCCTGTGGATGTAGACATGGGAAACCGTATAGAAGAAATGATTTGTGATCTAGGGCAAGATGGATTTCAACAAGCACATGCCGCTTTGTATGAAAAAAATGGAAAATGATTTGAAGATGCCTTTGTATCCTGGGTGCATAACTTTCACAAGGTTGTCAACAGTATTTGCTTTGGTAAACTTGAAGGCACGATTTGGGTGGAGTGACAAAAGCTTCACTAAATTGCTTTTTCTATTGAGAAAACTGCTTCCTGAAGATAACACGTTGCCAAAGAGTCAACATGAGGCCAAGAAGATCTTATGTCCAGTGGGAATGGAGTACTAGAAAATCCATGCATGTCCAAATGATTGCATTTTGTATAGAAATGATTTTGCTGAAATGCACAATTGCCCTACATGTGGTCTGTCACGCTACAAGGCCAACAATGATGAATTCAGTCATGATGCAACCTCAAACAATAGTTGGCCAACAAAGGTCGGTTGGTATCTTCCAATAATACCAAGGTTTAAGTGTTTGTTTGCTAATGGAGATGATGCAAAACAATTGAGGTGGCATGTAGAAGGCAGAAAAAATGATGGATTGCTCCGACATCCAACTGATAGCCCCCAATGGAAAGAATTCGATCGTTTGCATCCTGATTTTGGGAATGAGCCAAGAAATATCAGGGTTGTTGTTGCTTCGGATGGAATGAATCCATTTGGTAATTTAAGCACGAATCACAATTCATGGCCTGTTTTGCTTATGATTTACAACCTCCCTCCTTGGTTATGCATGAAGCAAAAATACATAATGCTTTGCATGATGATATCGGGTCCAAGACAGCCAGGGAATGATATTGACGTCTATCTGGCTCCATTAATTGAAGAGTTGACAACATTATGGGAAGACGAGGTTGATGTCTGGGATGGTAATCTACAACAGACGTTTAGGTTGCGTGAAATGGTTTTTTGTACCATAAATGTCTATCCAACATATGGAAATTTAAGTGGTTATAGTGTGAAAGGCCATCACGCATGTCCTATATGTGATAAAAATACTATATTCTTACAACTAAAACATGGCAAGAAGATAGTATACACAAGGCACTGAAGATTCTTAAACTAGTATCATCCATATCGACGATTGAAGAAACCTTTTAATGGATCTCAAGAAAATGCAAGTACGCCAAAACCATTAGATGGCAAAGAAGTTTATGATCGCGTGAAGGACATCATAACTATCTTTGGAAAGACACAAAAGAAATCTGCAACCGAGATAAACACATGGAAGAAAAGGTCCATATTCTTTGATCTTCCATACTGGTCTGATCTTCATGTTAGACATTGAATAGACGTCATGCATGTGGAGAAAAATGTTTGTGATAGTTTAATTGGCACCCTCCTTAACATTAAAGGCAAAACAAAGGATGGTTTGAAGTCTCGTCAGGACTTGGTCGAAATGGGAATACAAGAGCAGTTGCATCCAATCTCACAAGGTTCCCAAACGTATCTACCCCCAACATGTCACATAATGTCAACAAACGAGAAGAGGAGTTTTTGTCATTGTTTGCGCATGCTGAAAGTTCCACAAGGATACTCTTCAAATATCAAGAGCCTTGTGTCCGTCAAGGATTTGAAATTGGTTGGCTTGAAATCTCATGATTGTCATGTACTAATGCAACAACTATTACCTGTCGCAATTCGGGGAATCTTTCCTGACAAAGTTCAGGTTGCCATAACATGTTTGTGCTTTGTTTTTAATGCTATATGTAGCAAAGTCATAGACCCAACAACATTAGATGAATTAGAGAATGAGGCTGCCGTTGTCTTTTATCAAATAGAAATGTATTTTCCTCCATCATTTTTCGACATAATGGTCCATTTAATTGTTCATCTAGTAAGGGAGATCCGAATGTGTGGTCCTATTTTCTTACGGTGGATGTATCCAATTAAGCGTTACATGAAAGTGTTAAAAGGGTATACAAAGAATCAACACCGACCAGTAGCTTCGATTGTCGAAAGGTATATGGCTAAAGAGTGTATCGAGTTTTGGTCCCAATACATTGAAGGTGGTAAAGCGGTGGGCCTTCCTGAAATTCGACATGGTCACACACCGGGGGGTAAGGGTACACGAGGTTTGAATGTTATCACAATGACTCGGCACGAGGTCTCACAAGCGCATCTGTATGTATTAAACAACACAGTTGAGGTCATTCCATACATAGATGCTCACATAAAAAAATTGATCGAAATGAACCCAAAAAATGAACATGATGAGGATTTTGCAAGAGCATAATAAAGCTTTCATTACCTGGTTCAGGGAAATAATATTTGCCAATGACGGTGTTTCAAAAACGTTAAGGTTGTTGGCTGTTGGTCCAAATCATAATGTAGCAACTTGGAAAGGGTATGATATCAACAATTATCCCTTCTACACCAAGTCTAAAGATGACAAAAGCTTAATGCAAAACAGTGGTGTGAGTGTTGATGCCGACTCTGATCACTTTTCTAGTGCATCAGACAATAATCCGATTCGAGCAACCATGCCTTACTTTGGAGTCAAGAAATCTAGGAGCTTGACTATACTAAATTTAGACTAGTTGTTTTTAAGCATAAGTGGGTCAATGGCAATACTGGTGTCCATCAAGATGAATTTGGATTTACCTTAGTAGACCTAAATAAGGTGGGTTATGTTGACAAACCTTTCATTATGGCACAAGAAGCAAGACAAGTGTTTTACGTCCAAGATCCTTGCGATTCAATATATTCAGTGGTTCTACAAGGCAGACAAAGTGGTTTTGATGACTCACTCGATCATTGCACAATTGACATTTGTGAAACACCACCTTTTTTCCACCAAAATGCCTTCTATCAATGACTCAGACTACGTCGATGACGTGCACGCAAATCGTAATGATCATGATGAAGGACTATGGAAAACAATGTGACTTGACTAATTTCTATGAAACTAATGTAAAATCCTCTTTCCTTTTATGTTGGCTAATTTATTATTATTCATGTTTCCAATTTCATTTGAATATGGTCTTTGTTTGTGATTGTTGTTAACATGTTAGTTTTTTTTACAGGGTCATGGGAACACCACCAACATCCCCTCCACAGTCAAATGTGCATTCAGAGGCAGCGTCTAGGAATACTAGACGATCAACACGTCTAAGGAGATTGACTTTTAGAAGGTTGGATCAGCCTAGACCAAATGTGAACAATGACGCTGCAACTGGACGAGGATCAGGCCCAAATAAAGAGATACTCCACAGCTATCTAGGGGTCATAGCTAGAGAAAAAAATTCCAATTATACATAACAGTTGGAAGGATGTACCGGACTCCCTAAAGGAGGTTGTATGGGATGACATTTTGGTAAGTTTTGTCATGCTGAAGTATATGGTTAAAAAGATTTAAATGTTTTAAATTATGCATATATTACTAAACAAATTGTCCTATAGGCGAAATTTGATATCCCAGAAGCCCTTAATGCAAAGAAGAAGCTTATGTCCTGTGTCGCCAGGAGATGGAGGCAGTTTAAATCATCCCTCACCACAAAATTTGTGTATAGTAATTCTGAGGGGGAACAACAAGAAGATCCTTCACTGAAATATGGCCTAGATCTACAAACATGGGAGGAATTTGCGGCAACCCGCAAAACCCCTAACTGGCAGGTTAGATGTTAATATTTTTTAATTTTAATACTCTCTTGTAATTATAAAGGCAATTAAATTTTATTCATACGACAACTATATGGTACTCCATAGGGAATCAAAAAGAAGATGCAAGAAATCCAAAAATTCAATGTGTCCACATATACTTTCCCATGGTGGATATGATTTGCTAGAAAATAAGTTGTTAGACGAGAAAATAAAGGAAAAATGATGCAATGATGATTGAAGATCCACAACTAATTAAGGACCCCCCATCTCCCATTAAAAGACACGTCAAGTGGAAGATGGCATGCACTAAGTGATATGGGCAAATGACATCTTAAGCGGCACAAGAAATATCTGATAAAATTTTCAGTTGCTAGTTCAAATTTAATTACAATAATTTTAATTTTTTGCTTAATTGGTTATTTGTGTTTGACTTAAAATTACTATTAATTTGATATTGTCAAGATTATATGTAACTTGAACGATGTGAATTTTGTGCTTTGTGTAGGACTCATTGGAAGAACAAATGACACAAGGTTTGTTTGTCCCCCAAGGTCGTGACGACATACTTAACACAGCCATAGGGAGACCAGATCATGGAGGTCGTGTTCCTGCAACTGGGTCTGAGGTGACAATTAGTCAATATTATGGGAGGAGATCACATGCCTCCACTACGTCATCCATATCCATCTCCCAAGAACAGATGGCTAAGATAATAAGAAGCATTAGGGAACAAGTCAAGAATGAGATTGAAGAAGAAAAGAGGCGAAGTATAGAGATATGGAAAAAGGAGTTGAAGGACGCCATTATTATTGAGATGTTGCAAAAGGGATCGCAGGTCACACAACCTACTCACGTGGATATAAATTTGTTAGGTGCACGTGTGCGCACTAAGGAAAGCAATGCTGAAATTTGTGTGAACCGGTCTGGGGAAGAACAAGTTCTTGATGTCTCACCGACTATGGGGTTGTATGTTCAACGTCAAGATTCTACCCAGCTAGTGGCGTTGGGAAAAATATATCATAGAGCCTCTACCATACATTGTGTGGTGTATGCAGATGATGTTGTAAGGGTTAGCATTCATAAAGTAATTGACGGTGAAGCTGAAGTCCTGTTCTCGACATCCGAAATTAAGTATGTCAGGCAGGCCCTTAACACATTTATTGCATGGCCAACACCTCTTGTAAAATTGGTATCAGATGAGGTAGTATTCTAACATGTTTTGCAACGGAATACCTTTTTACATGTATATACAAATGTTTTTAACATTTCTGTAATTCATATTTTTTTGCATCATAAAGGATTCAACCATTAGTCTAAAAAAAGTCACTGAACCTGTTGATGGGGTCAAATATGTTTATGTGCATGACCCTTTGCGTGAGTTGATTAAGTGTCTGGTTGACATTTATGACAACCTTGTTCAATTTGTGTGGGATGGTAGTAAATTTGGGATTCCAAATGTAGAGTCAACCTTGTTCTTAACATATGCTGATGTCAACGAAATAACAACAGGGGACAAATGGTTGAACATAGCCATACTTAAGTTGTGGACCATGTAAGTAAAATTCATTTGTGACTGTTAAAGCCATATTGCATTGCCATATACCTGATGTTGAGTTATTTGACCAAATCTGCAAATTAGGTATATGGATGAGTGGAGTAATAGCTTGGGTCATGGATTGCTATATGGATTCCTTGAGCCTCAATCAATACACAATGTAAAAGACCGACATGGGCAATGTGAAGAATATATTGAAAATTGGCTTAAGGAATCGCAGTGACAAGTGTACTTAGGAGCTTATCTGAATCAGTAAGTAAAATATATATAGCCTATCATGCAACAAATTTTGTGTTCATTAACTGTATCTATTGTGTCAATTGCAAGGGCCATTGGCAACTGATTGTTTTGTGTCCTACAAACTATCAGGGAGTCTGGTTTTGTTCGATGCGTAAAAGGCCTAATGTTCATACCAAAACTGCAATTAACAAGTTAAGTAATATATTTGAAGTCGTTCAACATTTTTTTTAGATGGAAACATACATTGCCACCTTATATATGTGTAAATTATATTTAATCTTGCAATGCAGTGCATTTAAGGCATTAAAGACGACTCATGATGGAAAACATCCTCAAAGTACACCCGTGTGGATTGAAGTTAAGGTTAGTCCGAGTTGAAACCATGTTTGCAAATGAAAATGTTATTAAACTTGTTAATACAAACATTCAATTATTTTTCTCATTTCATGTAGAGTCACGTTCAACGAGGAGGCTACGAGTGTGGGTATTATGTGATGCACTAGATGTGGAACATAATCGGCGCAGGGTTGAAGACTGATTGGAGTCTAGTAAATTGTCTATTCCCATAACATTGACGGCAAATGCTCATATTTTATTTCATTTTAACTGGAAATGATAAATTGTTTCTTTGTCACAATGTGTAGTGGTTCGGTGATGCCACGCCACATGACACGAAGATGATGACAACATTACATAAAAAATGGGCAGAATATTTTTTTAAAGTTAGAAACTCCCAATGTACAAAGCAGTAATTAGATGAGATGCGAACATCCACTTTGTGTTTTTCATGTATTTGTTTTAAGTTTTATAAACACTTTTGCTACTCTAATGATTAATATTTGGCAATCAACTGATAAATCATTTCAAAGTAGTGAATCTTACCTTCTGCCTTCACTTCTGGTTTCATTTTTTATTTTAGCCAATATTCTCAAAGTTTCACATATTTGCTTAGTGGTGTAGAATATGGTCAATTTGAATATTTATACCTTTTAAGTTAGTATTGATATTGCTTTTAGAGTGTGAATGTGATGATGAGTACCGAGTTAGCGGCATTATGGTCAACAAAAGCTTCGAAGAAAACAAGCAGCTATATGTTTGGAGCTTTGTGTTGTGTAAGTGTGAAGATATCATTCCAAAGTAAAACTTGTTTTCTTTTTACTTTAACTTGTTTGTATAGCTAGTTGTCAAGTTCCAGATTAGCCTATGCTGAATAAAATGGATTTTATTTTGTTTTGCAGCTGGTCCCAACTCTTGGCAACTCTTCCTCTTCCAAATGTAAGAATATCCATACTTTGTCATTTTTTCAGTAGCTACTGCACAACTGATGTTTCACCACATGCTAGTATGCAATAATTAGTTTGCACGTGTACTATATAGTATTAGTATAATCCATTTGTTTAAACCACCTGTGTTGCATATACCAAATCCTATCATCTTATGGCTTTGATGTCTAGAGCATTGGATGGTAAAAACTCATCATCACTGAACTTGAAGGAGACAAAGCTGAGGCTTGGCCTCCTTGGTTGCGAGTCCCTAGAGAGAAAATCAGGTTATGCACTTTGTCTTTAATCTAACTTTTGTAAAGTATCTGACCCAAGTTTGATGGTTTAATAGTTGCTAGGGGGAACTTCTATATTACTTTACTAGTTATTAGGTTATTGTTTTCTGTCCTTTTCTTTTTCAACTCAAATTGCATATAGTTTAGAGGAATTTATTGTTTTTAGTTGAGTGGCAAATATCATATTAAGTCAAAGTATAAATAGTTAATAAATTCCACCATATATGGGTTCTTGTTGAAGTCTGACTTTGACTTAATTAAGCAAAAGAATATGAATGAAATAGTTTTGTTGTGTTCATAGCCTAATGAAAATCAATAAATTAACCTCTGTGTCAAGAGAAAGTGTCTTCGGGGAGCCAAAGCGTATGTCTGATCTGGTTGGCACATTGTTCTGTACTTTTAATTTTACCTGAGAATGAACCTAAGGAGTGCATCTTGCTTGGAAATTCAAGATATATGACTTACAAACGTTTCCTGAAAGGAAAACAGGAGATGACCTGGGGTAACTGGTTTAGTCAATCTCATATAGGAGTCATTCATGTTCAAGACCGAAAAATTGCAGTCATATTTGGATGTTGGGGCTGGTCAAATTCCTCAATTGTTTCTAGTAATTTGTTAATTATCAACACTTGTATTTCCAAAATTTAGTTTAGATTCCTTGAGTCAAAATTTCAATGTAAAGTTCATCATCAGAAGGTTATAATAGTATGATATATTACTTTCCAGTTTATTATATCTGGCAATTCATCATAATAATGAAAAGTTGTAGAACAGTCGAGCTCATATATTGTGACATAATGGTTGATGGGTATATATTGTCCTTAACATTAAGGTGAATTTTGTTATGGAAAATTTCCTTTCAAATGTATTACTTAGAGTTTCTATGCTTTCATACATAATACGGTTATGCTTTATAGTTAATTTAGGAGCATTGAGTTTCATATTGGAAATCTAGGTTCAATTCTTGTTGGGTGGCTTTCATTTATTAATGATGGCCAAGAGAAATGCTCCTTCCAATTATGCTTAGCTTCCACTCTCAAAATGCTTTGTACTGGGACTCTTTTTACTTTCATGAGAAAATTTTAGGTTGGATGGAATTTAGAGTTAGTATAAGAGTTAATATGCCTTATATTCCTATGTTGGTGTTACATATGGCCTCAGAGACTTTGGTTTGGTGTTACATATGTTCATAAACTCATTCATTAGCCTACATGTATATGATCGATGCAATTGGTTTGCACCACTATTGAATGTGCCATAAACAGTTTCACAAACACTGTCTATTATCTTTGTTGTTCAGCGTGTGGCTTGCTTATTGAAAAAGGTTACTCAAGAGATTGAGCGACACATGTCAACTCAAGCAGAACATTTGCAAACTATATGTTATGTTCATTACATTATTATTTTCAAAATCTAGTTACTTAGTTACTTTTAGTTTCTCAATCATTTTTTTCATATCACTTTCTTATCCTATGACTTCAGCTAAACAATCTTTTCAAGGCTCGGGAAGAAAAATGCCAATCGAGAATAAGAGTACTCGAGGCACTTGCATTTGGAACTATAGATGAGAGTGAGGTATCACAAATAGTTTTGTCTAGTTATTTTGCTAAAAGTATACCAATTTTATATACCTTCAAATTTTCCATATTGGTACGAGATTTCTATTTGTAACAAATATGTACTAGCCAGTTTTAGCAGTTGAAGGTAATGGTTTCTAGATTTGCACAATAAACAGCGTATTGATACACTTTTAATTGAATTATGTTGAAGCTATTTGGGTTTTGGGCTCTCTATCCATTCAATACAGGGTGAGAAGATCAAAGAGAAAGTAAAGAAGGTAGATGAGAATGAAGTTTTTAGGTTGATAAAAGAGCAGGAGGACAAAAATTTGGAAATTTCGACTTTCAAGGTAGAACTGGTAACAACCAAAAGAACATATGAAGTACAATTCTCACAAATGGAAGAAGAAGCTAAGAGTTTTAAAGCATCATTGACATGGAAGGTCCAAGAATATGAGCAGCAATTGGAAGAATTAAGAAATGAGGTAAAGGTTTCTTACTTTGCACAAACAACAATATATTGGTACACTATGAGGGAAAAGACAAGACCAAGAGGTTTTAGTTAATCAAAATATAATTTCACCTTGGTAATTTTTGCTGAAACTTTTATCGCTCATATACTTGACATAAAACTCTAATTCTAATTGGAAAATAGCACTAAAAACATTTAAGTTTTATCCTTTGAGAAATTAGTTTAATGTTATATGTATTATCAAATATTTGGCCCTTCAATACAGGCTGAAAAGATCAACGAGGAAGTAAAAACGACAGATGAAGAGGAATCTATTAAATTCATGAAAGAATAGGAGGAAAAAAAATTGGAAATTTCATCATTAAAGCAATGTTCACAGTTGGAAGAAGACGCTAAAGATGCTAAAGCAGAATTGACACAGAAGGCCCAAGAATATGAGAATCAATTGGAAGCATTAGGGAATAATGTAATTGTTTCTTTACCTTGACGACCACTTGCTAATAGTTAGTTTTTTTAACCAATCGATCAACATTGAAACTTGTATTTGCTAAATCTAAAAATTTGGAATTTGACATCTATGTTGTTTCACTTGGCTAGAAAGAACCTAAGCTGCTTCTTTTTTAGCCACTATCTTTGTTTTCTATATATGTTACATCTAAATTCATTGGTACTGCATAATTTGTTGATATAGGGCCTGCCAAGTTGTGTTTTTATGTCAAAATGTGGTTGGAGTTTACTTAGTTTGCTACACAAGGTTAAGAGGCAAGTGTGAACATAAAAGTCAAGTTTGGAAGATATATGCATTATCCTGCCTATTGCTCAAAAGTCAAGTTTGGTACTGCATAATTTGCTAATATAGGGTTTGTCAAGTTGTGTTTTAATGTCAAAATGTGGTTGGGGTTGTTAGTTTGTTGCACAAGGTTAACAGTCAAGTGTGAACCCTTGTGCTAGCTGTCCAAATTAGTTTTTGTGTGTAAAATGGCCTTATGAGCTGCATTAACATATCAATACCCATGTCATGCAAGAGTTCATATTTTCAGCCATGGCTTGCAGCAAAGATTTTTTATACACTAACAGTGTAAAGATTTTTTATACTATCATCCTATCATAGATTGCCATGTATGATAAGTTTATTGACTTTGATAATAACTATCTTAAAAGTCATATCTATTATTTTTTATTGGTTAATCTTTACACTAACAATGCACGAAAACCCATTGATTTATACAGAAAAAAAATATAAAAGAATATTTAAGGGATCATTTAAATTTTCAGGACAAAAGCATAAATGTACTTGAATGGTTTGCTAGGCAAAAGATTGCAGTTGAAGCAGTTCATGGCTTCAGATACCAAAATTCTCAGGTTTGAAATTTTAGAATTCAATTTTCTTAATCTATTGTAATTAATATTAAAATTAAATTTAATAATTAATATTTAAATGATAGATTAAATATAAATAATACATAAACCTCTTATTTTTATTTAATCTATCATTTAAATATTTATTTATTAAATAAATTTTACCATTAATATTAATTACAATCATGCTACTATATATTATTTTTAATTATTTATATTTTTTCTGATGGGATATCAACCAAAAAAATATAAATAATTAAAAATAATATTTAATTCAAGGACGACATCGTCTTTGAGAGTATGCATTATAAGACGATACTTACATCAGCAACGTCTTAGAATGCCTACTTTCAAAGACATTAATGAGGTAAGCACCGTTTTAGAATGCATACTTTCAAAGACGGTGCTTACCTCTGCAACATCTTTGAAAGTAGACATTCTAAGACGTTGTTAACGTAACTACCGTCTTTGAACGTCAGTTTTCTAAGACGGTGTTTACCTCAACAACATCTTTGAAAGTAGACATTCAAAGATGGTACTTACGTCACCACCGTCTTCGAATGCCTATTTTTAAAGACGTTGCTGATGTAAGTACTGTATTTGAAAGTTGCTCACTTTCAAAAATGATGTTTTGCGATCCGTCGTTGAAATTTTTAAGCTTCAACGACATCATATTTTACGACGATCGAAAAACGTCATTGTATCCCCTATTTGACCGTCATAGAAGCACTTTTTTCTAGCCGTGAGTAATCTCCTATCTATATATAATATATAAAAAATAATAATATATACTTGCTTAATTTGTATAATATGTTTCTTTTAGAAATTCTTATGAAATAAGGACCACCTGCGAGTACTGTGAAACCTATACTACAAGTTACAGTCATTAGTTCTATATCAATGATTAAAAAATTACTTCCCTCCATTATATTATTAGAAAAAACAAGACTTTCCCCATGTGAGGATTAGTTTCTTCTCTTAAAATGGGTATAAGTAGCCATTGAACTTATTGTAACGGGTGTGGTCTGGTGAAACAGTAGAAGTCGGCACCGTAAAGGCAAGCTTCTGTTAACGAAAAAGCAAGCAACTTTAAGGAACACAATGATGAAGCAAAAGTACACCAACAAAATTTTAAAAAAAAAGTGACGCAGTAAATATAATTCTAAAATTTTAGGTAACATCATCTTAACATTTTTTTCGTATTAAATGGCAAAAATATTAAATGAAGAGATTATTAATCCCGTAGCAATTGTCAAGTGAAATTAGATTATGACCTCAGACGAACTTTATCTCTAATGTTAGAGGTTGGAATCTTGAAGTTGCTATTGTGGGGAGAGTTTAACCTAACCACTCCTTTCTCATTAATTTTACAACCTATAGCTATGTTTGAATTAGTCAATAGTGATGAAATGGAGCACGATAAATTAAAATTCTTTTACGTTATGTTAAGTGAAATTTTTTTAGATAGCTAGACTTGGAATCAATTACCACTTATGAGTTCTTATTATTCAAAACAATTTTTTAAGTAATGTTGTGATTTCAACTTATGACAAAAAACAATTTAAAATATAAATTCAATTGTCATCGGGTTCTAGTTAATGTGTCTGTACGTAAAAAAAAGATTCTAATTAGTGTGTAAGATATTCAATTCGGTTTATAAAATTTAAATGAGTTTTTTTTAAGGAATAAAGTTATATCATTTCATTAAATATAAGACATAATATAATTTGGAATGTGGTTGTAAACTTTAATTTGGAGCGAACATTCAATTTAAATGCTCTAGCCAATAGGTAATTCAATTTAAATGCTCTAGCCAATAGGTAAGCAGTATGATTGACTTGTCTCCCTACAAAACTCACCAAGAAGTTTGAAATAGATTTTGAATTACATTCTTACATCTTAACAAGATATCATGAAAAAAATGAGGATCCAGTGGTGAAAGGAGAGAAGGTATCAACTACTGTTTTAAAATCGAGTTATTGTTTTGAACAAGTATATATATGAAGACTTTGTAAACACAAAATCCGACTAAAAAAGTATTTAAAATGAAATTTGAACAAATTTAAAGAATAAAAATTATAAATATTTCAAATATCAAAATTTTATAAACTATATTATTTTTTTTATTTTTTTTTTTCATTCCAATGACATTCTTTTATTTCATGTAGTGAAAATTTAAAAATAATTAAAAACTTTAACTTGAAAATAGATTAAGAATTTATAATAAATAAAAAATTTAAAATAAATAAAAATATGTGAGAATTTTTCAATGATGAAGAAGTCAGTAAAACACACAAATATAGAAATCAATGAAAAAAAATATAAAAGATGTTATTTTTAGTTGAGGTTCGAAGAGAAAACTATTATATGATGAGCAATCTTCATGTAAATTGTAAAAATCCTCTCCCTACTAACTTATTTAAAGTTACATTTTTCAAATCTTGTTTTCTTATTTTTATTTTTTTAGAGCTTTTCAAAAAAGAGTTTGACTCAATTTTTTGTTGGGCTAAATATACTATAAGAAAATGAAAATAAATTCTGTTGATGGTATCAAATACTATCATATTCTTTTTTCTCTTTATAAATAATATCATATTCTTGATATATTAATTTTAAGATCACAAATAATTTATACCTAACATTCACGATACAATGATAGTTTGTGTTTAAAAGACATTTTTTTTATTCACCGTTAGTGTATATAATTTATATTTACTAAAAAGAAATATATCTAATATCCTTTAATTTGTGAACTTTTTTGGTCCTAGATGAAAGTTCATAAATGTCCCCCAATCACTAGCCAGAGACTAATTCCGCTTGTGGTATGTAATTATCGTTGTTCGAAGGAAATTTTGCACATAGAGATAATCGAATACAGATTATCTTGCTAAATAAATTATTTTTTTACATGTGAACATAACAAAACCTAACACAACTGCATCAACACTTGGTATAAAATATAAAAAAAATAATATTTAATTTAAGAAAAAATGAAAAACTTTTACATTTTACAATATTATTGTTAACAAATTGGCAAGTGTATCAATTTTATCACAAGTAGTAAAGATTAAAATGGAAGACCGAGTGTTGAGTTCACATGAACTTTGTTTGCACTTGCATTGGTAAATATCCAATTTGTAAGTAATAGAAGAAGTAGAAGAGGAAGGAAATTGTAATTGTGAAATTTGACAGTAAAAAGGGCAAAAGAAAAAGATAACAAGAAAATTAAACAATAGCTTAAATGCAAAAGATGAGTTCAGAATGTGATAATGTTGGGGCCTAGCATGCCTAACTACCCTTGATGCAATATTAATATTTTTCTCAATTAACTGCTTTTCCAATTTCCACCCACATCTACTAATATGTTCAACCCTGATCCCTCACAATGAAGAGCCTAATTTATGTATTCTCTCTCCCAAATCCCTTTGCAAGGATGGAATCATAGACAACATTAAGTATAAAGATGTATGCAGAGGCACAACAAAGTCACTCTATCCCTAGCAATGCAATGTTGAGATGTCATTTCCTAGTCCTTTAGACATTACCATTTCCCAATGAATAACCCCTAAAAATATAAAACAGATGCATGGATGGCCAAACCACACAATAACAATGAAAAGCAGTTACATTACAAGGGGCTTTGGCTGTTAGGCTCCAACTGAGGGGGTTTAGCCTCTCATAGCCATGAGAGGTTTTACACTTCAAAGGCTAATAGAAGAAAGGGATGGGTGACTAGTAACAAGAAAAAGGGGAATAGCTAAGAAAGAGGGTTTCCCCTAAGGGATAGACCCAGGCTTTGGATAGCTCTGAGATTTTGTGTGTCTTTCCCTTTTGTTTCCTTCTTCTTATATAGGCATTAGGTAGTTTAATTTTCACGCTGACTTCGTGCTTAGCGCGGGCTTTCGCGCTAAGTGTGTTTTTGGGCTTCATTGTTGGCTTTTCCATGTGCTAAGCCTGAGCTATGCGCTAAGCGCGGGCACGTGCTAAGCCTGGGTGGTGCTCTAAGCAAGTTGGCCACTTCTTCAACTTTTCTTCACGACTTTTTTTCTTCCAGTTTTTGCATCAATTTTTCCTCTAAAAGACTTGAAATCTTCTTCTTTTGAATTTTGCTAATAAAAAATAGCAAAGATAGTAATTTCTTCATTATTACACTAAAAACAATAATAAAGTAAAGAAATTACACCCACTTATTAATCCAAATGGACTATCAAATTAGCTTATATTTCGGAGTTATCAAACTCTCCCAAATTGACAACTTTTGAATGTATCAACACATGAGATAACAACAAAACGTTTCCAAACCTTTCACTGACTGATCCTGAGCTTGCATTTGTCTTGATCTTGTGATGGAAGCATGAAGGAATACACATGTCGGTGAAAAAGGTTAGCAAGTAAAAACTTCATCAAGGTAGAGTTAGCACACTTCATTCCTTACAAGGTTAGTGTTTCCCTCAACGCACAAGTGTCTCAGCTAAAAGTGTTTTTAATCTAACAACTGAAAATAATATTCCCAACTTTGCACTTCATCTGAGTTAATGTAATCATACACACGTATTGTGGATCACTAAGGACTTTTTAGGCTTGTAACGTAGACGGGCTAACAAGGAACTCATGGTTTTTCTTTTGATTCAAAATTAGGTTCTAAGAGAGCACCTACCTGATAACCCATGATTTATATTTCACAGCCCCCAACTTTCCTACCTTTTATTCCAAGTAGCACACAAATTTTATTTAGCACTTAGTTGCTATCAGCTCTTTATTTGAAACAATTTTTTTTCAATTTCTTTTTTTAGAAATTGAACTGGTGCTGTAGCAACTTATCACACTTTACATTTGAGTGTGTGTTGTTGGTGATGTTCTTGAAACAAAATTTTTCACCTAACCAAAATTCCAACTAGCCCAAATTAAGGATAAATTTGCCTTGACCTGTGCTCTCCTACAACCTAAGATAAGGTGGTCATTAATTTCATCAGGCTCAAGTTTCAAAAACAATTTACTACATTAGGCTCAACAAGGTGCAAGGGATTCATTCAAATAACAGGTTGGCTATTTGGCTAAGTGGCTAAGAAAATCAAACAAGGCCTTGATCATTTCCACCCTATGCATGTACTCAAACAATCCAGTAATCATGCAAAATCAGGAAATTAAGAACAATCATTCTCTCACAATTATAAGGTCACACATCTCACCAGACATATATGAAGTGCTTGGCTTACCATACCATGATTTCTATTTGGACTTGCTAACCTTTTCACTATTGTGTTTCGATTCATACTTCATCACTCACAATGACACATGCTTACAAGATTAAGAACTTTCACTATTATCTCATCAATACACAGTATCTTATGCATCAATTTATCCAGAACAAGTCACAACCCTTTACTAATTTCCTTTGTTCTATCATGCAATTTTTTTTATTCAATGACTGAAATTAAACTACTTGAATTAAACTTCTGAAATTAAAATAAAGAAAAAGAAAAATTAAAGACAAGAAAAATAAAGAAAAGAAAGGAAAAAAAAAAGTCCTGAGAAAAAATTAGGTCTCAATCCTGTGTGGGCCCTGGATCCCAATCCTGTGTGGGCCCTAAATCCCAAGCTCTATGAGCATCTCTGATGTTCACAACATAATCATCATCAGCTACAATATCTGCAGCATCATCATCAACTACACCAAAGGTGTCACCCCCCTATTAGAAGGACGTTGGCCTCCTGGCCAAGCAACCTGGGCTAGGAATGCCTCTAGTGTCACCACCGGCTATTGGAGGGAAAGATGGTGGAGGCTCTACATTAGTATGTACTAGCCATGGTGAAGGCTAGCAGCATAGGAAGGAGTAGCTCTGGCTCAAAAAAAGGCATAGAGGTCTAGCCGGCAAGTGGAGGAGAGACATCTGGCGGAGGGACCGTTGGTGGAGGAGCTGGTGGAATGTCCGGAGTGGCTCGGGTCTTGGCCTGTTTTGGCCCTAGAAAGACACTAAAAGAGTCTGAATGATTCACAATTGGTTTGGCTTCATCTTCTTCTAGGAACACAAAATTCAGGTGCTCGCCAACGAGGTTAGTTTTTTGCTCAATTTCCTCCACCTTAGAACAAGTCTTGTTATCACTAGGATGCTTACTTCCCTCAAACAAGTTGAAGGTGGCTTTCTGGTCTTCCACACTCATCTCTAAGTTGCCCTTCCCTATGTCCACAACACACTTTGCAGTCACGATGAATGGCCAACCTAGAATCAAGGGGATCTCAGCATTTTCTTCAATGTCCATGATTACAAAGTCCACCAAAAAAATGAGTTGATGGACTTTGATCAGGACGTCTTCTACCACTCCGACTAGTCTTGTGATGGAGCATGATGAAAGCTTGCTTGTAAAGCTTCTATGGAGGCTGGATCTTTGAGCTTCAATGAGGTCCTTCGATGGTGATTTTCCACCATGGAGATGCAGCGGAAGATAAAGGAGAAGAGATGAGAGGAGGCATCATCCACTAGGGAATAAGCCATGGAAGAAAGAGCTTCACCACCAAGAGAGTGCCTTGGATAAGAAGCTTAGAAAGGAAGCTTCAATGGAGGAAAAGAAAGAAAGAGAGAGAGAGAGAGAGAGAAAGAAAGGAGGGGAGCGCGAAATTGAAGGAGGAAAAGAGGGAGAGATGTTGAACTTTGAAGTGTGTCTCACAAAACTCTCATTCATCAAAGTTACAACAAGTGTTACACATGCTTCTATTTATAGCCTAGGTAGCTTCCTTGAGAAGCTTCCTTGAGAAACTTCCTTGAGAAACTTTCTTGAGAAAATTCTTTGAGAAGCTTCCTTGAGAAGCTAGAGCTTAGCTACACACAGCCCTCTAATAACTAAGCTCACCTCCTTGAGAAACTTCCTTGAAAAACTTCCTTGAGAAGCTTCCTAGAGAAGCTAGAGCTTGGCTACACATACCCCTCTAATAGCTAAGCTCACCTCCTTGAGATGAGAAGTTAGAGCTTAGCTACACACACCCTCATAATAGCTAAGCTCACCCCTATGCCAAAATACATGAAAATACAAAAAAGGCCCTACTACAAAGACTACTCAAAATGCCCTGAAATACAAGGCTAAAACCCTATACTACTATAATGGCCAAAATACAAGGCCCAAAAGAAGAAAAAACATATTCTAATATTTACAAAGAAGAGTGGACCCAACCTTGGCCCATAGGCTCAGAAATCTACCTTGAGGTTCATGAGAACCCTAGCGCCTTCTTTAGCAACTCTAGCCCAATCCTTTTGGAGTCTTCTATCCAATACCCTTCAGAGTAGGATTGCATCTGAGCGGTCTGCCAGCTAAAGGGCCATCCTTGTAGGTTCAATCTTCAGGTTTCCTATTCTCTTGCACATAGAAAGCGACAGCAAATTGATACTTTCTCCTATGTCAATAAGAGCCTTATCTACGGATACACTCCCAATAGCGCATGGGATGGTGACGCTTCCTGGATCTTTGAACTTGGGAGGTCGCTTCTAGATTACTGCACTGCAATTTTCTCCCACCATAATGGTTTCGCTATTGATGTACTTTCCCTTTTTTAGGAGGAGGTGTTTTAAGAACTTTTTGTACAACGATATCTGCTGTATGGCCTCTCCAAAAGGGATAGTAATCTCCAGCTTCTGGAATATGTCAAGGAACCACTTGAAGTAGCATTTCATGTCCTTCTTTGATGGCACTAGAGGGTATAGTGCCTCCTTTGATGAGGCTGGTGGTATCTCTCCTCTGGCCTCCCGAGCTAACTGGCTCTTGGTCTTGGTCTTAATAGTTGAGACCTTAACACCACTCTCCTCGCTCTTATCTTTTTCTCCCTCTTCTTTCTTTTCTTCTTCCTCATCACGCACATCCTCCTCAATTCTCTTTTCTTCTCAGGATTTTCCCTCTTAGTGAAAATTACCTTGCACTCCTTTTTGGGATTCATCGTAGTATTGGATCCAAAGGTGCCAATGGGTCTTTCAGGCATTTGTTTGGCTAATTGTCCCACTTGTACCTCCAGATTCCTGATTGTTGCATCAGTATTCTTTTGCTGAATGGGCTCTTGGCTAGGAGGCTGATGAGATGAACCTTGATTGAAATTACTCCCAGGATAGGATCTCCAACCTTGGCCCTGCAAAAAATTACCTCTCTGATAGAATCCTAGTGGTCCTCCTTGATGGAATCCTTGATGATTTTGATTTCCCATGTAGTTAACTTCATTGGATGCGTCATCTTGGACCATGCATGAGCCTGACTCATGAGTGCCACCACAGATGTTGTATCTCCCTATGTGCATGGCTGTAGGAGGTTGCACTACATGTAGTTGCTAAGGAAGATTACTCAGATTTGCTATGAGAGTCTCTAAGGTCTTGGCCTGGAGCTTGTTTTGAACTAACATAGCATCTTGAGAAGTGAGCTCAAGAAGGCTTTTCTTTGTGGGTGTGTAGGCCCGATCACAGAGAATGACATGATCACTGGCTGCCATATTCTCTATCAATGCCATGGCTTCTTTTGGAGTCTTCAACTTGATCTTCCCACTAGCTGAGGAATCTAGGAGTTGCTTGGAATTGGGGTTGCAAGCCATCAATAAAGTTGTTGATTTGAATTGGCTCGTTGAACCCATGTGTAGGAGTCTTCCGGAGTAACATATGGAAGCGATCAAGTGCTTCACTCAACGATTTGTCAGGGTGTTGGTGGAAGGATGAGATTTCCATCTTACCCTCAGCGGTCTTGGACTCTGAAAAGTTCTTCTTCAAGAAATTCTCCACCACATACTCCCATGTCCGCGGGCTATTCTCCTTGAACGAGTGAAGCCATCTTTTTGCTTCATCGGCCAAGGAGAAAAAGAATAGGTTGAGGCGCATGGCATCTTCTGGAACTCCTATTATATTCACCGTGTTGCAGATCTCGATGTATATGGCCAGATGTGCGTATGGATCTTCACTCGGTAGGCCATGGAACATATTCCGCTGGATCAGCTGGATGAAAGAATGTGGATATCAGATATTAGCTGCTTGCACATCTGGTCTGGCTATGCTGGTGAAGTACTACGGTGTAGCAGAGCTAGAGTAGTCCTCTAGCGTCATCCTCTATGGACGGTCTTCTGCCATGATGCGTTCTTCAGAGAAAGGATGTGGACTGGTCACAGGAGAGGGAGAGAATAATTCGGATGATGAAGGTCCTCCCTCTTGTTGTTCTCTACTTTTTCTTGTAGCGTTGTTCTTTCTGCAAGTTGCTTCAATTTCTAGATCCAAAGGAACAAGGTTGTTTCCTCACATACACAAAAGAAACAAATACCGTGCAAGTTATCATAGAATAAAAATTGAAACTAATTTATTTTTATTTTTTTAAAAAAATAGAATAAAATAAGAATGAATAAAGAAAAATTAAATTTTTTTAAAAAATAAAGCAACTAAAAAAATTTAATAGATAAAACAGAATTTTAAAAAAAGGATTACTTCTCAAATTGGGATATTTAAACAACTAGTACAAAGAATAAAGTCTTCGGCAATGGCGCCAAAAACTTGTTAACAGATTGGCAAGTGTACCAATTTTATCACAAGTAGTAAAGATTAAAATGAAAGACCAAGTGTCGAGTCCACAAGGACTTTATTTGTACTTGCATTGGTAAATATCCAATTTGTAAGCAATAGAAGAAGTAGAAGAGGAAGGAAATTGTAAGTGTGAAATTTGAGAGTAAAAAGTGCAAAAGAAAAAGATAACAAGAAAATTAAACAATACCTTAAATGAAAAACATGAGTTCAGAATGTGATAATGTTGGGGCCTAGTATGGCTAACTACCCTAGATGCAATATTAATGTTTTTCTCTATTAACTGTTTTCCCGATTTCCACCCACATCTACTAATATGTTCAACCCTGATCCCTCACGATAAAGAGTCTAATTTATGTATTCTCTCTCCCAATCCCTTTGCAAAGATGGAATCATAAACAACATTAAGTATAAAGATGTATACATAGGCATGACAAAGTCACTCTATCCCTAGCAATGCAATGTTGAGATGCCATTTCCCAGTTCTTTAGACATTACCATTTCCTAATGAATAACCCCTAAAAACATATGCATAGATGGCCAAACCACACAATAACAATGAAAATAAAAAAAGAACAACAGAAATTGAAATTGCATTAATAGGTAAGAATAGCAGTTACATTACAAGGGACTTTGGCTGCTAGGCTCCAACTGAGGGGGTTTAGCCTCTCATAGCCATGAGAGGCTTTACACTTCAGAGGCTAAAAGAAGAAAGGGATGGATGACTAGTAACAAGCAAAGAGGGAATGACTAAGAAAGAGGGTTTCCCCTAAGGGATAGACCCAAGCTTTGGATAGCTCTGAGACTATATGTGTCTTTCCCGTATGCTTCGTCCTCCCTATATAGGCACTAGGTAGCTTAATTTTGACGCTGACTTCGCGCTTAGCATGGGCTTTCACGCTAAGCGTGGCTTTGGGCTTCGTTGTAGGCTTTTACATGCACTAAGCGCGAGCACGCGCTAAGCCTGGGTGGCGCGCTAAGCGAGTTATTCACTTCTTCAACTTTTCTTCAAGGCCTTTTTTTCCAGTTTTTGCATCAATTTTTCCTCTAAAGCACTTGAAATCTTCTTCTTTTGAATTTTGCTAATAAAAAATAGCAAGGATGTTAATTTCTTCATTATTTTATTATAAATAATAATAAAGTAAAGAAATTACACCCACTTATTAATCCAAATTGACTATCAAATTAGCTTATATTTTGCAATTATCTATTATACACTTAAAAGTTTTATTTTTCTTTCACAAAAGAGGACAATATTTGGCTATTGTGAAGTTGGTTCTCTAAATGCAAGAAAATTTCACGATGATGACCATGATCCTCAATTCACTTTGGAGGGAATTGGGACTTGGGACGACCTACCTAGAAATGTATCATTGCCAATAAGATATGTGTGCCTTAGCCACAAAGTTCAAACATAGCTTTGTAACTCACAACTCACAAGTCAAGAGAGACGACCGACTTTGATCATCAAGTTGTTCTTAATCATGCGAACTATCTGAAAATTGTGGATCTGAGCCCATGTACAAATCCATGAGTTAAGGTCCTATTGAGGGTTGTTTCTGATTTTAAAATGTAATTTCAAAATGGAAATGTATTTGGCTAAAATGGATGCAAGTTTTTTTTTTCTTATTTTCAAAACAGATTTCACTTTATTTCAAAAACAAAAAAAATGGGCTTCCTCTTTCTTGTTTGTGATTTTAACTTGACCCTCACACTTCTTTCTTCACCTATCCTCTTCACTTCCCTTCACGACGTTGTTTTCCGACGACGGTCAGCTACCAGTGACAACAACGACATCTTGAAATACGCTAGTTAGACCTTAGGTCATCGCTGCTTATGACCCAAACACCTCTACTGCCCTCCGTTGCCTTGTCATTTCCCAATGTCGGTTAGCCACCACCCCCCCCCCCCACACACACACATTCACCCATCATTGATGACACAAGATCTAACTCAGATTTGACTTTGTGTGTGTGCAAAACCTTTGCCACATGATCGTCGCATGTCTCCTAATCACATGTGTGCCACTGCCATGTACCTTTTGTAACATCTTCCTCTACTACACAATTGTGGAGTTCCATTGCAACATCTTCCTTTTTATGCTTCTATATTTTGGGATTTTGAATCTTGTAATTAAAAATTATGTTTTGGAATGTTGGCTTTTGGTTATGTGTTTGGGTTTTGGGGTCTAGGTTGTTTCAATTTTGGGAATCTGGTGGAAAGTTCTTCTTGTTTCCTGATGTGTCATTATTTTCTCCTATTTCTTAACTTTTTTTTATCACCATTTTAATTACTGATTAACCTTAATTGTCAAATTAATTATGCAGTTTTATCATTTGGGCCTATTTGACTAATTTTGTGTTTTTAATTTAATTTCAGGAGAATTATAAGCCATTGGGCTTGAATCCAGAATTGGGCTTGGACTTGAAGAGAGCAGACAGTTTTATTTTATCAAATCTTATCTTATCCAAATTTTATTTCATTTAGATTTTATTTCATCCAGATTTTATTTCATCCAATCTTATCTTATCTTGTCCATATTTTATTTTATTTTGTTTATGGGCTTGGACTTTAAAACAGATTTGTAAGCTTTGGGGCTGAGAACCTATATAACAGCACCAAGGTTTTAGTTTTAGGAGTTTTTTGAGAGGAGAATAATTTTAGGTTTTGCAATTCTAGTTTTTACTGTTCATGCACACTATTCACATAGCAATAAAAATTTGTTTTCTGCTTCAATCTACAATTTCATTTTCTGTTGATTAATAGAAGGCTAAGTCTCCAGGGTTGTCTTCTCTTGAGGATCAAGCACAACTCTCTTTGAGGTTTTGTATTACTATTGAATACTGATAAGTTTTTCCTCTTCACCAATTACTCTGTATTTATTGCTATTAATCCATGCATGCTTAGTGCTTGATTAATTGTCCCTGCGCTTAATTTACGTTCATGCTTGATGATCAGTTTTGTTCATGATTAATTGGTGTATGTGTTGCTTAATCAGATAATGACAGCCTTATGTTAATTTTCGCTAAGTAATTTAATTTAGGGTTGGATTAAGTGGTTGAACTGATTAAGGATAAATTCTCGTAACTTAGGATAAGAGACTTGCTTGTGAATCAAGGGGAAACAACATGTTTTAATTATGTTATTTTCTAATTCAAATTTGCTTGCTGTTTAATTTACAAAACAAACACCCCCCCAATTGGTTACTATTTTATTACTATCTGTTATGAACGTTTGGTTGACCATTGCTCGTTTGGAGATGACCTTGGATCACTTCCTAGATACTGCATTTTTAATGTTTATTTGATTTGGGTACGACCTCGATCATTTACATGACTTTTTTTTTCTTTGAACTAAATTTTAACACCTAGAATGCTTGGAATTGCATAAACTTTAATTCATTTTGACCCTTTCTAATGTGTTGTTATTTGGTCTAGGTTGTTTCAATTTTGGGAATCTAGTAGAGAGTTCTTCTTGTTAACATGACTTTTCTTTTATTCTTTGAACTAAATTTTAACACCCAAAATTCTTGGAATTTCATAAACTTTAATTCATTTTGACCTTTTCTAATGTGTTATTATTTGGTTGACTTGTGCAGGAGGGCATTTGAAGTTTGCCGATGGAATAGTTCCATGTATGAAAATTCATGAAAGCTCATAGTTTTGCTCTAATTTGGTGATAAAATACGGGTAGGCCAGAAAAGTTGGTTGTATAGGAAAACCTTCAACAAGTTATACTGCACTAAAAGAAAATATCCATCCATTCCCTCTTCCTTTAGCTTATCTTCACCATTTTCTCTTCTTTCATTTCCTATATTAGAATATACTACCATTGATCCTTCCTAATATCCATAGTATTTATATGAAATATTCACTTATTTAAATTAATTAATTTGTTATAGTTAGATTTATTAGAAAAAGAATTTTGCCTTTTATAGCGTCAGCTTAAAATGCAAAAGCCAATGTTAGACATACATTAGCGTTGTGTTACGTTAGCCAAAGAATTGGGACGTTGATGCTCAAACAAAATTTGTTGTTTTGGAAAAAAAGACTGACAGAACTTAGCATCAGCCAAAAAATTGACACTAATGTCTACATTAGCTAAAAAAATTGTTTTTGAGTTTTGAAAAGGTATTTCAAAAGGCAAAGTTCCACATTGCCTAGAATAGCTTTGGCTCAAGTTCTTATACATCATCTTATGGTTTAAGCTCTCAAAGTGGTTAGTAAGGGGTGAAAGTTATATGCTTGTTGACTTGACATGGTACAAATCCATCAATTTGCCCCCCTTGCGTACGATAATGAGCCATGCAATCTTTTTAGTCTTCTCTTCCTTTTGTTTTTCTTCTCAATTCCTAGGTTTAAATTTTCTTCCTTGACAGCTTAGTAGCCTTAGTATGTTTGAGAGATTTCTACTATATTCTTGGCGATCGAGACTTGTGTGGGATACTATGGATAAGTCCTTTAGGACAGTGCTCATGCATGCTTCAAGAAGACATTCTTGGGGATTGTTGAATTTCCCCTATAGTTACTTTTTGGTCCAATTTTTCTTTATACAAATATGTTCAAGGGAAATCCGGTTTGCCGGAAAGCGCACCGGATCATTGAGTATTTAAAATTAAAACGGATGAATCCGAGTATCAAGCTCAGGGAACTAGTATTAGACAGGGTTGAATTCAGAAATAAGGCATTGTTGAAAGAAACATTGATAATTGATGGTTTAAAATAGAATTAAACTAAGTCTAGGCTAAAAATAGTAAAAATTGCAAGCAAGTAAGATTGACGGTAATAGGTAAAGGTGTTGGGTCTTTCTAACAAACCAGCTGATGTATATAAAGACGTTTCTCTAATCAATCATGCTTTTGTGTTCTATGTTGTAGCCTAAATTACTAAACCTGGATCCCTGGTTAGGCTAAATCAATCCAAGCTTCGTCCTCAGATCCCTCTTGTTGGACTAGGCTCAATTTAGACAACCCTCCTAGGTTTAGACTAACTTAAACTAAGTTTCATCCTCAGATCCCTCTTGTTGGACTAGACTCAGCTTAAATAGCATATGAAAGTTTAGACTAATTTAGCCTAAGCTTTGTCCTCACATCCCTCTTGTTGGACTAGACTTAGACCAAACAGGATTATCGTAACAGCATATTTAAAACCAAAACTTAATCCGCAGATCCCTCATTTAAGACTAAGTTTCAATCCTGCTTCATTCAAGTTCAAAGGCAATAGTACATTTCCCAATGCTAAATTCACCTAACTATGCACACAAATGGTTGATCAGACCAAGAGCATACAGAATTTAAGCATTGAAAGAAACATTGAACACAAGAAACACAATCAATTAGATATTAAAGTAATCACATCAGTTGTTCTTTAGAAATCCCCAACAAGGGTGTTTAGCCAGCCATTATAGAAAAAATCCTAACAATAATGTGATTAAGAATAGAGAATAATTGCTCCTTACACAAGAAGGGGAATCCCTCCTCCTCTTCTCAACATTTCACAATCACTCTGCAACTCCCTAATCTCTCTCTCTAATAACAAAACCTAGGTATCTCTGTTGGATCAAGTGGCCTCAGAATAATTAAGAAGGGGGGTTGAATTAATTATTACTAGACCTTTACTAATTAAAAATTACCCTTCTTAGTTTTTTACTATGTTGTTAAGAAAACAAAGAATAGAAAAGAAACTTAACCAAAAGTAAAAGCAAGAATTAAAGTGCACAGCGGAAATGAAAAGAGTAGGGAAGAAAGAGACAAACACATAAGAGTTTTATACTGGTTCGGCAACAACCCGTGCCTACATGCAGTCCCCAAGCAACCTGTGGTCCTTGAGATTTCTTTTCAACCTTGTAAAAATCCTTTTGCAAGCAAAGATCCACAAGGGATGTACCCTCCCTTGTTCTCTTTGAACAACCTAGTGGATGTACCCTCCACTAGAACTGATCCACAAGAGATGTACCCTCTCTTGTTCTCAGTCAACAACCCAAGTAGATGTACCCTCTACTTGTACCACAAAGGATGTACCCTCCAATGTGTTAAGACAAAGTTCTCAGGCGGTTAGTCCTTTGAAATCTTTTGTTTTAGGGAAAGGGAAGAATCAAAAGAATTCTCATACTGTGTCGTTTTGAATTCTTTGACAAGGGAGAAGGGAGACACAAAAGAATTCAGGCGGTTAGTCCTTTGTTCTTTTGGAAAATGAAGAAGAGAGACACAAAAAGAATTCAGGTGATTAGTCCTTGGTGAATTATTTTTGGCAAAGGGGGAAGGGAATGAAAAAGATGAATAACACAAGTTTTTGAACAAAGAACTTTTCTTGGAAGAAAAAGTTTTGAACAAAAACTTTTAGAAAGATGAAGAGAAGATGAAATAAGAAAGTTCTGAAAGAAATGAAAGAAGATGTTCAAAAATAGATTGAAAGATAGAATGGTTGAAAAAGATGATAAATCTGAATGAGATCATTAAAATGTTTCATGCCAAGGTCACATATTTATAGTTTCTTGATGACTCAAGTCAAAACTTGTAACTCTTGGCAATTCCTTTAAAAACTAATCACTTAAAAATATATGACTTTTGAAAGAATCTTCAGAAACAAGTCACTTGAAGAAATGTGACTTTTGGAAATGAATTTTTTGAAAACAGTCATTGGTAATCGATTACCATAAAGGTGTAATCCATTACACATCAACAGATGTGACTCTTCATTTTGAATTTTGAAAATCTTAACATCTTAAAACCACTGGTAATCGATTACTATAATCTGGTAATCGATTACCAGAGAGTAAAACTCTTTGGTAATGATTTTGTGAAAAAAACTTCTTGTGCTACTCAATGTTTTGAAAAACTTTTTAATACTTATCTTGATTAAGTCTTCTCTTGATTCTTGAATCTTTGAGTCTTAAATCTTGATCTTGATTATTCTTGAATCTTTGAATCTTGATTCTTGATTCTTGAAATCAAATTTTGCTCTTGATCCTTGAAGTGTTCTTGACTCAATCTTGAACTCATTCTTGAATGTCATCATCTTTGTTATCATGAAGTGATATTGACTTTTGAGCTTTTTGTCATCATCTTTGTTATCATCAAAAATCCTTGAATCAATCTTGATTCATCATGAAGCTTGCTTCTACAATCTCAGCAAAAGCTGCTATTCTTGCTGCCTCCAGAGCTCTTTTCCCAAAATAGGCATTGTGGTTTGCTCTGGAATTCAGTGCAAATCAAAATCTTCTTGGATTGTTACCCTAATTGTGCACAAAACAGCTTTAAATAGGCTCTGAACCCGCGAAATTGTGCTTAGTGCCACCCTCGTGCTTAGCGCGAGTAAGTGGATTTGAGCTTAGCACCAGTCGTGCGCTAAGCCTGGCTGAAGACAACCGCTGTGCTTAGCGCATTGATCTCGCGCTTAGCACGCGGCCCTGATGTTGATGCTCTTCCAGATTCTTCTATCGCGCTAAGCGCACTGAAGCTGCGCTTAGTGGTGGATGTGCGCTTAGCCCAACTGATGAGTCAAGCCCAACTGTCACTTTTAGCACTTCATGACTTAGCCTCTTTTTCACCTGAAATTGCACAAATTTCATCATTAAATCCAATGGAAATATTCTAGAGACAGCTTTAACCATAAAACAAGATTTATTTACACAATTACTACAAAATAGCCATAAATTGGGGAACTATACAAGTTTTGGAAAAAATTTTCTATACAAAAGTTAGTCGTATAAGACGATTAACAAACTCCCCCAAATTTACAGTTTTGCTTGTCCTCAAGCAAAGAAAGAACAATTCACTTGTCCTCAGGTGACAAACTACAGTGATCTCTCAAAAATGGTGTTTGCTTCACAGATAAATTCAACCATATGAATTGAATATCATGGAATGCTTCAATCAATTGCTTTTCACAAACATGCAGCTTTTCAAAGATAGGAACATACACATTAGAGCCACAACTGAAATAAGCTAGTAAGGATTGTAGAAATCAAGGAAAGATCATCAACCAAAACCTCACAGTAATTGTTTCACTCAAGCTCAAGTGTTTAGGCTCATTCCATCGTAAACAACTGACACAAGTCCCAACCTTTGCATTTCATCTCATATCATACAACAATGAACACACAAAATGAATCCGAAGGACTTTCTAGGCTTGTAATGGGGTTAGGCTGCCAACAAATCATGATTTTTTTAGGATTCAAAAGCTTAGGTTATAGGAGAGCATTCATCCCTAGATAAACCTTCACTTTTTCATTCATTCCCACCCCAATACTTGCCTTTTATTTAGGCACTCAGCTTCATTCCATTACTTTGCAACATACACACTTATTAATTTCATTTGTACTTATAGTTTTTTTTAACACAAGAAACAGGGACATTATGTGTATATACAGAAATAGTGTGCGTATGCTATTTACTTTGACCATTTCAATTCTTACCCAGTGCCTCCCCCAAATTTGCCTTGATAATTACTCCCCCAAATTTGGGACAAATTTCCTTTGAATCATGCTTCCTGTGGATGATGCTCTCCTACAACCTAAGTCAAGGTAGCAGGAGATGACACTGTATAGGCTCAGGGTTCAATCAATCAATAATTCATTCAGCTCAAACTGGGTGCAAAGGATAAATCATTCAAGCACGTGGTCAGCTTTTTGGCTAAATGGCTATCACAATCAAACATGGCCTTCATCATCCTCAATTTCATGCATTCAGTCCATACTTCAGATATTCATGCAAAAATCAGTACTAAATGATAGTCGTTTCTCTCAAAATTTAAGGATCATACTCTCACCGGGCTATAGTCAATGCATTCCTTTATAATCAATCTGACAAACAAACTAACATTTTCAGTCATGATTCCAATCACATGCTCATTCTCTTCTAATGGCTGCAAGCTTGATCAAAACAATTATCTAATCATTCCAATCCACTCAAATCATATAGTTGCTCATTCAATTCATTCGCAGACACTCATTTCATACAAAACAATCCACTGCATATCAAATTCAACCAGTTCACTGTTCAAACAAGCTTTCTGTACAAGCAATCAACTGAAAGTACTGAAATTTAAAGAAATAAAACATAAACACTGAAATTTAAATGACTAAACATAAATCATAAAATAACTGAAATAAAGTATAATGTTCAAAATGCACAAATTTAAATATCCTGCTCCATTGGTTGCTCTTGTGCATGCTCATTGAGATCCAACACCTGAGCAGCTAGTGAATCCTGAGGGATAGGCTGCTCTAGCTCAGATGCTGGTGCAGATGGCATGGAATCATCAGGTATGGGTACTGGAGATGGCTCTGGGATCTAGTCTGTGGCAGTCTCCTCCTCCTGAGCCATGTGTACACCTGCATCAAAATAAAAGGGCTCACAAGGAGTGAGCTCATCCTCCCCCTCTACTGCTGTTGCTGGCTCCTCTGGCTTAGGCTCCTGGGCTGCGGAGGCCCCACCCCCTTTAGAAGGAGAAGGCTGGGATCCTGGCCAGGCCACCTATGTATCAAACTCATCCATGCTCATGATGGATGGTAGGCCCAAGCCCTGAAGGCTCTGCATGATAATGGCCTACCCTCTGCGTAAGCTCTGGAGCATGGAATAAAGCATCTGTGGTGTAAATAAAAAGTCTGATGGTCCTGCAGATAAAAGAGCTGGAAGCTGGAACGGAGATGGAGCAAGAAGTGGTATCTGAGTAGATCAAGAAGGAATGACTGGGGTCTGTGATGGAGTCGAAATAAGAGGTGTTGGAGCTATGGAAGAAGAAGGAGTTGTTGTCTCTAGTGGTGCTGAAGTAGTGGGGACCTCTGATCTCTTACCCCTAGCCTTCCTTGGCCCTTTAAATGTCACTGTTGGATCATCAAGATTCCAACATTTCTTCTTAATATATGCCAAGTTAATGGCAGGGCTCAAGCTCTCAAGGGATCTAGAATCTGATTAGACTCCTCTGGCCTTGCATAGAGCTATGATCAAGGCAGGGAATCCAAGTTTGGATGTATCATGTTGTGCAGTAAGAGAGATTTGGTGGGAGATGTGGTACCCCACATTCATATCCATTTTCATAATGATGGCATAAATTAACTTGGCTCTATCTAATGTGACATCAGATGTGTGGGAGGTAGGAATCAGGTTAGAGAAGGAAAGAACACTCCATGTCTGAGCTAAAGTGGTCATGTTCTTCCTTAATATCTTTAACGACTAGCCATCAGCATTTAGCTCGAATCCCCTCCCTGGGATGCAGAGCTTAGTCGCCAACTCCTAAGGATCAGGCCTTAGGAGTGCAAACCTGGAATAAGTGCACAAATTTTCCCCCTTTTCCACAATCACTGGGGTCTTCAAAAATGTATTCGGAGTATCTTCATCAAATTTCACCAAATGACCATTCACCCTCACCTGCTTAGGTGATTTATCCTCGGGGTCATAGAGGTTCGCGTAAAATTCCTTCACAATGGCGATATTTATGCTGCTGTTAGTAAAATCAGTCAACTCCTCATCCCAGTGTCTTCTCTCGAGTTCCTCCTTGAACTCGTCAAACTCAGTGTAATAAACTACCACATTCCTCTCTGGTAGTAGTTTCCTAGGCACCATAATACCGGTATACCTCTCCCAAGCTTCTTGAGATGTGAACCGAGACCGATCAAATCTAACTTGGGAAGGTGTAGAAGGAGCCTTCCTTTTCTTAGATGCCATGTGCAAAATATAAGACAAAAGACAAGAGATTAGCACAGGTTATTTTCAACAAAAATAAAGAAATAAAACTAAAATTTTGATTGGGCGCTTAGCACAGCAGGCTGAGCTTAGTGCGCCTAATAAAATTTTATTCAGGGGCTAGGCGCAGCAGACTGGCGCTTAGCCTGAAGACACAGAAAATATTTTTTCTGTAGATTAGGCTTAGCACAGCAACTGAGCTTAGCCTAAGTCTACAATTTTTAAAACAGAAGAGAGTCTGAGCTTAGCGCAGCATGGCGCGCTTTGCTCAGCCTCATCAGAATGACACTCAGGCTTAGCGAATAGGGTGCGCTTAGCCTAACTACAAAAACTTAAAAGATAGTGAGAGAGTTGAGCTTAGCGCAACAGGGCGCTTAGCTCAACCTCCTCAACACACAACAAGGGCTTAGTGCAACAGCTGCACTTAGCCTTATTCAAAGGAAAACTATAGAAGCGTAGTGGCGCTTAGCCTGACATGTTAGGCTTAGCGCTGAACAAAAAATTCTCAAAATCTTAATGTCTGAACACTAGGCCCTCTTAGCGCACAAGCGCGCTTAGCGGGCTCATAACTTTCCTTCATTAGTAGGGATGAACGCGCTTAGCGCGACATGGTCCACTTAGCGCGTTCATCTGGAAATCCAAAATTTTAACAATTGCGATGAGCAGGCTAAGTGCAGCAGGCGCGCTTAGCGCATTCATCATGATTTCCAAACAGAACCACAGGGGCCTTCACCCCTAAAGGGCTTCCAAGTTACCTAAAATCCTACAGTGACTAACCCTAAAGCTAGTAACCTTAACCTAACAACATTACTAACTAAGAAAGAAAGAAATCATCTATCCTATGATTTGAAGCACAAAACAATGGAAATGGAAAAGTACTCACTTACTTGGATTGTGATTGGAATGCAGAATGAAGCAAGGAAATGAGGCAATTTAGAATAAGCACGCAAAAGGGAAGCACACTATCTCAGAGTTAGGAGGGTGCAAAGGCTTGGGTGTAAAGGTAGCACCTAAAGTGCCTCTGCCTTTGATTTTTAAAAACAGAAATTGTATGGCGTGCTTAGCGCCGAGCAGCGCTTAGCGTGCCCACGTGACGTTTGATTTTAAAAACCCAAGCACATAGCCTATCCTCGCGCTAAGCCCAACTTGAAGTTGTAAAGTCCAGTGAACATCTAGGGCTTAGTGCAGTAGGCTGCGCTTAGCGCTTTCTGCAACACAAAATTTTCTGCAATATGCGCTTAGCCTGAGATGTAAGGCTTAGCGCGCAATCAACACTATTAGAAAATACACTTTCAACATCGGTTATTTAGAACATTCTACATCAATTCTAAAACCGATGTTGAATGTATCAATGTTAACATCGGTTTTGTAAAACCGATGTTAACATATATATGACAACATCGGTTCTCTAAATACCCGATGTTAAACACAATGAACAACAGCAAAAAAAGTGTACGCATGATGAACGTTGACATCGGTTTTGCAGTAAAACCGATGTTAATATGTTATATTAACATCGGTTTTCTAGAAAAACCGATGTTAATGTAATATATTAACATCGGTTTCCTACGATAACCGATGTTATTATATTCCATTAACATCGGTTTTGCTAGAAAACTGATGTCAACGTTCATGATGCATACACTTATTTGGTGTAATTCTTTGTGTATAACATCGGTTATGTGTAGATAACCGATGTTAACATTCAAATGTTCACATCGGTTATTTATAACTAACCGATGTTAATGTACAAGAGTTGACATCGATTATCTTCAGATGACCGATGTTAAAATACAAACGCTGACATCGGTTATACACAAATAACCGATGTTAATATACAAACGTTAACATCGGTTTTCTATTACAACCGATGTTGAGGTTCATGTCGACATTGGTTTTTATAAATAATCGATGTTGTTTATCATATTAACATCAGTTTTTGTTAATAACCGATGTTGTTTTCAAGTATTTTTTTATATATACTTTCTGTTTTTACAGTAAACCCAAAATTGTACCTATCAAATGCAATTTCTAGCCCAATTCACAGCAAATAAACATTTTATTCTGCTTTCAAGCAGTTTTAATGATAATAAACATCAAATAATTGATTTATCATAAAGAACAATCATCAAATGAATTCAATGTTCAGATTACATAGAAAATGTCAAAAATGTTAAACCAAAGTAAAGTAAGGAAAAAACCATTGTCCCTAAATCCTAGGCCTGATCTCTAACTCGGAGATAAAATTGTGCCCACTGGATCCGCAATGCCTTTAATCTCTCTGGCTCCAATGGTCTAGGATCGTTAAAATACTGCATGATGAAATAAATCATAATAAGTTAATAATGTAATACAAATTATAAATAAATCGATTTTGTTTGAAATTAACTTACCGCTTCCCAATTATTCTTAAAAGTTCCTAAAATGATGGTGGACATCCAATGCATCACATAGTAGCCGCACTGAGTACTTCCTTTTTGTCTATTACACTAAATACATAATGAAATTTGGATATTAATTAAACAACTAGTGTACAGACACATAAAGAAATATATATAAGTGGAAGTTTTATGTAAATGGCGTACCTTGATGACAATCCACCTAGCAGAAGCCTTTGATTTAGGCTGTGGAGCATCATCAAGACCTTTTAAAGCACTGTTCCAAATGAGTAACAATTAAAAACTGGTGTTGTACGTTGAGGAATTTCAATGCAAATGTATTGAAAAGAACACTAACCTATTAATAATCCCCTTAAGGTAGTTGTCTGGCCTGTTATGCAATGAACAAAACCAGACAACTAGGTGTTCCATGGGCAGGATGACCACCATCTGCCAGTGTCCGCTGCAGTGGAACCTAAAATGGGTTAGTACATTAGTAAACATTAATTAAATTTAGTTATTTTGTGACTTACCCATTTAGGTAGGCTCCAAGATAGACATCGCGTTGTGAACTCTGCACCCAACTCTTTATGTAACTTTCAGACTCAAACTGTGATTGCCCAGACCTCTAAATGGACCGTGGCTCGAGGAATCCATAGATATCAGAATTCCCCACTCGCATACATGTTTCAGTGAGATGCTTGTTTATGTTAAGTCAAAGTTAAATATTTATGAATTGAAAGCAATAACTTAGGTAATTAAAAGTAATATAAAATGACTTACAGAATCCACAACTGTAACACTGATATGCTGAGACATTGACCATCGTGTGCAATTTCAGAGAGGTCTTCGTGCTTTATGTTGAGGGGGAAATTTGGATTAAAGACTCCAAACACGGTGGGATCTCATCTAACCTGATAAGGCCTCAAGAAAAGCTCTGGGATGGTCAATGTCATCAGATAAAGCGGATCATCGACCTCTGAATCGGGCTTTGGAGGTGGTTTTGCCGGAGACACAACTACCTGTTCATGAAACAAAGTTAAATAGCCTAATTTGAGGCACGCTTAATGAATTAATTTAAAAAGAAGAAACATATAGTAAGGACAATAAGTACCTGTTGTGATAAAGACTTGACCAGATGTGTCGGCTAAGCAAGGAAGGTGTGAAGTGTTTGCCCCACTAAGGAAACCTCATCAGTGGTACAAGAATTGGAGCATCTGCATGCGTAACCTCCTCCACACTCACCTTTACTTGGCCAGGCAACAAAGGAGTGTTATGAACAACAGTGGATCCCTCATAAACTCTCCCCATGGCAACCAGGCGGCAGGATCTGCTTCTATGTACAAGCCGCACCTGTCAGAGTCACCCGTTTCAGGATCGTTTCCTGAGGGATCAACACAACTCCCCTATATGCTCACTCAAGGACCAGAGGGACCAACCAGAGGCTCAGGAGGCACTGCAAGGTCCTGAGATTGCATCTGCGACTGAAGCTGGGACTGCATGTGGCTGAAGGATGCCATGACCTACCTCGTCACTTTCTCTGTGATGGACTCCTCTAGTTGGTCCCTGATTTGCTGGGTCAGCTGCTGCAATTCGTCAGGAGGCAGGGAGGAAGCACTGCGGGACGTCCATGGAGCTGAGCCAAAGTATTGCTTGATGGTGACACCGGCTCCAGTAGCACAGACACGTCCAGGGTGCTCTAGACATCTAATAGTAGCGGCGAGAACATCCTGACATCCATGGGGGACGAAGGATCCCTGTGTGGCTTGCTCCTCAAAGGAATCCTGCACAGAAAACACACAGTGGTACATGGCATTCACAAAATATTGAAATATAATTGTAATGGTTAGTTGAAAATGACTTACAATCTTCTCAGTGATTTCCTTTGCGGCCTCAGTCGTCATCTCCCTTGTTTTCTTCGTGCGGGCCATCTTCCACTTCACGTGACGTCTGACCGGGGATGGAGGGTCAATGACGCCATCAATGCTTCCTGACTGTGCAGCTTCCTCCAGCTTCTTCTTCATCTTCTCAGCCAGGAGCTTCTTCTCCAAATAATCATAACCCCCACGAGACAAAACGTGGGGGGCAGTATTCTGCTTCTAGATGGCCTGTACCTTCTTGCGCACATCTTGAAAAAATTAAACAATAATGTTTGAAATTGGTAGAATGAAGTATAACAACATCATGTTTTTTGAAAAAAAAAAACTTAAATGGCAAGGAACATACCTCCCAAGAAGGGTCTCTGCGAGTCTGGCAAAACTGGGCCCACTTTTCCTTGCTGATGTCGTATTTCTCACAGACAGTGTCCTCGACACCGTCTTGATCGGCTTCAAGGGCCCATTTCCTCATGAGGTCTGATTTAAACTTCCTCCATCTCTCCCCCACGGTCTGCAGTAACTTCCTTTTCGTCCTACTGTCAGAAGCCTCTGGGATATCAAATTCCGCCTGACAACATCAAATAAAGTTTATTTGTTACAATGATGTATTTTTTGGCTATTAATTAAACAAAATCAAATAAGAAAAGAAAAATACCTGAATATCCTCCCAAATCAGGTCCTTCTGAGCAGTAGGGACCTCCTTCCAGTTCTCGTAGGTGATGTCCACCTTATCACGCACCACAATGCCCCAAATATGTTCTTAATTTCTTCCTGTGGGGACCGTCGGCCTTCCCGGTAGCAGGATCAACATGCACCACTGGTCTCTCAGCACCAGGTGGTCTAGTGGACAACAATCGTAGACGTGAGGCTTTGCGTGTCCGCTTCATGGCAGACGGCAAAGCCGATGCGTCCGGAGGAGGAGGAGGAGGAGGAGTGGAGGCAGGTGGAGAACCCATGATCTTTTATACAATAACATACAACAACATACAAAATAGGATTAATCAAAAGAGGATCAGTCATAAGTTTTTTTTTTGAAGGCAAAAGTATAATATTATTAATAAAACATAACAGTACCAGAGGTACTTAGGAGATCAGATAAAAGACACCCAAGGTGCCACCTTCCAAAAACATAAAACCCAACAAAACCCCACCACAGAAGGAGACAAGAAAAATTAACCAAAGGACTCTGAAAAATTGGTAGTTGTGCTTTTTAATTGTGATTTGGGGCAACCATGTTATAAAAAGTCTATTACATTTAATCAACAGTCAATGTATGCTTGATGGAATATAAATACTATATCTTCAGAAATACACATGTACATAGCATCCTTAGGACTTCATCCAGCTAATGTTTGTCGCCAGTTTCATCATCCACCACCCTTTTCTTCTCTGCCTTCTCATGTTTATTGTTGTTAAACCCATATTTATGCCTTCTTCCCTTCATGTCTTATTTTATCACAACTTTAGCCGAATTTCCTATCTTCAGCACAGTTTAATCTCATGTCTTATTCTCCAATGACATACTTTGATGGCTTGTATCTCTTTTCTTCGTATGTTCTAGTGGTTCAGCTTCAGAATGCATAGAGCAATCTGAATTTTCCAGTGATCACCAAAGGCTTCTGCATCAGCATTGACACTCTCTACCCTCTTTGGTTTACGCTTCTGTGTAGCATTCTGTGCTTCCTCCTTATAATTCTTAGATTTATTGGAGGTCTCACTAGAAGAATCAGCACCAATACGTGCCTGTTCCTCCTCTACCAGCTCAATATCTTTCATTTCACCTTTGCTTTTGTAAACTACACTGTAATTTACAAAACAAAAGTTGAAAGGATAGATATTGAGCTGGTAGACGAGGAAGAAGCACAGATTGGTGCTGATCGTTCTAGTGAAACCTCTAATAAATCTGAGATTTATAAGGAGGAAGCACGGAATGCAGCACAAAAGCATAAACCAAAGAGGGTGGAGAGTGTCAATGCTGATGCAGAAGCCTTTGGTGATCACTGGAAAATTTAGATTGCTTTATGCATTCTGAAGCTGAAGCACTAGAACATACGAAGAAAAGAGATACAGGCCATCAAATTGTGTCATTGGAGAATAAGACAGGAGATTCAACTATGCTGAAGATAGGAGATTCGGCTAAAGTTGTGATAAAACAAGACATGAAGGGAAGAAAGCATAAATATGGGTTTAACAACAATAAACGTGAGAAGACAAAAAAGAAAAGGGTGGTGGATGATGAAACTGGCGACAAACATGAGCTGTATGAAGTCCTAAGGATACCATCTAAAAGAAAATATTGATGCCTCAATCAGAGAAAAATATAGTTGTCACTTACTTGCTTTGGTGACCTCTGTCTCTGCAGAAAATTACATTAGACGATGTTAATCAATTCTCCTTCATCATGATCATTTCGATTAGCATGAACATCGTCAGCTTCTTCTTCTCCGACAACGTTAGGAGTGATTTGAGCGGTCAAAGGACTAACATAGGTGTCCATGTATGAATCATCATCTTCTACATTAACACCAATTGTTTTGCCCTCCAAAACCACGCACCACCTTTCATCACAAGGGTCTTGCACATAAAATACTTGTCTAGCTTGTTCTGCCATGATGAAAGGGTCATTGTGGTAACCAAGTTTCTTTAGGTCTACCAACGTAAATCCTATATCATCGATGCGCACACCGGTGTTGTTGTTAACCCATTTACATTTGAAAACACATACCGTAAATTTCACATAGTTAAGCTCCCAAATTTCATCAATGAACCCAAAGTAAGGGATGGAAGCTACACAGGGATTGGCGTCATTGACACTTGGAAAGTGTTGAGATTCAGCCCTTAGGGTGACCCCGCTGTTCTGCATTGTACTTTTGTCATCTTGTGTTTTTGTGTAAAATGAATACTTGTTTATGTCGTATCCTTGCCAGGTTATAACATTTCTTTTAGGCCCATCTGCTAGCTTTCTTAATGTTTCTGAAGCATTCTCATCTGCAAAGATTGTATCTTTAAACCAATCACAGAAAGTCTTGTTATGCTTTTTCAACACCCAATTATTTGACATTTTTGGATTATTCTGTTTGAGTAAAGCTTCATGCTTAACTATGTATGGCAAAACTTCATTACTGTTGTTCAAGACATACAAGTGAGCTTGTAACAAATCTTCTACACTTGGAGTGATCACATGTAGTCCTCTTGAACCCTTACCAGCTACTCTGTCATCATGCTGAGACTCAGGAAGCCCAACAGGTTTAGCCTTCTCTAAGTATTCTGAACAAAATTCAATGGCTTCTTCTGCAATGTACCTCTCAACAATAGATGCTTCTGGATGATATAGATTCTTTGTATACCCTTTTAAGATCTTCATGTATCGCTCAACTGGGTACATCCACCATAGATAAACAGGACCACAACATTTGATTTCTCTGACCAGATGCACAATCAAGTGAATCATCATGTCAAAGAAAGCAGGGAGAAAATACATCTCCAACTGGCACAGTATAATTGCGGCCTCTTTTTCCAACTCATCAAACTTGACTGGATCAATGACTTTGCTACATATAGCATGGAAGAAAAAGCACAAGCGAGTTATCGCTAACCTGACTTTGTTTGGCAAGATGTCTCGTATAACCACGGCTAACAATTGTTGCATGAGCACGTGACAATCGTGAGACTTTAACCCTACAAGCTTAAGCTCCTTCAACTACACAAGGCTCTTAATATTTGAAGAGTATCCTTGTGGAACCTTCACCCGACGAAGACACTGACAAAAACTTATCTTCTCCTTCTTGGACAAAGTATGGCAGGCTGGGGGCAAGTAAATTTTCTTCCCATCAGACCTTGGATGCAATTGTGATCGTATACCCATATCAGCTAGATCTTGACGGGTATTCAAGCCATCCTTCGTCTTGCCTTGAATGTTAAGGAGCGTCCCAATCACACTATCACAAACATTTTTCTTCACATGCATAACATCAATACAATGTCTAACGTCAAGATCACACCAGTACGGAAGATCAAAGAAAATGGACCTCTTCTTCCATATGCAACTCTGACTTTTATCCTTCTTTTGGGTCTTCCCAAATATAGTATTCAGGTGTTGAACCCGCTGATATACCTGCTCACCAGTCAACGGTATCGGTGCAATATCATGCTCTTGACTTCCATTAAAAGCTTTTTTCAGTCGTCTGTAAGGATGATTAGGTGTTAGAAAGCGGTGATGCCTACTGTAGACTGTTTTTCTGCCATGTTTAAGTTGTATGTAACTTGTGTTTTCTTCACCGATGGGGCATGCATGATGACCCTTAACACTGTAACCGCTGAGATTCTTATATGCTAGAAAGTCATTAATGGTACAAAAAAGCATTGCACGCATTTCAAAGGTCTCCTTGCGAAATGCATCAAACACTACAACCCCCTCGTCCCACAACTTTCTCAGATCTTCAACCAACGGACTTAGATAAACATCAATGTCATTTCCTGGCTCTCTTGGGCCCGATTTCATCATAGACAACATCATATATTTTCGCTTCATGCACAACCAAGGAGGCAAATTGTAAATTACTAGCAGAACTGGCCATGAATTGTGTTGAGTGCTTAAGGTGCCATATGGATTCATTCCATCACTGGCTAGTCAAAGTCTAAGATTTCTTGGCTCTTTCCCGAAATCCGGATACAAACCATCAATCTTCCTCCACTGCGAGCAATCAGCCGGATGATAGACCATTCCATCAGAAATCCTTCCATTTGCATGCCATGTAAGGTCTTTTGCGTCATCCTCATTAGAAAAAAGACGCTTAAACCTTGGAATGATTGGAAGATACCACAAAACCTTCGCTGGGGGGCCCTTGTTCGAGTTTTCATCAGAACTACTTTCTTCTTCATCCTTCACTTTGTACCGTGAAGTCCCACAGATAGGGCATTTGGACATTTCTTGGAATTTTGTACAGTATACAATCATTGGGGCAAGCATGAATCTTCTGATACTCCATACCCATCGGACACAATATCTTTTTCGCCTTATAGTAACTTTTAGGCAACGTGTTGTCCTCTGGAAGCAGATTGTGCACTACCTCAAGCAGTGAGGTGAAACTTTTGTCACTCCACCCATACCTGGCCTTCACATTAACCAGACTTAACAAGCAGACGACAGGGTTAAGTAATTCTTGCACCCTGCATACAAAGGCTTCTTAGAATCACTCTGTAATCCTTCATACACAGGGGCGTGTGCTTGCTGGAAAGACTCTTGTCCAAGGTCACGAATCATGTCCTCTAACCGATCTCCCATATCTAGATCAAACGGTTCAGATTGGGACCCACTCTGCATGTCTGTGACTTCACCATGTCATATCCATGTCGTGTAATTCTTCTTAATCCCATCACACAATAGATGGTCCCGTATGTCATCGAGTAATTGTCATCTTCCATTCAAACAGTTGATGCAAGGACAATAATATTTTCCTTCTTCATTCGGTCGACCTCTTTCTAAAGCAAATTGTAAGAATTGTTCGACGCCATCCTCACATTCTGGGCTCATACGACTTTCATTCATCCAACTTCGATCCATCTAAGCAATTCCATGTATAAAAATCTCACTTTTTTATTTATAGGTGTGGCCCTATCCCATTTAGGAAAATTGTCTTTTGTGTTAGCTTCAAACGTCAGGGTTACCATTATTTACAAAAATTTGACTAACTTTCGGCAGCATTTCGCATTGGTCTCCAAGTACACGACATGACATCAGTCAAATGAATTTCCCGATAATCAAGTATGCACTCAGAGAACAACTTGAAATGCATTGAACCGAAATTTAATCAAATTAATGAAAATAATAATAACCTTCGCGAATGAATCTAACATAAAAATACCAATCTCCCCAAACTGTCCAAACGGACAATTCAAGACTAAATACAATGACTAATGCAAACTGTCTGCAAGAGTCATTGCATTCAGTCTCAAACGGGAATCTAAGGTTCACTCACCATGAACAACATTTGTTTATATAGCAAATTACACTGATCACATACAAGAACATACAAAAGGTAAAATTCAATTACAGACAAATATAGACATCAACAGTTGTTTATGTAACTAATTTCAAATGTTGGGTTTCAAGGGTGCTTATGCTTTATTATTGTAGTTGGGTATATGTGTGTGTGTGTGTATCATGAGTACCAATGTTGTGTTAGCCATTCTTTGCAGATCAGCCAATAAACTGCAGATATATCTGCAAAGAATGGGAAATTGGGATTGAAATTGATACCAATGTGAAGAGAGAAGAGGTGGAGAAGCTGGTCAATGACTTCATGGCGGGAGAGAAAGGAAACAAAATGAGACAAAAGATCGTGGAGTTGAAGAAGAAGGCAGAGGAAGCCACTACACCCAGTGGTTGTTCATTCATGAACTTGGACAAATTCATTAAGGAGTTGTTGCTTAATTAGATAAACCGAAAAAGTTTCTTCTAGAAGTCAAAATTTTCCTTGCTTGCCTTGAGATAGAAAGCCAAAACAATTATTGGATTTTGCCCTTAACATCTTAGCATCGGATTCTCACTCCTCTTCTGTTCCTTTTGCTGTGGTCCTAAAACATCTTTATGATCCTCTTCTCATTATTTTAGGAACCAATAAAGGCTGCAAAGAAATCTCATGTACCTAGCTGCAATAGCTGATTCTCAACCACAACCATCTCCATTGGCTGGTCAGGTACATCATACTCTTGGGGATATCACTGCAACAGCCTTTCTCAGTGCTTCAACAGCAGCAAGGCATGCACAGCCAACTTGGCATGAGCTCTAGTGGAAGTCAAGGCCTCCACATGCTGCAAAGTGAAGCCACTAATGTTGGAGGCAATGCAACCATAGGAACTGGAGGAGGGTTTCCGGACTTTGTACGCATTGGTAATGGCAAGCAAGATATTGGAATATCTGGTGAAGGCAGAGGAGGAAACTCTAGTGTTCACTCTGGTGATGGTGGTGAGACACTTAATTACCTTAAAGTTGTTGGTGATGGAAACTGAACTAGCCAGGGAGAATGGTAAAAGTTTCCTTGGCCCTTAGCCGTTTATTGAGTTAATTAGGAGAATTAGGCAGTGGAGATTAAGTAGGGAAGGGAAGGAGGAAAGTGAAAAGTTGTTGCTTAGATATCTTGTTCGTTAATCTTGTGCTAAAGGCAAACTGCCTTAACGTTTCTCTAGTACTAGTATTTTCTGTGTGTGGTTGTGTGTGTGTGTGTGTGTGTGGCTGTGTGTGTGTGTGGGTGTGGGTGTGTGTCTGTTTCTGTGCGTGGGGGGTGGGGGGGTGGGTGGGTGTGTGTTTCTGTGGGTGTGAGGGGGGGTGTGGCTGTGTGTGTGATTCTATGTGTGTGTGTGTGGCTGTCTGTGTGTGTGTGTGTGTGTGTGGGTGTGGGTGTGGGTGTGGGTGTGTTGCTGTGTGTGTGTGTTTCTCTCTCTCTCTCTCTCTCTCTCTCTCTCTCTCTGTGTGTGTGTGTGTGTGTGTGTGTGTGTGTGTGTGTGTGTGTGTGTGTGGTGACGCTGCGATGCATTGTGTGTTTGCATAGGATATTGTCTTCCATTGTGTTCCTTATTCTAATGACTGTGCCGCGAAGCGAAATAGGGAATGAAAAGAGAGAATCGTGAAGGGGAAGGTTAAACCGAAATCTTCCAAAAGGTTAAAAAAAAGATAGAAAGAAATATTAAGACATGGTCGGGACTGATGATAGGAATAAAGAGAAAATAACCACTTTTGACATCATGGGGGTGTGTGAGAGAAAGAGAAAGAAAAAAGGGAATTATTCAGATGATGTTGATTCCAATAGTGTTGAGAAGGTAGTAGCTATGTGGGAGAGGAGACTTTCGTTGAAACTTCTGCTTGCTGCCTTGAATGGAAAGGATTCTGCAATAGCTATGTGCAGATTCTACAGGCTCATGGGTACTACCACTGCTGAGCTGTTGTTGAATCGGTAAAGAAGAACAAGAGTTCAGTTTCTGCTGATAAGTCCCTAACACTGATTTCCATGTTTTATAGGTTTAAGGATACTTGGATGTGGGGAGCTGCATGTAATGGGATCTTCTCTACCAAAAGTTCAATAAAAAAACATATATATAGATAATACAAGAGAGAGAGAAGGGCAGTGGCAGTCACAACATATATATAGAGAAGGGCAGTAGATAAAATTACAAAAACATTCAACACTAACAATGAACAAGTTCTGAGAGTTAAAATCACAATAAATACTTCAAAGATATCAATCCAATGAAAGAAAGGTCATGTAGAGACGCATGAACATATCAGTCCAATGAAAGAAAGTTCATGTAGACAGGCATAGCATAAGTTACAAATATACCAGTAATGCATACAACAACAATTTCAAATTAGTTTTTGAATCAAAGATATAAATACCTGAGTTCGAGGCTTCAGCACAATTGACTTTCTAGCAATGACCGCAGGACCAGTTTGAATTTTCAAACAGCAATGACCACAGGATCAACAATGGCTAAAATCGCTCCTAATGGAATCTGAAAATAGTATGGCAGCATAATTTAGTGTTTACCAAATTAAATTAAAAAAGGCTAAATGACATTATAAATAATATATTTGATTTTGTCCTGCATCCATTTCCTTCCCTCTATCTAGTTTGGAGTCTTATACTCAAATTACTTGCTGACTTTCTTCTATATTCACTCTTGCATTTGTGGGAGCTTGTTATTATGCTTAGTCATGTTAATTTATTCCATATTCACTCTTGCTTGTGGCTAATATTTATGCCCCCTGTGATTTAGAAGGTAAAAGACAGCTATGGCAGTCTTTGAGTACAAGGAAGCTTCAATCTCAATTGGGTAGAGGTATTAAGTGGGCCTCTATCAGGAATTTGGTTGGGAAGCATAAGATAGATCTTCTTTGTTTGCAAGAAACAAAGAGGGATTCCATTGACAGGGCACTTTGTCAGGCTCTGTGGGGTCACTCAGACTTTGATTGGGAATGGTTTCCTACAGACAATACAACTGGGGGGCTTCTCTGTGTCTGGAATAACAATAACTTCCAGGTTGATATTAAAATAGCTTAAAGGGGTTTCATCATGTTGGAGGGGGTATGGCTGGTAGAAAGTCAGAGGCTAGTGGTGGCTAATATCTATGCTTCTTGTGAGCTAGAAAGCAAAAGACAGTTATGGCAGAGGCTATATTTAATGAAGAATCAATCCCAGGTTCAGTGTTGGTGCCTTGTAGGGGACTTCAACTGCATCAGACACCCAGCTGAAAGAGCGGGAAGCACTCTTTGTAATCCAAACACTAATCTTATAGCTGAATTTAATGAGTGGCTCATTGAAATGGAGGTACATGATATTCCTTGCTTGGGCAAGCCCTTTTACTTAGGTTAGGCCTAATGGTTCTTGTAAGAGCAAGTTAGACAGAGTGCTGGTCTCTGATGATTGGGTATCCAAGTGGCCTGATAGTTCCCAACATAACCTTGAAAGGAACTACTCAGATCATTGCCCTATCATTTTTAATTCTAAAAATATTGATTGGGGCCCTAAGCTTCTGAACCTAGTTTTGTTGCTTCTCCTGTTAACTCTTCTACATTTTCTGATCATAGTAATCAACAATTTGTTAAATCAAAAAATTTGTCTCAGCAACAACTATAAGTTGTCTCTGATCCTATGTCTAACCAATTTAATAACGGCTCTGTTGTTCCTTCTAATCATTCGCCTATTCTCCATCAGTCTGATCCTCTTACTCAGTCTAATAATTCTTCTTCTTCTTCTGAACATCAGTCACCCCCTAGACCTCCTAATGTGCACCCTATGCATACAAGATCCAAATCTAGTTTTCATAACCCAACAATTCACCCTTCATTGTTTTTGACTCTTTGTGAGCCTAGAGGTGTCAAACAAGCAATGGCTTATCCTAATTGGTTGTCTACTATGCAGTAGGAATACAATGCTTTGATAAATAATCATACTTGGGATCTTGTTCCCTTACCCCCTAACAGGAAAGCAGTTGGTTGCAAGTGGATATTTCAAGTGAAGGAAAATGCATATGGGACAATTAATAAATACAAGGTTTAGTTGGTAGCTAAGGGGTTTCCTCAAGTACACATGGCTTTGATTTTCATGAAAATTTTCCACTATTGTTAAACCTATCACAATCAAAATCATAATCACTCTTGCTTTAACCAATGGCTGGGATTTATTCCACTTGGATGTTAATAATGCCCTTCTCAATGGCATTCTTGAGGAAATAGTGTACATGGTTCAGTCACCACTGTACTTAGGAAGCATCTATGGATAATGTCACTGTTATTAAGGTTATTCTCAGAACCTTTGAGATGGTATCTGGTCTCAGAATTAACTTTGCTAAGAGCCAATTTGGTGCAATCGGCCAAACCGAGGACTGGTGCAGATTTGTAGTTGATTACCTGAATTGTGGCCCTCTGCAGTTCCCATTCAGTTACCTAGGGATGCTTATAGGTGTCAATCCTAGAAGGAAGGTGGTGTGGGAGCCCATAATTAGAAAATTCGAGGCTAAGTTGAATAAATGGAACCAGAGAAATGTCTTAATGGCAGGCAGAATTACTCTAATAAGTTCTGTCTTGACAGCTTTGCCTCTGTTTGACATGTCTTATTTCAGGGCCCCTTCAGCAGTGATAAATAGGCTTACTACTATCCAAAGACAATTTCTTTGGGGTGGAGGTGCAGAAGGTAAAAAGATAGCTTGGGTGGCTTGGGATCAAGTGTGTGCTCCTAGAGATAAAGGAGGCTTGGGAATCAAAGACATCAAGGCTTTTAATAGAGCCCTTCTTATCAAGCAGGCTGAAGAAAGTCTTGCCAACCATCATTGATGAGAGACAATCTACCTTCATAGATGGTAGACAGCTGCTACATAGTGTTATTGTTGCAAATGAAGTGTTGGAGGAAGCAAAAAGGGGGCAAAAGCCATGTTTGATGTTCAAAGTGGATTTTGAGAGAGCTTATGACGCGGTTTCCTGGGATTTTCTTAGTTACATGATGTCCCGAATGGGGTTCTGCAATAAATGGATATGCTGGATCCAAGCATGCCTCAAATCTGCCTCGAAATCGGTACTTGTAAATGGGAGCCCAACTGCTGAATTTACCCCCTATAGAGGTCTGAGGCAGGGAGACCCGTTAGAACCTTTGCTATTCAACATTGTCGCAGAAGGTCTAACTGGTTTTATGAGAAAAGAAGTAAATGAAAAGCTCTTCTCTGAATTCCTGGTTGGCAAAGACAACATACCAGTAAGCATCCTCCAATATGTCGACGATACTGTATTTTTTGGGGAACCTACCATGCAAAATGTCAAGGTCATAAAGACAATCTTGAGAGGATTTGAATTAGTTTCTGGTCTTAAAATAAATTTTGCAAAAAGCTACTTTGGTGCAGTGGGAAAATCTGATCAGTGGGTTAGAGAAGCTGCTGGATTCTTGAACTGCAGGATTTTGTTGCTACCTTTCACATATTTGGGCATTCCCGTTGGGGCTAATCCAAAGCGTGGTCAGCTGTGGGATCCGGTTATTAGGAAGTGTGAGAGAAAATTAGCAAGATGGAAACAAAGGCACTTATCCTTTGGGGGGAGAGTGACCCTTATTCATTCCACATTATTCTCCATCCCTATCTATTGTCTTTCTTTCTTCAGGTTGCCCGGAAAAGTAGCGGAGAAGCTGATCTGAATCCAGCGTAATTTCTTATGGGGAGGTGGCTCGGAGCAACGAAAGATACCATGGGTGAACTGGAAAATAGTTTGCCTTCCAAAGGAAAGAGGGGACCTCGGTATAAAAGATATATGGGCTTTCAACAAGGCTCTACTTGGAAAATGGAGGTGGGACATGCTTCAGCAAAGCAACAAGTTATGGTCCAAGATATTGGATTCCAAGTATGGTGGATGGAGATCATTGGTGGAAGGCAGTAGAGGGAATAATGAGTCAGCTTGGTGGAAAGATTTAATGGAGGTTACACAAGACCAACAGCTGAATTCTATCCTCCAAGATGGCACTACTTGGAGGGTGGGGTGTGGGGATAAAATCAAATTCTGGGAGGATTCATGGTCTGGACATGGAGAGGCTCTAAAGATGAAATACCCAAGGCTTTATAGGATATCTCTTCAGCAGCATAAACCCATTCAGCAGGTGGGAAGTTTCAATGAATCCTCATGGGAATGGAACCTCTCATGGAGAAGGTCTTTGTTCGATAATGAAATTGCATCCGCTGCAGGCTTTTTGGAAGAAATCTCTCAGATTACAATCCAGCGACATATATCTGATTGCTGGATGTGGAAAGCAAAGCCTAATGGTTGTTATTCTACAAGGAGTGCATATAACATGCTAAAGGAAAGTTCAGTGGGTGTAAATCTGGATGAATCACTGCAGAACCTTTGGAAATTAAAAATCCCATCCAAAGCTGCAATTTTTGCATGGAGACTCATCAAAGATCGATTGCCGACTAAATCTAATCTGAGAAGGAGGCAAATAGAGATAAATGACAGCTTATGCCCGTTTTGCAAAACTATTGGTCTACCAATTTATCAATATGTTTTTCAGCAAATTAGGATGGTTCTTTAGTTGTAGGGATGTAACTTAGGAGGGCTCACAAGCCAAGGGGCTTTGATTATGTATTCTTTTATATAGGGTGGATCACACCAATCTGAGTAGCTTGACAGGTGGATCCACTATGATTTCTATAACTCTTTTGTAATTATAGTACCCCTGGTACTGTTATTTTAATGTACATATCCTATTTTGTTGATAAAAAAAATGGAGTAGAATTCTCACTTCAAAGTACAAGGGATGGAGAGGATTGGAAGAGGGCCTTCCTAAGCAAACCCATTCCTTTTGGTGGTCTGATTTGAGGTCTATAATTCATCACAGCAGCATGGGTGATGTCTTAAAGCAGTTTCTTTGGAAATTGGGCAGTGGTGATCAAATACTATTTTGGGAAGATTCTTGGGTGGGTGATGGAATAACTCTTAGAGATAAATACCCAAAATTGTATCAAATATCCTCTCAAAAATTTCAGATAGTGGAAAGCATGGAGTCCTTTGGAGAAGCTGGTTGGGAGTGGGAATTCTCATGGAGAAGAAATCTTTTCGACAATGAGTTGGGGAGAGCTTCAGCCTTTATTGAACAGGCTACAGCACTAAGCCCCAATGCAACTTTGAAGGATTATTAGGTGTGGGGAGCTGACCCAAAGGGAATCTTTACTACCAGCACTGCCTATCTTTGTATTAAAGGTGATCAGCCAATTGGCCACCTAAATCGTGGCTTCAATCAGCTGTGGGAAATCAAAGTACCTCCTAGAGCCCTATCCTTTGCTTGGAGACTACTTTGGGATAGGTTACCAACTAAGGAAAACTTAATTAGAAGGCAAGTTGTAATTGAAAATGATCTTTGCACCTTCTGCCAAAGCCAAGTTGAATCTGCCTCTCATCTCTTTTTCACTTGCAAAAAAGTTATGCCAATGTGGTGGGAGTTTAACTCTTTGGTCAAGGAAGACAGAGTTATGCATTGTAGGCCTGGGGACAACTTCTCTCAGCACTTCTCCTTGGCTGGTTCGAGGGATTCTAATAGAAAGTGGAAGATTTGGTGGATAGCAGCTACAATATCTATTTGGAACCTTAGAAATTTCATGACTTTTAAAAATCAATTGTTTGTCATCTCTAAGCTGGTGGATAATGCAATCTTTCTCACCTGGTCTTGGTTGAGGGGGTGGGAAAAGGACTTTGTTGTTCCTTTTTAGCAATGGTCCTCATCTATGTCTTTGGCCTTTACCTAGTGTGGGGTGTATGGTTGGGTTTTGTAGTTTTCTTTGTTGGGTTGTTATTTTGTTGCTTATGTTTTCACGTCTCAGGAGATGGCATCCCATTTGTATCCAATGAAAGTAAATCATTCAATTAATATGAACATCACTAAATTTTTATAGAAAAAAATGAAGAAAAGTATACTAATTCATTTTCACTCTATGCTAGAAATCTACCAAAACATGAAGACAAAATTTCGTTGAAAACAAAAATACAGGCCTCCAAACAACAAAAACTGGATACAAACTTAAACCAACAAAAACTAGATACAGAAAGAACACTGTACTTACCTAGGATTAGCTCCATACAAGGATAGATAAACCCACCCAGTTGGCTTCACGAGTTCCATGGTCTTAATCTCCTAAAAATGTTCCCAAAGTCAACACCAAACCAATAAAATAAAAATTTACCTTCAAGTTGTGAAAACCATCACCGGTACGGATGGAAACTTTGCTCGGCGTGTAACTCTCGTCAAGCTTGAAAACCAAGTAAAGCACAATCCACAGCCACAACAAAATGAAACCCCACATTACAATTCTTATTGATACTTTTATATGGTTAGCCAAGTGGACAAAATGACCCAATAATTTGATAAGAACCTTCGGACAATGCCACCGCACTGATTAAGAACTTACTAAGAAGAGCAACAAACTAAGGTAGAGCTCATACCTTGTTAACTGGCAGCGTAGAAAGCTTTGAGCTTTGAGCACCCACGACTGTTCCAAGAGTAGTGTAGGATTTTCTTCGACCCACAGTTCCAACAGCAGTGTAGGGTTTTCTTCGACTTTTCTTCGATAGGAGGTTCTGTGGGTTCCAGCGAGCGGTTTCCGATAGTATTGAAATGAATGTGGGGCAATGTGGATGTCGACCGAGCGGTTTCCGGCAGATTTCAGGTGGGAGGAGAAAGAGAAGAGAGAGTGCAGCAGGGTTTTCAAGCGCGCGAGTTGTGAAATTTCAACACGTTTTAACTTATTAACATAACAACATCAACATCAATTTTTTAAGGATAACCGATGTTAGGATGAACCTGTTAACATCGGTTTTCTAAAAATCGATGTTAACTTCAACAAGGTAACATCGGTTTCTCAAAAAACTGATGTTCAGTTCAACTCCTTAACATCGGTTTTGTCAAAACCGATGTTAACATATTCATCTTAACATCATGTTAACATCGGTTATTTAAATAACCGATGTTAACATTAAGTAGTTAACATTGGTTTTTATAAAACCGATGTTAAGTAACTCCATTTATTTACAAAAATGCCACCCGCTATCGTTAACATCGGTTTTTGCAATAACAGATGTTAATTGACCGATGTAGAAAGCCATTTTTTTAGTAGTGCAAGTTTCAACTTATAGAGACTAGTTCAGGCTTAGCGCAATAGGCGCGCTAAGCGCACTTCCAAGAATTCAAAAACAGTAAGAGATTGGCGCTTAGTGCTTCCTGCCCCACTAAGCCCAGCTTGAAAGCTCAATTTTCAGGATGGATCTGGGGCTTAGCTCAGGATAGCGCGCTTAGCGCTGCTACAATGAAATTTTTCTAGAGAAGAAGTGGCGCTTAGCGCATCATCCACATTAAGCCCACTGATTAAGGTTCAATTACAGTGAAGATGTTGGGCTTAGCATAGTGATGTGCGCTTAGCTGAACTATTCAGCCAACCAATTAGGGGTCGATGCGCTTAGTGCGAGCAAGCTCAGCTTAGCATGTGAAGACTAAGCGCTTAGCGCAAGGTCTGCGCTTAGCAGATAGACAATTGCAAAAAAAAAAAATCTTAGTCTTTATCTGTCTATCTCTTCACACAAGCTTAAAACCCCTTGTTCATTACTAAACAAGCTGAAATTAATCACAATCACAAGCAAGGTATCCTAACTACATGCAAGAGATAAGAATGGAAAATAGAAAAGAGAAAGAAAAGTCGGGTTGCCTCCCAATAAGCGCTCTTTTAAGGTCACTAGTTTGACGCATCATCCTGTTATCCAGGATCCAACAAAGTTCCTACTTCAAGGACCTTCTTCTCGGGTCTCATTTCCTCCATCACATGCACTTTAAGACAGACATTTTGGCTAGGTGAATCTTTGTCCTCATGGAACAAATCAAAGCTGATCTTCTTTCCCATGTCTACCATGCAGCTTGCAGTAGACATGAATGGGCGGCCAAGAATGAGAGGAATGTTAGCATCCTCTTCTATATCTATGACAATGAAATCAGTTGGAAATATAAGGTGTTAAACCTTCACCAAAACATCTTCAATGACTCCATATGGCCTTGTGATGGGGCGGTCAACTAACTAGAGGGTCATGCGTGTGGGCATTATCTCTATCTCTCCAATTCGTCGGCACATGGAGAGAGGCATTAAATTGATACTGGCTCCCAAGTCTATGAGAGCTTTGCCTACAACAACCTTGCCGATAAAATACGGTATCGTGACAACTCCAGGATCTTTGTGCTTGGGTGGAAGGATGCGTTGAATGACAACACTACAGTTACATTCCACAACAATTTTGTCACTATGGATGTACCAGTTCTTCTTGGTTAACATATCCTTCAAAAATTTGGCATAGAGGGGCATTTGCTTAAGTGTTTCTCCAAACGGCAAGGTAATTTCCAGTTTCTTGAAAATTTCAAGAAATCTGGCCAAATGTCGCTCCTTATCTTTCCAGGAGGGTACCAACGGATAAGGTACCTCCTTGCATTCAATAGTAGTAGCCTCTTTCTTTTTTTCTATGTTAGCCTCACTCTTGCCCTTCTTCTTCTCAGTCTCAACAACCTTCTCTTTTTATTTTTCTTTTTTCAACTTTTTTTCTTTTTCTTCTTCTTCTTTTTCTTTTTCTTCCTTCGTCTTTATTTTCTCTTGATAGTCTCTTATTGGTGTCTTTTCTTCTTCATCACCTTCTGCTTCCTCAACAATTTATTCAAGTTCAACTAAATCATCAACCGGTTCCAGCGCCGGTTCTTCAGCCTGCAGTTGTTTAAATCCCTCCACCTTCTGATCAGCTCTACTTTCCTCCACTTGAATCGCCATTCTGCTTCTAGTCATCACAGCTTTACACTCTTCCTTAGGATTTTTCTCTGTGTTTGCTGTAAAGTTGTTGGATGATCTTTCAACTAACTGCTTTGCAAGCTGGCCCACCTGGACTTCCAGATTCTTAATTGAAGACTCGATGCTCTTTTGGTTAGACATTGACACTTTCATGCGAGGTACCAAAGTTAGAGTATACTAGAAGATGCAGGTGTAAATTGAAATAATTATAAATAAAGAGAATGGATTAGGACGAAAAAATAGATAAATTAAGTTTTTTCATGCGGGGGACCAAAATAAGAGTATACCAGTAGATGCAAGTATAAATTGGAATTATTATAAATAGAGAAAAATTATTAACATTACATCATAGAGTAGCTCTGGTAGGCTAAGTTCACAGTATTCTCGTCTTCTGACTTTCCTTCTACAACAATATTGGATTTGCTCATTTCTTTTGTCTTAAATTAATTAATTTAAATTCTTGTTTAATTTCATCTCTTGTTTAATTTAATTTTCTATCAATTTAAATCACTATTTTTTCCAACCTTTTCAAATCTTTTTCTTAATCAAATATGTATATACGTAAGTACTTCCATGTGAATGGCAGAGATGTTTTTGGGAAGCAGAGGGAAGCAACAAGTTTATCAACTAAATTGTAATACGTGTGTGGCAAATTTTTTAGATGTTATGTGTTACTGTTAGCTTGTCTGATGCAATCCTACCCTGCAAGAATATTGGATAGAAGACTCCAAGAAGATCGGGCCAAAGATGTAAGAGAAGGCCCTAAGGTTCTCATGAGCCTTAGGGTAGATTTTGGGCCCATGGGCTAAGTATGTGCCCACTTATCTTTGTACATATTAGATTAGGATTTCATTATTTTTGGGTCTTGTATTTAGGACTCCATAATGTAGGTAGGGTACCCTAGAAATGTAGGATTTTTCAGCCCTTGTATTTTAGGGCACCTACACTAGTTTTTGTATTATGGGTAGTTTTGTAATTTCGCATGCATTAAGTGAATATTTGATGTGTGTGTTGAGAAATAAATTTAATTGAATTGCGAGAAGTCCAATCCAATTAAATTTTAGAGGGGGTGGTGAGTATTTGCTTGCTACACCCTATTGCCACATCATATAGTCACACTTTGTGCATGTCTTCTATGCTTTACATGCCTCATGACACCTAAGCACACTTAGTGGAGAATCTTGGACTTGATCTTGGACTAGTGGACTGAACCATAGCTAAAATTCACTAATCATAATTAGTGAAATTTTGGCTCCACAAATTTAATTTCAAATTTAAGTGAAATTTAAATAGAAATTCAAATTTTCCTCCAATTTTGTGTGACACTTTGGCTATAAATAGAGGTCATGTGTGTGTATTTTTTTGAACTTTGATCATTTGAAAATTAAACTTCAGATTTTAGAGCTCTTTTAAATCATAAAATTTCGTGTTCTTCTCTTCCTCTCCCTTCATTTATCTCCTTCTTCCTCCAAGCTCTTATCCATGGCCTCCTATGGTGGTGAGCTCCTTCTAGACTCATCTTCTCCTTGAAGTGGCATCTCCTCTCTCTCTCTTCCTTCTCCATTCCACTGTCATTCATCTTCCAAGAAGTAAAGGAGTCCATTGATGAAGAAGATCCTAGGCCTACAAGCTTCAATGGAGCTTACATCATTGTCCTTGGATGTATTAGTTTTACTTTTATCAGATGTTCACACATGTGCGCAGAAGGAAGTTGGTTAGGAACCAAATTGGAATTATATATGTGCAGCTGTGGTGATGCCAATTTTCAAGTGTACAGGTCTCTAATTTTTGTGTGGGCTTGGTGCTGATAAAAAGTAAAGTTGAAGGGTGATTATATGAAGGCTTGGTGGTGGGTTACTACTTACTAGTGCCTCTTATTTTCTTCATAAGGTTTAAGGGGTTAGGCGTTTTTTGTTTATATCGGCCTGTAGAATATATGTATTTTTGTTTTACATTTATGAGTATGATAGATTAATTTACATTCTAAAGTGAGTTGGTGATCACTTATTTAGAAGATCACTCTTATTTATTAGTAAGTCATTGATAATAGCTAATTATGAGTTTATTTTGAGGTTAAATTATATAAAAATTTATAATTTTTTTCTCATAATTTTTTCTTTTTGAGCAAATAATTGATAAATTAACATCATTTAAGTTTTTATGTAGATGATACTAAAAGTGATAAATTTATTATGTTTAGTGAGTAAAATAAAGCCCAAGAAAACAACAATAATTAAGGAAAACAAGCTAATTGAGAAAACTAATGCTAATTAGGAAAAAGAACTAATTGAGTAGGGCTAATTAAGGAAAGAATAATAATTAAGGAAGCATAACTAATTAAGAAAAGTAATTTAAGCTCTGCAAATGGATTTGAGAGAGAAAATAGATAAAGTAAGTTCTTTCATGCGGGAGATCAAAGTTAAAGTGTACTAGTAGATGTAGGAGTAAATTGAAATAATTATAAATAGAAAAAATTATTAACATTACATCGAAGAGTAGCTCGGATAGGCTAAGTTTCTAATATTCTTATCTTCTGAATTTCCTTCTACAACAAAATTGGATTTTCTCATTTCTTTTGTCTTTAATTAATCAATTTAAATTCTTGTTTAATTTCTCTTCTTGTTTGATTTAATTTTTTTATCAATTTAAATTATTACTTTTATATAACCTTTTCAAATCTTTTTTTAATTATACAAATTTATAAATCAAAAAATATATAATATATAATATATAATTTTTAATTTTATTTTATTTCATTTTACATATTTTTTATTTAGAATAATTTATTTATTTTTATTTTTATTTTATGAATTTATAATTAAATTTCTTAAATTAATATGTAAATAATTTTTGTAAACTTATTTTAATATAGATATTACTTTTACTCTAATTACATAAATCTATATAATTACGTCAATTAGTATGTAAATTATAAAAAAAAAATTATTTAACATGTAAATTATTTTTATTCTAATTATATAAATCAGTAAAATTTGAATATTTAAAATTTCCGGACTATTTTCGTTTTAACTATAAATTTTATTTAGTAAATAAGTTTTTCAATACCAATTATATAACTCAAGAAAATTAGATAAATTAATAAGCAAATTATTTATATGAATTATTTTATATATTTTATAAAAAATTATGTACATTTATTTTTATATATAAATAATAAGAATTTTTATTTTAATTATTAAATAATAATTTTTTCGATTATTTATATATTATTTTAGATTTACATAATATTTATATATTACATAAAATAATTTTTTTTCAAATAATCCATATATTTTTTATGTATTTATTTTATAATTATAATAAAATAAGAGCAATTTTTTATAATTTACATTAAAATAAAATTTATAATGAAATAAATACATATAAATATAAAATTAAATATATTTAAATATTAAATATTAAATATTATATTTAATGTCTCTAGGGTCTTGGATAGCAACTTGTTTTGTGCCAACAGAGCGTCCTGTGAGGTTAGCTCCAATAAGCTCTTCTTGGTAGGAATGTGGGCTCGGTCTCTTAGAATGGCAATGTCACTAGCAGCCATGCTTTCAATTAAGTCCATTGCTTCGTCGGGGGTCTTCATTTTGATCTTACCCCCAGCTGAAGCATCCAAGAGCTGCTTAGATTGTGGTCTCAATCCATTTATAAATATGTTGAGCTGTATGGGTTCAGAAAAACCGTGAGTGGGAGTCTTCCGCAATAAACCTCAGAATCTTTCAAGTGCCTCACTCAATGATTCATCCAGAAACTGGTGGAAGGAAGAGATGGCAGCTTTGCCTTCTACATTCTTCGATTCAGGGAAGTACTTCTTTAAGAACTTTTCTACCACTTCATCCCATGACTTCAGGTTATTTCCTTTAAAAGAATGAAGCCATCTCTTAGCTTCTCCAGCTAAAGAAAATGAGAACAGACTCAACCTGATTGCATCCGCAAGCACACCCGTGAGGCTGATAGTATTGCATATCTCTATATAGGTGGCCAAGTGAGCATAAGGGTCTTCATTAGGTAGACCATGAAATAGATTATTTTGAATCAATTGTATCAAAGAAAAAGGATATGTAATTGTCTGAGCTTGAACTTCTGGCTGTGCAATACTGGTGAAAAATTGTGGCACAGTAGAACTTGAATAATCCTCCAGGGTTACTCTTATTGGCTCTTCAACCATGATTGGGTCTTCAACAGGTTCTATATGAGAATGCCCTGCAATAGGAAAACTAGAAGATGCCTCGGAAGATCGAGGTCCTTCTTCTGGAGTTGTTGCTGCTTCTAAATCCTGCAAAAAAAATATTTGATTCTCTCTAAGTTACGCCTTCTACAAGTGGAGTTAATCTCCAAATCAATGGGAATCAAAGCACCTGTAGTAGATCTTCTTTGCATACAAGAAAACAGAACAACAATTATACAGTTCAAAAGAACAATGAATGTACAGTAACTAAAATATGAACAAAAGAATCAATGAATCAAAGAGAAAAATATAAGGCAATGCCCTAAAACTGAACTAAACTCTTCTTGAAACAAGTTCCCCGGCAGCGGCGCCATAAATACTTTGTTGGATTTCCCCTGCAGCTACTTTTTGGTCCAATTTTTCTTTATACAAATATGTTCAAGGGAAATCCGGTTTGCCAGAAAGCGCACTAGATCGTCAAGTATTTAAAATTAAAACGGATGAATCCGAGTATCGAACTCAGGGAACTAGTATTAGACAGGGTTGAATTCATAAATAAGGCATTGTTGAAAGAAACATTGATAATTGATGGTTTAAAACATAATTAAACTAAGTCTAGGCTAAAAACAGTAAAAATTGCAAGTAAGTAAGATTGACGGAAGTAGGTAAAGGTGTTGGGTCTTTCTAACAAACCAACTGATGTATATAAAGATGTTTCTCTAATCAATCATGCTTTTGTGTTCTATGTTATAGCCTAAATTACTAAACCTCGATCCCTGGTTGGGCTGAATCAATCCAAGCTTCGTCCTCAGATCCCTCTTGTTGGACTAGGCTCAATTTAGACAGCCCTCCTAGGTTTAGACTAACTTAAACTAAGTTTCGTCCTCAGATCCCTCTTGTTGGACTAGACTCAGCTTAAATAGCTTATGAAAGTTTAGACTAATTTAGCCTAAGCTTTTTCCTCAGATCCCTCTTGCTGGACTAGACTTAGACCAAACAGTATTATCGTAATAGCATATTTAAAACCAAAACTTAATCCGCAGATCCCTTATTTAAGACTAAGTTTCAATCCTGCTTCATTCAAGTTCAAAGGCAATAGTACATTTCCCAATGCTAAATTCACCTAACTATGCACACAAATGGTTGATCAGACCAAGAGCATCCAGAATTTAAGCATTGAAAGAAGCATTGAACATAAGAAACACAATCAATTAGATATTAAAGTAATCACATCAGTTGTTCTTTAGAAATCCCCAACAAGGGTGTTTAGCCAGCCATTATAGAAAAAACCCTAACAATAATGAGATTAAGAATAGAGAATAATTGCTCCTTACACAAGAAGAGGGATACCTCCTCCTCTTCTCAGCATTTCACAATCACTCTGCAACTCCCTAATCATTCTCTCTCTAATTACATAACCTAGGTATCTCTGCAAAAGCTACTCCTCTTGCTGCCTCCAGAGCTCTTTTCCCGAAATAGGCACTGTGGTGTGCTCTGGAATTCAGTGCAAATCAAAATCTTCTTGGATTGTTACCCTAATTCTGCGTAAAACAGCTTTAAATAGGCTCTGAACCCATGATGTTGCGCTTAGCGCCACCCTCGCGCTTAGCGCGAGTAAGTGGATTTGAGCTTAGCGTCAGTCGTGCGCTGAGCCTGGCTGAAAACAACTGTTGCGCTTAGTGCATTGATCTCGTGCTTAGCGCGTGGCCCTGATATTGATGCTCTGTCAGATTCTTTTGTCGTGCTAAGTGCGCTGAAGCTGCACTTAGCAGTGGATGCACGTTTAGCCCAACTGATGAGCTAAGCTCAACTGACACTTTTAGCACTTCATGACTTAGCCTATTTTTCTCCTGAAATTGCACAAATTTCATCATTAAATCCAATGGAAATATTCTAGAGACAGCTTTAACCATAAAACAAGATTTATTTACAAAATTACTACAAAATAGCCATAAATTGGGGAACTATACAAGTTTTGGAAAATGTTTTCTATACAAAAGTGTGTCGTATAAGACGACTAACAGTGATCTTCAAGGATATTGTGATTAGGGTGAATGTTGCCTTTGAATTGGACAAAATTGTTATGACAAATAATAATATGATCCATGACTCGTTGTACTGAATCTATTTGAAGTGATTAATGAAAATACATATGATTTTGCTTATATGGTTACTTCTTATGATATGTGGCATACTAGATTAGGTCCTGTAAATTCCTCGTATGTTATTAAATTGCAATGATTAGGTTTAATCAACATGCTTGACAAACAAAGTAGCAAATGTGACATACGCATTGAATCAAAATTAATTAAAAAAACATGTCTGCTTATACAACGTGAATCTAAACCTCTTGTTTAATTCATTAGGATCCTGTTGATTTTTAATAAACTATGTCAAGGGGAGGTAGGAGTTATATTTTAACCTTTATAAACTAACAGAATATGCAAGATAAAATTATTTATTAGGCCAATCTATTTATGTTGGAATATGGGGAAGCAGTGTGGTGTACTGATGGTTGGGAATAAGAGTTAAAATGGAGGAGGAATTGGTTTGAATGGTAAAGTGATCAAGTGCAATAGCTGGAACAAGTATTGGGAAATATGTGAAAGTTCATAGACATGATTTTGATAAGTGATTGTGCCTGGAAGATGCATGCTACATGATATTTTGTGGTCAACTTAGCTTACAAGGAAATTCTTTATCTACAAACAGCAAGTCAACCTTATGAAATTTTTTCCTAGTTGTGGAGAATAAGAATTCCACCAAAGGCAGCGATGTTGTCTTGGATAGTGTTCTTAGACAAGTTGCCTTAAGAGACGGTCTAAAAGAAAGAAAAAAATAACAACTGGTAGACAATGACTTTTCATGTGCGTTTTGTCATGTTTAGGAAGAATATGTCTCGCATACTTTGTATACTTCCATTGAAGTGGATCTGATTTGGAAATATTGTTACTCATGATAGAGATAATCAAACTCTTTTTCTTGAAAAACCAATGGCTCGCTTTCAACTACGTTCAGCAAATATGACAGGGAAGACTAAATTGGATAGAGTCTTGTGGTTTTCTGAGATTTGGTGCACCTCAAATCGAAGGAATCAATATGCTTTTAGAGGATGTAATAACTTTGATAGAAAGCTACTACCGAATAAGATTATGTCCACGAATTGGGTTTGGCTAAACGGTAAATTGCAATTTGATAAGGCTATTTTTAACTCTATTGTAATGAGGGGCGGACATTGGAAAAGAAATTGGTGGCTTAACACATATATAGAGGGGTAAAAGGATGGGTAGTGGAAAAGGAACATGCAACCAATAGAAGTTCCTAGTGTAAGGTATGGATAAATACATTAATGTCAAAGATTGCAACTATATTGGTTTGTTTTTAAATTTTACGTTATGCAGCTATAATATAGTATAATCTTACTTTTTGTTTTGAAAAACAATGGTTATTTTATATTTATGCTGATTGGAAACACATAAATACAAAGTAACCATTAGCTAAAAGGTGAATGTTTAGGGTTGTATGTTTGGATCTATCTTTTGTAAAAGGGTTTTGGTCCAAGATAAATCAATATATATTTATTTTTCTAATAAAAAATAGAGATACATAACCCAATTGATCACTTTAGGTAATTTGACAGTATTTGATGAGTAGTCTATTACTCTAGAGATTGAAGAGCCATTGTAGTAGTTAATGTAGATTTTTGTAGTTAATACAAATTGCTAGAGTTCACTACTAGAAAATACATATTACATCGCTCAGTTAACATCGATTTATATGAAAGTCGATGTTAACAAATGCACGGTGACATTTTTGTAAATAAGTGGATATGGTTAACATTGGTTATAAGAGAACCGATGTTAAGAATTGAACTCAATGTCGATTTTATTTAGAACCGATGTTGAGCCTCGTGCGTCAACATTGGTTTTGTTTAGAACTGATGTTGATCTTGGCACGTCAATATCGATTTTTTGTGAAACTGATGTTGTGCTTCACCCAAAATCTTAAACATATTGACTCTCATTTCATTTCAGCACTCGTGCCCAAACCTGTGACACTCTCTTTGTGCCAAAACGTCTTTAGATCTTGCCTCTCACCACTATTGCTGGTTTCGTTGTGCCCATTGTCATCATGCCAATCATCGTATCCTCAGTTTCGATGCCCCAAACCTCTCGGTGCCTCTCTTTGTGGGCAAACCCTCTTGAGCCCTCACCTCTCGTCAATACTGCTATTGGTTTCAAGTTCAAAGATTCTCTCCATGGCTAAACTCTTAAAAACATTATGTTTGTATATTTTACATACATGTAATGTTGTTTATCCATAGGCATCTATAGGTGACCACAAACCATTAATTGGACACGTGAGCAATTGCCAAAGATTGGGCCTTGCTTTGCATTATGCAAATATAGTGCTTCAAATTGAAGGTTAGACTATGGTAAGAAAAAGGGAGATTCTATCAAAGAGTTGCATGCAAAAGTTCGAGCCAACATTGAGAAGAATAATGAACAATATGCAAAGCAAGCAAATAAGGATCGCGTCAAAGTTATTTTTGAACCAAGAGATTGGGTCTGGGTTCATACGAGGAAGGAAAGGTTCCCTACTCAAAGAAAACCCAAGTTGCAACCAAGAGGAGATGGGCCTTTTCAAGTTCTAGAAAAGATAAATGACAATGCTAACAAGCTAGACTTGCCAGGAGAATATGGTAACATAAGTATTACCTTTAATGTGGCTGATCTATCTTTTTTTTATGTAGGTAACGAAGCAAATTCAAGGTCGAATCCTTTCGAAGAGGGAGAGAATGTTGGAGATGCAACCAGCCCGTCTAATAATCCTTTACATGGGATTAGAGGTCCTATAACAAGGTCCAGGACTAAGAGGATGAAACAAGCTTTGCAAGGCCAGATTCTAAAGATCAAAGAGAAAGAAGACCAATGTGAATTAAGGGTTGCACCTAATTGGGACACTCTCCTACAAATTGATGAAGATACTTTGAGGCCAACTTGAAGAATCACTTTGGGAAGTCCAATTTATAAGACAAGAAATATCCATGGACTGAGTTGATCAATTTTAGTGGACTATTAATATTGGGTGGATTAGATAATAATTAAGCCCAACATGTTGATAACTGCTATTTATAGGTATATTTTGGGATTAAATTATATATGAATTGATAATTTTTCTCTCCTATTTCTTCCTTTATTGTGCCAATAATTATTATTTTAACATCATTTAAGTTTTTGTGCAGAAAATACTAAAAGTTGATGAATTTATGATGCTTAGTAAGTAAAGTAAAGCCCAAAAGTGTAATTTGGAAATCTAAAGAGGCGTGCTTAGCGCATCCAAGGCACTCAGTGCGAAGCATAAGCTCAGTGAGCATATCATGCTTAGCGCCAGGAAGATAATTTAGAAAAGTGAAGGCTAATTCAGGAAAGAGGCGTGTTTAGCGTGAGGATTACCTATTTTCTAAGCACGGAAAACTATGATGATTTACACCAATAAAAGAAGGAGAGAGAAGAAGGAAAGAAACACATAGAAAACTCAAGAGAATATAATTCCTTATAAAAGGCAAAGGCTAGAAGAAAGGAGAAACAAGCATTAGTAGTCATTCTTTTCCTTTATTCCCTCTCTCAAATTTTCCTTTACTAAATATTTCCCTCTTACAATTGTAAAGTCTCCCACGATGAGGGTAAACCCCCTTTTGTTGGAAACTTGGCAGCCAACTACTTTTGATATAATTTCTCTTCCTATCTATTTAATATTATTACTTTTGAATTATCCTTTCTTGTGCTTAATATTATTACTTGTGGCTTGACCACCCTTGCATGGTATGTTTTAGTGGTAGCATTGGAAAACATTATTTTCTAATAAAACTAGGAAAGGGTATCTAAATAAAGTCATCACTAGGGATAGGTTGATTTTGTTTAGCCTATTATACATCTCTATTCTTAATGCAATTTAACTATTTGCTCTTTGCAAAGGGGTTTGAGAGAAAAGATAGATAAATTATGCTCTGTAACTCGAGGGATCTTGGTTAGAGTATATTAGTAGATGCAGGTGTAAATTGGAATAATTATAAATAGAGAAAAAATCATTAATATTACATTAAGAGTAGCTCTCGTAGGCTAAGTTCTCAACATTCTCATATTTTGAATTTACTTCTACAATAGTATTGGGTTCTCTAATCTTTCTATTTTAATTAATTAATTTACCTTTATAATTTAATTTCTTCCCTTCTTTATTTTAATTTAATTCTTTGCCAATTTAATTTACCGTTCTTCTACCACCTTGTCCAAATCTTTTTCTTAATTAAATATTCATCTAAGTACAAACAAAGCCTCTATGGATTGTTAACTCATTGGCAAGTGCACAAAATTGTCTCAAAAGTATTCGGAAGTTCGAGTGTCGAATCCACAAAAACTTTGTTCGTACTTGAGTTGGCATATATCTCAATCTTTAAGTAAGAAAAGAGTAAAAGAGATAAGAAATTGTAGATGTAAAATTTAAGCAAGGTAATAAATAAGAAGGATAAAAGATAAAGAAACTTGTGATGCAATGTTAATGATTTTCTCTATCTAATGTTATTCCACTCACATCTACTATGACACTCTATCTTTTGTTTCCCGCACGAAGAGCCTAATTTATCTATTCTTCTCTCCAAAATTTCTTTGCACAGATAAAAAATAATAAATCGCATTAAGATTATAGATTCATGAAATATGTCAATCTATTTCTAGCAATGATTTCATTTAGATGCTCTTTCCCAGTTCTTAGAAAATAACCATTTTTTAATTCATTATCCATCTAAACGCTGTATGGATGATTAGACCATACTAAACAAATAGGCACAGAAAAGATCAATAGAAACAGGATTGTATTAAATAGATAATAAGAAAGAGTTACATTACAAGAGTTTGTCTGCCAAGCTCCAAATACTATGGGTTTAGCCCCTCATTGTCATGAGAGACTTTACACTTTAGGGACTGATGTGGATAGAAGAAGGGAAGGGATGGAAAATGGACATAGAAAGAGGGTTTCCCCATTTGAGATACCTAGGCTTACAATGCATTCATGAGAGAGCTATGAATCTCGATGTGTCATTTTTCTTTTGCTTCCTACTCCTTTTATAGGTCTAAGGTAGCTTAAAATTCACACGACCTCGCGCTAAGCGAGCCTTTTGGGCTTAGCGAGTATGGCAGTGATCATGCGCTTAGCATGGCATCGCGCTAAGTACGCCTTTGGGCTTCTTCGTGGGCCTTCTTTACGCTAAGCGTGAGCTGGCTGCTAAGCGAGGAAGCGCGTAGGGCCTGTCTTGTGCGCTAAGAAAGCTGTCCCAATCTTCCAATTTTTCTTCAAGGCTTTTTCTTCAAGTTTTTGCATCAATTTTCTTCCAAAGCACTTGAAATTTTCTTCTTTAGAATCCTACTGGTAAAAAATTGCAATGATATTAAATTCTTCATTATTTCATTAAAAACAACAGTAAAGTAGAGAAATTTTAATCATTCTTAGTCAAAATTGACTATCAATTCAACCCAGATTTTGCAGTTGTCAAAATATAATTTCTTATAAAAGGCAAAGGCTAGAAGAAAGGGAAAGCAAGCATTAGGAGCCATTCCTTTACTTTATTCCCTATCTCAAATTCTCCTTTACTAAATATTTCCCTCTTGCAATTGTAAAGCCTCCAATGACGAGGGTAAACTTCCTTTTGTTGGGAACTTGGCAGGCAACTACTTTTGATGTAATTTCTCTTTGTATCTATTTAATATTATTACTTTTACATTATCCTTTCTTGTACTTAATATTATTGTTTGTGGCTTGATCACCTATTTGCATGGTAAATTTTAGGGGTAGCAATGAGAAACATTATTTTTTAATAGAACTAGGAAAAGGTATCTAAATAAAGTCATCACTACGGATTGATTGATTTTGTTTAATCTATTCTACATCTTTATTCTTAATGCAATTTAACTATGTGTTTCTTGCCAAGGGATTTGGGAGAAAAGATAGATTAAAGGCTCTTTAACTCGAGGGATCTTAGTTAGAGTATTCTAGTAGATGCATGTGTAAATTGGATAATTATAAATAGAGAAAAATCATCTCATATTCTGAATTTACTTATACAATAATATTGGGTTCTCTGATCTTTCTATTTTAATTAATTAATTTACCTTTATAATTTAATTTCTTTCCTTGTTTATTTTAATTTAATTCTTTGTCAATTTAATTTACTGTTTTTCTACAACCTTGTCCAAATCTTTTTCTTAATCAAATATTCATCTACCTACAAAGTCTCTTTGGATTCAATACTTGGACTTCCATTTTAACTTTATTGTTTGGGACGAATTGGTTTACTTATCAATAGTTTAAGACATGCTCATAAATTTTAGCAACTCTTAAAATATGATTTATTTTCATATATTAATTGTATTTTGGACCTATTTTAGTCAATACTTGGGATGAACTGGTGCAATTGTAATGGGTTGTCACCACCTTTTATTGTTATTTTGAAGTCTTTTAATTATTAGATTAATTATTGAGGATTGAACTTTAATTAAAGTTATTAGTAGAGTATAAATAGACTCATCAAATACTTTGTTAGCAGATTAATGAAATTTGAGAGTTTTTCTATTATGACAATTTTTCCTTTGCTCATGGGGTTAAGAAATGATAGTGATAGTGTGCTCTACCAGCAGCGGTCACATTTAGGGTCATACTCTTTTTTATAACTTTAGCTTTACTATAGTAAGGATCAAATTACTTTTGATAAATTTGATTCTATCGACATGTCACAGTTAAGGTCTAAGTTCCTTTATAGTTATTTCCAAGATGATCCTAAGTTGTCTTTTCTTATAAACCTCCCTGTATACCTCTTTTTTTTTTTTTTTTATTCAAACCTCCTTGTAAACCTGCAACCCTGGTTAGTGAGTGACAAATTAATTAAATGCCGGAATATATGAGTCATAAAATTCATCATTAAGAAACTACGTAGATGAACAATATAAATGGATTTTTCACGGTTTCATTTTCACCACTCTTGCCGAAGACCTACGCGACGTACACGTTACAACGAAAGAGATCAATTTATTATTTTTAAGTTAAAAAAAAAAGATATCAGAATTAAGTTGAAGTAATTATTAGAATCCAAAACTATCTATCGGTAAATAAATTATTGTCAAGTCAAATTTATGTGATTGATATTTTGAAACTGCATAATAATTTTTTTGATAGGAGATTTATCGATCTCTGATACGTAATCCAAATTATTTTAAAGTTATTATAATCTTTTTTAACTTCAAATTTTAGCGGGAAAATTTTCTTCTCTTTAAAACCCTCACCACTCTTCCCAACTTTTACCGCTAAAAATCTGTTCAATCGTCTCACAACTATTTCCTCTTTCGTTTGTGTTTTCAACTCTTAGGCTTTATTCCTTTTACCACCATGAGGGACTTGAAAACTTTAAAGGAATTGGTGGCAAGCGTTACAGATTGGAAGTCGCTCGAGAAGATGTCTTGCAAACCCTTTAAGCCTTCCATTTTGCATTTGGCAATATCACAAGATGCGCCCCACTTATATAGCGAAGAACAGTTGATTCAATTAAAGAAATTAAGCAAACTACTTTCAAGCGCTGAATCGAAGCCAAATACAAATAAGACTGATAAGAGGGTGACCAAAAAAAGGTGCGTAACCCTGGCCAAACAATTTTTGTAGTTTAATTAAATGTTATTTTAGATGTATTAAATATATGACTCTTGTGTATGTACTTTTAGACAAATTGAAGAGAGACCTAAAGAAGAAAGAGTCATGCCAGCAACGATTAAAAAACCAAGAAAGATAATCTTGGAACAGAACGGACCATCACCAGATTTGCCTCCAAGAAGGATAATCTTGGAACATAGCGGGCCATCACCAGATTTGCCAATGCAATTCAAGAACTGAGTAGCTGAGTTGAGTGGTCATGATCTTAAATATTTGATGCACAAGAGACTCTTCTGGTCAGACGTGAAGCCGAACAACAATCGTCTCTCCATGCCCATAAATGAAATTATGTGTGAATTTCTCACACAAGCGGAGATTGAAAAATTGGATGAAAGAAATGGAAGCAACGGAAAAGGACGGCTCGTTGGTCTGGAATTGACTGTGTTAGACCCATGTCTGAGAGAATTTACTTTACCATTGAAGAAGTGGAGCATGCAAAGGACTGACACCTACAACCTGGTAACAGATTGGAATAGTATCGTATCTACTAATGAGTTTGAAGAAGGCCAAGAGCTCCAAATTTGGTCTTTTAGGGTTGATAACAAGTTATATCTTCTCCTAAACAAACTGTGAATTTCATTAAATTCGTTTATATTTTTAGTTTTCCTTTACATTGCTTAGGGTTTGCAGGAAGTCTTAGATTCAACCGCAGTTGCTTTTCCTGTAAAATCACAAAAAAGAATATATGTATATATATATATAGAGAGAGTGTTTTCTGGTTAATAAAAAGGCATGTTGAATAATATAACATGTGTTGGTTCATACCTTCCCCCCAACCCTTTCTTCAGTAATTGAATTATCATTATCAAGATCGCATTCATTGATCATGTACACCTGCTTCGTTCAAGGCAATGTGAAGCCTCTGAACATTATCGTTTCAGTGAACTGAACCGTGGTGGAGATTGTTACCGATTATTAGATTAATTTAGATAATATGTTATTAGATTAGCTCAAATAAAATATTATCAAATTTGATTAGATAATTAATTAGTAAAAGAAATATTTGACAGAGGATGATATTGCGGGTGATCGGGTCTGCTTATAATGACCAATACATGTAAGTGTCTGACATGTTTTGGGAAGCAAACAGAGGGAAGGAACAAGTCTATCAAGTAAATTATAATACGTGTGTGGCATATTTTTCAGATGTTATGTGTTATTAGCTTGTCCTTGGATGTATTAGTTTTACTTTTATCAGATGTTCACACATGTGCGCCGAAGGAAGCTGGATAGGAACCAAATTGGAATTATATATGTGCAGCTAGCTGTGGTGATGCCAATTTTCAAGTGTACAGGTCTCTAACTTTTGTGTGGGCTTGGTGCTGATAAAAAGTATAGTTGGAGGGTGATTATATGAAGGCTTCGTGGTGGGTTACTACTTAGTAGTGCCTCTTATTTCCTTCATAAGGTTTAAGGGGTTAGGAGTTTTTTGTTTGTATCCTGCGGAGGGAGCCATGTTTGTTGCTCTCTGCTATATGTGTATTCTTGTTTTACATTTATGAGTTGCGATGCATATACACATTTATGATTATGATGGATTAATTTACTTTTTAAAGTGGGTTTTGGTGATCACTTATTTAAAAGGCCACTTCTATTTATTTGTAAGTCATTGATAACTATTAATTATAAGTTTATTTTGTGGTTAAATTATATAGAAATTCAAAATTCCTTTCTCATAATTTTTTCTTTTTGAATAAATAATTGTTAAATTGACATCATTTAAGCTTTTATGTAGATAATACTAAAAGTGATGAATTTATGATGCTTAGTAAGAAATAAATTTCAAGAAAAGAAGAATAATTAAAGAAAACAAGTTAATTGAGGAAAGCAATGTTAATTAAGGAAAAAAATAATTGAATAGGCTAATTAAGAAAACAAGACTAATTAAGGAAAATAAAGATAGACTTACTGTAAGAAGACATAATCTGCCCCTACAAAAGAAAAAGGGAGATAAAGGAAAAGACACACAGAAATTTCAACAAAATACAATTTCTTATGGAAGGTAAAGGCTAAAAGAAAGAGAAACAAGAATTCAGAGTCATTTCTTCCCTCCATTCCCTTTCTTATCTTTTCACTCTTGACTAAATATTTTTCTCTTGCAATTATAAAGTCTCCATGACAATGAGAGGCTAAACTCCCTTTACTAGGAACTTGGCAGCCAACTACTTTTATATAATTTTTCTTCCTATCTATTTATGAATATTACATTTGTATTATCTTTTCTTGTGCTTAATATTATTGTTTGTGGCTTGATCCCTCATTTGCATGATAAGTTTTAGGCGTAGCTTTGATAAACGTTATTTTCTAAAAAAACTAGAAAAGAGTATCTAAATAAAGTCATTACTAGGGATAAGTTTATGTTCGTTTAACCTGTTATACATCTATATTCTTACTGCAATTTACTATTTTAATTCTGTAAAGAAATTTGGAAGAAAAAAAAAGATAAATTAAACTCTTTCATGCGAGGTACCAAAGTTAGAGTATACTAGAAGATGCAGGTGTAAATTTAAATAATTATAAATAAAGAGAATGGATTAGGACAAAAAAATAGATAAATTAAGTTTTTTCATGCGGGAAGCCAAAATAAGAGTACACCAGTAGATGCAGGTATAAATTGGAATAATTATAAATAGAGAAAAATTATTAACATTATATCATAGAGTAGCTCTGGTAGGCTAAGTTCACAGTATTCTCATCTTTTGACTTTCCTACTACAACAATATTGGTTTTTTTTCATTTCTTTTGTCTTCAATTAATTAATTTAAATTCTTGTTTAATTTCATTTCTTGTTTGATTTAATTTTCTATCAATTTAAATCACTATTTTTTCCAACATTTTCAAATCTTTTTCTTAATCAAATATTTATCTACATAAGTACAAATAAAGTTCTTGTGGATACGATACTCGGACTTTCGTTTAAACTTTACTACTTAGGACGAATTGGTGCACTTACTAATCCATCAAGAGTCATAATTTTTTTCCTATAAAAAAGAATCATATACTTTTTTTGGTTAAAGAGAAAGTAAAAAAAAAAGCTTCTAAATATAAAAAATTACCTTGGTTCTATTTTTCTTTAATTTAATTTCAAACTATTTTCTTATTCTTTAATTATTTTCCTTCGATCCACCCCAAAATTAACTTAGATTTCCATTTCATCCACCAACATATATTGCAAGGTAAAATAAATTCGACCGTATTTATTTTTAGCCTAATTACAATCTCATCAGGGATGGAAGTACAAATAAATATTATGAGTCATTTGAAAAATTAAAATATATCTAATTTTAAACCAAATACTAATGATGTATTTTCAAAAAGAATTCAATAACATATAATAGAAATTTATTCACACACAATATAAATTTAACTTTTTTTAAAAATCTATTACAAATATCATTTGATGTGTCATCGTGGTTTCGCGGTTTTAATAACATTTTCATAAAAATCGTCTTTGAAATATTTTTTGTATTTATAAAAATATCACTGCTCTAAAAATGATGATAGTTTTAGAAGAACCGTCGTTAAACTTGGGTAATAAAAATCAATTTTTTTAATGTTAATAAATAACTTTAAGTTCTCAAATAAATTTTCATAAAATCAATATAAAGAAAGACTTATAAGATTTTTTTATTGCAAGTGCAATAATTTATAACCTTCAAAATAGAATAAAAAATTATAATAATAGACTTTATTAAAAACATAAATATAATAAATGATACTCAAATATATTTTTTAAATTCAAAAAAAAAAAAAAACATGCTATCTTTACAATAAAATCTATTAAACAGGAAATAGAAAATCTATGTTGAATAATCTCATTATCATTACCAAAAAAAATTAAAGAGATATTTAATTATTTTATATTTTTTTAATAAAAATTAACATATAAATATAATTATTTCTATAATTAAAATTTTAAAATATAATTTATATTAAAAAGTAAAAGTAAGAATAAGCATCAATTTTGGTTCTTCTATCCATTGACTATTTGTTAATAATCCAAAATGAAAAAGATTCTCAATATGAGTTGAACTCTTGACATCTTATATTCAAAATAAGGTAATAAATCAATAAGATAATTACATTTTTAGTTAATTTTATAAATATTATTTTCTATTTATCATTAACGAAGAGTCATTTTTTTAATTATACAAATTTATAAATCAAAAAATATATAATATATAATATATAATTTTATTTTATTTCATTTTACATATTTTTTATTTATAATAATTTATTTATTTTTATTTTTATTTTATGAATTTATAATTAAATTTCTGAAATTAATATGTAAATAATTTTTGTAAACTTATTTTAATATAGATATTACTTTTACTCTAATTACATAAACCTACATAATTATATCAATTAGTATGTAAATTATAAAAAATAAATAAATTTAGTTTAACTTGTAAATTATTTTTATTCTAATTATATAAATCAGTAAAATTTGAATATTTAAACTTTTCGGACTATTTTCGTTTTAACTATAAAAACTTATTTAGTAAATAAGTTTTTCAATACCAATTATATAACTCAAGAAAATTAGATAAATTAGTATGCAAATTATTTTATATATTTTACAAAAATTATGTACATTTATTTTTATATATAAATAATAAGAATTTTTATTTTAATTATAAAAATAATAATTTTTTGATTATTTATATATTATTTTAAATTTACATAATATTTATATATTTCATAAATTTACAAAATATTATCCACAAACTCTGAATTATCTGGTATCTAGTAGCTATTATCTAATTGTTAGGAATTATCTAGAAGTGTTGTTAGACCATGGTAACAACTGTTGCAATGAAAGACCCAAAGCTTATATTCCACACTAGGAATATCAGGTTTTATCTCATCATTTTCATTCTTTTATCAACTCACAATGTATTTATTTGAACATCAAAATCTTTTATTTTGTAGGTCCCCATGCTCCCTTAATAGAGGTACCTAAGGTATAATGTGTGAAATCCTGGAGCCCATCCATACTATGTCTCCTCTGATTTGGGTAAGTACTAAGTCATAAAATTAATCTTATTCCACAGCTTCTAATAATTAAAAAATATATGACAAAATATTTTAATTATTTTTTATACATGAAGTGTTAATTATAGATATTAGAGTTGAACATAAGATAGGATGAATTGTTGCTCACCAAAAAAAAAAAATATAGGATGCACGGTTCAGAACCAAAAAGGTAGGACAAATTGTTATTTTTTAATTATAATTATAAGATCTATGCAATCTGATCATAGTATATATATATATATATATATATTGAATTTTACGTAAATAAACGGGATAATCAAAGATAATTGGATTTTTGTACGATTTCACCACTCATAACTAAGACCTACACGCTACAAATAAATTTGTTGGGAACTTGACAGTCAACTATTTTTGATGTAATTTATCTTCCTATCTATTTAATATTATTACTTTTGCATTATCCTTCTTTGTGCTTAATATGATTGCTTGTGGCTTGATCACCTATTCCCGTGGTAAGTTTTAGGGGTAACATTGGGAAACGTTATTTTCTAATAGAACTAGGAAAGAGTATATAAATAAAGTCATCACTAGGGATTAGTTGATTTTGTTTAACGTATTATACATCTTTATTCTTAATGTAATTTAACTATGTGCTCTCTCTAAAGGGATTTGGGAGAAAAGATAGATAAATTAGACGCTTTAACTAAGGGATCTTGATTAGAGTATACTAATAGATGCAGGTGTAAATTGAAATAATTATAAAAAGAGAACAATAATTAACATTACATCAAGAGTAACTCTGGTAGGCTAAGTTCCCAAAATTCTCAAATTTACTTCTATAATAATATTGGGTTCTCTAATCTTTCTATTTTAATTAATTAATTTACCTTTATAATTTAATTTCTTCCCTTGTTTATTTTAATTTAATTCTTTGCCTATTTAATATATTAGACATCTATTTTAAACTTTATTACTTGGGACGAATTGGTGCACGTATGAATAGTTTAACACATGCTCATAAATTTTAGCTTACTCTTAGATCGAATATGATTTATTTTCATTTTTTAATTGTATTTTGGACCTATTTTTGAACTTCTAATGGGTTGTCAAGACCTTTTATTATTATCTTGACGTCTTTTAATTATTAGATTAATTATTGAGTATCGGACCTAAATTAGGGTTATTAGTAAAGTATAAATAGACTTCTTAGACACTTTGTTAATCGATTTTTAAGACTAATAAAATTTGAGAGTTTATATATTGTGAGAGTTTTTCCCTTGTTCGTGGGATAAAAATTAATAATGTTGGTTCTACGTGTGCGGGTCGCGGTTAGGTCACACATCTTTTATAACTATTTATACTCTCTCGGTTAGGGTAAATTCCTTTTAATAACTTTGATTTTACCCTCCTTGTAAACCTGCAACCCTAGTTAGTGAGTGACAAATTAATTAAATGCCGGAATATATGAGTCATAAAATTAATCATTAAGAAAGTATTGTAGAAATTTTAATAATAAATTAAAAAAAAACATTCCGTCAAAAAATAATTTTTTAAAAATAAATGAAAATAATCATTTCATCCTATTTTTTATCCATAAATGTTTATGAAATAGTACATTTGATTTGAACATAAGATATGAGGAATCGTTATTGATTAATTATCAAGATCAATTCGACCTGATCTAAATATTTATTTTAAAAGAAGATTTAAATTGGATTTTACGTAGATGAACAATATAAATGGATTCTTCACGGGTTCAGTTTCACCACTCTTGCCGAAGACCTACGCGACGTACACGTTACAAATAAAGAGATCAACTTTTTTTTTTTAAGTTAAAAAAAGATATCAGAATTAAGTTGAAGTAATTATTAGAATCCAAAACTATCTATCGGTAAGTAAATTATTATCAAGTCAAATTTATGTGATTGATATTTTGAAACTGTATAATAATTTTTTTGATAGGAGATTTATCGATCTCTGATACGTAATCCAAATTATTTTAAAGTTATTATAATCTTTTTTAACTTCAAATTTTAGCGGGAAAATTTTCTTCCGTTTAAAACCCTCACCACTCTTCCCAACTTTTACCGCTAAAAATCTGTTCAATCGTCTCACAACTATTTCCTCTTTCGTTTGTGTTTTCAACTCTTAGGCTTTATTCCTTTTACCACCATGAGGGACTTGAAAACTTTAAAGGAATTGGTGGCAAGCGTTACAGATTGGAAGTCGCTTGAGAAGATGTCTTGCAAACCCTTTAAGCCTTCCATTTTGCATTTGGCAATATCACAAGATGCGCCCCACTTATATAGCGAAGAACAGTTGATTCAATTAAAGAAATTAAGCAAACTACTTAGTGCTGAATCGAAGCCAAATACAAACAAGACTGATAAGAGGGTGACCAAAAAAAGGTGCGCAACCCAGGCCAAAAAATCTTTGTAGTTTAATTAAATGTTATTTTAGATGTATTAAATATATGACTCTTGTGTATGTACTCTCAGACAAATTGAAGAGAGACCTAAAGAAGAAAGAGTCATGCCAGCAACGATTAAAAAACCAAGAAAGATAATCTTGGAACAGAGCGGACCATCACCAGATTTGTCAAGAAGGATAATCTTGGGACATAGCGGACCATCACCAGATTTGCCAATGCAATTCAAGAACCGAATAGCTGAGTTGAGTGGTCATGATCTTAAATATTTGATGCACAAGACACTCTTCTTGTCAGACGTGAAGCCGAACAACAATCGTCTCTCCATGCCCATAAATGAAATTATGTGTGAATTTCTCACACAAGCGGAGATTAAAAAATTGGATGAAAGAAATGGAAGCAACGGAAAAGGACGGCTCGTTGGTCTGGAATTGACTGTGTTAGACCCATGTCTGAGAGAATTTACTTTACCATTGAAGAAGTGGAGCATGCAAAGGACTGACACCTACAACCTGGTAACAGATTGGAATAGTATCGTATCTACTAATGAGTTTGAAGAAGGCCAAGAGCTCCAAATTTGGTCTTTTAGGGTTGATAACAAGTTATATCTTCTCCTAAACAAACTGTGAATTTCATTAAATTCGTTTATATTTTTAGTTTTCCTTTACATTGCTTAGGGTTTGCAGGAAGTCTTAGATTCAACCGCAGTTGCTTTTCCGGTAAAATCACAAAAAAGAATATATGTATATATATAGAGAGAGTGTTTTCTGGTTAATAAAAAGGCATGTTGAATAATATAACCATGTGTTGGTTCATACCTTCCCGCCAACCCTTTCTTCAGTAATTGAATTATCATTATCAAGATCGAATTCATTGATCATGTACACCTGCTTCGTTCAAGGCAATGTGAAGCCTCTGAACATTATCGTTTCAGTGGACTGAACCGTGGTGGAGATTGTTACCGATTATTAGATTAATTTAGATAATATGTTATTAGATTAGCTCAAATAAAATATTATCAAATTTGATTAGATAATTTATTAGTAAAAGAAATATTTGACAGAGGATGATATTGTGGGTGATCGGGTCTGCTTATAATGACCAATATATGTAAGTGTCAGACATGTTTTGGGGAGCAAACAGAGGGAAGCAACAAGTCTATCAAGTAAATTATAAAACGCGTGTGGCAAATTTTTCAGATATTATGTGTTACTGTTAGCTTGTCCTTGGATGTATTAGTTTTACTTTTATCAGATGTTCACACATGTGCGCAGAAGGAAGCTGGATAGGAACCAAATTGGAATTATATATGTGCAGCTAGCTGTGGTGATGCCAATTTTCAAGTGTACAGGTCTCTGATTTTTGTGTGGGCTTGGTGCTGATAAAAAGTAAAGTTGGAGGGTGATTATATGAAGGCTTCGTGGTGGGTTACTACTTAGTAGTGCCTCTTATTTCCTTCATAAGGTTTAAGGGGTTCGGCGTATTTTGTTTATATCCTGCGGAGGGAGCCATGTTTGTTGCTCTCTGCTATATGTGTATTCTTGTTTTACATTTATGAGTTGTGATGCGTATACACATTTATGATTATGATGGATTAATTTACTTTCTAAAGTGGATTTTGGTGATCACTTATTTAAAAGACCACTTCTATTTATTAGTAAGTCATTGATAACTATTAATTATAAGTTTATTTTGTGGTTAAATTAAATAGAAATTCAAAATTCTTCTCTCGTAATTTTTTCTTTTTGAGTAAATAATTGTTAAATTGACATCATTTAAGTTTTTATGTAGATAATACTAAATGTGATGAATTTATGATGCTTAGTAAGTAAAATAAATTTCAAGAAAAGAAGAATAATTAAAGAAAACAAGCTAATTGAGGAAAGCAATGTTAATTAAGAAAAAAAATAATTGAGTAGGCTAATTAAGGAAAGAAAAATAATTAAGGAAACATGACTAATTAAGGAAAGTAAAGTCGGACTTAGTGTAAGAAGGCATAATATGCCCCTATAAAAGAAAAAGGGAGAAAAAGGAAAAGACACACAGAAATTCCAATAAAATACAATTTCTTATGGAATGTAAACGCTAAAAGAAAGAGAAACAAGAATTGAGAGTCATTTCTTCCCTCCATTTCCTTTCTTATCTTTTTCCTCTTGACTAAATATTTTTCTCTTGCAATTATAAAGTCTCCATGACAATGAGAGGCTAAACTCCCTTTATTGGGAACTTGGCAGCCAACTACTCTTTATATAATTTTTCTTCCTATCTATTTATGAATATTACATTTGAATTATCTTTTCTTGTACTTAATATTATTGCTTGTGCTTGATCCCTCATTTGCATGATAAGTTTTAGTCGTAACTTTGAGAAACGTTATTTTCTCAAAAAACTAAAAAAGAGTATCTATATAAAGTCATTAGTAGAGATAAGTTTATGGTCGTTTAACCTGTTATACATCTCTATTCTCACTGCAATTTACTATTTTAATTCTGTAAAGAAATTTGGGAGAAAAAAAAAGATAAATTAGACTCTTTCATGCGAGGTACCAAAGTTAGAGTATACTAGAAGATGTAGATGTAAATTGAAATAATTATAAATAAAGAGAATGGATTTGGACGAAAAAATAGATAAATTAAGTTTTTTCATGCGGGGGACCAAAATAAGAGTATACCAGTAGATTCAAGTATAAATTGGAATTATTATAAATAGAGAAAAATGATTAACATTACATCACAGAATAGCTCTGTTAGGCTAAGTTCACAGTATCCTCATCTTTTGACTTTCCTTCTACAACAATATTGGATTTTCTCATTTCTTTTGTCTTAAATTAATTAATTTAAATTCTTGTTTAATTTCATTTCTTGTTTGATTTAATTTTCTATCAATTTAAATCACTATTTTTTCCAACCTTTTCAAATCTTTTTCTTAATCAAATATTTATATACGTAAGTACTTCCATGTGAATGGCAGAGATGTTTTTGGGAAGTAGAGGGAAGCAACAAGTTTATCAACTAAATTGTAATACGTGTGTGGCAAATTTTTTAGATGTTATGTGTTATTGTTAGCTTGTCTGATGCAATCCTACCCCCCAATGACATTGAATATAAGACTCCAAGAAGATTGAGCCAAAGATGTAAGAGAAGGCCCTAAGGTTCTCATGAGCCTTAGGGTAGATTTTGGGCTCATGGGCTAAGTATGAGCCCACTTATCTTTGTACATATTAGATTAGGATTTCATTATTTTTGGGTCTTGTATTTAGGACTCCATAATGTAGGTAGGGTACCCTAGAAATGTAGGATTTTTCAGCCCTTGTATTTTAGGGCACCTACACTAGTTTTTGTATTATGGTTAGTTTTGTAATTTCGCATGCATTAAGTGAATATTTGATGTGTGTGTTGAGAAATAAATTTAATTGAATTGGGAGAAGTCCAATCCAATTAAATTTTAGAGGGGGTGGTGAGTATTTGCTTACTACACCCTATTGTCACATCATATAGTCACACTTTGTGCATGTCTTCTATGCTTTACATGCCTCATGACACCTAAGCACACTTAGTGGAGAATCTTGGACTTGATCTTGGACTAGTGGACTGAACCATAGCTAAAATTCACTAATCATAATTAGTGAAATTTTGGCTCCACAAATTTAATTTCAAATTTAAGTGAAATTTGAATAGAAATTCAAATTTTCCTCCAATTTTGTGTGACACTTAGGCTATAAATAGAGGTCATGTGTGTGTATTTTTTTGAACTTTGATCATTTGAAAATTAAACTTCAGATTTTAGAGCTCTTTTAAAGCATAAAATTTTGTGTTCTTCTCTTCCTCTCCCTTCATTTATCTTCTTCTTCCTTCAAGCTCTTATCCATGGCCTCCTATGGTGGTGAGCTCCTTCTAGACTCATCTTCTCCTTGAAGTGGCATCTCCTTTCTCTCTCTTCCTTCTCCATTCCACTGTCATTCATCTTCCAAGAAGTAAAGGAGTCCATTGATAAAGAAGATCCTAGGCCTACAAGCTTCAATGGAGCTTACATCATTGTCCTTGGATGTATTAGTTTTACTTTTATCAGATGTTCACACATGTGCGCAGAAGGAAGTTGGTTAGGAATCAAATTGGAATTATATATGTGCAGCTATGGTGATGCCAATTTTCAAGTGTACAGGTCTCTAATTTTTGTGTGGGCTTGGTGCTGATAAAAAGTAAAGTTGAAGGGTGATTATATGAAGGTTTGGTGGTGGGTTACTACTTACTAGTGCCTCTTATTTTCTTCATAAGGTTTAAGGGGTTAGGCGTTTTTTGTTTATATCGGCCTGTAGAATATATGTATTTTTGTTTTACATTTATGAGTATGATAGATTAATTTACTTTCTAAAGTGAGTTGGTGATCACTTATTTAGAAGATCACTCTTATTTATTAGCAAGTCATTGATAATAGCTAATTATGAGTTTATTTTGAGGTTAAATTATATAAAAATTTATAATTTTTTTATCATAATTTTTTCTTTTTGAGTAAATAATTGATAAATTAACATCATTTAAGTTTTTATGTAGATGATACTAAAAGTGATAAATTTATTATGTTTAGTGAGTAAAATAAAGCCCAAGAAAACAAGAATAATTAAGGAAAACAAGCTAATTGAGAAAACTAATGCTAATTAGGAAAAAGAACTAATTGAGTAGGGCTAATTAAGGAAAGAATAATAATTAAGGAAGCATAACTAATTAAGAAAAGTAATTTAAGCTCTGCAAATGGATTTGAGAGAGAAAATAGATAAAGTAAGTTCTTTCATGCGGGAGATCAAAGTTAAAGTGTACTAGTAGATGTAGGAGTAAATTGAAATAATTATAAATAGAAAAAATTATTAACATTACATCGAAGAGTAGCTCGGATAGGCTAAGTTTCTAATATTCTTATCTTCTGAATTTCCTTCTACAACAAAATTGGGTTTTCTCATTTCTTTTGTCTTTAATTAATCAATTTAAATTCTTGTTTAATTTCTCTTCTTGTTTGATTTAATTTTTTTTATCAATTTAAATTATTACTTTTCTACAACCTTTCCAAATCTTTTTCTTAATCAAATATTCATTTACATAAGTACGTTTCCAGTGGATACAATACTCAAACTTTCGTTTTAACTTTACTACTTTGGAAGAATGGATGCACTTGTCAATCCATCAACAGTCATATATTTTTTCTTGAAAAAAAACAATGATAGTTTTTTATGTAAAAAAAGAAATTATTTTCCATCAACAATCTATCATTTTAATTTCAAACTTTCCTTATTCTTTAATTATTTTCCATCGATCCACCCAACTAATTAACTTAGATTTCCATTTCACCCACTCACATATATTGCAAAGTAAAATAAATTGAAATATATCTAATTTTAAACCAAATACTTATGATGTATTTTCCAAAAGAATTCAATAACATATAATAGAAATTTATTCACAATGAATATAAATTTAACTCTTTAAAAAAATCTATTACAAATATCATTTGATGTGCCATCGTCGTTTTGTTGTTTCAATAACATTTTAGTACAAATCCTCTTTGAAATATTTCTTGTATTTATGAAAATATCATCGCTTTAAAAATGATGACAGTTTTGGAAGAACCGTCGTTAAACTTGTGCAATAAAAACCAGGTTTATTTTTATAAATTTATTTTGATTTGTAAATTATTTTTATTCTAATTATATATAAAATAATAAAATTTAAATATTTAAATTTTTTGAACTATTTTCATTTTAACTATAAAAATTTATTTATAAATAAGTTTTTCAATACCAATTATATAAATCAAGAAATTAGTTAAATTAATATATAAGTTATTTATATATTTTATTTTATGTAATTTATAAAAACTATTTACATTTATTTTTATATATAAATTATAATAATTTTTATTTTAATAATAAAAATAATAATTTTTTAGATTCTTAAATATTATTTTAAATTTACATAATATGTATAAATTACATAAAATAATTTTTTTTCAAATAATCCATATATTTGTTTATGTATTTATTTTAAAATTATAATAAAATAAGAACATTTTTGTTAATTTACTTTAAAATAAAATTTTATAATAAAATAAATACGTATAAAATTTAAAATTAAATATATTTAAATATTAAATATTTTATTTTAATTTATTAAATTTTATTATTCAAAAAAATTATAAATTACATATTAAAATATAAATTTATAAATATTTTAAATTAAAACAAATTTTTATAACTCTTATTAATGATATATGTAAAATAATATTTATAAAATTAATGAAATAAAACATGTGTCTTAAGAGTTTGTTAGTTTGTCTTTAAATAAAAGGAGATGAGTTCAAGTCTGATTAAAACTGAAACTTGCATTCAAGTGAGTTCCAAAGTTGCGAATTCAAAATTTAATATTACCAAACTTGCATATAATAGAAATTTATTCACACAAAATATAAATTTAACTTTATTTAAAAATCTATTACAAATATCATTTGATGTGTCATTGTTGTTTCGCGGTTTTAATAACATTTTCATAAAATCGTCTTTAAAATGTTTTTTGTATTAATGAAAATATCACCACTCTAAAAATGATGATAGTTTTAGAAGAACCGTCGTTAAACTTGGGTAATAAAAATCAATTTTTTTAATGTTAATAAATAACTTTAAGTTCCCAAATAAATTTTAATAAAATCAATATAAAGAAAGACTTATAAGACTTTTTGATTGCAAGTGAAATAATTTATAACCTTCAAAATAGAATAAAAGATTATAATAATAGACTTTATTAAAAACATAAATACAATAAATGATACTCAAATATATTTTTTAAATTAAAAAAAAAACATGCTATCTTTACAATAAAATCTATTAAACAGGAAATAGAAAATCTATTTTGAATAATCTCAGTTTCATTACCCAAAAAAATTAAAGAGATATTTAATTATTTTATATTTTTTAATAAAAATTAACTTATAAATATAATTATTTCTAGAATTAAAATTTTAAAATATAATTTATATTAAAAAGTAAAATTAAGAATAAGCATCAATTTTGGTTCTTCTATCCATTGACTATTTGTTAATTATCCAAAATGAAAAAGATTCTCAATATGAGTTGAACTCATGACATCTTATATTCAAAATAAGTTAATAAATCAATAAGATAATTACATTTTTTGTTAATTTTATAAATATTATTTTCTATTTACCATTAACGAAGAGTCATTTTTTTTAATCATACAAATTTATAAATCAAAAAATATATAATATATAATATATAATTTTTAATTTTATTTTATTTCATTTTACATATTTTTTATTTAGAATAATTTATTTATTTTTATTTTTATTTTATGAATTTATAATTAAATTTCTTAAATTAATATATAAATAATTTTTGTAAACTTATTTTAATATAGATATTACTTTTACTCTAATTACATAAATCTATATAATTACGTCAATTAGTATGTAAATTATAAAAAAAATAAATAAATTTTGTTTAACTTGTAAATTATTTTTATTCTAATTATATAAATCAGTAAAATTTGAATATTTATAATTTTTGGACTATTTTCGTTTTAACTATAAATTTTATTTAGTAAATAAGTTTTTCAATACCAATTATATAACTCAAGAAAATTAGATAAATTAATAAGCAAATTATTTATATAAATTATTTTATATATTTTATAAAAATTATGTACATTTATTTTTATACATAAATAATAAGAATTTTTATTTTAATTATTAAATAATAATTTTTTCGATTATTTATATATTATTTTAGATTTACATAATATTTATATATTACATAAAATAATTTTTTTTCAAATAATCCATATATTTTTTATGTATTTATTTTATAATTATAATAATATAAGAGCAATTTTTTTAATTTACATTAAAATAAAATTTATAATGAAATAAATACATATAAATATAAAATTAAATATATTTAAATATTAAATAATAAATATTATATTTAATGTCTCTAGGGTCTTGGATAGCAACTTGTTTTGTGCCAACAGAGCGTCTTGTGAGGTTAGCTCCAATAAGCTCTTCTTGGTAGGAATGTGGGCTCGATCTCTTAGAATGGCAATGTCACTAGCAGCCATGCTTTAAATTAAGTCCATTGCTTTGTCGGGGGTCTTCATTTTGATCTTACCCCCAGCTGAAGCATCCAAGAGCTGCTTAGATTGTGGTCTCAATCCATTTATAAATATGTTGAGCTGTATGGGTTCAGAAAAACCGTGAGTGGGAGTCTTCCGCAATAAACCTTAGAATCTTTCAAGTGCCTCACTCAATGATTCATCCAGAAACTGGTGGAAGGAAGAGATGGCAGCTTTGCCTTCTACATTCTTCGATTCAGGGAAGTACTTCTTTAAGAACTTTTCTACCACTTCATCCCATGACTTCAGGTTATTTCCTTTAAAAGAATGAAGCCATCTCTTAGCTTCTCCAGCTAAAGAAAATGAGAACAGACTCAACCTGATTGCATCCGCAAGCACACCCGTGAGGCTGATAGTATTGCATATCTCTATATAGGTGGCCAAGTGAGCATAAGGGACTTCATTAGGTAGACCATGAAATAGATTATTTTGAATTAATTGTATCAAAGAAGGAGGATATGTAATTGTTTGAGCTTGAACTTCTGGCTGTGCAATACTGGTGAAAAATTGTGGCACAGTAGAACTTGAATAATCCTCTAGGGTTACTCTTATTGGCTCTTCAACCATGATTGGGTCTTCAACAGGTTCTATATGAGAATGCCCTGCAATAGGAAAACTAGAAGATGCCTCGGAAGATCGAGGTCCTTCTTCTGGAGTTGTTGCTGCTTCTAAATCCTGCAAAAAAATATTTGATTCTCTCTAAGTTACGCCTTCTACAAGTGGAGTTAATCTCCAAATCAATGGGAATCAAAGCACCTGTAGTAGATCTTCTTTGCATACAAGAAAACAGAACAACAATTATACAGTTCAAAAGAACAATGAATGTACAGTAACTAAAATATGAACAAAAGAATCAATGAATCAAAGAGAAAAATATAAAGCAATGCCCTAAAACTGAACTAAACTCTTCTTGAATCAAGTTCCCCGGCAACGGCGCCATAAATACTTTGTTGGATTTCCCCTGCAGCTACTTTTTGGTCCAATTTTTCTTTATACAAATATGTTCAAGGGAAATCCGATTTACCGGAAAGCACACCAGATCGTCAAGTAGTTAAAATTAAAACGGATGAATCCGAGTATCGAACTCAGGGAAGTAGTATTAGACAGGGTTGAATTCATAAATAAGGCATTGTTGAATGAAACATTGATAATTGATGGTTTAAAACAGAATTAAACTAAGTCTAGGCTAAAAATAGTAAAAATTGCAAGTAAGTAAGATTGACGGTAGTAGGTAAAGGTGTTGGGTCTTTCTAACAAACCAACTGATGTATATAAAGATGTTTCTCTAATCAATCATGCTTTTGTGTTCTATGTTATAGCCTAAATTACTAAACCTCGATCCCTGGTTGGGCTGAATCAATCCAAGCTTCGTCCTCAGATCCCTCTTGTTGGACTAGGCTCAATTTAGACAACCCTCCTAGGTTTAGACTAACTTAAACTAAATTTCGTCCTCAGATCCCTCTTGTTGGACTAGACTCAGCTTAAATAGCTTATGAAATTTTAGACTAATTTAGCCTAAGCTTTTTCCTCAGATCCCTCTTGCTGGACTAGACTTAGACCAAACAGTATTATCGTAATAGCATATTTAAAACCAAAACTTAATCCACAGATCCCTTATTTAAGACTAAGTTTCAATCCTGCTTCATTCAAGTTCAAAAGCAATAATACATTTCCCAATGCTAAATTCACCTAACTATGCACACAAATGGTTGATCAGACCAAGAGCATCCAGAATTTAAGCATTGAAAGAAGCATTGAACACAAGAAACACAATCAATTAGATATTAAAGTAATCACATAAGTTGTTCTTTAGAAATCCCCAACAAGGGTGTTTATGTAACACCCTGATATATATATCTATATATTATTAGTAATTATGTTTGATGTTTGATTATTTGTTGCGTTATTTTCATCCGTAATTATTTTTAAGGAAATTAATTTAGTTAATAGAGGGGTGTGGATAGATAAGGATCTAGCTTCTCAAAGAAGCTTGTTGAGAAAGCTTTTCAAAGAAGCCACGAGGAAGCTTCTGGAGGAAGCCTCTTAATGAAGCTTCTAGAGAAAGCTACATGGAGCTGCCTCGGTAAAAACGATGCCCATCGTTTGTTAACCGTTGGATCTTCTCAAAATTTGGTCTACAACTTCACAAGATACTTGTCCATGATCTGACCGTTGGGATCTTTGATAAGATGTCTGGAGTGTGCTAGAAGTCTCTTAATAAAGCTTCTGGAGGAAGCCTCTTAATGAAGCTTCTAGAGAAAACTACATGAAACTGCCTCGGTAAACATGCTGCCCAGCCTATGTTAACCGTTGGATCATCTCGAAATTTTGTTTGCAACTTTACAAGACAAATTTCCATGATATGACCGTTGGGATCTTTGAGAAGATGTCTTGAGTGTGCTAGAAGCTTCCGTTCCCGAGAGCATCTCTTATTTAAGCATTTCAGCCTTTGCTTTCGTGTAGCTTAGGAAAAACGTCATTTCTTCTTCTTTCTTTCTTCCAAAGCCATTTCTAAAGTTCCAAGAACTTTCTCCATCACCCACATCCACCATTAGCCACCACAAACTATCATTGTTCTCCATTGAAAACCCATACCGAGAGGAACCCTTCAACCGAAGTGGAATCTTCCAACTTGGCTTGCGGTTCCGGTAGAGAACAAAAACCCTAATCTGAGATAGAAGTTGTTCTTAAGTGGGAGAGTCCTAAGTCTGTTTTTGAGATTAAGAGTTTTTTGGGCTTAGCAGGATATTACCGGAGATTCATAGAAGGTTTTTCCAAGTTGGCTCTACCTTTAACTAAACTGACTCGTAAGGGTCAAGCTTTTGTGTGGGATACCCAATGCGAGCATAGTTTCCAGATCCTTAAGGAAAGATTGACGACCGCTCCAGTGCTAGTTTTGCCTAACCCGAGAGAACCCTTTGAGGTGTATTGTGATGCATCAAAGATGGGTTTAGGCGGAGTGTTGATGCAAAATGGCCAAGTGGTGACCTATGCTTCTAGACAACTTAAGACTCATGAGAGGAATTATCCCACCCATGATCTAGAGTTGGCTGCTGTAGTTTTGCCCTTAAGATTTGGAGACATTATCTGTTTGGCTCTAAGTTCGAGGTGTTTAGTGATCATAAGAGCCTTAAATATTTGTTTAGTCTGAAGGAGCTGAACATGAGACAAAGGAGATGGTTAGAGTTTCTTAAGGATTATGATTTTAAGCTTAGCTACCATCCCGATAAAGCCAATGTAGTGGCTGATGCCTTGAGTAGGAAATCTCTACATATGTCTTCCTTGATGGTTAGAGAGATGGATCTCCTGGAACTGTTTAGAGACCTTAGTCTTGCATGTGAGGTTACTCCTAATAGTGTAAGATTAGGAACTTTGAGGATCACTAGTGAGTTACTAAGAGATATCAGGGAAGGTCAGAAGATTGATCCTTTTCTAAGGACTCAGTTAGAGGCTATAGAGTCAGGAAGAGACAGTAGTTTCAATGTTGGACCAGATGGAGTTTTGAGACTTCAAGATAGGATTTGTGTTCCCAATGTGCCTGAACTTAGGAAGATGATCTTAGAGGAAGGACATAGGAATAATTTGAGCATCCATCCTGGTGCTACCAAGATGTATCATGATAATGTTTTGGTGGCCCAACATGAAGAGAGAGGTTAGTGAGTTTGTGTATGCATGCCTAGTCTGTCAGAAGGCTAAGATAGAATATCAGAGACCTTCAGGGAAGTTACAACCCTTAGAGATACCCCAGTGGAAGTGGGACAGTATTTCCATGGATTTTGTGGTAGGACTACCTAGAACCCCTAGAGGTTTAGATTCTATCTGGGTTATTGTTGATAGATTGACTAAGTCTGCTCACTTCATTCCTATTAATATCAGATTTTCCTTGGAAAAGTTGACCACCTTGTATATAAGTGAGGTTGTCAGGTTACATGGTGTGCCATCTAGCATAGTATCTGATAGAGATCCTAGATTTACCTCTAGGTTTTGGGAGAGCTTGAACAGAGCGTTGGGAATCAAGCTTAGACTGAGTTCAGCCTACCATCCTCAGACTGATGGCCAAACTGAACAGACCATTCAGTCGTTGGAGGACCTTTTAAGAGCATGTGTCTTAGAGCAGAATGGAAGCTGGGAGAGTTTTCTTCCATTGATAGAGTTCACTTATAACAACAGTTTTCATTCTACCATTGGCATGGCTCCCTATGAAGCTTTGTATGGTAGAAGGTGTAGAACACCCCTATGTTGGTTAGATCCCGGAGAAGGCCTCACCTTAGGACCAGAAGTGGTACAACAAACCACTGAGAAAGTTAAGTTAATTCAGGAAAGGATGAGAACTGCTCAGAGTAGGCAGAAAAGTTATCATGATAAGAGGAGGAAAGATCTGGAATTCGAGGTTGGTGATCATGTATTCTTGAGAGTCACTCCATGGACTGGGGTTGGTCGAGCATTGAAATCTCGAAAACTCACACCTCGCTTTATTGGTCCTTTCCAAATTCTTAAGAAAGTTCGCCCTATGGCATACCAAATTGCACTACCCCCGTCTCTTTCTAATCTTCACAATGTCTTTCATGTGTCTCAACTCCGTAAGTATATTCGTGATCCATCCCATGTGATTGAATTGGATGATGTACAAGTGAAGGAGAATTTGACATATGAAACATTGCTTTTGAGGATCGAGGATAGGCGAACAAAACACCTAAGAGGGAAAGAGATTTCGTTGGTCAAGGTGATCTGGGGAGGTGCATCAGGAAAAGATGCCACGTGGGAATTAGAAAGTCAGATGCGAGAACCTCACCCATCCTTGTTTGAGTAAGGTAAATTTCAAGGATGAAATTTCTAAAAGGGTGGGAGAGTTGTAACACCCTGATATATATATCTATATATTATTAGTAATTATGTTTGATGTTTGATTATTTGTTGCGTTATTTTCATCTATAATTATTTTTAAGGAAATTAATTTAGTTAATAGAGTGGTGTGGATAGATAAGGATCTAGCTTCTCAAAGAAGCTTGTTGAGAAAGCTTCTCAAAGAAGCCACGAGGAAGCTTCTGGAGGAAGCCTCTTAATGAAGCTTCTAGAGAAAGCTACATGGAGCTGCCTCGATAAAAACGATGCCTATCATTTGTTAACCGTTGGATCTTCTCAAAATTTGGTCTACAACTTCACAAGACACTTGTACATGATCTGACCGTTGAGATCTTTGATAAGATGTCTGGAGTGTGCTAGAAGTCTCTTAATAAAGCTTCTAGAGAAAGCCTCTTAATGAAGCTTCTAGAGAAAACTACATGAACCTGCCTCGGTAAAAATGCTGCCCAGCCTACGTTAACCGTTGGATCATCTCGAAATTTTGTTTGCAACTTTAAAAGACAATTTTCCATGATATGACCGTTGGGATCTTTGAGAAGATGTCTGGAGTGTGCTAGAAGCTTCCGTTCCCGAGAGCATCTCTTATTTAAGCATTTCAGCCTTTGCTTTCGTGTAGCTTAGGAAAAACGTCATTTCTTCTTCTTTCTTTCTTCCAAAGCCATTTCTAAAGTTCCAAGAACTTTCTCCATCACCCACATCCACCATTAGCCACCACAAACTATCATTGTTCTCTATTGAAAACCCATACCGAGAGGAACCCTTCAACCGAAGCGGAATCTTCCAACTTGGCTTGCGGTTCCGGTAGAGAACAAAAACCCTAATCTGACCTTTCGTTTTCTTTCGAGGTAACCATGGTTCTATGCTTGTTTCTTGTTAGTTTCATCTTGTCTTTGCATCTTTTTTGACTTTGGAACCGCCATTGCATGTCTTATGCTTCCTTTGAAAAACCTTAGAGAAAGAGACTTTGTAAACGTTATCCTTTCATGAAATGAATGTTATTTTCGTAACCTACACTGAACCCCGGTCACATTGGCGTGGTCGGAATTTCCAAATGATGTTCCTTTGTAAAACCCGAAATGCTCTCAGCTCTTTCAGGTAGTGATGTGGGTGTTTGACCCAGAGCACTGTTACTAGCTTTGTTTTTTTGAAATCCATACTAAGTCTCCTTCGTTTTGGCATAGTAGAGGCTTGCGTGGAATCGACGAGCAAGGACGAAAAGGAATCTTCAAGTGACACGATGAGGAATCCGCGGGGTAGCTCACGATAGGTAAGGGGAGTTTATTATAAAACTTACCGTTTTAACACCATAGTTAGGGTCAGGGAACCTAGCTGTGAGGATATCTGTCTGTCCCTGTTGCATGCTGATTTTTCTTCAAAGAAAATTACGTTTTAACTAATGGGATGCGATATATATATATATATATATATATATATATATATATATATATATATATATATATATATATATATATATATATATATATATATATATATATGTATGTATGTATTGTGATGAATGATATTGTTTTGGTTGTTTGAAATATGTTGTTTGAAGACCGTGCGTGTGGAAATGATATTGTTGTGTTTGTTTGAATTGTTGTTGATGTTGCTATTGAGGATTTTAATTGATATGTGATGATAATGATAATTATGATGATATTGATTTGAGATGACATTGTTAATAAAGACCATGTCAACATGGATTGTTATTATTGATGAATATGTGAATATGAAATGAGGTTGTTGTTGTTGTTGATAACGTCATTGAGATGAGATGATATTTATGTTGTGAATGACATGGAAATACGATTTGTTGATTGATGTTGGAAATGCATTGGCATGTGCATGTTGTGTATGTTCGTGGGGGGCACTGTGCACTGACCTTTCAGGGTCTTTGGCACTAGCTTTTGGCCACGTTAATACGTTGGATGTTGTGTATGATCGTGGGGGGCACTGTGCACTGACCTTCCAGGGTCTTTGGCACTAGCTTTTGGCCACGATCATACGTCGTATGAAGTGTATGTCATGGGGGGGTAGAGTGCACTGACCTTGTCGGATGGCCCAGACGTGGGTAACTAGCGTGGTTAGAGAATCTAAGCATTCCTGAGGGGATGCTTAGGTGCTTTAATTGGTCCATGGTCTTGGGCACTTACTTTTGGCCGTGATCATAACTCATACGACACAGGAAATAGAGTAACTGTGGCCAAGTGTACTTTGTACTAGGGGGCTGTCACCTGGTAGGGAACACCTTTGGGCTCCCAGGCTGATCACCTATGGGAGGGGGGCTGTTACGTGCACAACCGGGTGGTCTCGTCAAACTCAGCACAGTTCCCTAAGTGAGAGTGTCGTGTGGACACGCTTAGGCTATTTCCTGAGATTTGGTTGTTGTTGGTACGTACCACATTGCATCTGAGTGTTGAGTTAGGTGCATGCATCATTTTGTGCAGTCTTGATTGGGTCCATGGATGGATGATGAGTAATTGTTGGATGTGAATGATGAATATTTGTTTGATATGAGTGTTGAATAATGATTGTTGTGTATGCTTATCATGTTTGCCTATGTTCCTTGCTAATTGTGGTTATTTGGAATTGGTATTGGTTCTTTTATAATAAACTCACCCTTGCAATTTTGTATTGTGTGGTTGATACCTGTGATGATCACGAACCTTGTTCGTGGGAGCAGAATGACAGTGGCAGGGTGTAGGGAGTAAGATTCTGGTGAGGAGCCGCCGAGCCGACGTGATGACGTTGGCGTTATTTTGGGAGAGAGTTGTGTTTTGTAATCAACTCCTCCGTAGTTGGCTTTTAAGTTTTATTTTGTTGAGTTAAAGATGTAAAATTGGAATTTTAATTATATATATATATGAACATATTTAATTTTCGTTATGTGTATGACATGTACTGAATTATTGTTTCTATGTAATTATGCATATTCACTTAAGTAATGACGTGTTGTTGGATGAATTTATGTTGTGACAAAATCACTTCTATTTTCATAATCAAAAATTAAGAGAGTTCTTTTTATAAAAATTGAAATTTTCGAATATTAGAGTGTGGATACCGTAGCGACGAGGCGGGTCGTTACAGTTTAGCCAGCCATTATAGAAAAAACCCTAACAATAATGAGATTAAGAATAGAGAATCATTGCTCCTTACACAAGAAGAGGGATACCTCCTCCTCTTCTCAGCATTTCACAATCACTCTGCAACTCCCTAATCATTCTCTCTCTAATTACATAACCTAGGTATCTCTGCAAAAGCTGCTCCTCTTGCTGCCTCCAGAGCTCTTTTCCCGAAATAGGCACTGTGGTGTGCTCTGGAATTCAGTGCAAATCAAAATCTTCTTGGATTGTTACCCTAATTCTGCGTAAAACAGCTTTAAATAGGCTCAGAACCCATGATGTTGCGCTTAACGCCACCCTCGCGCTTAGCGCGGGTAAGTGGATTTGAGCTTAGCGTCAGTCGTGCGCTGAGCCTGGCTGAAGACAACTGCTGCGCTTAGTGCATTGATCTCGTGCTTAGTGCGTGGCCCTGATATTGATGCTCTGTCAGATTCTTTTGTCGCGCTAAGTGCGCTGAAGCTGTACTTAGCAGTGGATGCACGTTTAGCCCAACTGATGAGCTAAGCTCAACTGTCACTTTTAGCACTTCATGACTTAGCCTATTTTTCTCCTGAAATTGCACAAATTTCATCATTAAATCCAATGGAAATATTCTAGAGACAGCTTTAACCATAAAACAAGATTTATTTACAAAATTACTACAAAATAGCCATAAATTGGGGAACTATACAAGTTTTGGAAAATGTTTTCTATACAAAAGTGTGTCGTATAAGACGACTAACAGTTATCTTCAAGGATATTGTGATTAGGGTTAATGTTGCCTTTGAATTGGACAAAATTGTTATTACAAATAATAATATGATCCATGACTCATTGTACTGAATCTGTTTGAAGTGATTAATGAAAATACATATGATTTTGCTTATATGATTACTTCTTATGATATGTGACATACTAGATTAGGTCCTGTAAATTCCTCGTATGTTATTAAATTGCAATGATTAGGTTTAATCAACATGCTTGACAAACAAAGTAGCAAATGTGACATACGCATTGAATCAAAATTAATTAAAAAAACATGTCCGCTTATGCAACGTGAATCTAAACCTCTTGTTTAATTCATTAGGATCATGTTGATTTTTAATAAACTATGTCTAGGGGAGGTAAGAGTTATATTTTAACCTTTATAAACTAACAGAATATGCAAGATAAAATTATTTATTAGGCCAATCTATTTATGTTGGAATATAGGGAAGCAGTGTGGTGTACTGATGGTTGGGAATAAGAGTTAAAATGGAGGAGGAATTGGTTTGAATGGTAAAGTGATCAAGTGCAATAGCTGGAACAAGTATTGGGAAATATGTGAAAGTTCATAGACATGATTTTGATAAGTGGTTGTGCCTGGAAGATGCATGCTACTTGATATTTTGTGGTCAACTTAGCTTACAAGGAAATTCTTTATCTACAAACAGGAAGCCAACCTTATGAAATTTTTTCCTAGTTATGGAGAATAAGAATTCCACCAAAGGCAGCGATGTTGTCTTGGATAGTGTTCTTAGACAAGTTGCCTTAAGAGACGGTCTAAAAGAAAGAAAAAAAAAACAACTGGTACACAATGACTTTTCATGTGTGTTTTGTCATGTTTAGGAAGAATATGTCTCGCATACTTTGTATACTTCCATTGAAGTGGATCTGATTTGGAAATATTGTTACTCATGATAGAGATAATCAAACTCTTTTTCTTGAAAAACCAATGGCTCGCTTTCAACTACGTTCAGCAAATATGACAGGGAAGACTAAATTGGATAGAGTCTTGTGGTTTTCTGAGATTTGGTGCACCTCAAATCGAAGGAATCAATATGCTTTTAGAGGATGTAATAACTTTGATAGAAAGCTACTACCGAATAAGATTATGTCCACGAATTGGGTTTGGCTAAACGGTAAATTGCAATTTGATAAGACTATTTTTAACTCTATTGTAATGAGGGGCGGACCTATGTGAATTAAGGGTTGCACCTAATTGGGACACTCTCCTACAAATTGATGAAGATACTTTGAGGCCAACTTGAAGAATCACTTTGGGAAGTCCAATTTATAAGACAAGAAATATCCATGGACTGAGTTGATCAATTTTGGTGGACTATTAATATTGGGTGGATTAGATAATAATTAAGCCCAACATGTTGATAACTGCTATTTATAGGTATATTTTGGGATTAAATTATATATGAATTGATAATTTTTCTCTCCTATTTCTTCCTTTATTATGCAAATAATTATTATTTTAACATCATTTAAGTTTTTGTGCAGAAAATACTAAAAGTTGATGAATTTATGATGCTTAGTAAGTAAAGTAAAGCCCAAAAGTGTAATTTGGAAATCTAAAGAGGCGTGCTTAGCGCATCCAAGGCACTCAGTGCGAAGCATAAGCTCAGTGAGCATATCATGCTTAGCGCCAGGAAGATAATTTAGGAAAGTGAAGGCTAATTCAGGAAAGAGGCGTGTTTAGCGTGAGGATTACCTACTTTCTAAGCACGGAAAACTAAGATGATTTACACCAATAAAAGAAGGAGAGAGAAGAAGGAAAGAAACACATGGAAAACTCAAGAGAATATAATTCCTTATAAAAGGCAAAGGCTAGAAGAAAGGAGAAACAAGCATTAGTAGTCATTCTTTTCCTTTATTCCCTCTCTCAAATTTTCCTTTACTAAATATTTCCCTCTTACAATTGTAAAGTCTCCCACAATGAGGGTAAACCCCCTTTTGTTGGAAACTTGGCAGCCAACTACTTTTGATATAATTTCTCTTCCTATCTATTTAATATTATTACTTTTGAATTATCCTTTCTTGTGCTTAATATTATTACTTGTGGCTTGACCACCCTTGCATGGTATGTTTTAGTGGTAGCATTGGAAAACATTATTTTCTAATAAAACTAGGAAAGGGTATCTAAATAAAGTCATCACTAGGGATAGGTTGATTTTGTTTAGCCTATTATACATCTCTATTCTGAATGCAATTTAACTATTTGCTCTTTGCAAAGGGGTTTGAGAGAAAAGATAGATAAATTATGCTCTGTAACTCGAGGGCTCTTGGTTAGAGTATATTAGTAGATGCAGGTGTAAATTGGAATAATTATAAATAGAGAAAAAATCATTAATATTACATTAAGAGTAGCTCTCGTAGGCTAAGTTCTCAACTTTCTCATATTTTGAATTTACTTCTACAATAGTATTGGGTTCTCTAATCTTTCTATTTTAATTAATTAATTTACCTTTATAATTTAATTTCTTCCTTTCTTTATTTTAATTTAATTCTTTGCCAATTTAATTTACCGTTCTTCTACCACCTTGTCCAAATCTTTTTCTTAATTAAATATTCATCTAAGTACAAACAAAGCCTCTATGGATTGTTAACTCATTGGCAAGTGCACAAAATTATCTCAAAAGTATTCGGAAGTTCGAGTGTCGAATCCACAAAAACTTTGTTCGTACTTGAGTTGGCATATATCTCAATCTTTAAGTAAGAAAAGAGTAAAAGAGATAAGAAATAGTAGATGTAAAATTTAAACAAAGTAATAAATAAGAAGGATAAAAGATAAAGAAACTTGTGATGCAATGTTAATGATTTTCTCTATCTAATGTTATTCCACTCACATCTACTATGACACTCTATCTTTTGTTTCCCGCACGAAGAGCCTAATTTATCTATTCTTCTCTCCAAAATTTCTTTGCACAGATAAAAAATAATAAATCGCATTAAGATTATAGATGCATGAAATATGTCAATCTATTTCTAGCAATGATTTCATTTAGATGCTCTTTCCCAGTTCTTAGAAAATAACCATTTTTTAATTCATTATCCATCTAAACGCTGTATGGATGATTAGACCATACTAAACAAATAGGCACAGAAAAGATCAATAGAAACAGGATTGTATTAAATAGATAATAAGAAAGAGTTACATTACAAGAGTTTGTCTGCCAAGCTCCAAATACTATGGGTGTAGCCCCTTATTGTCATGAGAGACTTTACACTTTAGGGACTGATGTGGATAGAAGAAGGGAAGGGATGGATAATGGACATAGAAAGAGGGTTTCCCCATTTGAGATACCTAGGCTTACAATGCATTCATGAGAGAGCTATGAATCTCGATGTGTAATTTTTTTTTGCTTCCTACTCCTTTTATAGGTCTAAGGTAGCTTAAAATTCATACGACCTCGCGCTAAGCGAGCCTTTTGGGCTTAGCGAGTATGGCAGTGATCATGCGCTTAGCATGGGATCGCGCTAAGTACGCCTTTGGGCTTCTTCGTGGGCCTTCTTTACGCTAAGCGTGAGCTGGCCGCTAAGCGAGGAAGCGCGTTGGGCCTGTCTTGTGCGCTAAGAAAGCTGTCCCAATCTTCCAATTTTTCTTCAAGGCTTTTTCTTCAAGTTTTTGCATCAATTTTCTTCCAAAGCACTTGAAATTTTCTTCTTTTGAATCCTACTGGTAAAAAATTGCAATGATATTAAATTCTTCATTATTTCATTAAAAACAACAGTAAAGTAGAGAAATTTCAATCATTCTTAGTCAAAATTGACTATCAATTCAACCCAGATTTTGCAGTTGTCAAAATATAATTTCTTATAAAAGGCAAAGGCTAGAAGAAAGGGAAAACAAGCATTAGGAGCCATTCCTTTACTTTATTCCCTATCTCAAATTCTCCTTTACTAAATATTTCCCTCTTGCATTTGTAAAGCCTCCAATGACGAGGGTAAACTTCCTTTTGTTGGGAACTTGGCAGGCAACTACTTTTGATGTAATTTCTCTTTGTATCTATTTAATATTATTACTTTTACATTATCCTTTCTTGTACTTAATATTATTGTTTGTGGCTTGATCACCTATTTGCATGGTAAATTTTAGGGGTAGCATTGAGAAACATTATTTTTTAATAGAACTAGGAAATGGTATCTAAATAAAGTCATCACTACGGATTGATTGATTTTGTTTAATCTATTCTACATCTTTATTCTTAATGTAATTTAACTATGTGTTTCTTGCAAAGGGATTGGGAGAAAAGATAGATTAAAGGCTCTTTAACTCAAGGGATCTTAGTTAGATTATTCTAGTAGATGCATGTGTAAATTGAATAATTATAAATAGAGAAAAATCATCTCATATTCTGAATTTACTTATACAATAATATTGGGTTCTCTGATCTTTCTATTTTTATTAATTAATTTACCTTTATAATTTAATTTCTTTCCTTGTTTATTTTAATTTAATTCTTTGTCAATTTAATTTACTGTTTTTCTAAAACCTTGTCCAAATCTTTTTCTTAATTAAATATTCATCTACCTACAAAGTCTCTTTGGATTCAACACTTGGACTTTCATTTTAACTTTATTGTTTGGGACGAATTGGTGTACTTATCAATAGTTTAAGACATGGTCATAAATTTTAGCAACTCTTAAAATATGATTTATTTTCATTTATTAATTGTAGTTTGGACCTATTTTAGTCAATACTTGGGATGAACTGGTGCAATTGTAATGGGTTGTCACCACCTTTTATTGTTATTTTAAAGTCTTTTAATTATTAGATTAATTATTGAGGATTGAACTTAAATTAAAGTTATCAGTAGAGTATAAATAGACTCATCAAACACTTTGTTAGCAGATTAATGAAATTTGAGAGTTTTTCTATTGTGAGAGTTTTTCCTTTGCTCATGGGGTTAAGAAATGATAGTGATAGTGTGCTCTACCAGCGGTCACATTTAGGGTCATACTCTTTTTTATAACTTTAGCTTTACTACGGTTAGGATCAAATTACTTTTGATAAATTTGGTTCTATCGACATGTCACATTTAAGATCTAAGTTCCTTTATAGTTATTTTCAAGATGATCCTAAGTTGGTTAAGGTCTAAGTTCCTTTATAGTTATTTCCAAGATGATCCTAAGTTGTCTTTTCTCATAAACCTCCCTGTATACCTCTTTTTTTTTATTTATTCAAACCTCCTTGTAAACCTGCAACCCTGGTTAGTGAGTGACAAATTAATTAAATGCCGGAATATATGAGTCATAAAATTCATCATTAAGAAACTACGTAGATGAACAATATAAATGGATTTTTCACGGTTTGTTTCACCACTCTTGCCGAAGACCTACGCGACGTACACGTTACAAATAAAGAGATCAATTTATTATTTTTAAGTTAAAAAAAAAAGATATCAGAATTAAGTTGAAGTAATTATTAGAATCCAAAACTATCTATCGGTAAATAAATTATTGTCAAGTCAAATTTATGTGATTGATATTTTGAAACTGCATAATAATTTTTTTGATAGGAGATTTATCGATCTCTGATACGTAATCCAAATTATTTTAAAGTTATTATAATCTTTTTTAACTTCAAATTTTAGCGGGAAAATTTTCTTCTCTTTAAAACCCTCACCACTCTTCCCAACTTTTACCGCAAAAAATCTGTTCAATCGTCTCACAACTATTTCCTCTTTCGTTTGTGTTTTCAACTCTTAGGCTTTATTCCTTTTACCACCATGAGGGACTTGAAAACTTTAAAGGAATTGGTGGCAAGCGTTACAGATTGGAAGTCGCTCGAGAAGATGTCTTGCAAACCCTTTAAGCCTTCCATTTTGCATTTGGCAATATCACAAGATGCGCCCCACTTATATAGCGAAGAACAGTTGATTCAATTAAAGAAATTAAGCAAACTACTTTCAAGCGCTGAATCGAAGCCAAATACAAATAAGACTGATAAGAGGGTGACCAAAAAAAGGTGCGTAACCCTGGCCAAAAAATTTTTGTAGTTTAATTAAATGTTATTTTAGTTGTATTAAATATATGACTCTTGTGTATGGACTTTTAGACAAATTGAAGAGAGACCTAAAGAAGAAAGAGTCATGCCAGCAACGATTAAAAAACCAAGAAAGATAATCTTGGAACAGAACGGACCATCACCAGATTTGCCGCCAAGAAGGATAATCTTGGAACATAGCGGGCCATCCCCAGATTTGCCAATGCAATTCAAGAACCGAGTAGCTGAGTTGAGTGGTCATGATCTTAAATATTTGATGCACAAGAGACTCTTCTGGTCAGACGTGAAGCCGAACAACAATCGTCTCTCCATGCCCATAAATGAAATTATGTGTGAATTTCTCACACAAGCGGAGATTGAAAAATTGGATGAAAGAAATGGAAGCAACCGAAAAGGACGGCTCGTTGGTCTGGAATTGACTGTGTTAGACCCATGTCTGAGAGAATTTACTTTACCATTGAAGAAGTGGAGCATGCAAAGGACTGACACCTACAACCTGGTAACAGATTGGAATAGTATCGTATCTACTAATGAGTTTGAAGAAGGCCAAGAGCTCCAAATTTGGTCTTTTAGGGTTGATAACAAGTTATATCTTCTCCTAAACAAACTGTGAATTTCATTAAATTCGTTAATATTTTTAGTTTTCCTTTACATTGCTTAGGGTTTGCAGGAAGTCTTAGATTCAACCGCAGTTGCTTTTCCTGTAAAATCACAAAAAAGAATATATGTATATATATAGAGAGAGTGTTTTCTGGTTAATAAAAAGGCATGTTGAATAATATAACCATGTGTTGGTTCATACCTTCCCGCCAACCCTTTCTTCAGTAATTGAATTATCATTATCAAGATCGCATTCATTGATCATGTACACCTGCTTCGTTCAAGGCAATGTGAAGCCTCTGAACATTATCGTTTCAGTGGACTGAACCGTGGTGGAGATTGTTACCGATTATTAGATTAATTTAGATAATATGTTATTAGATTAGCTCAAATAAAATATTATCAAATTTGATTAGATAATTAATTAGTAAAAGAAATATTTGACAGAGGATGATATTGCGGGTGATCGGGTCTGCTTATAATGACCAATACATGTAAGTGTCTGACATGTTTTGGGAAGCAACAGAGGGAAGGAACAAGTCTATCAAGTAAATTATAATACGTGTGTGGCAAATTTTTCAGATGTTATGTGTTATTAGCTTGTCCTTGGATGTATTAGTTTTACTTTTATCAGATGTTCACACATGTGCGCAGAAGGAAGCTGGATAGGAACCAAATTGGAATTATATATGTGCAGCTAGCTGTGGTGATGCCAATTTTCAAGTGTACAGGTCTCTAACTTTTGTGTGGGCTTGGTGCTACTAAAAAGTAAAGTTGGAGGGTGATTATATGAAGGCTTCGTGGTGGGTTACTACTTAGTAGTGCCTCTTATTTCCTTCATAAGGTTTAAGGGGTTAGGAGTTTTTTGTTTGTATCCTGCGGAGGGAGCCATGTTTGTTGCTCTCTGCTATATGTGCATTCTTGTTTTACATTTATGAGTTGCGATGCATATACACATTTATGATTATGATGGATTAATTTACTTTTTAAAGTGGGTTTTGGTGATCACTTATTTAAAAGGCCACTTCTATTTATTTGTAAGTCATTGATAACTATTAATTATAAGTTTATTTTGTGGTTAAATTATATAGAAATTCAAAATTCCTCTCTCATAATTTTTTCTTTTTGAGTAAATAATTGTTAAATTGACATCATTTAAGTTTTTATGTAGATAATACTAAAAGTGATGAATTTATGATGCTTAGTAAGTAAAATAAATTTCAAGAAAAGAAGAATAATTAAAGAAAAAAAGCTAATTGAGGAAAGCAATGTTAATTAAGGAAAAAAATAATTGAATAGTCTAATTAAGGAAACATGACTAATTAAGGAAAGTAAAGACAGACTTACTGTAAGAAGACATAATCTGCCCATATAAAAGAAGAAGGGAGATAAAGGAACAGGCACACAGAAATTTCAACAAAATACAATTTCTTATGGAAGGTAAAGACTAAAAGAAAGAGAAACAAGAATTCAGAGTCATTTCTTCTCTCCATTCCCTTTCTTATCTTTTCACTCTTGACTAAATATTTTACTCTTGCAATTATAAAGCCTCCATGATAATGAGAGGCTAATCTCCCTTTACTGGGAACTTGGCAGCCAACTACTTTTATATAATTTTTCTTCCTATCTATTTATGAATATTACATTTATATTATCTTTTCTTGTGCTTAATATTATTGCTTGTGGCTTGATCCCTCATTTGCATGATAAGTTTTCGGCGTAGCTTTGATAAACGTTATTTTCTAAAAAAACTAGAAAAGAGTATCTAAATAAAGTCATTACTAGGGATAAGTTTATGTTCGTTTAACCTGTTATACATCTATATTCTCACTGCAATTTACTATTTTAATTCTGTAAAGAAATTTGGAAGAAAAAAAAAGATAAATTAAACTCTTTCATGCGAGGTACCAAAGTTAGAGTATACTAGAAGATGCAGGTGTAAATTTAAATAATTATAAATAAAGAGAATGGATTAGGACGAAAAAAATAGATAAATTAAGTTTTTTCATGCGGGAAGCCAAAATAAGAGTACACCAGTAGATGCAGGTATAAATTGGAATAATTATAAATAGAGAAAAATTATTAACATTACATCATAGAGTAGCTTTGGTAGGCTAAGTTCACAGTATTCTCATCTTTTGACTTTCCTACTACAACAATATTGGTTTTTTTTCATTTCTTTTGTCTTTAATTAATTAATTTAAATTCTTGTTTAATTTCATTTCTTGTTTGATTTAATTTTCTATCAATTTAAATCACTATTTTTTCCAACATTTTCAAATCTTTTTCTTAATCAAATATTTATCTACATAAGTACAAATAAAGTTCTTGTGGATACGATACTCGGACTTTCGTTTAAACTTTACGACTTAGGACGAATTTGTGCACTTACTAATCCATCAAGAGTCATAATTTTTTTCCTATAAAAAAGAATCATATACTTTTTTTGGTTAAAGAGAAAGTAAAAAAAAAAAGCTTCTAAATATAAAAAATTACCTTGGTTCTATTTTTCTTTAATTTAATTTCAAACTATTTCCTTATTCTTTAATTATTTTCCTTTGATCCACCCCAAAATTAACTTAGATTTCCATTTCATCCACCAACATATATTGCAAGGTAAAATAAATTCGACCGTATTTATTTTTAGCCTAATTACAATCTCATCAGGGACGGAAGTACAAATAAATATTATGAGTCATTTGAAAAATTAAAATATATCTAATTTTAAACCAAATACTAATGATGTATTTTCAAAAAGAATTCAATAACATATAATAGAAATTTATTCACACAGAATATAAATTTAACTTTTTTTAAAAATCTATTACAAATATCATTTGATGTGTCATTGTGATTTCGCGGTTTTAATAACATTTTCATAAAAATCGTCTTTGAAATGTTTTTTGTATTTATGAAAATATCACTGCTCTAAAAATGATGATAGTTTTAGAAGAACCGTCGTTAAACATGGGTAATAAAAATCAATTTTTTTAATGTTAATAAATAACTTTAAGTTCCCAAATAAATTTTAATAAAATCAACATAAAGAAAGATTTATAAGATTTTTTTATTGAAATTTTAAAATATAATTTATATTAAAAAGTAAAAGTAAGAATAAGCATCAATTTTGCTTCTTCTATCCATTGACTATTTGTTAATTATCCAAAATAAAAAAGATTCTCAATATGAGTTGAACTCTTGACATGTTATATTCAAAATAAGGTAATAAATCAATAAGATAATTAAATTTTTAGTTAATTTTATAAATATTATTTTCTATTTATCATTAACGAAGAGTCATTTTTTTTAATTATACAAATTTATAAATCAAAAAATATATAATATATAATATATAATTTTATTTTATTTCATTTTACATATTTTTTATTTATAATAATTTATTTATTTTTATTTTATGAATTTATAATTAAATTTCTGAAATTAATTTGTAAACTTATTTTAATATAGATATTACTTTTACTCTAATTACATAAATCTACATAATTATATCAATTAGTATGTAAATTATAAAAAATAAATAAATTTAGTTTAAGTTGTAAATTATTTTTATTCTAATTATATAAATCAGTAAAATTTGAACATTTAAACTTTTCGGACTATTTTCGTTTTAACTATAAAAACTTATTTAGTAAATAAGTTTTTAAATACCAATTATATAACTCAAGAAAATTAGATAAATTAATATGCAAATTATTTTATATATTTTACAAAAATTATGTACATTTATTTTTATATATAAATAATAAGAATTTTTATTTTAATTATAAAAATAATAATTTTTTCGATTATTTATATATTATTTTAAATTTACATAATATTTATATATTACATAAATTTACAAAATATTATCCACAAACTCTTAATTATCTAGTATCTAGTAGCTATTATCTAATTGTTAGGAATTATCTAGAAGTGTTGTTAGACCATGGTAACAACTGTTGCAATGAAAGACCCAAAGCTTATATTCCACACTAGGAATATCAGGTTTTTATCTCATCATTTACATTCTTTTATCAACTAACAATGTACTTATTTGAACATCAAAGTCTTTTATTTTGTAGGTCTCCATGCTCCCTTAATAGAGGTACCTAAGGTATAATGTGTGAAATCCTGGAGCCCATCCATACTATGTCTCCTCTGATTTGGGTAAGTATTAAGTCATAAAATTAATCTTACTCCACAGCTTCTAATAATTAAAAAATATATGACAAAATATTTTAATTATTTTTTATACATGAAGTGTTAATTATAGATATTAGAGTTGAACATAAGATAGGATGGATTGTTGCTCACCAAAAAAAAAATATAGGATGCACGGTTCAGAACCAAAAAGGTAGGACAAATTGTTATTCTTTAATTATAATTATAAGATGTATGCAATCTGATCATAGTATTTTTTTTAATATATATATATATATATATATATATATATATATATATATATATATATATATATATATATATATATATATATATTGAATTTTACGTAAATAAACGGGATAATCAAAGATAATTGGATTTTTGTACGATTTCACCACTCATAACTAAGACCTACACGCTACAAATAAATATGTTGGGAACTTGACAGTCAACTACTTTTGATGTAATTTATCTTCCTATCTATTTAATATTATTACTTTTGCATTATCCTTCTTTGTGCTTAATATGATTGCTTGTGGCTTGATCACCTATTCCCGTGGTAAGTTTTAGGGATAACATTGGGAAAAGTTATTTCCTAATAGAACTAGAAAAGAGTATATAAATAAAGTCATCACTAGGGATTAGTTGATTTTGTTTAACGTATTATACATCTTTATTCTTAATGCAATTTAACTATGTGCTCTCTGTAAAGGGATTTGGGAGAAAAGATAGATAAATTAGACGCTTTAACTGAGGGACCTTGATTAGAGTATACTAATAGATGCAGGTATAAATTAAAATAATTATAAAAAGAGAACAATAATTAACATTACATCAAGAGTAACTCTGGTAGGCTAAGTTCCCAAAATTCTCAAATTTACTTCTATAATAATATTGGGTTCTCTAATCTTTCTATTTTAATTAATTAATTTACCTTTATAATTTAATTTCTTCCCTTGTTTATTTTAATTAAATTCTTTGCCTATTTAATATATTGGACATCTGTTTTTAACTTTATTACTTGGGACGAATTGCTTATCAATAGTTTAACACATGCTCATAAATTTTAGCTTACTCTTAGATCGAATATGATTTATTTTCATTTTTTAATTGTATTTTGGACCTATTTTGAACTTCTAATGGGTTGTCAAGACCTTTTATTATTATCTTGACGTCTTTTAATTATTAGATTAATTATTGAGTATCAGACCTAAATTAGGGTTATTAGTAAAGTATAAATAGACTTTTTAGACACTTTATTAGTCGATTTTTAAGATTAATAAAATTTGAGAGTTTATATATTCTGAGAGTTTTTCCCTTATTCGAGGGATAAGAATTAATAATGTCGGTTCTACGTGTGCGGGTCGCAGTTAGGTCACACATCTTTTATAACTTTATTTATACTCTCTCGGTTAGGGTAAATTCCTTTTTATAACTTTGATTTTACCCTCCTTATAAACCTGCAACCCTAGTTAGTGAGTGACAAATTAATTAAATGCCGGAATATATGAGTCATAAAATTAATCATTAAGAAAGTATTGTAGAAATTTTAATAATAAATTAAAAAAAACATTCCGTCAAAAAATAATTTTTTAAAAATGAATGAAAATAATCATTTCATCCTATTTTTTATCCATAAATGTTCATGAAATAGTACATTTGATTTGAACATAAGATATGAGGAATCGTTATTGATTAATTATCAAGATCAATTCGACCTGATCTAAATATTTATTTTAAAAGAAGATTTAAATTGGATTTTACGTAGATGAACAATATAAATGGATTTTTCACGGGTTCAGTTTCACCACTCTTGCCGAAGACCTACGCGACGTACACGTTACAAATAAAGAGATCAAGTTTTTTTTTTTAAGTTAAAAAAAGATATCAGAATTAAGTTGAAGTAATTGTTAGAATCCAAAACTATCTATCGGTAAATAATTTATTATCAAGTCAAATTTATGTGATTGATATTTTGAAACTGTATAATAATTTTTTTGATAGGAGATTTATCGATCTCTGATACGTAATCCAAATTATTTTAAAGTTATTATAATCTTTTTTAACTTCAAATTTTAGCGGGAAAATTTTCTTCCCTTTAAAACCCTCACCACTCTTCCCAACCTTTACCGCAAAAAATCTGTTCAATCGTCTCATAACTATTTCCTCTTTCGTTTGTGTTTTCAACTCTTAGGCTTTATTCTTTTTACCACCATGAGGGACTTGAAAACTTTAAAGGAATTGGTGGCAAGCGTTACAGATTGGAAGTCGCTTGAGAAGATGTCTTGCAAACCCTTTAAGCCTTCCATTTTGCATTTGGCAATATCACAAGATGCGCCCCACTTATATAGCGAAGAACAGTTGATTCAATTAAAGAAATTAAGCAAACTACTTCCAAGTGCTGAATCGAAGCCAAATACAAACAAGACTGATAAGAGGGTGACCAAAAAAAGGTGCGTAACCCAGGCCAAAAAATCTTTGTAGTTTAATTAAATGTTATTTTAGATGTATTAAATATATGACGACTCTTGTGTATGTACTCTCAGACAAATTGAAGAGAGACCTAAAGAAGAAAGAGTCATGCCAGCAACGATTAAAAAACCAAGAAAGATAATCTTGGAACAGAACGGACCATCACCGTATTTGTCAAGAAGGATAATCTTGGGACATAGCGGACCATCACCAGATTTGCCGCCAAGAAGGATAATCTTGGAACATAGCGGGCCATCACCAGATTTGCCAATGCAATTCAAGAACCGAATAGCTGAGTTGAGTGGTTATGATCTTAAATATTTGATGCACAAGAGACTCTTCTTGTCAGACGTGAAGCCGAACAACAATCGTCTCTCCATGCCCATAAATGAAATTATGTGTGAATTTCTCACACAAGCGGAGATTGAAAAATTGGATGAAAGAAATGGAAGAAACGGAAAAGGACGGCTCGTTGGTCTGGAATTGACTGTGTTAGACCCATGTCTGAGAGAATTTACTTTACCATTGAAGAAGTGGAGCATGCAAAGGACTGACACCTACAACCTGGTAACAGATTGGAATAGTATCGTATCTACTAATAAGTTTGAAGAAGGTCAAGAGCTCCAAATTTGGTCTTTTAGGGTTGATAACAATTTATATCTTCTCCTAAACAAACTGTGAATTTCATTAAAATCGTTTATATTTTTAGTTTTCCTTTACATTGCTTAGGGTTTGCAGGAAGTCTTAGATTCAACCGCAGTTGCTGTTCCTGTAAAATCACAAAAAAGAATATATGTATATATATATATATATATATAGAGAGAGAGAGAGAGAGAGAGAGTTTTCTGGTTGATAAAAAGGCATGCTGAATAATATAACCATGTGTTGGTTCATACCTTCCCGCCAACCCTTTCTTCAGTAATTGAATTATCATTATCAAGATCGCATTCATTGATCACGTACACCTGCTTCGTTCAAGGCAATGTGAAGCCTCTGAACATTGTCGTTTCAGTTGACTGAACCGTGGTGGAGATTGTTACCGATTATTAGATTAATTAATCTAATATGTTATTAGATTAGGTCAAATAAAATATTATCAAATTTGATTAGATAATTAATTAGTAAAAGAAATATTTGACAGAGGATGATATTGTGGGTGATCGGGTCTGCTTATAATGACCAATATATGTAAGTGTCAGACATGTTTTGGGGAGCAAACAGAGGGAGGCAACAAGTCTATCAAGTAAATTATAATACGCGTGTGGCAAATTTTTCAGATATTATGTGTTACTGTTAGCTTGTCCTTGGATGTATTAGTTTTACTTTTATCAGATGTTCACACATGTGCGCAGAAGGAAGCTGGATAGGAACCAAATTGGAATTATATATGTGCAGCTAGCTGTGGTGATGCCAAATTTCAAGTGTACAGGTCTCTAATTTTTGTGTGGGCTTGGTGCTGATAAAAAGTAAAGTTGGAGGGTGATTATATGAAGGCTTCGTGGTGGGTTACTACTTAGTAGTGCCTCTTATTTCCTTCATAAGGTTTAAGGGGTTCGGCGTATTTTGTTTATATCCTGCGGAGGGAGCCATGTTTGTTGCTCTCTGCTATATGTGTATTCTTGTTTTACATTTATGAGTTGTGATGCATATACACATTTATGATTATGATGGATTAATTTACTTTCTAAAGTGGATTTTGGTGATCACTTATTTAAAAGACCACTTCTATTTATTAGTAATTCATTGATAACTATTAATTATAAGTTTATTTTGTGGTTAAATTATATAGAAATTCAAAATTCTTCTCTCGTAATTTTTTCTTTTTGAGTAAATAATTGTTAAATTGACATCATTTAACTTTTTATGTAGATAATACTAAATGTGATGAATTTATGATGCTTAGTAAGTAAAATAAATTTTAAGAAAAGAAGAATAATTAAAGAAAACAAGCTAATTGAGGAAAGCAATGTTAATTATGGAAAAAAAATAATTGAGTAGGCTAATTAAGGAAAGAAAAATAATTAAGGAAACATGACTAATTAAGGAAAGTAAAGTGTGTAAGAAGGCATAATCTGCCCCTATAAAAGAAAAAGGGAAAAAAAGAAAAAGACACACAGAAATTCCAATAAAATATAATTTCTTATGGAAGGTAAACGCTAAAAGAAAGAGAAACAAGAATTGAGAGTCATTTCTTCCCTCCATTCCCTTTCTTATCTTTTTTCTCTTGACTAAATATTTTCCTCTTGCAATTATAAAGTCCCCATGACAATGAGAGGCTAAACTCCCTTTATTGGGAACTTGGCAGCCAACTACTCTTTATATAATTTTTCTTCCTATCTATTTATGAATATTACATTTGAATTATCTTTTCTTGTACTTAATATTATTGTTTGTGCTTGATCCCTCATTTGCATGATAAGTTTTAGTCGTAACTTTGAGAAACATTATTTTCTTAAAAAACTAGAAAAGAGTATCTATATAAAGTCATTACTAGGGATAAGTTTATGTTCGTTTAACCTGTTATACATCTCTATTCTCACTGCAATTTACTATTTTAATTCTGTAAAGAAATTTGGGAGAAAAAAAAAAGATAAATTAGACTCTTTCATGCGAGGTACCAAAGTTAGAGTATACTTGAAGATGCAGATGTAAATTGAAATGATTATAAATAAAGAGAATGGATTTGGACGAAAAAATAGATAAATTAAGTTTTTTCATGCGGGGGACCAAAATAAGAGTATACCAGTAGATGCAAGTATAAATTGGAATTATTATAAATAGAGAAAAATGATTAACATTACATCATAGAATAGCTCTGTTAGGCTAAGTTCACAGTATCCTCATCTTTTGACTTTCCTTCTACAACAATATTGGATTTTCTCATTTCTTTTGTCTTAAATTAATTAATTTAAATTCTTGTTTAATTTCATTTCTTGTTTGATTTAATTTTCTATCAATTTAAATCACTATTTTTTCCAACCTTTTCAAATCTTTTTCTTAATCAAATATTTATATACGTAAGTACTTCCATGTGAATGGCAGAGATGTTTTTGGGAAGCAAAGGGAAGCAACAAGTTTATCAACTAAATTGTAATACGTGTGTGGCAAATTTTTTAGATGTTATGTGTTACTGTTAGCTTGTCTGATGCAATCCTACCCCCCAATGACATTGGATAGAAGACTCCAAGAAGATTGAGCCAAAGATGTAAGAAAAGGCCCTAAGGTTCTCATGAGCCTTAGGGTAGATTTTGGGCTCATGGGCTAAGTATGAGCCCACTTATCTTTGTACATATTAGATTAGGATTTCATTATTTTTGGGTCTTGTATTTAGGACTCCATAATGTAGGTAGGGTACCCTAGAAATGTAGGATTTTTTAGCCCTTGTATTTTAGGGCACCTACACTAGTTTTTGTATTATGGTTAGTTTTGTAATTTCGCATGCATTAAGTGAATATTTGATGTGTGTGTTGAGAAATAAATTTAATTGAATTGGGAGAAGTCCAATCCAATTAAATTTTAGAGGGGGTGGTGAGTATTTGCTTGCTACACCCTATTGTCACATCATATAGTCACACTTTGTGCATGTCTTCTATGCTTTACATGCCTCATGACACCTAAGCACACTTAGTGGAGAATCTTGGACTTGATCTTGGACTAGTGGACTGAACCATAGCTAAAATTCACTAATCATAATTAGTGAAATTTTGGCTCCACAAATTTAATTTCAAATTTAAGTGAAATTTGAATAGAAATTCAAATTTTCCTCCAATTTTGTGTGACACTTAGGCTATAAATAGAGGTCATGTGTGTGTATTTTTTTGAACTTTGATCATTTGAAAATTAAACTTCAGATTTTAGAGCTCTTTTAAAGCATAAAATTTCATGTTCTTCTCTTCCTCTCCCTTCATTTATCTCCTTCTTTCTCCAAGCTCTTATCCATGGCCTCCTATGGTGGTGAGCTCCTTCTAGACTCATCTTCTCCTTGAAGTGGCATCTCCTCTCTCTCTCTCTTCCTTCTCCATTCCACTGTCATTCATCTTCCAAGAAGTAAAGGAGTCCATTGATGAAGAAGATCGTAGGCCTACAAGCTTCAATGGAGCTTACATCATTGTCCTTGGATGTATTAGTTTTACTTTTATCAGATGTTCACACATGTGTGCAGAAGGAAGTTGGTTAGGAACCAAATTGGAATTATATATGTGCAGCTGTGGTGATGCCAATTTTCAAGTGTACAGGTCTCTAATTTTGTGTGGGCTTGGTGCTGATAAAAAGTAAAGTTGAAGGGTGATTATATGAAGGCTTGGTGGTGGGTTACTACTTACTAGTGCCTTTTATTTTCTTCATAAGGTTTAAGGGGTTAGGCGTTTTTTGTTTATATCGGCCTGTAGAATATATGTATTTTTGTTTTACATTTATGAGTATGATAGATTAATTTACTTTCTAAAGTGAGTTGGTGATCACTTATTTAGAAGATCACTCTTATTTATTAGTAAGTAATTGATAATAGCTAATTATGATTTTATTTTGAGGTTAAATTATATAAAAATTTATAATTTTTTTCTCACAATTTTTCTTTTTGAGCAAATAATTGATAAATTAACATCATTTAAGTTTTTATGTAGATGATACTAAAAGTGATAAATTTATTATGTTTAGTGAGTAAAATAAAGCCCAAGAAAACAAGAATAATTAAGGAAAACAAGCTAATTGACAAAACTAATGCTAATTAGGAAAGAATAATAATTAAGGAAGCATAACTAATTAAGAAAAGTAATTTAAGCTCTGCAAATGGATTTGAGAGAGAAAATAAATAAAGTAAGTTCTTTCATGCGGGAGATCAAAGTTAAAGTGTACTAGTAGATGTAGGAGTAAATTGAAATAATTATAAATAGAAAAAATTATTAACATTACATCGAATAGTAGCTCGGATAGGCTAAGTTTCTAATATTCTTATCTTCTGAATTTCCTTCTACAACAAAATTGGATTTTCTCATTTCTTTTGTCTTTAATTAATCAATTTAAATTCTTGTTTAATTTCTCTTCTTGTTTGATTTAATTTTTTTATCAATTTAAATTATTACTTTTCTACAACCTTTCCAAATCTTTTTCTTAATCAAATATTCATTTACATAAGTACGTTTCCAGTGGATACAATACTCAAACTTTCGTTTTAACTTTACTACTTGGGAAGAATGGATGCACTTGCCAATCCATCAGCAGTCATATATTTTTTCTTGAAAAAAAACAATGATAGTTTTTTATGTAAACAAAGAAATTATTTTCCATCAACAATCTATCATTTTAATTTCAAACTTTCCTTATTCTTTAATTATTTTCCATCGATCCACCCAACTAATTAACTTAGATTTCCATTTCACCCACTCACATATATTGCAAAGTAAAATAAATTGGACCATATTTATTTTTAACCTAATTACAATCTCATCAAGAATGGAGGTACAAATAAATATTATGAGTCATTCAAAAAATTAAAATATATCTAATTTTAAACCAAATACTGATGATGTATTTTCCAAAAGAATTCAATAACATATAATAGAAATTTATTCACACAGAATATAAATTTAACTCTTTAAAAAAATCTATTACAAATATCATTTGATGTGTCATCGTCGTTTTGTGATTTCAATAACATTTTAGTACAAATCCTCTTTAACTATAAAAATTTATTTATAAATAAGTTTTTCAATACCAATTATATAAATCAAGAAATTAGTTAAATTAATATATAAGTTATTTATATATTTTATTTTATGTAATTTATAAAAATTATTTACATTTATTTTTATATATAGATAATAATAATTTTTATTTTAATAATAAAAATAATAATTTTTTAGATTCTTAAATATTATTTTAAATTTACATAATATGTATAAATTACATAAAATAATTTTTTTTCAAATAATCCATATATTTGTTTATGTATTTATTTTAAAATTATAATAAAATAAGAACATTTTTGTTAATTTACGTTAAAATAAAATTTTATAATAAAATAAATACGTATAAAATTTAAAATTAAATATGTTTAAATATTAAATATTTTATTTTAATTTATTAAATTTTATTATTCAAAAAAATTATAAATTACATATTAAAATATAAATTTATAAATATTTTAAATTAAAACAAATTTTTATAACTCTTATTAATGATATATGTAAAATAGTATTTATAAAATTAATGAAATAAAACATGTGTCTTAAGAGTTTGTTAGTTTGTCTTTAAATAAAAGGAGATGAGTTCAAGTCTGATTAAAACTGAAACTTGCATTCAAGTGAGTACCAAAGTTGCGAATTCAAAATTTAATATTACCAAACTTCCATATAATAGAAATTTATTCACATAGAATATAAATTTAACTTTTTTTAAAAATCTATTACAAATATCATTTGATGTGTCATCGTCGTTTCGCGGTTTTAATAACATTTTCATAAAATCATCTTTAAAATATTTTTTGTATTTATGAAAATATCACCGCTCTAAAAATGATGATAGTTTTAGAAGAACCGTCGTTAAACTTGGGTAATAAAAATCAATTTTTTTAATGTTAATAAATAACTTTAAGTTCCCAAATAAATTTTAATAAAATCAATATAAAGAAAGACTTATAAGACTTTTTGATTGCAAGTGCAATAATTTATATCCATCAAAATAGAATAAAAGATTATAATAATAGACTTTATTAAAAACATAAATACAATAAATGATACTCAAATATATTTTTTAAATTAAAAAAAAAAAACATACTATCTTTACAATAAAATCTATTAAACAGGAAATAGAAAATCTATTTTGAATAATCTCAGTATCATTTCCCAAAAAAATTAAAGAGATATTTAATTATTTTATATTTTTTAATAAAAATTAACTTATAAATATAATTATTTCTAGAATTAAAATTTTAAAATATAATTTATATTAAAAAGTAAAATTAAGAATAAGCATCAATTTTGGTTCTTCTATCCATTGACTATTTGTTAATTATCCAAAATGAAAAAGATTCTCAATATGAGTTGAACTCATGACAACTTATATTCAAAATAAGTTAATAAATCAATAAGATAATTACATTTTTTGTTAATTTCATAAATATTATTTTCTATTTATCATTAACGAAGAGTCATTTTTTTTAATTATACAAATTTATAAATAAAAAAATATATAATATATAATATATAATTTCTAATTTTATTTTATTTCATTTTACATATTTTTTATTTAGAATAATTTATTTATTTTTATTTTTATTTTATGAATTTATAATTAAATTTCTTAAATTAATATGTAAATAATTTTTGTAAACTTATTTTAATATAGATATTACTTTTACTCTAATTACATAAATCTATATAATTACGTCAATTAGTATGTAAATTATAAAAAAAATAAATAAATTTTGTTTAACTTGTAAATTATTTTTATTCTAATTATATAAATCAGTAAAATTTGAATATTTAAAATTTTCGGACTATTTTCGTTTTAACTATAAATCTTATTTAGTAAATAAGTTTTTCAATACCAATTATATAACTCAAGAAAATTAGATAAATTAATAAGCAAATTATTTATATAAATTATTTTATATATTTTATAAAAATTATGTACATTTATTTTTATATATAAATAATAAGAATTTTTATTTTAATTATTAAATAATAATTTTTTCAATTATTTATATATTATTTTAGATTTACATAATATTTATATATTACATAAAATAATTTTTTTCAAATAATCCATATATTTTTTATGTATTTATTTTATAATTATAATAAAATAAGAGCAATTTTTTTAATTTACATTAAAATAAAATTTATAATGAAATAAATACATATAAATATAAAATTAAATATTTTTAAATATTAAATATTAAATATTAAATATTATATTTAATGTCTCTAGGGTCTTGGATAGAAACTTGTTTTGTGCCAATATAGCGTCCTGTGAGGTTAGCTCCAATAAGCTCTTCTTGGTAGGAATGTGGGCTTGGTCTCTTAGAATGGCAATGTCACTAGCAGCCATGCTTTCAATTAAGTCCATTGCTTCGTCGGGGGTTTTCATTTTGATCTTACCCCCAGCTGAAGCATCCAAGAGCTGCTTAGATTGTGGTCTCAATCCATTTATAAATATGTTGAGCTGTATGGGTTCAGAAAAACCATGAGTGGGAGTCTTCCGCAATAAACCTCTGAATCTTTCAAGTGCCTCACTCAATGATTCATCCAGAAACTGGTGGAAGGAAGAGATGGCAGCTTTTCCTTCTACATTCTTCGATTCAGGGAAGTACTTCTTTAAGAACTTTTCTACCACTTCATCCCATGACTTCAGGTTATTTCCTTTAAAAGAATGAAGCCATCTCTTAGCTTCTCCAGCTAAAGAAAATGAGAACAGACTCAACCTGATTGCATCTGCAAGCACACCCGTGAGCCTGATAGTATTGCATATCTCTATATAGGTGGCCAAGTGAGCATAAGGGTCTTCATTAGGTAGACCATGAAATAGATTATTTTGAATCAATTGTATCAAAGAAGGAGGATATGTAATTATCTGAGCTTGAACTTCTGGCTGTGCAATACTGGTGAAAAATTGTGTCACAGTAGAACTTGAATAATCCTCCAGGGTTATTCTTATTGGCTCTTCAACCATGATTGGGTCTTCAACAGGTTCTATATGAGAATGCCCTGCAATAGGAAAACTAGAAGATGCCTCGGAAGATCGAGGTCCTTCTTCTGGGAGTTGTTGCTGCTTCTAAATCCTGCAAAAAAATATTTGATTCTCTCTAAGTTACGCCTTCTACAAGTGGAGTTAATCTCCAAATCAATGGGAATCAAAGCACCTATAGTAGATCTTCTTTGCATACAAGAAAACAGAACAACAATTATACAGTTCAAAAGAACAATGAATGTACAGTAACTAAAATATGAACGAAAGAATCAATGAATCAAAGAGAAAAATATAAAGCAATGCCCTAAAACTGAACTAAACTCTTCTTGAATCTAGTTCCCCGGCAACGGTGCCATAAATACTTTGTTGGATTTCCCCTGCAGCTACTTTTTGGTCCAATTTTTCTTGTGCTCTGGAATTCAGTGCAAATCAAAATATTCTTGGATTGTTACCCTAATTCTGCATAAAATAGCTTTAAATAGGCTCTGAACCCATGATGTTGCGCTTAGCGCCACCCTCGCGCTTAGCGCGAGTAAGTGGATTTAAGCTTAGCGTCAGTCGTGCGCTGAGCCTGGCTGAAGACAACTGTTGCGCTTAGTGCATTGATCTCGCGCTTAGCGCGTGGCCCTGATATTGATGATCTGTCAGATTCTTTTGTCGCGCTAAGTGCGCTGAAGCTGCACTTAGCGGTGGATGCGCGCTTAGCCCAACTGATGAGCTAAGCTCAACTGTCACTTTTAGCACTTCATGACTTAGCCTCTTTTTCTCTTGAAATTGCACAAATTTCGTCATTAAATCCAATGGAAATATTCTAGAGACAGCTTTAACCATAAAACAAGATTTATTTACAAAATTACTACAAAATAGCCATAAATTGGGGAACTATACAAGTTTTGGAAAATGTTTTCTATATAAAAGTTTGTCATATAAGACGACTAACAGTGATCTTCAAGGATATTGTGATTAGGGTGAATGTTGCCTTTGAATTGGAAAAAATTGTTATGACAAATAATAATATGATCCACGACTCGTTGTACTGAATCTGTTTGAAGTGATTAATGAAAATACATATGCTTTTGCTTATATGGTTACTTCTTATGATATGTGACATACTAGATTAGGTCCTGTAAATTCCTCGTATGTTATTAAATTGCAATGATTAGGTTTAATCAACATGCTTGACAAACAAAGTAGGAAATGTGACATACGCATTGAATCAAAATTAATTAAAAAAACATGTCCGCTTATGCAACGTGAATCTAAACCTCTTATTTAATTCATTAGGATCTTGTTGATTTTTAATAAACTATGTCTAGGGGAGGTAAGAGTTATAATTTAACCTTTATAAACTAACAGAATATGCAAGATAAAATTATTTATTAGGCCAATCTATTTATGTTGGAATATGGGGCAGCAGTGTGGTGTACTGATGGTTGGGAATAAGAGTTAAAATGGAGGAGGAATTGGTTTGAATGGTAAAGTGATCAAGTGCAATAACTGGAACAAGTATTGGGAAATATGTGAAAGTTCATAGACATGATTTTGATAAGTGGTTGTGCCTGGAAGATGCATGCTACATGATATTTTGTGGTCAACTTAGCTTACAAGGAAATTCTTTATCTACAAACAGGAAGCCAACCTTATGAAATTTTTTCCTAGTTATGGAGAATAAGAATTCCACCAAAGGCAGCGATATTGTCTTGGATAGTGTTCTTAGACAAGTTGCCTTAAGAGACGGTCTAAAAGAAAGAAAAAAAAAACTGGTAGACAATGACTTTTCATGTGCGTTTTGTCATGTTTAGGAAGGATATGTCTCGCATACTTTGTATACTTCCATTGAAGTGGATCTGATTTGGAAATATTGTTACTCATGATAGAGATAATCAAACTCTTTTTCTTGAAAAACCAATGGCTCGCTTTCAACTACGTTCAGCAAATATGACAGGGAAGACTAAATTGGATAGAGTCTTGTGGTTTTCTGAGATTTGGTGCACCTCAAATCAAAGGAATCAATATGCTTTTAGAGGATGTAATAACTTTGATAGAAAGCTACTACCGGATAAGATTATGTCCACGACTTGGGTTTGGCTAAACGGTAAATTGCAATTTGATAAGGCTATTTTTAACTCTATTGTATTGAGGGGCGGACATTGGAAAAGAAATTGGTGGCTTAACACATATATAGGGGGGGGGGGGGGTAAAAGGATGGGTAGTGGAAAAGGAACATGCAACCAATAGAAGTTCCTAGTGTAAGGTATGGAAAAATACATTAATGTCAAAGATTGCAACTATATTGGTTTGTTTTTAAATTTTATGTTATACAACTATAATATAGTATAATCTTACTTTTTGTTATGAAAAACAATGGTTATTTTATATTTATGCTGATTGGAAACACATAAATACAAAGTAACCATTAGCTAAAAGGTGAATGTTTAGGGTTGTATGTTTGGATCTATCTTTTGTAAAAGGGTTTTGGTCCAAGATAAATCAATATATATTTATTTTTCTAATAAAAAATAGAGATACATAACCTGATTGATCACTTTAGGTAATTTGACAGTATTTGATGAGTAGTCTATTACTCTAGAGATTGAAGAGCCATTGTAGTAGTTAATGTAGATTTTTGTAGTTAATACCAATTGCAAGAGTTCACTACTAGAAAATACATATTACATCGCTCAGTTAACATCGATTTATATGAAAGTCGATGTTAACAAATGCACGGTGATATTTTTGTAAATAAGTGGATATGGTTAACATTGGTTATAAAAGAACCAATGTTAAGAATTGAACTCAACGTCGATTTTATTTAGAACCGATGTTGAGCCTCGTGCGTCAACATTGGTTTTGTTTAGAACTGATGTTGATCTTGGCACGTCAATATCGATTTTTTGTGAAACTGATGTTGTGCTTCACCCAAAATCTTAAACATATTGACTCTCATTTCATTTCAGCACTCGTGCCCAAACCTGTGACACTCTCTTTGTGCCGAAACGTCTTTAGATCTTGCCTCTCACCACTATTGCTGGTTTCGTTGTGCCCATTGTCATCATGCCTCTCTTTGTGGGCAAACCCTGTTGAGCCCTCACCTCTCGTCGATACTGCTATTGGTTTCAAGTTCAAAGATTCTCTTCATGGCTAAACTCTTCAAAACATTATGTTTGTATATTTTACATACATGTAATGTTGTTTATCCATAGGCATCTATAGGTGACCACAAACCATTAATTGGACATGTGAGCAATTGCCAAAGATTGGGCCTTGCAGGCCTTGCTTTGCATTATGCAAATATAGTGCTTCAAATTGAAGGTTAGACTATGGTAAGAAAAAGGGAGATTCTATCAAAGAGTTGCATGCAAAAGTTCGAGCCAACATTGAGAAGAATAATGAACAATATGCAAAGCAAGCAAATAAGGATCGCGTCAAAGTTATTTTTGAACCAAGAGATTGGGTCTGGGTTCATACGAGGAAGGAAAGGTTCCCTGCTCAAAGAAAACCCAACTTGCAACCAAGAGGAGATGGGCCTTTTCAAGTTCTAGAAAAGATAAATGACAATGCTAACAAGCTAGACTTGCCAGGAGAATATGGTAACATAAGTATTACCTTTAATGTGGCTGATCTATCTTTTTTTTGTGTAGGTAACGAAGCAGATTCAAGGTCGAATCCTTTCGAAGAGGGAGAGAATGTTGGAGATGTAACCAGCTCGTCTAATAATCCTTTACATGGGATTGGAGGTCCTATAACAAGGTCCAGGACTAAGAGGATGAAACAAGCTTTGCAAGGCCTGATTCTAAAGATCAAAGAGAAAGAAGACTAATGTGAATTAAGGGTTGCACCTAATTGGGACACTCTCCTACAAATTGATGAAGATACTTTGAGGCCAACTTGAAGAATCACTTTGGGAAGTCCAATTTATAAGACAAGAAATATCCATGGACTGAGTTGATCAATTTTGGTGGACTATTAATATTGGGCGGATTACATAATAATTAAGCCCAACATGTTGATAACTGTTATTTATAGGTATATTTTGGGATTAAATTATATATGAATTGATAATTTTTCTCTCCTATTTATTCCTTTATTGTGCAAATAATTATTATTTTAACATCATTTAAGTTTTTGTGCAGAAAATACTAAAAGTTGATGAACTTATGATGCTTAGTAAGTAAAGTAAAGCCCAAAAGTGTAAATTGGAAATCTAAAGAGGCGTGCTTAGCGCATCCCAGGCACTCAGTGCGAAGCATAAGCTCAGTGAGCATATCATGCTTAGCGCCACGAAGATAATTTAGGAAAGTGAAGGGTAATTCAGGAAAGAGGCGTGTTTAGCGTGAGGATTACCTACTTTCTAAGCATGGAAAACTAAGATGATTTACACCTATAAAAGAAGGAGAGAGAAGAAGGAAAGAAACACACAGAAAACTCAAGAGAATATAATTCCTTATAAAAGGCAAAGGCTAGAAGAAAGGAGAAACAAGCATTAGTAGTCATTCTTTTCCTTTATTCCCTCTCTCAAATTTTCCTTTACTAAATATTTCCCTCTTACAATTGTAAAGTCTCCCATGATGAGGGTAAATCTCCTTTTGTTGGAAACTTGACAGCCAACTACTTTTGATATAATTTATCTTCCTATCTATTTAATACTATTACTTTTGAATTATCTTTTCTTGTGCTTAATATTATTACTTGTGGCTTGACCACCCTTGCATGGTATGTTTTAGTGGTAGCATTGGAAAACATTATTTTCTAATAAAACTAGGAAAGGGTATCTAAATAAAGTCATCACTAGGGATAGGTTGATTTTGTTTAGCCTATTATACATCTCTATTCTTAATGCAATTTAACTATTTGCTCTTTGCAAAGGGGTTTGAGAGAAAAGATAGATAAATTATGCTCTGTAACTCGAGGGATCTTGGTTAGAGTATATTAGTAGATGCAGGTGTAAATTGAAATAATTATAAATAGAGAAAAAATCATTAATATTACTTTAAGAGTAGCTCTCGTAGGCTAAGTTCTCAACATTCTCATATTCTGAATTTACTTCTACAATAGTATTGGGTTCTCTAATCTTTCTATTTTAATTAATTAATTTACCTTTATAATTTAATTTCTTCCCTTCTTTATTTTAAATTAATTTTTTGCCAATTTAATTTACTGTTCTTCTACCACCTTGTCCAAATCTTTTTCTTAATTAAATATTCATCTAAGTACAAACAAAGCCTTTATGGATTGTTAACTCATTGGCAAGTGCACCAAATTGTCTCAAAAGTATTCGGAAGTTCGAGTGTCGAATCCACAAAAACTTTGTTCGTACTTGAGTTGGCATATATCTCAATCTTTAAGTAAGAAAAGAGTAAAAGAGATAAGAAATTGTAGATGTAAAATTTAAAGAAAGTAATAAATAAGAAGGATAAAAGATAAAGAAACTTGTGATGCAATGTTAATGATTTTCTCTATCTAATGTTATTCCACTCACATCTACTATGACACTCTATCTTTTGTTTCCCGCACGAAGAGCCTAATTTATCTATTCTTCTCTCCAAAATTTCTTTGCACAGATAAAAAATAATAAATTGCATTAAGATTATAGATGCATGAAATATGTCAATCTATTTCTAGCAATGATTTCATTTAGATGCTCTTTCCCAGTTCTTAGAAAATAACCATTTTTTAATTCATTATCCATCTAAACGCTGTATGGATGATTAGACCATACTAAACAAATAGGCACAGAAAAGATCAATAGAAACAGGATTGTATTAAATAGATAATAAGAAAGAGTTACATTACAAGAGTTTGTCTGCCAAGCTCTAAATACTATGGGTTTAGCCCCTCATTGTCATGAGAGATTTTACACTTTAGGGACTGATGTGGATAGAAGAAGGGAAGGGATGGATAATGGACATAGAAAGAGGGTTTCCCCATTTGAGATACCTAGGCTTACAATGCATTCATGAGAGAGCTATGAATCTCGATGTGTCATTTTTCTTTTGCTTCCTACTCCTTTTATAGGTCTAAGGTAGCTTAAAATTCACACGACCTCGCGCTAAGCGAGCCTTTTGGGCTTAGCGAATATGGCAGTGATCATGCGCTTAGCATGGGATCGCGCTAAGTACGCCTTTGGGCTTCTTCGTGGGCCTTCTTTACGCTAAGCGTGAGCTGGCCGCTAAGCGAGGAAGCGCGTTGGGCCTGCCTTGTGTGCTAAGAAAGCTGTCTCAATCTTCCAATTTTTCTTCAAGGCTTTTTCTTCAAGTTTTTGCATCAATTTTCTTCTAAAGCACTTGAAATTTTCTTCTTTTGAATCCTACTGGTAAAAAATTGCAATGATATTAAATTCTTCATTATTTCATTAAAAACAACAGTAAAGTAGAGAAATTTCAATCATTCTTAGTCAAAATTGACTATCAATTCAACCCAGATTTTGCAGTTGTCAAAATATAATTTCTTATAAAAGGCAAAGGCTAGAAGAAAGGGAAAGCAAGCATTAGGAGTCATTCCTTTACTTTATTCCCTATCTCAAATTCTCCTTTACTAAATATTTCCCTTTTGCAATTGTAAAGCCTCCAATGACGAGGGTAAACTTCCTTTTGTTGGGAACTTGGCAGGCAACTACTTTTTGAAGTAATTTCTCTTTATATCTATTTAATATTATTACTTTTACATTATCCTTTCTTGTACTTAATATTATTGTTTGTGGCTTAATCACCTATTTGCATGGTAAATTTTAGGGGTAGCATTGAGAAACATTATTTTTTAATAGAACTAGGAAATGGTATCTAAATAAAGTCATCACTACGGATTGATTGATTTTTTTTAATCTATTCTACATCTTTATTCTTAATGCAATTTAAGTATGTGTTTCTTGCAAAGGGATTTGGGAGAAAAGATAGATTAAAGGCTCTTTAACTCAAGGGATCTTAGTTAGATTATTCTAGTAGATGCATGTGTAAATTGAATAATTATAAATAGAGAAAAATCATCTCATATTCTGAATTTACTTATACAATAATATTGGGTTCTCTGATCTTTCTATTTTTATTAATTAATTTACCTTTATAATTTAATTTCTTTCCTTGTTTATTTTAATTTAATTCTTTGTCAATTTAATTTACTGTTTTTCTAAAACCTTGTCCAAATCTTTTTCTTAATTAAATATTCATCTACCTACAAAGTCTCTTTGGATTCAACACTTGGACTTCCATTTTAACTTTATTGTTTGGGACGAATTGGTGTACTTATCAATAGTTTAAGACATGGTCATAAATTTTAGCAACTCTTAAAATATGATTTATTTTCATTTATTAATTGTAGTTTGGACCTATTTTAGTCAATACTTGGGATGAACTGGTGCAATTGTAATGGGTTGTCACCACCTTTTATTGTTATTTTAAAGTCTTTTAATTATTAGATTAATTATTGAGGATTGAACTTAAATTAAAGTTATCAGTAGAGTATAAATAGACTCATCAAACACTTTATTAGCAGATTAATGAAATTTGAGAGTTTTTCTATTGTGAGAGTTTTTCCTTTGCTCATGGGGTTAAGAAATGATAGTGATAGTGTGCTCTACCAGCAGTCACATTTAGGGTCATACTCTTTTTTATAACTTTAGCTTTACTACGGTTAGGATCAAATTACTTTTGATAAATTTGGTTCTATCGACATGTCACATTTAAGATCTAAGTTCCTTTATAGTTATTTTCAAGATGATCCTAAGTTGGTTAAGGTCTAAGTTCCTTTATAGTTATTTCCAAGATGATCCTAAGTTGTCTTTTCTCATAAATCTCCCTGTATACCTCTTTTTTTTTTTTTATTCAAACCTCCTTGTAAACCTGCAACCCTGGTTAGTGAGTGACAAATTAATTAAATGCCGGAATATATGAGTCATAAAATTCATCATTAAGAAACTACGTAGATGAACAATATAAATGGATTTTTCACGGTTTCAGTTTCACCACTCTTGCCGAAGACCTACGCGACGTACACGTTACAAATAAAGAGATCAATTTATTATTTTTAAGTTAAAAAAAAAGATATCAGAATTAAGTTGAAGTAATTATTAGAATCCAAAACTATCTATCGGTAAATAAATTATTGTCAAGTCAAATTTATGTGATTGATATTTTGAAACTGCATAATAATTTTTTTGATAGGAGATTTATCGATCTCTGATACGTAATCCAAATTATTTTAAAGTTATTATAATCTTTTTTAACTTCAAATTTTAGCGGGAAAATTTTCTTCTCTTTAAAACCCTCACCACTCTTCCCAACTTTTACCGCAAAAAATCTGTTCAATCGTCTCACAACTATTTCCTCTTTCGTTTGTGTTTTCAACTCTTAGGCTTTATTCCTTTTACCACCATGAGGGACTTGAAAACTTTAAAGGAATTGGTGGCAAGCGTTACAGATTGGAAGTCGCTCGAGAAGATGTCTTGCAAACCCTTTAAGCCTTCCATTTTGCATTTGGCAATATCACAAGATGCGCCCCACTTATATAGCGAAGAACAGTTGATTCAATTAAAGAAATTAAGCAAACTACTTTCAAGCGCTGAATCGAAGCCAAATACAAATAAGACTGATAAGAGGGTGACCAAAAAAAGGTGCGTAACCCTGGCCTAAATTTTTTAGTAGTTTAATTAAATGTTATTTTAGATGTATTAAATATATGACTCTTGTGTATGTACTTTTAGACAAATTGAAGAGAGACCTAAAGAAGAAAGAGTCATGCCAGCAACGATTAAAAAACCAAGAAAGATAATCTTGGAACAGAACGGACCATCACCAGATTTGTCAAGAAGGATAATCTTGGGACATAGCGGACCATCACCAGATTTGCCGCCAAGAAGGATAATCTTGGAACATAGCGGGCCATCACCAGATTTGCCAATGCAATTCAAGAACCGAGTAGCTGAGTTGAGTGGTCATGATCTTAAATATTTGATGCACAAGAGACTCTTCTGGTCAGACCTGAAGCCGAACAACAATCGTCTCTCCATGCCCATAAATGAAATTATGTGTGAATTTCTCACACAAGCTGAGATTGAAAAATTGGATGAAAGAAATGGAAGGAACGGAAAAGGACGGCTCGTTGGTCTGGAATTGACTGTGTTAGACCCATGTCTGAGAGAATTTACTTTACCATTGAAGAAGTGGAGCATGCAAAGGACTGACACCTATAACCTGGTAACAGATTGGAATAGTATCGTATCTACTAATGAGTTTGAAGAAGGTCAAGAGCTCCAAATTTGGTCTTTTAGGGTTGATAACAAGTTATATCTTATCCTAAACAAACTGTGAATTTCATTAAAATCGTTTATATTTTTAGTTTTCCTTTACATTGCTTAGGGTTTGCAGGAAGTCTTAGATTCAACCGCAGTTGCTGTTCCTGTAAAATCACAAAAAAGAATATATATATATATATATAGAGAGAGAGAGAGAGAGAGAGTTTTCTGGTTGATAAAAGGCATGCTGAATAATATAACCATGTGTTGGTTCATACCTTCCCGCCAACCCTTTCTTCAGTAATTGAATTATCATTATCAAGATCGCATTCATTGATCACGTACACCTGCTTCGTTCAAGGCAATGTGAAGCCTCTGAACATTGTCGTTTCAGTTGACTGAACCATGGTGGAGATTGTTACCGATTATTAGATTAATTTAGATAATATGTTATTAGATTAGCTCAAATAAAATATTATCAAATTTGATTAGATAATTAATTAGTAAAAGAAATATTTGACAGAGGATGATATTGTGGGTGATCGGGTCTGCTTATAATTGTTGGAAAATAAAACAAAAATGAAGGAAAATAAATACGAAGAAGATGCACAGTCTTGAATTAAATAACAACATAACAGTAGTAAAATAAATTTAATTGACAATACATGAATAATGCATTATATCATACAATGAGCACAAAGGAAAAATTAAATCAAGGGAAAAAATTAAATAGCCTGGGTTGAAGCGCGTAAACACTATCCTTAGAGAGAAAACGTCCCCACTGCACGGGTTAGAAATTCTGATTGCGCTCATCTCCCAAGATACGACAACCTGTTGGTTCCGATCGTGTGCAGCGAAAGGATCCCCGAATCTTATGAACACCAATGCTCTTGCTCTCACAAAAATTAAGTTTTGTATAGGAAAAGAAAGAGATAAATTTTTGGCAGAAAGAAACCAGAGCTCTCAGTATATCATTTCTAGAAAAGAGGAAAGAGATATATATAGGCATTTTGCAACAACAAAATATGACCGTTAGAAACATGACCGTTGGAAAACCAACCTACAGTTGTCAAAACAAATCTAACAAACTAGTTTGACTCATTAAAACAAAATCTTAAGAAAATCTAAAATTAATATTTTATTTTATAAAATAGAATTAATATATATTTATAAATTTTAAATTAAAACACAAATATTTATCAACATTCCCCCACATAATTTAAAATTTTAAAATATATTTTCTGAAAGATAATTTGTATAAACATATAAGAGAAAGAGCATGTGATATTGTATTTCGGTATAAGGAACCTTCCGGGTTTGAGCCTTATACCTAGTGTTTATGAACTTCCATCCGAGAAAAATGTAGTGACTTGATTGTCTTGAACTACATATTCTTTAACCGGACTTTAGTACACAACTCCTACAATATTGGTGTTCAATTAGGTTCTAATCAATGGTAGCGCGTTACACGGCCTTGCGCTTGTATCTTGTTTCGTGAGTGTCACTTAGAGATTAGCCCATATCTCACAGTGGCGGCCCCACCACCACACTCACTAGGTGAATCCTCAAAGAGTGAGTTGTGACCCTCACCCCTACAATAATTGTCATCGGATTCATTAAGAGGTATTTTTTTTCCATCAAAAATACACATATATAAATACCCCAACCTTAATATTGCCACAATTTATAATACACCTCGTCATAGGAATGAGAAAACAGCTCCGTCAAATTTCATTTTGGTGTACTTTAGTCAACAAACAATTTCGTTGTTACCCGTTGAACTCCATTCATGGGATCACCAATCACACGGAGACGGGTGTCCATTGTTGTAACTAAATAATGGGCTTTAATCTCATTCCCCTCGACGACTCAAATACTTGTTGACATGTCAACCTTTTTGTAAGTGGATCCGCAATATTATTTTCTGACCTAACAAAGTCAAGAGAAATGACACCATGAGAAATCGAATTTCTAATAGACTTATGTCTCACTCTTAAGTGTCTTCTTTTTTCATTAAAATTTTTGTTAGTAACTTTAGATATAGCAACTTGACTATCACAATGCATTGGAATTGGAGGTATACGCTTATTTAACAATGACAAATCACATAATACATTTTTAAGAAATTCAGCCTCACTAGTAGCAGTATTTAAAGCAATAATTTTTGCTTTCATATGAAATAATAATTTGTCTAATAGATTTTCATGATACTGCATAACCAGCTAAAGCAAAAATATAACCACTTGTCAATTTTATTTCATCAAAATCAGAACTTCAAGTTTGTATCACTAAATCTCTCAATTACTTTCCAATCTACCTACTGCATATGCAATATCAGACAAGCCTAGAGAAGTTTGTCAAATGCAATAAAGAACCAATACTTTGATAATATTTATGTGAAGAAATTCCTTTACTCAATTTTTTTTTTAACTTGATGGATGAGTCATAAGGAGTAAAAGCATGTTTCGCATCAAAATAATTAAACTTTTTCAATAGCTTTTCAACATACTAAGATTGGGTAAAAGTCATGGCATCATTTTTCTTTATAAGCTTAATACCCAAAATCACATCTACACAACCAAGGTCTTTCATATCAAAATTTCTAAACAAGAAAGACTTCACATCATTTATGAAATGCATATTACTACCAAATATCAATATGTTACCGAGATACAAACATAAAATGACACATCCATTATCATCAAATTATTACACATACACACATTTATCACTATCATTAATTTGAAAATCATACAAAAGAATAACTTAATCAAACTTTTGTGTCAATGCTTTGGAGCTTGTTTCAAACCATACAAAGATTTAACAATTTATTTTTCAAGAAAAAATATTTTCAAAGAAAGTCACATCTCTAGACTCCATAATAGTACCATTAGAAATTTCAGATACTTCTGAATTAATAACTAAGAATCTATAAGTAGTATTATGTAAAAAATATTCAACAAAATATAATTAATATTTTTTTTTCAATTTTCCTTTTCTTATTAATAGGGATATTAACCTTTACTAGACACCCCCACACTTTAAGATATTTCAAATTTGGTTCTCTTTTTCTCCATAGCTCATAAAGATTTTTTTTTGTTTATAAGGTACTCTTTTAAGAATATGACATGCAAAATATAAAGTTTCACCAAAGTATTTATTTTATTATTTTTGTGTGTTATATTTTCACAGGCTTATCTTTTATCAATGAGTTATAAATAAAGAGACAATCAGTCAACATGTAACAAAAAAATACTTGCAGTATTAATAATAACGTTAAACAATAAAAATTAAAAACCAAACAACAAATGTCCTGATTTTAAAGACTTGTGTTCACAGGATCATTTGACCAAGTAAAAGATAGTTTTCTAATCATATAAGAATGAAATTAGAAGTATGATTTTAGTTTTTCACATAAACTAATTCTAAAAGCATTTTCTCTTCAAAACCATCATTAATAAAGAAAATATATTTTAAATTTCAAATTATAAGAAAATATTTTTCAACAATCTCTCACTAATATAAAATTTAAGGAAATGAAATAATATAATAAAACATTTTTAATAAAGCATAATACATTGTGTCTTTATCCATTAATTTTTCAGACTTACTAAAAGGGGAGTCAATCATATTCATGACAGATATTTTAATAAAATATAATGCTACTGCAGAAAAGACTATGCAAGAAGAAAGTGAAAAATAATTTTTCTCTCTAAGACTGTTGGAAAATAAAACAAAAATGAAGGAAAATAAATACGAAGAAGATGCACAGTCTTGAATTAAATAACAAAATAACAGTAGTAAAATAAATTTAATTGACAATACATGAATAATGCATTATATCATACAATGAGCACAAAGGAAAAATTAAATCAAGGGAAAGAATTAAATAGCCTGGGTTGAAGCGCGTAAACGCTATTCTTAGAGAGAAAACGCCCCCACTGCACGGGTAAGAAATTCTGATTGCGCTCCTCTCCCAAGATACGACAACCCGTTGGTTCCGATCGTGTGCAGCGAAAGGATCCCCGAACCTTATGAACACCAATGCTCTTGCTCTCACAAAAATTAAGTTTTGTATAGGAAAAGAAAGAGATAAATTTTTGGCAGAAAGAAACCAGAGCTCTCAGTATATCATTTCTAGAAAAGAGGAAAGAGATATATATAGGCATTTTGCAACAACAAAATATGACCGTTAGAAATATGACCGTTGGAAAACCAACCTACAGTTGTCAAAACAAATCTAACAAACTAGTTTGACTCATTAAAACAAAATCTTAAGAAAATCTAAAATAAATATTTTATTTTATAAAATAGAATTAATATATATTTATAAATTTTAAATTAAAACACAAATATTTATCAACAATAATGACCAATATATGTAAGTGTTAGACATGTTTTGGGGAGCAAACAGAGGGAAGCAACAAGTCTATCAAGTAAATTATAATACGCGTGTGGCAAATTTTTCAGATATTATGTGTTACTGTTAGCTTGTCCTTGGATGTATTAGTTTTACTTTTATCAGATGTTCACACATGTGCGCAGAAGGAAGCTGGATAGGAACCAAATTGGAATTATATATGTGCAGCTAGCTGTGGTGATGCCAATTTTCAAGTGTACAGGTCTCTAATTTTTGTGTGGGCTTGGTGCTGATAAAAAGTAAAGTTGGAGGGTGATTATATGAAGGCTTCGTGGTGGGTTACTACTTAGTAGTGCCTCTTATTTCCTTCATAAGGTTTAAGGGGTTCGGCGTATTTTGTTTATATCCTTCGGAGGGAGCCATGTTTGTTGCTCTCTGCTATATGTGTATTCTTGTTTTACATTTATGAGTTGTGATGCATATACACATTTATGATTATGATGGATTAATTTACTTTCTAAAGTGGATTTTGGTGATCACTTATTTAAAAGATCACTTCTATTTATTAGTAAGTCATTGATAACTATTAATTATAAGTTTATTTTGTGGTTAAATTATATAGAAATTCAAAATTCTTCTCTCGTAATTTTTTCTTTTTGAGTAAATAATTGTTAAATTGACATCATTTAAGTTTTTATGTAGATAATACTAAATGTGATGAATTTATGATGCTTAGTAAGTAAAATAAATTTCAAGAAAAGAAGAATAATTAAAGAAAAGAAGCTAATTGAGGAAAGCAATGTTAATTAAGGAAAAAAAATAATTGAGTAGGCTAATTAAGGAAAGAAAAATTATTAAGGAAAGTAAAGTCGGACTTAGTGTAAGAAGGCATAATCTGTCCCTATAAAAGAAAAAGGGAGAAAAAGGAAAAGACACACAGAAATTCCAACAAAATACAATTTCTTATGGAAAGTAAACGCTAAAAGAAAGAGAAACAAGAATTGAGAGTCATTTCTTCCCTCCATTTCCTTTCTTATCTTTTTCCTCTTGCAATTATAAAGTCCCCATGACAATGAGAGGCTAAACTCCCTTTATTGGGAACTTGGCCGCCAACTATTCTTTATATAATTTTTTTCCTATCTATTTATGAATATTACATTTGAATTATCTTTTCTTATATTTAATATTATTACTTGTGCTTGATCCCTCATTTGCATGATAAGTTTTAGTCGTAACTTTGAGAAACGTTATTTTCTTAAAAAACTAGATAAGAGTATCTAAATAAAGTCATTACTAGGGATAAGTTTATGTTCGTTTAACCTGTTATACATCTCTATTCTCACTGTAATTTACTATTTTAATTCTGTAAAGAAATTTGAGAGAAAAAAAAAAGATAAATTAGACTCTTTCATGCGAGGTACCAAAGTTAGAGTATACTAGAAGATGCAGATGTAAATTGAAATAATTATAAATAAAGAGAATGGATTAGGACGAAAAAATAGATAAATTAAGTTTTTTCATGCGGGGGACCAAAATAAGAGTATACCAGTAGATGCAAGTATAAATTAGAATTATTATAAATAGAGAAAAATGATTAATATTACATCATAGAGTAGTTCTGGTAGGCTAAGTTCACAGTATCCTCATCTTCCGACTTTCCTTCTATAACAATATTGGATTTTCTCATTTCTTTTGTCTTAAATTAATTAATTTAAATTCTTGTTTAATTTCATTTCTTGTTTGATTTAATTTTCTATCAATTTAAATCACTATTTTTTCGAACCTTTTCAAATCTTTTTCTTAATCAAATATTTATATACGTAAGTACTTCCATGTGAATGGCAGAGATGTTTTTGGGAAGCAGAGGGAAGCAACAAGTTTATCAACTAAATTGTAATACGTGTGTGGCAAATTTTTTAGATGTTATGTGTTACTGTTAGCTTGTCTGATGTAATCCTACCCCCCCAAGGACATTGGATAGAAGACTCCAAGAAGATTGAGTCAAAGATGTAAGAGAAGGTCCTAAGGTTCTTATGAGCCTTAGGGTAGATTTTGGGCTCATGGGCTAAGTATGAGCCCACTTATCTTTGTACATATTAGATTAAGATTTCATTATTTTTGGCTCTTGTATTTAGGACTCCATAATGTAGGTAGGGTACCCTAGAAATGTAAGATTTTTCAGCCCTTGTATTTTAGGGCACCTACACTAGTTTTTGTATTATGGGTAGTTTTGTAATTTCGCATGCATTAAGTGAATATTTGATGTGTGTGTTGAGAAATAAATTTAATTGAATTGGGAGAAGTCCAATCCAATTAAATTTTAGAGGGGGTGGTGAGTATTTGCTTGCTACACCCTATTGCCACATCATATAGTCACACTTTGTGCATGTCTTCTATGCTTTACATGCCTCATGACACCTAAGCACACTTAGTGGAGAATCTTGGACTTGATCTTGGACTAGTGGACTGAACCATAGCTAAAATTCACTAATCATAATTAGTGAAATTTTGGCTCCACAAATTTAATTTCAAATTTAAGTGAAATTTGAATAGAAATTCAAATTTTCCTCCAATTTTTTGTGACACTTAGGCTATAAATAGAGGTCATGTGTGTGTATTTTTTTGAACTTTGATCATTTGAAAATTAAACTTCAGATTTTAGAGCTCTTTTAGAGAATAAAATTTCGTGCTCTTCTCTTCCTCTCCCTTCATTTATCTCCTTCTTCCTCCAAGCTCTTATCCATGGCCTCCTATGGTGGTGAGCTCCTTCTGGACTCATCTTCTCCTTGAAACTCTCTTCCTTCTCCATTCCACTGTCATTCATCTTCCAAGAAGTAAAGGAGCCCATTGATGAAGAAGATCCTAGGTCTACAAGCTTCAATGGAGCTTACATCATTGTCCTTGGATGTATTAGTTTTACTTTTATCAGATGTTCACACATGTGCGCAGAAGGAAGCTGGTTAGGAACCAAATTGGAATTATATATGTGCAGCTGTGGTGATGCCAATTTTCAAGTGTACAGGTCTCTAATTTTTGTGTGGGCTTGGTGCTGATAAAAAGTAAAGTTGAAGGGTGATTATATGAAGGCTTGGTGGTGGGTTACTACTTACTAGTGCCTCTTATTTTCTTCATAAGGTTTAAGGGGTTAGGCGTTTTTTGTTTATATCGGCCTATAGAATATATGTATTTTTGTTTTACATTTATGAGTATGATGGATTAATTTACTTTCTAAAGTGAGTTGGTGATCACTTATTTAGAAGATCACTCTTATTTATTAGTAAGTCATTGATAATAGTTAATTAAGAGTTTATTTTGAGGTTAAATTATATAAAAATATATAATTTTTTTCTCATAATTTTTTCTTTTTGAGCAAATAATTGATAAATTAACATCATTTAAGTTTTTATGTAGATGATACTAAAAGTGATAAATTTATTATGTTTAGTGAGTAAAATAAAGCCCAAGAAAACAAGAATAGTTAAGAAAAACAAGTTAATTGAGAAAAGTAATGCTAATTAGGAAAAAGAACTAATTGAGTAGTGCTAATTAAGGAAAGAATAATAATTAAGGAAGCATAACTAATTAAGAAAAGTAATTTAAGCTCTGCAAATGGATTTGAGAGAGAAAATAGATAAAGTAAGTTCTTTCATGCAGGAGATCAAAGTTAAAGTGTACTAGTAGATGTAGGAGTAAATTGAAATAATTATAAATAGAAAAAATTATTAACATTACATCAAAGAGTAGCTCGGATAGGCTAAGTTTCCAATATTCTTATCTTCTGAATTTCCTTCTACAACAAAATTGGATTTTCTCATTTCTTTTGTCTTTAATTAATCAATTTAAATTCTTGTTTAATTTCTCTTCTTGTTTGATTTAATTTTTTTTATCAATTTAAATTATGACTTTTCTACAACCTTTCCAAATCTTTTTCTTAATCAAATATTCATTTACATAAATACGTCTCCCGTGGATACAATACTCAAACTTTCGTTTTAACTTTACTACTTGGGAAGAATGGGTGCACTTGCCAATCCATCAACAGTAATATATTTTTTTCTTGAAAAAAAACAATGATAGTTTTTTTATGTAAAAAAAGAAATTATTTTCCATCAACAATCTATCATTTTAATTTCAAACTTTCCTTATTCTTTAATTATTTTCCATCGATCCACCCAACTAATTAACTTAGATTTCCATTTCACCCACTCACATATATTGCAAAGTAAAATAAATTGGACCATATTTATTTTTAACCTAATTACAATCTCATCAAGAATGGAGGTACAAATAAATATTATGAGTCATTCGAAAAATTAAAATATATCTAATTTTAAACCAAATACTAATGATGTATTTTTCCAAAAGAATTCAATAACATATAATAAAAATTTATTCACACAGAATATAAATTTAACTCTTTAAAAAAATCTATTACAAATATCATTTGATGTGTCATCATCGTTTTGTGGTTTCAATTACATTTTCGTACAAATCGTCTTTGAAATATTTCTTGAATTTATGAAAATATCATCGCTTTAAAAAGGATGACAGTTTTGAAAGAACTGTCGTTAAACTTGTGTAATAAAAATCAGGTTTATTTTTATAAATTTATTTTGATTTGTAAATTATTTTTATTCTAATTATATATAAAATAATAAAATTTAAATATTTAAATTTTTTGAACTATTTTCATTTTAACTATAAAAATTTATTTATAAATAAGTTTTTCAATACCAATTATATAGATCAAGAAATTAGTTAAATTAATATATAAGTTATTTATATATTTTATTTTATGTCATTTATAAAAATTATTTACATTTATTTTTATATATAAAAAATAATAATTTTTATTTTAATAATAAAAATAATAATTTTTAGATTATTCAATATTATTTTAAATTTACATAATATGTATAAGTTACATAAAATAATTTTTTTTTCAAATAATCCATATATTTTTTTATGTATTTATTTTAAAATTATATTAAAATAAGAACATTTTTGTTAACTTATGTTAAAATAAAATTTTATTATAAAATAAATACGTATAAAATTTAAAATTAAATATTTTTAAATATTAAATATTTTATTTTAATTTATTAAATTTTATTATTCAAAAAATTATAAATTACATATTAAAATATAAATTTATAAATATTTTAAATTAAAACTAATTTTTATAACTCTTATTAATGATATATTTAAAATAGTATTTATAAAATTAATGAAATAAAACATGTGTCTTAAGAGTTTGTTAGTTTGTCTTTAAATAAAATGTGATGAGTTCAAGTCTTATTAAAACTGAAACTTGCATTCAAGTGAGTACCAAAGTCGCAAATTCAAAATTATAAGAGCACAAAAATTACAACTTAACCTATTTTTTATAACTTGTAATATTTTAGTTATAACATTTGTCGATATGTTAGTTTAAGCAAAGTTTTTTTAGACATTAACTTTTAATTCTTAGTTTCTTATATTTTAATATCATTATATTCTTTAAATAATTTTATTAAATATAATTATACTTATATAATAAACTTTATAAATAATCCTTTCAAAATAATTCTATTTAGCAAATTATATGTTATTTAGCAAATTGGTGAAATAATGAAAACCTCCTTGTCATATATAATGCAACCTTTATAATTAGTGGAGAGTGAATTAATTAAAATGTTAGTGTACTACCCAGATCCACAAAATTTACATTGCATTAGAATGTGCACGTTAGACCTCTTAGTTAGCCTAACACTAAAGTGGAGACGCACCTCCCTCAGCAGTCGGACTATTGAGCTGGTTATCAACACATCTATATATTTGAATCTTAATGATAATATTATTATTTCTTTATCAAGTTGCAGGTACCTACTTATCTACTAGCAATTAATTATTTATAAGTGATGAATTATCTACAAGCTATGAATTATCTACTAAATATTATCTACAAACTCTGAATTATCTTCTAGCTATCATTTAAAAGTTAGAAATGATCTAGAAGTGTTGTTAGACCATCATAACAGCTCCTACAATGAAAGACCCGATACTCCTATCCCACGCTATAAATACCAGGTTCTATCTCATCATTTTCATTCCATTATCAACTCACTCTATACGTATTTGAACACCAGAGTCTTTTGTTTTGTAGGTCCTCCTCATGCTCCCTTAACAGCGGGTACCTATAATGTGTGAAATCGTGGAGCTCATCCAAACTATGTCCCCTCTACATTTGGGTAAGTACCAAGTCATAAAATTAATCTTTAAGAAACTATTCTAGAGCTTCTAATAATTAAAAAAAATATGAAAAAACATTTTATATTAACTTTGATTCATAAAGTGTTAATGATGGATTGTTGCTCACAAAAAAAAAAAAAGGATGGATTGATAGGATATATTGTTATTCTTTAATTATAATTATAAGATCTATTCAATCTGATCATAGTAATTTTTTAATATATATATATATATATATATAGAATTTTACATAAATAAACGAGACAATCAAAGATAATTGGATTTTTTTCAAGGTTTCACCACTCATAAATAAGACCTACACGCTATAAATAAAGAAATCAAAAGTTAAGAAAATCACAATTAAATTGGAGAATTATTTGAATCCAAAACTAATTTTAAATAAATTAATGTCAAATTTATGATTGATATTTTCAAACATCTTTATCTTTTTATAATAATTTTTTTGATTTATAGGAGATTTATCAAGATAAGTAAATCAAATTATTCTAAAAATTATATCGAATTTTCTTATCATTAATTTTATTGCGAAAATTATCTTCTTTAAAACCCTTGCCGTCTACTCTTCTACCCTTCTTCCGCAAATTAAAAATCTGTTCAATCATCTCATTCCTCTTTCATTCGTATTTTCAACTCTTAAACTTTATTTCTTTTACCACCATGAGGACCTTGGAAACTTTAAAGCAATTGGTTGCAACTATTACAGATTGGAAGTCGCTTAAGAAGATGGTTTGCAAACCCTTTAAGCCTTCCATTTTGCATTTGGTAATATCACAACATGTGACCCAGTTATATAGCGAAGAAGAGTTGGTTCAATTAAATAATTTCAGAAAACTACATTCAAGTGTTGAATCGAAGATAGACAAAAAACATTGATCAGAGGGTGACCGGAAAAAGGTGCTTATTAAATTGTAACTCAATTTATGTAGGTTATATGTTATTCTGTATGTATTAAATACATGACTCTTGTGTATGTACATGCAGACAAATTGAAGTGATGCCCAAAGAGGAAAGACCCATGCCGGTAGTGATTAAAAAACCAAAAAAGATAATCTTGATACAGAACGACCAAACACCAGATTTGCCTACAGAAATCAAGAACCGAGTCACTGAGTTGAATGGTCATGATATTAAATTTCTCATGCACAAGAAACTCTTCTTTTCATATGTGAAACCAAATAGCAATCGTTTGTCAATGCCTATAAATGAAATTATGTGTGAATTCGTGACAGAAGCTGAGATTGCAAAATTGGATGAAAGAGATGACACTAATGGAAAAGGACGACTTGTTGGTGTAGAAGTAACTGTGTTGGACCCATGTCTGAGAGAATTTATTTTACCATTGAAGAAGTGGAGCATGCAAAAAATTGACACCTGTTGGTAGTTGATTAGATGATAGTTGATAATTGATAGTTTTAGAGAATTGTTTTAGAAAGAAGGCTATGTCATTGATTTCTTGGATTGTCAATTACAACATACCAATTGCCTATTTATAGGCTCAAGTCACCAACCTCTCAATGGTGGTGAATGTTTCTACATTACTTTAGGTCTTTCTAGAGTTTTCATGATAGATTAGTATCATGACAGTTCTAGATTCTTCTATCTTATACATACACTTATAGTTCTAGATTGTTCTACCATATTCATACACATTATAGTTCTAGATTGTTCTACCATATTCATACACACTATAGTTCTAGATTGTTCTACCATATTCATACATATTATATTTAAGAATATTCTAGAAATTTGTAGCAATTTCAACACTCCTCCTTGATGAAAATTTTTGTGACTCCGAGCATAGCTCGTAATTCTTCAAATCTTGGTCTCGGCAAAGCCTTCGTGAATATGTCTGCAATTTGATCTTCTGTTCTGCAGTAGTCGAGTTTGATCTCTTTAGTTGCTTCAGCTTCTCTGATAAAGTGATACTTGATTGCTATGTGTTTTGTTCTGCAGTGATGAACTGGATTCTTCGCCATTGCAATTGCTGATTTGTTGTCGCAGTTGATTTTAGTAGGCTCATCTTGTTTTTCTCCCATGTCTTCAAGTATCCTACGAAGCCATATAGCTTGACTCGTTGCTTCAGCAGCTGCCACGTACTCTGCTTCTGCTGTTGATTGTGTTACTATAGCTTGCTTCTTCGATGCCCAAGAGAACATTCCTGATCCTAGTGAGAAAGCATAGCTAGATGTACTCTTCATGTCATCTGCCAAACTTGCCCAATCATTGTCAGTGTAGCCAAGTAATTCTGAGTTGGTTTCGGTAGTATACCATATACCAAACTCTTTTGTTCCTTGTAGATACCTCAAAATTCTTTTTCCTGCTCCAAAGTGTATTTGACTTGGGCTTTGCATGAATCTTGATAGAAGAATTGTAGCATACATTATGTCAGGCAGTGTAGCTATCAAATATAGGAGGCTTCCAATTAGACTTCGGTATTTGGATGCATCAGCTTCTAGTGCTCCATCATTCTTGTGTAGTTTCTCATTTGTTATGAGTGGAGTAGCAACAGGTTTGCAATCATACATCTTGAATTTCTTAAGTAAGCCTTCTGTGTATCTCTTTTGCGAGATGAATATCCCTTCATTTCTCTGACTTACCTCTATGCCGAGGAAGTAACTCATCAAACCAAGGTCGATCATCTCAAAGGTCTTCATCATGTCTTCTTTAAACTCCATCATCATCTTAGTATTGTTTCCCGTGTAGATAAGATCATCTACATATAGAGAGAGTAAGAGAGTGTACTGACCTTGAGACTTGATGTAAAGTGTAGGCTCACTCTTACTCCTCCTGAATCCTCGATCCATGAAATACTGATCGATTCTGCTATACCATGCTCGAGGTGCTTGCTTCAAACCGTAGAGTGCTTTTCTTAGTCTTAACACTTTTCTTTTTTTGCCTTCAGACACAAATCCTTGTGGCTGCTCCACATAGATCTCTTCTTCAAGTACACCTTTAAGGAAGGCGGATTTGACATCTAGTTGATGGATACTCCATCCTTTTTGTGACGCAAGAGCTATTAGAGCTCTTATGGTATCAAGACGAGCTACTGGTGCAAATGTCTCATTGTAGTCAATTTCGGGTTGTTTTGAGTAACCTTTAGCTACTAGCCTCGCCTTGTGTTTCTGTATGGTGCCATCAGGGTTGAGCTTTGTCTTATAGACCCACTTAACCCCAATGATATCTTTTCCATGGGGACGATTTACTAACTCCCATGTGTTGTTTTTCTTGATCATCTGTATCTCTTCTTCCATTTCCTTGACCCATACTTCCTGCTTTGACGCTTCTTCAAAGCTTCCAGGTTCAAGTATGGCCAAGTTACAGGTTTCATATATGTCCACCAAAGATCTTACTCGTCTTGGAGTAGACTCTGGTGATGATAGTTCTTGATCTTGTTGTTGTGGTGTAGGTGAAGGTGGTTCACCTGGGTCTTCTTCCTCAGCTTCTTCTTGAGGTAGTTGAGCGGGTATAAGAACGTTCTTCTCCACTTTTTCTTCATCCCAATTCCAAGAAGCGTACTCATCAACTTCAACATCTTGACTGATGACGAGTTTCTTAGTTTGCAAGTTGTAGACATGGTAACCCTTAGAGATATTGCTATACCCAAGGAAGATACCTTGTATAGTCTTGTCTTCAAGCTTGTGCCTCTTCACGTCTGGAGTATGAATGTAGCATATAGATCCAAAGACCCTTAGGTGCTTTGCTGATGGCTTCTTCCCGTTCCAAGCTTCAATTGGAGTCTGTCTTTTATAGACTTAGTTGGACATCTGTTGAGTATGTAAACAGTAGTGTAGACTGCTTCAGCCCAGAATGTGTTAGGTAGTCCCTTTTCCTTGAGCATCGATCTAGCCATCTCTATAACTGTGGGATTCTTTCTCTTGGACACTCCATTTTGTTGAGGAGAATATGCGACTGTAAGTTGTCGCTCAATGCCTTCATCCTCTCAAAATCTTTCAAACTCGCGAGAGGTGTACTCTTTGCCGCGATCACTTCTTAGTACTTTTATCCATTTTCCACTTTGATTTTCAGCAAGGGCCTTGAACTTTTTGAATACTCCAAAGACTTATGATTTTTCTTTTAGAATATATACCCATGTCATTCTAGAGAAGTCATCAATGAAGAGTATGAAGTACCTGTTGTTCCTATGTGATGGCGTCCTCATTGGTCCACAAACGTCCGTATGTATCAGCTCCAATAGATCTTTCGCTCTCCATGCTCCGCTTGTTGAGAAAGGAAATCGGTGTTGCTTACCAATGAGACATCCTTCACACACTTCATTGTTCTGCTTTATGCTTGGAAGATCTCTCATCATGTTCTTCTCATGTAACAACTTCAAGGCATGTGTGTTGAAGTGGCCAAATCTTCAATGCCATAGCCATGAATCATCAACTTGTACCTTCATGGCAATGTTTGTTGCATATTTTAAATTTAGAGGGAAGCTTCTATTGCTCTTATTCATCTTTACTTGGGCTATCTCAGACCTTTTATTTTTGTTGTCTATGATTTTGCATACACCTCCTTCAAAGTGAAGTGTGTAGCCTCTCTCCATCATTTGGCCAATGCTTAGAAGATTTTCTTTTAGGCTGGGAACTAGTAAGACATCATGGATGAGTCGCGTACCTTTATCTGTCTCCACCATGATAGTGCCTTTGCCTTTTGATTCAACCACACTTCTATTTCCCAGTTGAACTTTGACTTTGACAGACTCATCAATACTTTTAAAAATAGTCTTATCCTTGGCCATGTGATTGCTACATCCACTATCCAAGTACCAGTTTCCTCCCTTTTCTTTTATTGAGTCTTGAGTGGCGTAGAACGTACATTGTTCTTGATCATGCTCCTCTGCGATATTGGCTTGATGCCTATTTTTGTTGCGACAATTTTTCTCTACGTGCCCGAACTTCTTGCAATGGTTGCATTGTGGCATATTATGGAACCAACAATTTTTCTCTGCGTGGCCTTGCCTTTTGCATATATTGCATGGAGGATTTTTATCTGTTTTGTTCTTAAGGAAATTCCTAGAACCTTCTCTTCTTCTGGAAGTTTCTCCATAATTTTTCTTTCCTCCATTTTCTTTGTTTTGGGGCTGAAATTTAAACTTTGACTGAAAGGCATTTTCAAGTGTATCTTCTTTATGCCTATATAGTCTTTGCTCATATGCTTCAAGAGAGCCCACAAGTTTTGTCTTTGATAGAGTGGACATATCTTTGGTTTCCTCAATCGTTGTCACGATTGGGTCAAACTTTTGGGGCATAGTAATTAGAATTTTCTCAATAATTTTCTTGTCAAGAATATCTTCTCCAAAAGCTCTCATTTGATTAACTATTTCTTTAACTTTAGAATAGTAATCTTTAACTGTCTCAGACTCCTTCATCTTCAATAGTTCAAAATATCTTCTTAGAGATTGAAGTTTAACGGCACGTACCTTAACACTTCCTTGAAACTCCTCCTGCAATGTGTTCCACGCTTCTTTGGCAGTCTTAGCTCCCACAATTCTTGGGAAAATTGGATCAGTCACCGCTTGTTGCAAGGTGAACAACACCTTTGAATTTTTCTGTTTATTTTTCTTCAACTCTTTTTCTTGAGATGCATTAAGAGCTGAAGTATCCGCGGGAAAAGTGAAGCCCTCTTCTACTATGTCCCATAAATCTTGAGATGAAAAATATGTTTCCATTTTAACACGTTAGAAATCATAATTTTCACCATTGAAGATAGGGACAGAAATAGTTGATGATTGAGTAGTGTTATCCATAGCTTAGAAAAAAATATTATTAGAGTTGGTTAATAGTACAAAGGAAATTTTTGAAGTAGTTGGGAGGATTTTGGAATGGTAGGTAGGTAAGATAACTACGCCCAATGTATGATCGAACGTAGCTCTGATGCCACTGTTGGTAGTTGATTAGATGATAGTTGATAATTGATAGTTTTAGAGAATTGTTTTAGAAAGAAGGTTATGTCATTGATTTCATGGATTTTCAATTACAACATATCAATTGCCTATTTATAGGCTCAAGTCACAAACCTCTCAATGATGGTGAATGTTTCTACATTACTTTAGGTCTTTCTAGAGTTTTCATGATAGATTAGTATCATGATAGTTTTAGATTCTTCTATCTTATACATACACTTATAGTTCTAGATTGTTCTACCATATTCATACACATTATAGTTCTAGATTGTTCTACCATATTCATACACACTATAGTTCTAGATTGTTCTACCATATTCATACATATTATATTTAAGAATATTCTAGAAATTTGTAGCAATTTCAACAACACCTACAACTTGATAAAAAATTGGAATAGTATTGTATCTGCTAATAACTTGAAATTTGGTCTTTTAGGGTTGATAACAAGCTATATCTTCTATTAAATAAACTGTGAAGGTTAGACTATGGTATTGAATGTTGAGGGAATTTCATTAAGAAATTTCTTGTTTTAGTACAAACACTATTAAAGAGTCATTCACAATATTTGAAAACGTAAACCATTAGTACAAACACTATTACATATAAAATTTCAGTACCGTTAAACTTTTTAAGAAATTCAAACTATAAAGTTTTGTTGAACTTCACATTGGGTATGAATTGAAATCATAGTAAAAGTACATATCAATGATGCTTTTTAACCAAAAATGTCTATTTTAAATTTTTTTAATTAATATTCTAAAAGTACTGATTATCATTTGCCATGAAAATTTAATTTAATTTATAATATGCAAAATAATTGAACGAAAAGAGAGATTATTATCATCCGTAATTGATTACTTTGGAACTCTTTTACAAATTAATTATCAAAATGAATCTGTTTTAAAATTAATTACTATCTCCTCTGTTTCTTTTTATTGGTCGTTTAAAGTTGTTTTTTTGGAAAACAATAAATACAAATAAATTTTTTATGCTATTAAAATAATTATGTGATTTTTTATTTTATCCCTTTTTTCTTATTTCACAATACATACATACATAAATCAATCAATTAAAGATTAAGAGAAAAAGTAAGGATATAATTAGAAAATAATAACTAATGTGATCTTAAATTTTATAAATGATAGATAAATAGAAATAAAAATATTTTTGAAATTCAACAATTAAAAAGAAACAGAGGAAATAATAGTCAACAACATAATGTTTTGAAAACTATTGGCAATTATTTTATTTGTGGTCTTAAAATGTCGCAAAAAATTACTATCAATTGACGGATTCCGTTTGGGGACACCAGCTTACTACGACGTGTGCGCCACGAAGCATGCGGACAATGGAGTCACTATCTTGCAACCGATTAGGAAACATAGGGAAGTTGGTGATTAAACAATCATCAATTAAAAAACTTAACTTCGTACCTTTCTCTTCGATAATATGTGATCTAGAGATACTAATTGATCCAGATATAGGGAAATAATTGAAGGGATCCTTTAGGAATTTCCCTGAGCTAAAAGAAAAAAATTAATCGGGATTTTCAATTTTTGAAACAATGAATTATTGATTGAGATTCGGATCTGTGAGCAATGGGGCATAGGAGCAGACGGACAATTAAGCAACATGTTCTGAGTATCTGACTGGTGCTCTATTTTCGGATGAATTTAGATTGGAAAAACAGAAAGAAAGCAGTTAATTTGTTTGATATAAAAATTAAGAGATACATATAAGAAGAAAAAGAAAATTAGACATATATTTACAGTAACATGAATAAAATTGGGGGGTACATGAGTCAAGTTCAATTGAAGGTTTCAAAGATCCTTTTTCGATAAGAAATGTATAAAGACTATAATAATAAATATCAAATCCCGATTAATCATTTTCTTTAAGCTCAAGGAAGTTTTTTAAGTTCGTACTTATCTCATCTTTTGCTTTTCCTTTCTTCTTCTTTTTTTTTTTTTTTTTTTTTCATTTCTCTCTTGATGATCCCAATCCACTCCAAAGACAATATTTTCCATAAAATTAGAGGGAATTAATTAGTCACTCCTGTTCTTATTGATCCGAACAAGGTCTCAATACCTTAGATATCTGTCATCGAACACTTCCAACAGTCGAATCAGTATTTGGAACAATCATTGAATTGAGTTTTCCTCCTTCTCACCTCTAGCTTTCACCGTTAAGTTTAGAAAGATGAACAAAATGGATTTATTATGTTTTTAGTTCTTAAATTTTTTTAAAAAATTGTTTTTTCCCTGAACTCTATCATTTGTTTTTAGTTCTTTAATTTTTTTCTTGTACTCTTATTTTCAGTTTCTTAAAATAGTAGTTAAAAGTAAGGGCAGAGAAAAATTCAAAGACTAACAATAAAGATGAAAAACAAATTTAAAGAATAAAAACAAAAATTATAAAATGTTTACGAACTAAACAAATAATTACCAAAAAAGATAGTCACAAAAAGTAACAAGGCCAGAAAATTATTACACATATTTGCTTGGTTGCTTCACACTTTCATGATTTACTATTCTTTGGCGATATATATATTAATTAGAGCAACTCCAAAGTATTTTAATATATATATATATATATATATATATATATATATATATATATATATATATATATATATATATATAAAAGCTTAAGTGGTCGAATTGAATTTTGAGAGTTTATTATGGTCATCGTAGGCATCAAAACTTAAAAGAATATTTACAAAAATACTTATAAATTATTTATTAATTAACAAAATCCTTTAAATTAGTAATAAGATTTGAATTAACATTCTTTGTGAGGTATGAGTCTGATTCTATTCTTATCATTTGAACAAATTTTTGTTGACCCATTTATGTTGGTTCTTAACATCTAAGATATTATTGGAACAAATAAGTTCTTATTGTAAAAATTGTTTATAAGAAAATTTACAACCAAGGTTACTAAATCATTGAGAAAACATTTTTTCAAATCAAAATAGAAGTTGTTGTATGAATATAGGCAAATAAGGTTCAACAAAAATGAGTTAAATTAAAGGACTCAAATAATTTAAATTTTCCATTAAAGTATTAACGAATGCTCGTAAATCTCATATGATATGACTGACAATAAGCAAACCACTAAAAAAGAGTTAAACATCTAAATTTAGTTCTCACATTATATATGCTCTTGTTTTAAAACCAGAACACTCCCTTCTATTTATACATGGGTAGTTATAAGAGAATACCTCAATCTCACAAATACTTTTTTTATCAATGGAAAATACAAAAGCAACAAAACAGAAAACAAAAGACACCAGACTTAGCTACCCCTAGGATCCAGAATTGTTAAGGCATCAGCAATTGAAGAGTGTTTTGGTTGATGAAGCATCAACTTTAGCAAGCCAATCTGCCACCTTGATTCCTTCTTTAAGGTGTGGTTAAACTGAGAGGAAACCAAACTTATGCATGATACCGTTAATCTCACAAATACTTTATTAACACATTATTTTTATCTTTTATTTTCTGTCACATTATGTCACTTTATCATTTCTATAATTTTCTCTTTTTCTCTGTGAATCAGTGCATAGTGATACGCATTCATCATTTTCCATTATTTATATATTTCAGTCTCAGGTCTCTGAAACAAAAACAAAAACTATAAAGTTCATTTCCTCCGCCACTATCTATGAGCGAGGGATTTATACTCATCCCAACTCCATCACTGGCAGTGTACAAAGCTCAACTGAGAGCAAAGAAAAAGTAGAAAGAAAAGAAAATAACAAAAAGCTACAAGAGCAAAGACACTCAGTAGAAGAAGGATCGATCTATCAGCTGAATTTTGTTCCTTCAAGCATTAAGAGAAAGAGACATCTTAACCTAGGTTATTGAAAAGAGATTATTAGTATTAAATTTTGGTTTCCTCCTGTGGGCGGAGTGGTCGTACAACACATCCATCCACTCCACTACCGACAAGTCACCATATGAAATCACCTTTGGCAAGAAGCCCCCTAATATCCCTCAGTACGTGGCCGGTGATTCCAATGTGGCGGCAGTGGATGATTGGTTGAACGAGCGTGACATCATTATTTCTAGTTTGACAAAGAAGTTATTAAAGACTCAACAGAAAATGAAGGAGAGCGCGGACAAACAACGAAGGGATGTTCAATTTGAGGAAGGCACATAGGTCTTGGTCAAATTACGACCTCAACGTCAGTCAACGGCTACTAGAAGTCAATATTCAAAATTGGCCAAAAGGTTCTATGGGCCTTTTCGCATTGTGCAAAGGGTAGGGCCTGTAGCCTATAAGCTTGAGCTGCCAGAGTCATCACGCATACATAAACTATTTCACTGCTCACTACTCAAGCCATATACTCCATCAACCACCCCGCCAGAGGTCCCTCTTAGTCTACCAGCTTCGTCGGAAGAACACTAGCCACTCATTTCTCCCCTAGTTATCCTGGACACTAAGTGGACTCAGTCAGAGAAGGATAGTGAATTACTTGTCCTCGTGCAATGGGCTGGCCTACTCCCTGAAGACACATCATAGGAACCTTGGGCACAACTGAAAGTGGATTATAACCTTGAGGACGGGTTATTTTGGAAGTGCAAGGGGATGTTGAGAACAAACTCACACAACAGGAGAATGCAGCATGGGAGCAATAAAATGCAGAAACAACACAGCAAACAACAAGGGCATGGCAAGAGAATACAGAAACAGAGAAGGGAGAAGGACCAAGGCTAAAAAGGGAAATTCGCAAACCATATTACCTCAAGGACTTCGTAAGAAAGTAGTGGAGTAGGGAGTGTCCTGACAGCATTACTTCTGATGGTAGTGGCACTCCTGAAGATCCTTTGTCGGCTGAGAGTACTAATCCGTTAGGATTGTGATCCTCTTTTTTCTATTTTGTAACTTTTCGTTCCTCCAAGGCTAGATGCCAACAAACCATTAGAGAATTGTTAGATCAGAACAACTACAAAGAACTCTATAAATACTAACAATGTACTCCGAAAATGGTTAAGCAATAATACAATACTCTCTTTCCTTACCTTTTCTCTGGAGGCACCTAGGTCTCAAATGTAGGCATGGCAACGGGGCGGGTCGGGTTTTGTTTACCCCACCCCCGCCCACGCCCCCGAAATCGACGGGGGTGTAAACACACCCCCCATCCCCGTCCCCGACGGGGGTCGGGTTTTCCCAGCCCGCCCCATCCCCGACATTTTTATAAAATTTTATTAAAAAAATATAATTTTTCATAAAATAAAAAATATAATTTTAAATAAAACATAAAATTCAATTCAATACTAACATAAAATTCAATCTAATAGTTTCATATTTCAATATGTTATATATATTAATTATTAGCGGGACGGGTTCGGGGATAGATTCGGGGCGGGTATTGAGAATCCCATCCCCGACCCCGAACCCAAACCCGAATTTGGCTATCGGGGAAAACCCGACCCCGATCCCCACCCCGACCCCGGTCAACTCGAATTTTCCTCGTCAAAATCGGGACGGGTCCGGGGCGGGCCCCGTTGCCATGCCTACTCGAATGCTAGGTATCCCTTTGGTTCTTAACATAAGTAAACCCATTAGTAAAAACTTTTTTCAAAATGTTTCCCCACATTTCTTTTCTTTTGGATTTGTGTGGGGTAACTGAAAGTCTGTTTTTGTTATTATTTTTATTTGGAATTCTGCTAAGGAATTTTCAGTTATTCTACATTTGGGGTCATTCTTGGCTTTCATTTTCTGGGACTTCATTTTTTTGGTCATGGTTTTTGTCAAATTTAGTGTCCTTTATGTATTTCAGATCCACCAGGATATAGACATTGTTTTTGTGGATATCAGAGACAATGTTGTCTCAGAAGCAAGGAGAGGACGCAATAGTCACAAACCTCAACCAGACAGAGCATGAAGGTGGCAGCACAAGCACAAGGGAAGAAAAGGAGCAAGACCATTCCATGTTCAACTTTAAGAGCCTCCTTTAGCATTGTGGTTCTGTTTGGGATGCATGGTTCAGCTGTGCTTCAAATCAAGTAAATAAACACACCCAATAGACTCAAATACTCATCACCAAAATACAAAAACAAGAAAATGAACTTTATAAAGTAACTCTTTTAGTTCCTTTTATTTAGTTCTTGATTTAGTAGTGATTGCTCTCATTTTATAGGTTGCTCAAGTGCTCTTGACACTACCATACTCGTTCGCTCAACTTGGCATGGTATCAGGCATCTTGCTTCAGATCTTCTATGGCCTTATTGGAAGCTGGACTGCTTATCTAGTCAGTGTCCTCTACATAGAGTATCGCACCAGGAAGGAAAAGGAAAACGTCAGCTTCAAAAACCATGTTATTCAGGTTAGTGTGTTGTGTTGTTTTGCCTTCTCAAGACTCTGTCTATATATACCGTGTCCTAGAGTGTCCTTGTTCGGAAATATTATTTAGGTGATGCAAGATTATCCTAGTACACATGGCTAGTAACATAAGCAGTACAAATAACTTATCATAAAAGGTGACTAAAACATATTAATAATATTTATTTATATTTGACGACATTTTTTAACGTTACAAAAAGATTTTATCAACATTTTCTTATTAATTGTTAGAAAAAAATATTATTAAAATCATATAAAAATTTATGACTTATATTCAAATTTAATATATATTTTAAAAAAAATTTAATAACATTTAATTTGATGTCATATAAAAATACTAACACATCGTTAATCGGTCCAAGTGAAAGTAAATTGAAATTCGTTAAGTGAAATTTTTAGTTTTGAGTCATATGAATGAGAAAAAATGAGATTGAAAGAGAGAAATTATTGTACTAAAAGTGTTTAATCGGATTCCTAAACATGAGTTAATCATAAATAAAACTAACAAATATTCTACACCAATTCCTTGATAAAAAAGAAAGAGTCATGTAAAAATTAACCAAGAGGTCTAAAACTATCTAATATCTGTTTATAGTGACTAATCGGAAGTGCATTATTGTTCTGGATTTCAGTGGTTCGAGGTCCTTAATGGGTTACTTGGTCGATATTGGAAAGCAGTGGGGCTAGCCTTCAATTGTACCTTCCTCCTATTTGGATCTGTGATACAGCTTATAGCATGTGCAAGGTGACACTTTTGCTTCGATTTTTTAGAGCAACTTCAAGTAATCTAAAGTGGGTTCTCGTCGTATTGCAACAAATTTTATGCTTTTTTATTATTTTTTTCTTTTTTGTTGCTCCTTTGTTTTATGCAAACAGTAACATCTACTACATAAACGGACATGGACATACATTTTTGGAGCATGCTGTGCAACCATGGTGTTCATACCTTCCTTCCACAATTACCAAATCTGGTCATTTTTGGGTCTGGGAATGACCACTTACACAACTTGGTACCTTGCTATAGCAGCTATCATCAATGGCCAAGTGATAATTGAATCAGTTTTTGTTATGATGCAGCACACACAAGAACACAACACAGGGGGACTGCAATTAGACAAGGAGGAGACAAGCACTACCCACAAAGCTCAAAGGAAAACAAGCAGGAAGATTTCGTAACCAATTCTGATCCTATGCACCGAGCTGGTGGGTTCTCATCGGATAGGGAGGATATCTTGTCTGCCAGGATCTTCATTCTGTTATCAATTCTGTTATTGCACCTTAGGACCTGCTGAGGAAAGAATAACCAGCTTAGCATTTGGGTGCCTATATAAGAATCAAACATGTAATAGAAATGCAAGCAATAACAATAAGAATTTTCCTCTCCTTTATCTCCTTTTCTGGAGGACTCCTAGGCCTCGAACACTAGGAACATAACAGTTTGGTGCTTTTATTGAGCACTACCACCATGGCTGAAGCAACTCGATCCAAAACCAGAATGGAACGCATGGAAGAAACCATAGCCAAGCTAGCCTCTAACCAATTCCATGTCACCACCAAACTAGATGAACTCATTCAACGCATTACTGTGTTGGAAACCAGCCAACACCACTCACCCACACCTCCATCTTCTTCCTTTGCTAAGACACTCCTCACACATACGCTCATGTGAACTCCGTCGTCCATGCCAACTCCGCCTCCACGCCCTGCACTCATACAGCAACACTCCGCACCCTTGTCGGCTCCGCTTACCATTGCTGCCGCCCACCTCCCCGAAAACAGCAAGCCCCAGGTGTCCTTCTCCAGCCTCTGCTTGACTGCCATCCACTGGATCCGTGCGGAGTTCCCCAGCCACCGCATCCTCCTCTCCGACCTCGGCTTATCCCCTTCCGTCACGTTCATCGCCAAGGTCAAGGACAAGGAGCTCGACACCGCCAAATGGCTTCGCTTTTGCAACACTAACCTTCATTCACGCACGAGTTATTTTCCTTCATCCATTTTAATTTGCACTACTACAAAAGTGTTTTTTTTAAGACTTGAGTTCTAAGACGGTTGTTAAAAACCATCTTAGAGTACGGAGCGGTGGCAATTTTGTAATAAAGGAGAAAACTTTTGTCTTTAACGTCGTACATTCTAACGTGGTTATAGACGACCATCTTAGAATGTCTTTCAGTGACAATCTTGTAATTATGAGGAAGTAAGACAATGACGATTTTTACGGAAGACCACCTTTGTATATCATTTTCACTTTTGGTATACCCTAGCTAGCTGACGAAGAACTCTTACTTTCCTTCTTACCCCGCGCACCCTTTTGTCCGTTTTCGCGGTCTCTTCGAAACAAAAACCCCCAACATACAAAGTGTCCCAACGCCAAGAAGAACTCAAATTTTGAACATTGTTATCAACGAAACTTCTTTACAAAGTCACAGAGAAAGTATCTAGCAAACAAAACAGCACAGAGAAAGTCATACCGAGGGCACTTAAGCTTTTCCTTTTGTGAATGTTACTTGAAGGTATGTTCTCCTACTTTTCTTCCATTTGATTACTTCTAATGTATACTTCTTTGCACGTTGTTCCTTGTTCTGTATCGAACCGATACTCATTGCTGAAAGGAAAAGCTACCAATTGTGTTGAGGGTTTGGCCATTTGGGGGTTTTAATGTTTTGGAGTTTGAAAACAGAGGTGAAATAAGAGAGTGATTCGGTGTCCTCAAAGATTTGAGGAAGCGCAAGAAGACCGAGATTTTCAATGAGAGGAAGTGCCAGAAGATCGACTATGGCACCGATGGTGGTGGGTCTGACGACACCAAAGCGGATGAACTCCATCTTTGTCACTCGAAACCTTTGCGTGTTTGGTCCCGACTTGAATTCGTTCGCACCCTATATTGTCATCAATCTATCCCTTCGTTAAACAATTCCCCAAACCTAACACGAATCTCCTTTTTACTCTTCGATTATCTTTCTCCCTCTCTCAAACGAAGACATTCTGAGGACACAATCTCAGATTCCTTTGCTATTTTTTCAATTACTTTGGTTATACTCATGGTGTTCACCACTGTAATTAGTATACTCATGGTGTTTGCATATTTCTAGTTGATTTCATTTAATAATGGTTTTTGGGTTTTGAATTTCTTGTCTGATTGCTCGGGTGTGCGTGTAGGTTCGTGCTGTTCTAGAGAGAGCTACAGGAGGAGTTGAGAAGGCTTTGCTTGGCGTTTGAGCAACAGGTTTGGTTTTTACCGTTCTAAGCATCAAAATATTTGGGTCATGTAGTGAATTAGTTGAATATTTTAATGTTTGTTGGATGTTTCTTAATTTACTTACTAATGGAAACAAAATTGGAACTCATTGAGCTGGAAGGAAATTGATTGGCTTAAGTATAGCTACTTTTTTCTTAGTTAAAATTGCTCTATTGCTTGCTATATTGATTTAGTTTTTTGCTTAGTTAAGAGTTGTTAGGTTATATAGTATTAATTAACATGTGCATCAATCATGAGAGGCATGGTTACATAGCAAGGATGTCTATCTTTTTTCAGAAAGTAGAGAAATTAGAAAGCCGAAGCTTAGTTGAACAAGGTCAATGCTACACTATATTTAATTTCCCCTAATTAACAATGTATAATTGCTAGCTTCTATGGACTTGTGTGGTTTGTTTTGTTTGACATTGGAGTTGTTCTCTCCGCACGCTTTTCTTAGTTTCTAATATTTTTTTAATCTCATTTTATTTTTCTCTTATGCTTTTCCTGCTTGCGAATGTGTCAAGTTTGACGAGCAACGGTCTTCTGCATCTGGCTCTTTAATTTTGACATTGCAGATGTTCTTAAATGACATCTCAAATAGTGGCCTCGATTTAAGACACTGACCAAACAATAGATGATTGTTGGTTTTCCAAACACCCTTGAGTTTAAATGTTTTTCCTTACTACTTTGGTCCTTTTGACGCCCCTTTCAGCTCCCCAATATGTATAGGCTTGTAAGTGCATGCGTATTTTGAACAACTTTCTGTTTGAAAATCTTCCACAGAAAATTCGTTTGAGTAATGTTTATGCCCGCTGGTTTGATCAATATTCTCCAGCTGGTATATTTTGGTTCTCTAATTGTTGGAGAACATTTCTCCTGATAAAAGGTTTGTTTTCTTTTTGCTTCCCTAGCTAGCTATTCAACTCAGAAACAAATACTGGTAGTGAATATTTTGAAGACTGTGGTTTTACTTGCTTTGACACCTAAATTTTATTTATAAAGATTATTTTTTGTTAGATATTAAATTCAAATCTGATAATCATTTGTCAAACTTATATTCTTTTATTTATCATGAACATTAGAGGCTAAAAAAGTATACTCTCAGGCTTAATATTTTATTGTGGAATATAGCAGAAATGCTATCTATAATTTGTAGTATTGGAAACTAGAAATTATATGATATAGTACTAGTATATGATATGTGTTGTGATTCATATGTGTGAATTAGTGATTCGGCATCCAAATGCTCATTGCTTGAGATGGACTACTTTCTTCTTTCTTCCAGCACACATGAAACTTACACGTTTCAAAGACTTATTATGATAATAACGTAATTTAAATATTAGTATAACCTTCTAATGTACCCATTTTGGATTAGATTTACACATGATTTGACAGTAATAGCATGCAATGATTCTTCTTTCATACTTTATTAATGTATCGAGTTCCAATAGAGCACAGGTGATGCATGTTGTTGGGAGATAAAAAAATGCTCATTGGGAATTGTCTAAGGGCTGATTATCTGTCTGAAGCTAAAGTAATGTCAGATTTTTCTTAAAATAATCGAAATTTAGTTGCTTTGAGTTATCTTGTTGGTTAGTAAAATTAGAAAAAAGAATGAGCTCAACATTATTGAAGTTAGATTATCCTGTTTGTTCATGCTTTCGTTGAAGAAAATTAATTTTGCGAATTTACTGTAAAATGAGGTTTTAATCTAAAGGACTCAGCTGATTGTAAATTGATGCTTTACTTCAATTTCTTTCAGATCTTGTTCTCTCTCATTCTGTGTTCAATCCGTGATCATGTTTATTTATATCATATTTTACCCTATGTTGAAGTTGAACATAGGCATGTGTCAAATATTTATTTTGGGGTTGTCAACTTTATTATTGTAGAATTTTATTTTGGTTACTGAATTTTAGCCCCGCCAGAAAGATCAGTAACAATTCCCATACCGTTTTGCTAATTGTGGAGGCTGGAATGCAGTGTGGATTCTAATAGTATATTTTGATATTTTTTAATGTTAAAAAGGGTGGTCATTGGTCATCAGGTTGGTTAAGGTTGGAAAATATTACTATTTATACCTGGAAGTACAGATTACCTTTTCAGGGTTGATGTTTTAATTTGTAAGTTGTTTTGTGTTGCATCCTTAATTTGATGGATTCTCCTTCATTATGCTTTTTGCCTACCTATATTCCTTTAGCGATTGCCTCAAAAGCTAAGTTGACAAGATGTGAAATCCTTTGCTTCTAAATTTCTTCTTTCTACTTTTTCTTTTGATTTTATTTTTTCTTGTACACGTACTGCAATCACTGTGTCAAATTGGATCTGGTATTTTCTTGGAAGCAAGTTTTCAGGTTCTTGGATTGACATGTACTTGTGACAAACTTATGCTTATTCTTTGCATTAGTGAGGCATTGTTGGCTCTGGTTTATTTCTTTTATTAGTCAAAATCTTATTGGGAAGGAGTATAAAAGGTTCTCCCAGCCATTTTCAAATAGAACGTCGACAATAATTTACATTTATATATTTCCTAAACTCTTTGACCTCCTAGGCATAGATAAAAAAAAAAAAAGCTCATTTGGTTTAAATATCACCCGACAAAAGATGAAGAACCTGAAACTTTTGACTTGATCCAAATCCAGCTTCAACTTTGATTAGTTGCAACACTTTGTTCCAATTAATTTATAGTATAATTCTTGAAGATAATTTCATTCCTATGTAGTAAAATAGACCAAATACAGGAGAAGCATAGTAATTGCCACAAATGTTTTAAATTCTTCCCATATTTTTTTGACCTCTATCATGGTTGATTATAAGGAAAGATTGAACTCAAATCATTTCATTTAGAAAATAAGACCTCAAATTATATAAGATTGATTGAAGGAACTGATTAATAATTAAGTCTTGGCACTACTACAAAAAGGCCTTTCTACGACACAGTTTTTAAGACGGACCTGAAGAACCCGTCGTTGTTGTCAACACGGTGGCAATTCCGTAATTATTAAAGTTTTTATGTGCAGCGTTTCATGTTCAACGACGTTTGTATTTAAGCCCGTCATTGTTGAAGTCATCAAAGACGGTCATGATGGCTGGACCGTCGTAGAAATAAAAATACAAAGTCGGTGTTACGAATCACCGTCGTAGATTTTTGAGTTTATATATTCTCGCAACAAAGCACCAGCGCCCTTGCTTGCCTGAATTACAACTCGAAAAACCTAGCGCCTCGACTGCAACCCTTGAAAAACCTAGCACCGCCGTGAAGTCCGTCCTGCTACCAGCCTGAGATTTAGGTTGTCGCCGTGAAGAACTTGTCCCTGTGACCCGCTGCTCCCACCACCGCTACCGCGACGCAGGCGAAGTCATGGGTTTTTCAGACCTTTCCAGTGTTGGTGAAGGTAAGCATGTCCACTATTTTGAGTTGTGTCTTGGTATTTTTTGTGAAAATGTTGCCCTTTTGTGTTTAATTGTTAGTATTTGAATTGTTTGTGGTTGTACCTTAACATAAAACAAAAACCCTATTTCCCAATTTGTATCCCTTTCCACTCATTGTTCATGTTACGGTAGTAGTGTTTGAAAAAAATTAATTGTGTGAAACAAGTTACTATAGTATACATGTTTGAACTGCAGGGTGCTATTTGGAACTAAGTAGAAGAAGGTCACACCCTCAAACTAAGCACACAAAGGTGCGTTTCTTCTGAATCTGAAAATTATGGTATCCGTTTGCACTCATTGTTGTTGAACGCCTGCATAACAGTAAAATTATGGTATGCAATTCGTAATAATAAAAGCAATGTTCATATGTTTTTATGATAATGCTGCACTTCAAAAGCACATTACAGTATGGTTGTATTGCTGGATTGAATTCTACTTTTTCTATGGCTGGTTTTGACTGTTCTGTATTGCATTGTATGAGACTCATTGTAGGGGAGAGAATCAATACCCAATTAGGAGTAATCTGAGTCTCACCTAATGAAACCATGATTCAAGATTTTCTATATTGGAATGAGTGTTTTTTCTCTGTGAGCTTGTGACCACAAAGGTGCCAAGTGAACTGGTTATTTATGCATAGATATTTAGCAATGATTTAATGGCCCACCCATCTATCCTTGTTTCCTGCCCCCAACCACCCCACAAAGATCATTCGTACATACGTCAATCGAGATTGTACTTGAATAGTTGATGTCTTTTTGTTATGATTATGCATCAAATATTAAGAGAAGAGAAGAAAAAAAAACTTATTAATTGACTAATTAACTTGTAACCTACCTCACAGAGAATTAGACAAATTCGTCATTAGGTGGCTGATACAGGGAGCTGGTGGGATAGAGGTGTGAGATGATATTGAAGGTGGAAAAGACTGTTATTTATGTGGGAGGAAGAGTTACTTGGAGAGTGGATTGAGAATAAATTTGTATTGCGAATCACAGATTGCACCATAGCAGTGACAAGTGCAGAATTTCTCCAACTCTCATCCTTTTTTTTTGGAAGGCTGAAAATATATATATATTTTATTAATAAGTAAACCAATACCAGTGGTACCAGAGATTAAAATTACAAAGCACCAAGAGATTAATGGTTTCAGCCATGATACATATTGAGTTTTATCTAGTCTTTATTGTGAATTGAAAAACTCAACTACGTATCACGTAGAGATTGACTAAAACTATAGATACATAGATCATATCATAATTTCTACCAGACAATAGTATAATTTTCAAAATGAAGAGCTTCCGGTGAACATGAATGTAGCCAACATGAACAGTAGAAGTTGAAAACAATTTCAGTTGTTTTTTTGCTATATTGTCACTTATAAATGTGAAAATCCAATCATATATATTAAGAAACAAAACAGTGAAAAAAGTTTGGTGTTTCTTACTTGCAAGCCTAGCAACAGAGTTCCATCTGCCTTCACCATGCAACCTGACATACTCAACAAGCAACCTGTCCTCTTCAGCAGTCCAAGGTCCCTTCCTCCATACCTGCTCCTCTATGACACCTCTACCCATATGGCCAGCCATAACTTCCCCCCAATACATGGAATAAGGCTTGAAGTTTGTGCTTGGATAAAATATTTTCTTCCAATTTCTGTGACACTGATTTAGGTCTAGTGTTTGTTGCATATTTTGAGTCTAGTATTGCATATTTATACCTGCTTTGTTTTGATCAATAGTATGACACTGATTGTTAAGCTTGAACTGAAACTTAGAGTCCAACAACTGCTATTCGAGTTGGATAATTATTTGGCACTAGGTTTTGGAAAAGTCTAAAAGAAATGCTCTTGGGTCATGGCTGGAATAGAACTTTGAGAAAGAAATATGTCTGAGCTTAGTCCTAACAAATTAGAGTCATTAATTGTAGTTATTATTCAATTGATACCATTGTTAGGAACAACATAGTGTTAGGAACAGCATAGTGTTAGGATGCAGAGATGGCAATGCTGGTGGTTGGCTCTAACTTGGTCCACTTGGAAGCTTAGGAACAACATAGTGTTCTCTAATGCAACCTTTAATGCTAACAAACTGTTTGAAGATGCAATATTCACTCTATGGACGTGGCTCAGGCACTTTGAGAAAGATTTTACTATCCATTTTAATCAATGGTCAAGTAGCATTAGACACGGCTTTTGCATCAATAGAGGATACATATTTTTGACTAATAGATGTACATTTACTGTACCCATATACTGGTTCCCTCTCAGACCTGTTTTGTCTGACTTTGGAACCATTTCTATGGTACCCATACTGCTGTAATATAGTACCTCTGGTAACTCTTTACATATCTATAAAATAATATCTTTGCTGATCAAAATAAAAATTGATACCATTGTTTTTGTTTTCATATAGTGACTCAGAATTTATTTTTAACATATCATCATAAAAATCTTATACTTTGTAGCTTCATAAATTTAAAGTGTATAAATAGTAATGTGCTTAACAACAAACAATTAAATATTGTTATATGATTAGGGATATTATTAGAAGAACTTCAATCTCGGTAATTTGAAGACGCGACTTTCTTAATGTGGACTTGGCTCCATAATTTGGAGAAGGACTTTACATTACATTTTAGTCAATGGTCTAGTAACTTGAGACATCATTTTTTGCAGCAGTAGGGGTTTCATTAGGGAGTAGGGATCAATATATGTATACTTTGCTTCCCATATTTTGGTTCCCAATCAGACTTATGATGTCTGACTGAGGAACCATTTTTATGGTGACTAACTCTGTAATCAGTACCTCTGGTACTTCCAGGTTATATATATATAATTTATCTTTGCTGATAAAAAAAAGAAGACTAATAAAGCAGAAATTTGAAACTGCAGTGAACAAAGCTTCTTATTGTGGGTTTGAATTAATTTCGTTACATTTTTTCAGAGGAAGTTATATCAATTGGAAGAGTTACTCAAGAAGTTTTTCAACGTATTGCTGCCACAAGCATAAGGACTGAACAAGCTTTTGAATCTATTGCTGCCACAACCACAAGGTACTTTTTGTTTATTAAATATACTTTGTGCGTTTAGAAATGATTAAAAATATAAAATTTTCTTATGGGTTGTTATTGGTTGGTAACTTTGTGTATCTTAGTTTTTTTTGTTGATTGGTAAGTTGGTAACTTTGTGTATCTTCTCCATATGCAATGGCCACCTTCACGATTTGAAATCAAATAAAGATTGGTTGGTGGTGCTTTCTCTTGTGTCCAGCAATTTCTTTGGAAGAACATGAAAATTTTAGATTTTAAAATATATAATATTTAAGTGATTTTTTTTTCTTTTTTTATATTTACAAAAAAATTATTTATTGATTGAAATTCAAAGTGAGGTCTATTTAATAACCTTCTCATGTGTAGAGATATTCATTTTAGTAGACATGTTTGTCACATGTGTTTCTACTTGATTAATTTAAAGAGAGTTCTTGAGGAGTTTGTCACATGCTCAGGTAATTAGTGCTAAAGCAGTTGGGTGAAATTCTCATATTTTGAATGCTGCATGCAATTAATATCGTCATTTGATGAAATGCAATTAATATCGTCAGCTAATTGTTGAGTGGTTTATTTTTTTGTTTTGTCTTTTATGTTGCATTTGATGACTTTGTTTCTTTTCTTGTAGGGAAGTGGAAGATTTTGCACGAAGGTTAAATTCTGCTTGGCCTGAAAGGATGCAAATTTGATCTTTGGCCCAACACAGAAGACTAGTAACAATTTCTATGAATAGCAATGGTTCAACGCAGCTGTATATAGGTATGTTCTATCTATCTTCTCAATATTCGCGGTGAACCCTACTTGCTGCCTTGTTTTCTATCAGAAGCATCATTAAATTTTGTTGACATGCACATGACTGGAATCAACTAGTTATAAGTTACTTCATCACTCTCATGCATTTCATTCATCACATACAACACTCTCTCCAAAGTTCAAATTAAGACAGAGGGGTGAGAAAGAGACAATTAATATGGGTGCCGGTCTACTTGCAATTGGTTCTTGTGCAATTGGTCTATGCAGTGATGAACATTACTTAAATGCTTGCAATAGAATCTGGAATGAGCCCTCTTGTCCTTGTTGCTTATCGACAACTCTTTGCTACTGTGTCCATTGCTCCCTTTGCTTATTGGCTCGAGTGGTAATTATATATATATATACCCTATCTGGTTTTGTTTTATTTTCATATATATAAACAATGCATGCATGAAAGGCTTTGATGAACTTTGAACCACCTATAACATTCTCACTGTGAGTGTCACCGTCGATATCCCTTTTCTTTTGGTTGATGCATGATTGTGTTATTTATCCTTTAAATGTATTTATATATGTTTGCTGTATATAAATGTAGCTTTGTTTTTGAAATTTGAATGGTATAACCCAAATTTTGTGAGCAGGCAAAATACTTCAACGACGGTCCTTATGAAAACCCGTCTTTATAGCCTTATTTACCAACAACGACGGGTGCTCCAGCCACCGTCGTTGAAACCTCAAACAACAATGACGGTGTACTCACCACCGACGTTGACATACTACCAAACAACGTCGGTGGTGAGCCCGCCACCGATGTTGACAGGAAACAAAACAAATACGGGTGTTATTGGTACCCGACGTTGATATGGACAACAACAACGACGAGTCTTGCGAACCCGACGTTGAAATGGACCAAAACAACGATGGCTTGTCTAATATGTGCGTCGTTGAATCCTTTTTTATAACGTCTATTCTTTTATAGCCACTGACGTTGTATTCTTGCATTACAAAGACGGGTCCTAGGATGACCGATGTTGTTGTTGTCGACATACAACGACATCTGGAACAAAGACGGTGTGGGGCCCGTCGTAGATACCGGTTTTCAACCGATATAGAAGCTTCTTTTTGTAGTTGTGTGGAAAAATTACATCCACACCTTTAACGTCTTTAGGCACCCGACAGCTAGCATGGAAGCTTGCTAAGATATCTCACAAACTTTTTGCTTCTGCCTTCTTGCTATTGGGCACATTTAGTGCTTCATTATTTTTTATTTTCCCAAATAAACTATTCAGGATATACTTTAAAAAATAAATAATTTGAACTCTTCCAAATAAAATATGGACAAATTTTCTTTGACTAGTATAATAAAACGTTTTATAGTTAAATAAAATATTGTGATTTACATTTGGGGAACATAAATAACATCAAAATATAATCTTTTGTAACCACTCTTGATATTAAAATTATATACTATAGTTTATATTTGTACAAAATATTTTATATGTACTTTTTTAGTGAATTAACTGATTGTATTTAAGTCTTAAAAATATTACTAATAATGATAAAAATGTTTAATTTGATTTCAAATTTTAACGGGATTAATGGCAATAGTATATTAGCATGGTGGTGTCCTTTGTAAATTAATTAATTGAACCAGCAAGAATGAAGTTACCTCATGGAAACTTCTTTATGTGTTATACTATTTTTCAAAGGAGGATGATCTGTTGAGATTATGTGTACTTGGATCATAATATATAAAGAATTTTATTTAAGGAATTTTATTTATTTGATTGAGAAAGAATACATATGAGTTTTATAAAATTTTTATATCGGATTTAATTCTCATACATTAAAAAAAGAGTATATGTAAAAACTATTTTTGTAGTGGTGTATTATGTAAAAAATTACCTTCATACTCATACATTCAATTGAATTTGGGTTAATTATCACTTGTAGCAATTACTTCTGTTTATAATTTGTTTGCATTTTAAATGATACTAATCTGTGAGAAGAGGCACTAACATATTGACAGATATTTATAATGATTGATCTTGAGGCCCATAAATCTTAGTACTTTTTGAAAGAATAGTTTGTTGCTGTCAATTGTGGATACAAGCTAGCTCATAAAAAAAATGTGTGGTAAGTTGACTCTTGTAAAATGATTGTAACTTGTAAGGCTGTGTGTACGCTGCTGAGTAGCTTAAAAAAAAGTTGAGTAAATTTTTTTACTTACATATTATACAGTAAATGAATTAAAAATATAGAACAACATAACTCTAAACACTTACGATGGCTGGTAGCATTGATAGTGCACCACCAAGGGTGTAGCCAAGCCATTATGCTGCACCATTCAATAGGAGTGTTTTTCCTTCTGGTTTTCTATTTGGATTAGGGTCAGCAACTTACGAGGTTCTAGTGACCACACAACAATGCATCATGTTAATAAATATAATATACATTTCGGTGTGTGACAAATTTTGTTGTTTTGGTCCCTTAAAATGATCATTATAAAGTTCGGTATCAAAGTTTCAACTTGCTAACAATTTGATCCTTTCTACTTGTCAACTTGTAATAACTTCATCTTTCAAGTTTCAAAGGTGTAATTGTAAAGTTATGGTTTCCAAAACAACTTAAGTTGTACTTGTAATGATCAATCAAATTGTATATTAATTCTTTTGTGGTTTATTTTGTTAGTACATATCAAAGGTTTAACTTATAAATTAATTTTTTTACAAACTGTTGAGATCTCTTCTGTTAACTCACTAATCTGTAAGAAGTAATTGTTAATTCTCAGATAGAAGGAGCAGCAACTATAGACGGGAGAGGACCAAGTATATTGGACACCTACACTAAACAACAACCAGGTTAACCCTCTGACTAAACAATAAAGTTGGTTTGTTTTTTAGTTCAAAATTGTTGATATATATATATATATATATATATATATATGCTTAAATATATTTTTGTTATCCGTACTATCTTTAATTTTGTTTTTACTATCTAAGAGTCGCTCTGTGAATCAATCCTAATCTCACAAACCCTGTCAGAAATCTGCCTTGCTTTTGTACAATCTTTAAACACATGTCTAGGTCTAAGTCGAAGCTAATTTATTACAACTTAATCTCCATCTCAATCATTGTGACTGTGTGAGTCACTAGCCAGCCTTCAGGCCTACTTATAGTTTCTTGAAAGCTCTTCTGCCACTGGGCCCCCAATGGCCCAGAGTAAGGCCCACACCAACGGAGATTCGTCGTTCTCTGCTTTATCTTTCAGCACCTTTTTCATGGATGGCAGGGGTCAAATTCTTTTTGCTTTTCGAGTCAATATACATAAAAATTGATGTGCTATGCGACATGTGAGAGAGAAAAATAATAAAAGTGTCTATCATATAAATACTATTACTTTATATATTATATATATAATGGTTGCATTGATTTTTGAAGTTAAGATCTCATATACATTGTCTAAATTTTTCACTATTAGGTTAATCCTAATGGTTCATATATTAATCCTAAAGGCCCTATACCCGGGTTCGTGGGAACATAAGGAGTGGAGGTGAATCTGTGATCATGTTAGGTCTCCGACTTGCTTGATTACAGTGAACCCTCATCTAGAGTTTTTCTCTTTGAAAACATATTGTTGCTAGTAGTCCCTACTGCTGCAGTATGTTCTTCGGAGAGGATAATACCTCTAGAGACCATCAAGAGAGATATGACCACCTTGGGGATTATCACTAAAAACCTTTTTTAGCTCTCTCCCATGTAGGTCCCTTAAATAGGGACATAGAGCAAACACGTTGCGTGCCATTTTTTCACACTGCCATGCATAAGCGTCATGTACCCTTTTGCTTATATTTTGTGAATATTGTCATACTGTACACTCCCGTGTTGCGCCTTTCGCATATACATCATGCACGGGTTCTGTCTTGATCCCCTCTCTTTTGCAAACCAACGAGGGGTCTGTGTCACCTTCTTAAATACATACGTCGGGCACTGTGCTACCCCAAGACGTTGTATGTAAGAAGGAGACAATTTCTCAGATTCATAAATGGCATCTGTGTCATGTGCATTTCTTCATGCATTCATCCATTCCACCCATGATAGATGTCAGAGTTTTGATTCGCACTGGGTTTTTGTTTCACTTTAGTAAACATGGGGACAAATCAAACTGGAAAAAGGTTTTATCAAGTCAAGATTAAGGGCCTAGATATCACCAACATTATGGCGTTGAGGCGGTTGATGGGACCTCTCCAAATGCAAGCCTTCCGCAAGGCGTACGGAAAGATCTTAGATTTGACCATAGTAGAGATATCCACAGAAGCCATTGCATCACTCACCCAATACTATGACCAGCCCTTGAGATGCTTCACGTTTGGAGACTTCCAATTAGTACCGACCGTTGAAGAATTTGAGGGGATTCTAGGATGTCCTCTTGGGGGAAGGAAACCGTATCTTTTCTCTGGCTTTCTTCCCTCCTTGAGAAAAATTGCAATTGTGGTCAGGGATTCGGCGAGAGGATTGGACCGCGTGAAGCAAACTCGAAACGGCGTAGTGGGCCTACCACGGAAGTACTTAGAAGGAAAGGTGAGGGATATGGCGAATCTAGAGGAGTGGGTCTCGTTTATGGATGTATTAGCATTGCTAATCTATGGGGCTGTCCTCTTTCCAAACGTGGATGGTTTGGTCGACCTAGCTGCAATTGATGCTTTCCTTGCATATCACCATAGCAAAGAGAGCCCGGTGGTAGCTGTCTTGGCGGACTTATTTGACACATTTGACCGAAGGTGCGAAAAGAGTAGTGCACGAATCATCTGTTGTTTACCCGCTCTTTGTGTATGGTTGGCTTCACACTTATTCCAACAAGACATAAGGCATCCATGTCTGCTCCGAAGTCATCGCTTGTGTGTTGAAAAAAGAAGAGTAGATTGGGGCAAACACTTGGCTGGGACAGGAGGCAGAACAGTCAATTGGTTTCCACGATGGAAAGAAGGAAAAGAGGAAGTTCTCTTCTCATGTGGGGGCTACCCAAACATCTCGTTGATAGGAATGAGGGGTTGCATTAACTACAATCCTGCACTTGCTATAAGATAGTTAGGGTACCCCATGAGGGGAGCACCGACGAAAGAAAGCCTGTCTCCTTTCTGTTGGATCGAGTGGCCTCAGAATAATTAAGAAGGGGGGCAGGGGTTGAATTAATTATTCCTAAACCTTTACTAATTAAAAATTACTCTTTTAAGGCTTTTACTAAATTGTTAAGAGAATGAGGAGTAGAAGAGAAACTTAACAGAAAGTAAAAGCGGAAATTAAATGCACAGCGGAAAGTAAAAGAGTAGGGAAGAAGGAAACAAACACATAAAAGTTTTTATACTGGTTCGACAATAACCCGTGCCTACATCCAGTCCCCAAGCGACCTGCGGTCCTTGAGATTTCTTTCAACCTTGTAAAAATCCATTTACAAGCAAAGATCCACAAGGGATGTACCCTCCCGTGTTCTTAATGAACCTAGTGGATGAACCTTCCACTAGAACTGATCCACAAGAGATGTACCCTCTCTTGTTCTCAGTTAAACCCAAGTAGATGTACCCTTTACTTGTACCACAAAGGATGTACCCTCCAATGTGTTGAGACAAAGATCTCAAGCGGTTAAACCTTTGATACTTTGTGAATGGGGATACAAAAGAATTCTCAGGCGGTTAGTCCTTTGAACACTTTTGTATAAGGGAATGGGAAGAATCAAAAGAATTCTCAGACTGTGTCGTTTTGAATTCTTTGACAAGGGAGAAGGGAGACACAAAAGAATTCAGGCGGTTAGTCCTTTGTTCTTTTGGAAAAGGGAGAAGAGAGACACAAAAAGAATTCAGGCGGTTAGTCCTTGGCGAATTCTTTTTGGCAAAGGGAGAAGAGAATGTAAAGATGAATAGCACAAGTTTTCAAGGTTTAGAAAACCAGAAAACTTCAGAAAGTTTTTTGGTACAAAGAAGAAGAAGAAGTTCAAAGAGATTCAAGGCTTGTAAAGGATTGATTGGAAAAGTAAAAGTGTGAAAGAATGAATTTTTCAAGTGTATAGAAAAGCAAATCAAAGCCTTGCTTTTATAGACTCTTCATGTCTGACCAAGAAGACCATTTAGAAGAGTTATACCTTTTAGAAAAACTTAAAACCAATTTGAAAAAGTCAAAACCTTTTTGAAGAGTTACATCTTTTGATTTATCAGAAACAGTCACTGGTAATCGATTACCAAATAAGTGTAATCGATTACACAAAGCTTTTATGTAAAAAGATGTGACTCTTCACATTTGAATTTGAATTTCAACGTTCAAAGGCACTGGTAATCGATTACCAAAACACTGTAATCGATTACTTTTTTGAAAACAATTGGAACGTTGTAAATTCAATTTGAAAATTTTTTGAAAACAATTTTGCTACTGGTAATCGATTACAACAATCTAGTAATCGATTACCAGAGAGTAAAAACTCTTTGGTAAAGGGTTTTGTCAAAAACTCATGTGCTATTCAAAGTTTTGAAAAACTTTTTAATACTTATCTTGATTGAGTCTTTTCTTCATTCTTGAATCTTGAGTCTTGAATCTTGATTTTGATTCTTGAGATCTTGAACCTTGAATCATGATTCTTGAGATCTTGAATCTTGAATCTTGATTCTTGATTCTAGGCTTTCTTCTTGAGTCTTGAGTTCTTCTTGATTCTTTTCTTGAACTTCTTGAATTGTTCTTGATTCACTTGAGTTGTTCTTTGATTGATCTTTGAGCTTTTTGTTCATCACCTTTGTCATCATCTTTTGTTATCATCATTGTTATCATCAAAACACCTTTGAATCACCTTTGATTCACCATGAAGCTTTGCTTCTACACTTTCCTTGTGAGAGATTTTGGCGCGCAAAATTTCAAGGTTATACAAAGAGTCCATACGGTGTGGGAAAGCCCGTTAAGGAAAGATAAAGAACTTAGGGGCATTTGTAATGGCATCATTGGTGGTTATCATGAATGGCTGAAAGTTCGTACACGAGGTTTAGATTGGCTCGCCAAGTTAAAGATTATCAACGAAGAAAACTTTGAAGCTCCGGAAGAGGATGAAGAAGTCCGAGCTTTGAAAACCGAACTAGGAAAAGCGAGACTTGCCAAAGAAAAATTCAAGTTGGTCGCTACAGACGTCCGGAAAGAGTGTGCCGGGTTACGAGAAGAAAATGCAGCTACCGCAAAAGCCGTTGAACAAGAAACCAAGAGGGCTCGCAAGGAAGAGCATGGCTGTGACAAATTCCGTGGAGCATTGTGGGGTAGCAACAGTGAGCTCAAGCTTGGAAGGGAAGAGAGAGACCGATCACGAGCACATAACATGGTTTTAAAAGAAGAGTTAGTCGTTTGCTCAAGGTCCAAAAGAAACTTGTCTCAGCGTTTATGCGAGACAGAGACCAACATGTTAGCTATCATCACCAAGTACCAAGAAGAACTAAGTATAGCTACGACCCACGAGCATAGGGTGGCAGACGAGTATGCCCAAGTGTACGCGAAAAAGGAGGCTAGAGGAAGGGTGATCGACTCGTTACACCAAGAGGCAACCATGTGGATGGACCGATTTGCTCTTACTTTGAATTGGAGTCAAGAACTTCCCCGATTGCTAGCCAAGGCTAAAGCAATGGCGGAAACCTACTCCGCTCCCGAGGAGATCCACGGACTTCTCGACTATTGTCAGCATATGATAGATTTAATGGCCCATATAATTAGGAACCGCTAGGGAACTTGTATTGTCACTTAGATCTTGACTAGTTATAACTTTTGAATAAAATGAGTTTATCCCATGTTTTTACTCCAAAAAGTCAGTGCGAATCAAATCACTCCTGCATTTTATCTCTAAACATGCATTCATTATTTTTCCTACTCCTCACTTTTGGTTTTTTTAGGGAAAAACACCATAACTAAACGTGCCCCAAGGCATCCCTATCGCACCAGATCCAAATCTAGAACGATGGGTGATCAAGAGGAGACACAGGAACAGATGAAAGCCGACATGTCGGCTCTGAAAGAACAAATGGCTTCCATGATGGAGGCCATGTTAGGAATAAGGAAACTCATGGAGAAAAATGTGGCCACTGCTGCCACTGTTAGTTCGACTGCCGAAGCAGACCCAACTCTCCTAGCTACTGCGCACCATCCTCCCCCAAGTGCGGTAGGACGAGGAAGGAGCACACTGGGGCACAACAGCAACCCCCATTTGGGATACAACCGGGCGGCTTACCCTTATGGATTTCCACCTAATTACATGCCGCCAATCATGCAAGATGATGCTGGTCATGTCTCTTCCCCCATCCTTGAAGGGGAGTCTCCTCGACAGCCCGACGAGGTCCACGAAGATCATCAAGAGTATGCCTAAGGGGATGTCGAGTTCTACCCCCCGATCCCCGTCGAGGGGCCGGTACCCAACACTTTGCCTCAGCCCAACCTCACAGCACAACCAATAATCTTGTCCACAGAAGGACCACCCCCGGCGACCGAAGAAAGAAGGAAACTCGATCTCCTCGAGGAGAGATTAAGGGCTGTTGAAGGCTTTGGTGACTATCCATTCGCGGACATGACAGATCTTTGCTTGGTACCGGATGTTGTTATCCCCCCAAAATTCAAAGTGTCGGACTTCGACAAGTATAAAAGGACGACTTGTCCCAAGAACCATCTCAAGATGTATTGTCGCAAGATGGGCGGGCAGTCTAGGGATGAGAAACTATTAATACACCTTTTCCAAGATAGCTTGGCCGGGGCCGCGGTTGTTTGGTAAACTAATCTGGAAGCTTCCCGCATCCATACTTGGAAGGACCTGATTACTGCTTTCCTAAGGCAATATCAGTATAATTTCGATATGGCTCCCGATCGCACTCAGCTACAGAATATGTTCAAGAAGGAAGGTGAGACCTTTAAAGAATACGCACAGCGGTGGAGAGACCTGGCAGCACAAGTGGCCCCTCCCATGGTCGAAAGGGAGATGATCACCATGATGGTAGACACCTTGCCAGTGTTTTACTATGAGAAGTTGGTAGGATACATGTCGTCCAGCTTCACGGACCTAGTATTCGCCGGGGAAACAATCGAAGTAGGGTTGAAAAGAGGAAAGTTCGATTACGTTTCCTCCACAAGTGCCAATGCTAAAGGAATTGGAGCAACTGGGGCAAAAAGGAAGGAGGGAGATGCCCACGCCGTCACTTCGGCGCCCGCATGGGTCAAACCCCCGCAGACATCTCATGGTACACATCAGTACGCGCAACATCATCCGAGCTTCTCAGCTCATGCTGGGAACTCCTCTAATTCAGCACCCGTGCAGCCTAAGGCACCCGTCCAGAGGGAGGCCCCCCAAGTTCCAACTCCAACCACGACTCGCCCGGTCGACAATTCCAACGCAATGAGGAACTTTCCCCCGAGGCCAATTCAAGAATTCACCCCACTCCCAATGACGTATAAAGACCTCTTGCCATCCCTCATCGCCAACCAACTGGCCGTAATAACTCCCGGGAAGATCTTCCAACCCCCTTTCCCAAAGTGGTATGATCCTAACGCAACTTGCAAGTACCATGGGAATACCCCGGGGCATTCCATCGAAAAATGCTTGGCCCTTAAATAAAAGGTCCAACATTTGATAGATACTGGATGGCTGACATTCTAAGAGGATCGGCCCAACGTGAAAACCAACCTGCTCGCCAATCATGGAGGGGGAGCGGTTAAGGCCATTGAGTTAGATAGGCCGCGCAGGTCTAAACCTTTAAAGGACGTGGCAACCCCTAGGAGGTTTATCTTTGAGGCCCTACAAAAGGGAGGTGTGATTCCCCACAGTGGGCATAAACAAGACTCTTGTTTGTTGCATCCCGGCGAGCTACATAGCATGGAAACATGTTTGGCAGTAGAGGAATTGTTGCAGCGAATGATAGATCAAGGCCGACTGGAAGTCGCTGATGAGGGAAGAGAAGAGCAGGATATATGTATGCAGTCTGTGGATGAGAGAAGTTTTGGAAGGCCTAAACCTTTGGTGATATATTTCACCAAGGGCGCAGTTTCGTAAAAGCCCTGACACCCCTCGGCAGCTAAGCCTATCCCTTTCCCATACCAAAACAGCCATGCAGTCCCATGGAGGTACACACCTCCTAACAAAGAGGAAGAAGAAGCCACCGACATCAGTTCATTGTCGACCAAGGTAACCAATATCACGGGGCTGAGCGGTGTGACCCGAAGCGGTCGCGTATTTGCGCCCCCCGACCTACCAATTCAGCCTATGAACATCAAGGGGAAGGCAAAGGTAGTGGAAGAACAAGATAATAAAACACCCCTCACTCCGAATGAGGATATTCCAGTGAAAGGTCTTCCGGAGAAAAGGGATGGTTATGGCAAGAAGGAGGTGTCGCTAGAGGAAGCCAGTGAGTTTCTCCGCATAATTCAGTAGAGCGAGTTCAAGGTTATTAAGCAGCTCAACAAAACCCCGGCCAAGGTCTCACTGTTGGAATTACTCATGAGCTTGGAGCCTCATCGGGCTTTGCTAGTAAAGGTTTTGAACGAAGCCCATGTGGCCCAAGATATCTCTGTAGAAGGCTTTGGAGGGCTCGTCAATAATATCACCGCCAACAACTATCTCGCCTTCGCCGAAGAAGAAATCCCTGCCGAGGGAAGAGGGCATAACAAGGCTTTGCACGTATCAGTCAAGTATATGGACCACGTTGTAGCCAAGGTGCTCATTGATAATGGTTCCAGTTTAAACGTGATGCCCAAAAGCACTTTGGAGAAATTGCCGTTTAATGCTTCCCATCTAAAGCCAAGTTCCATGGTGGTTCGTGCCTTCGACGACACCCGTCGAGAGGTTAGGGGAGAGATCGACCTCCCAGTACAAATAGGCCCTCACACCTGTCAGGTCACCTTTCAAATCATGGATATTAACCCCCCTTACAGCTGCCTGTTGGGACGCCCGTGGATCCATTCAGTGGGAGTCGTTCCCTCTACACTCCACCAGAAATTGAAGTTCGTAGTGGAAGGGCATTTGGTTATCGTATCGGGCGAGGAAGACATCTTGGTGAGTTGCCCATCCTCTATGCCATATGTGGAGACCACGGAGGAGTCATTAGAAACCGCTTTCCAGTCTTTCGAGGTGGTAAGCATTTCCTCCGTGGATTCCTTCTCTGGGCAACCTTGCCTATCAGATATGGCAATAATGGTGGCCTGAGTAATGTTAGGGAATGGTTACGAGCCCAGAATGGGTTTAGGAAAGGACAACGGTGGCATAACTTGCCTGATAAGCGCCAAGGGAAATCGCGGGAAGTTTGGGTTAGGCTACAAACCCACACAGGCAGATATAAGGAAAAGCGTTGCGGGAAGGAAAACGGAAGTCAAGGCTCACGATTAAGACAAGAAGACGAAGGAAACCCGCCCTGCCACATAAGTAGGAGCTTTATAAGCGCGGGTCTAGGGGACGAAGGCCAAGTCGTTGCAATATGCGAAGATAATGCTCCGAGTGGGTCGGATTTGGTACGACCATGCCTTCTTGATTTCCGACTAGGAAATTGGGGAGTGGAGGAGCGCCCGGACATTTACGCGACAAGCATAATGTAAACCTTTTTATGGCTTTAAAAGCTCTACAGTTGGGCCTAGGCTTTAGAGTTTCCTTTTGTTAAGGCTTTGTGTCTTTTGTTCCTGAATCTATGATACAAAGATCTTTCTTCATCTGTTCCTGCGTCTCTACCCATTCTCATCCATTTGCATGTTTACTTCTTTATGTATGTCATACCCTAATTTCGTCCGGGGACCTTTGCTTGATGACATGCGACTTTTGTTTGGTCCTTGTAAGGTGCTTGGCACCCATCATTAGGCAATTTGTGAAATTCTGGGACATGCCGGAAAACAAAAGAAAATATTGATGCACAATCCGTAAGGTTCCGTGACACACCGGAAATCAAATGGAAGCATCGTTGCACAATTAGTGAGGTTCCGTAACATTCCGTAAGTCACAAAGGGGATGATTATGTAATCCACAAGGTTCCGTAACATTACGGAAAGAAAACAAGTATCGTTACGAAATTCGTAAGTTTCCGTAACTTTACGAAAAAAGAATCACCAAAAAAAGCAGAGGGGGGTGTACTTAGTAAAAATGGGGGTGCAAATAGCAACCAGGCCCACTTGGGCCCTCCAGAAGATTCCTCCAGAAGGCTGTTGCTTCTGGAGGAAGCAACCCTGCTCGCCTGGGCGAGCTGGGCGGCAAGCATCTCCCCTATTTTGCTATAAATAGGGGAGGAAGTGAAGTGGAAAAGGGTTCAGCCCCTTAGGCACTTCTCTCTCTTTCGAATTTGCTTGGAAAAGTTGTTTCCGTGAAGAAAATCCAAGCCGAGGCGCTTCCGAAACATTTCCGTAACGTTTCCGTAAGGAATTTCGCGAAGGTTTCGGCCGTTCTTCGACGTTCTTCATCGTTCTTCGATCTTCAACGGGTAAGTACCTCGAACCAAGCTTTTCGATTCATTCTATGTACCCGTGGTGGTCCACATTGTGTTTTGTGTATTTTTATTCTCGTTTTATTTACTTTTTATACCCCCTTTTGACGTGCTTAAGCCATTTTATTTAAGTCATTTCTCGCTTAAACTAAAAATAATATAAATTTCCACTGATCGTTTGAATTGTATTATCCGTTAACTTCGGTTAAAATGAATTCCGACCGTTCGGTTATGCCGTAACCACGTTGGAAATCAAAAAGAGGTAAAATAATAAATATAATAATAAAAAAAATAAAAAAATAATACCTTTTAGTAAAATAAAGCGAAAAATCAATTGGACGTTTTCTCTTTGGGATTTCTCATTCTTAACCGAATTGACTAATAACTAAAGTGAAACTAAGGCTAAAATCAACTCGCCTAGTCAAGCTCGTCCATAAAAATAGGTTTTTGAAGTTTATCATTTCAATTTCTTGTTAAGTAAAATGGGTCATTTTTAAGGTCCAACGCCTTAAAATGATCACCTTTCAAGTAAAAAGAATCACTTGATTCACGCATAAGAAAGAACTACGTAGGTCTGATTTTCTCATCCCAATTGAGGAATACGTAGGAGCAAAGGGAAACACCCTTGTCGACCACAAAAAGAGAAAAAATAGAAAAAGGGTATAAAGGATATAAGGACATAAAAGGGAACGTAAAAATCAAAGTCATGTTTGCACATTCGATTAAAGGCTGCCGTCCCTTGTGACGGACGTGTGGGGTGCTAATACCTTCCCCGCGCGTAAATACAACTCCCAAGCCTTTCACTTAAAAGTTCGTAGATCGCGTCTTTTCCGGTTTTTCCGACGTTTTCCTCAAATAAACGTTGGTGGCGACTCCGCGCGTATTCCTTTTGTGGAACACGCATCCCGCGAGTCACGCGTCGCCCTCCCGCCGAAGGGTAGGTTGCGACAGTTGGCGACTCCACTGGGGACTGTTTTTTAGAGAGTTAGGCCATTTGATCTTGTGCAATGCTTTACCGTGACTTACTCCTTTGGGTGTTTCCCTTCATTATGTTCTTGTGTATATAAACTCTTTGTTGCTTTTAGTGCGTTTTAAAATGTATGCATGAAGTAAATATTTATTCATTTGATGCACACAAACACCAACACTATTTGCACACACTGTGAGTGAAAAAAAGGGCCCTATACCCGGGTTCATGGGAACATAAGGAGTGGAGGTGAATCTGTGATCATGCTAGGTCTCCGACTTGCTTGATTACAGTGAACCCTCATCTAAAGCTTTTCTCTTTGAAAACTTATTGTTGCTAGTAGTCCCTACTGCTGCAATATGTTCTTCGAAGAGGATGATACCTCTAGAAACCATCAAAAGAGATATGACTACCTTGGGGGTTATCACTAAATGCCTAGTTAGTTCTCTCCCTTATAGGTCCTTTAAATATGGGCACGGAGCAAACATGCTGCGTGCCATTATTCACACTGCCATGCATAAATATCATATACCCTTTTGCTTATGCTCAGTGGATATTGTCATACTATTGCGCCTTTTGCATATGCATAGGGGTTCTGTCTTGATCCCCTCTATAGACAAATCAATGGAAGGTCCGGGTCACCGTTTTAAATACATACGTTGGGGCACTTTGCTACCCCTAGACGTTGTGTCTAAAAAGGAGACAATGTCCCGGGCACCCGCATTCTTAAATTACATCTGTGTCATATGCATTCCTTCATGCATTCATCCATTCCACCCATGAGATGTCGGAGTTTTGATTTGCACGGCTTTTTGTCTCACTTTAGTAAGCATGGGGACAAATCAAACCGGCAAGAGGTTTTACCAAGTCAAAGTTAAAGGCCTAGATACCACTAGCATCAAGGAATTAGGGCGGTTGATGGAACCTCTCCAAATGCAAGCCTTCCGCAAGATTTACGGAAAGATCTTAGAGTTGACCATAGCAGAGATATCCATAGAAGCCATTGCATCACTCACCCAATACTACGACCAGCCTTTGAGATGCTTCACGTTTGGAGACTTCCAGTTGGTACCAACCATTGAAGAATTTGAGGAAATTCTAGGATGTCCTCTCGGGGGAAGCGCCTTAGCAGATTATTTGGCTCAACAGCCTCTTAACGACTATCAACCCGTGCATCCTGAATTCCCGGATGAGGACATCATGGCCTTGTTTGAGGAAAAATTGGACGAAGATCGGGACAAATGGACCGTATGGTTTGACGGAGCGTCAAACATTCTAGGCCATGGCGTTGGGGCAGTATTGGTCTCTCCGGACAATCAATGTGTACCTTTCACAGCCAGGCTAGGATTCGACTGCACCAACAACATGGCCGAATATGAAGCATGTGCCCTGGCCGTCCAGGCAGCAATTGACTCCAATGTCAAACTACTCAAGGTGTACGGCGACTCAGCGTTGGTAATCCATCAGCTGAGAGGGGAATGGGAAACTAGAGATCCCAAGCTGATACCCTACAAAGCCTATATCAAGGAATTGGCTAAAACCTTTGATGAGATCTCTTTCCATCATGTTCCCCGCGAGGAAAATCAAATGGCGGATGCGCTTGCTACTTTGGCGTCTATGTTCCAGCTAACGCCGCACGGGGATCTACCCTACATTGAATTTTGGTGTCGTGGCAAACCTGCACATTGCTGCTATGTAGAAGAGGAACGGGACGGTAAGCCTTGGTATTTCGACATTAAGCGATATGTCGTAAGCAAAGAATACCCGCCAGAGATTGCCGACAATGATAAGAGGACATTGAGAAGGTTGGCGGCCGGTTTCTTCATGAGCGGAAGCGTACTGTATAAGAGAAACCACGACATGACACTCTTGCGGTGTGTGGATGCCAGGGAGGCAAATCACATGATCGAGGAAGTCCATGAGGGCTCGTTTGGAACGCACGCCAACGGGCATGCTATGGCCAGGAAGATCCTAAGAGTAGGTTATTACTGGCTTACCATGGAAAGTGATTGTTGTGTCCATGTAAGGAAATGCCACAAATGTCAAGCGTTCGCAGATAATGTCAATGCTCCACCGCATCCTCTGAATGTCATGTCCGCCCCTTGGCCTTTCTCCATGTGGGGAATAGATGTCATCGGGGCCATTGAGCCCAAGGCCTCGAATGGTCATCGCTTCATCCTCGTAGCGATAGATTATTTCACCAAGTGGGTCGAGGCAGCTTCCTATACCAACGTCACGAGGGGTGTAGTGGCCAAGTTCATTAAGAAAGAGATAATCTGCCGATATGGTTTGCCAAGGAAGATTATCACAGACAACGGCACCAACTTGAATAACAAGATGATGGGGGAAATGTGCGAGGAATTTAAAATCCAGCATCACAATTCCACACCCTACCGGCCAAAGATGAATGGAGCCGTGGAAGCGGCCAATAAAAATATCAAAAAGATTATCCAAAAGATGACCGTGTCATACCGAGATTGGCACGAAATGCTCCCATTCGCGTTACACGGTTACCGAACTTCAGTGCGAACGTCAACTGGGGCAACGCCGTTCTCATTGGTATATGGGATGGAGGCTGTGTTACCGTTTGAGGTAGAAGTCCCGTCATTAAGGATCTTGGTAGAATCCGGATTAAAGGAATCAGAGTGGGCTCAAACGCGCTATGACCAACTCAACCTCATTGAGGGCAAGCGCTTAACGGCCATGAGTCATGGGCGCTCGTACCAGCAAAGAATGATGAATGCATTCGACAAGAAGGTACACTTGCGCAAGTTCCATGAGGGAGACCTTGTGCTAAAGAAAATGTCCCATGCTGTCAAGGACAATCGAGGGAAATGGGCCCCGAACTATGAAGGGCCTTTTGTTGTGAAGAGGGCTTTTTCCGGAGGAGCCCTGGTGCTTACCAACATGGATGGCGAAGAGCTACCGTCACCCGTGAATTCTGATGTCGTCAAGCGATATTATGCTTAGAATCTGGGGCAATTAAGGATGTTGCTGCATGTTCTTTATCTTTATGTGTTTTCTGGATTTCCCCCAGGGATTCCCCGTCTACTGTATCTCTCAAAGAAATGAACGTGGATTCGAGGCTTTAGTCCTCACGTTGGTTTCAAACCTTGCGTTAATTTGTGATCACCTGAGCCCTTCCGCTCAGTTCATGGGATGCCCCAAGCGCTTAATTAAAATTGAACCTAAACCAACTTTCGCTAAAATTTGCTGCGTTTGAAAACATTCATGCATACGCATACGCATGCATATTGTTGTGGTAAAACAGGGGATGGATCATCTTGAGCTACCTTCTGGGGTGGGGACAAAACATGAACAACAGAAACCAGTCAAGGTAAGACAACGACGCGGTCAAGATTGGCCAAACCTGGTTGTTTATTACTTGCAGGTACTTAGGAACGGATGCAAGTGGGGATGGAGTCACGACCGACTGATCGTTGCCCCTTCTCTGCGCTAAGCAGGCAGAGAACGTCGCTGCAAGGCAGCCCCATATCCTTTGTATTCGCAGTTTTCTTTTACTGTTTGTTTTAAAAGAAAATAATAATAATAATAAGTCGACACCTAAATTCTAACTTAAGTAAGTTCAAGTTAGGAAAAACGCTAACCCATAAGGAAGGAGGGGACATGGTTAATGTTCCTCTCAAAAAAAAAAAATGCAGGTTAGCTCGCCTGGGTGAGCCACCCCTACACCAAAATATAAAAGTGACGAAAGGGGGGACGTTTTTGCATTCAAAAACTTCTTTTCCCCCCTTTCAAAAGCCATACCCACAGGATTTACGAGTTTGTAGCCCTAGGGTCATCATTTTTCGCATTTCTTCGATTCTGTTTTGCGCTTTTATTCATCACCAACAAGTAAGTGTTCCATCCTTAAGCTTTCTAGCTTTTCATTGGTGTATTTTGATCTCCTTTTGGTGCTCTAAATTGTGGGAATGTGCTCATATATGTGGGGGCAATTTTGGTTTGTTTTCTTGCTTGATTGGGTTGAATTGGGGGTTTGTATGAGATGTGCCTAGGCCTATAATGCATTTTGAAGCAATGGGACATGCCACATTGTCCCCTTTTTCTTGCTATTGATGCCTAAACGCGCGCCCACCAAGTGTTCGGTGAAATGCCTCAATGGCATTAGCGTGTGATTTTCGTAGGGAAACAACCCGTGGGGCATTTTGGTTTGCACATATTTTCTATTTTTTGGGACATGCATTCGGTTCCGAAAGGGCTAGAGTAATTGCCCCACATATATCCTAGGCCTAGGAACCAAAAGTTTTTATGCAAAAGAACACAAGAGGAGGTGCATAAAGTTACCCTTTTTGGCCAGCAATCAGCTATGAGCCACGCTACAATAATTTCCCTACGCCTAGATGTTTAGGAATTTTGCTCATCATAAATGTGTAGGTTTAGAATAGGTAGCAAAATACCTTTGGCAATTTACACTTTGGGTGTGGTAGCAAAATACTTGAATGTATGTACATGTAATTTTGGGTAGTCAAAATGTCTCACAAAAAAATATATATATGTTGCATGTTATATAAAGAAAATACATTACAAAAATACCTTTTAATTTGAATGCAATTTTAGTCAGCAAAAGAAAATATACTTGAATTTGCATGCGGCTTTAGGTAGCAAAAACACTTGAATAAAGCATGAAATGTAGCACCTTATTGTGTAGATAGCCAAGATTCATCACAAAGTTTGTATATGCATAGGTATTAGAAATACCGGAATGTGCACGTGTGCAATTTTTGGTAACCAAGATGCTTTGAGTATGCATGTATGTAAAGTTAGCCAAGGAAGTACATGTGATGTAGGTAACAAATACACCTCGGAAGTACATATAAATAATCTAGGTGATGAAGGTGCCTTGGTTATGCCTGGGTGCATTTTCCTTAGTTAGAAGAATATCTTGTGCGAGTGAATGCTCGTAAGGAAGTATGTGCATGAGTTTGCTCTAAATTTACATTGATGTTTGTGTTTATTAAAGGAGGTTGTAAGCCATTTTTGTTTTAAGAGTAGCATTTCTTGGTAAAACTAACTTTCCAAATGTTTGCCTTCGCAGGAAATGGCCCCGAGGAAGCTTGCCTCAAAGAGGTCCAGGAAGGATAAGGCGGCCGAAGGAACTAGTTCCGCTCCTGAGTATGACAGTCACCGCTTTAGGAGCGCTATACACCAGCAGCGCTTCGAGGCCATCAAAGGATGGTCGTTTCTCCGGGAGCGACGCGTCCAGCTCAGGGACGACGAGTATACGGATTTCCAGGAGGAGATAGGTCGCCGGCGGTGGGCATCACTGGTTACCCCCATGGCCAAGTTCGATCCAGACATAGTCCTCGAATTTTATGCCAATGCTTGGCCAACAGAGGAGGGCGTGCGTGACATGAGGTCCTGGGTAAGGGGTCAATGGATCCCGTTTGATGTCGATGCTATCGGCCAGCTCCTGGGATATCCGTTGGTGTTGGAAGAGGGCCAGGAGTGTGAGTATGGCCAGAGGAGGAACCGGTCTGATGGGTTCGATGAGGAGGCCATCGCCCAATTGCTATGTATACCGGGGTAGGATTTTGCCCGGACTGCTGCCGGAAGACGGGTGCGGATCATGCACACCATCATGACCACCCTAACTCAGATATGAATGACTTTGCTGCTCAGCAACATCCTGCCCACCGATCATAATTCCGACCTCCCCCTGCCGAAGTGTCAGCTGGTGTACGCCATCCTGACGCGGATGAGCATCCATGTGGCTCAGTTAATCGCTGATGCCATTTATATTTTTGCAGGTATGGCGCCTACTAGGCACCCTTTGGACCCAGATAAGTCCAACAGGGCCCTGGGATTTCCCGCATTGATCACAGGACTCTGCCAGTCGTTCGGAGTCCCCGTTGCACCTACCAAGGTGATTCGGCCGCCCATCACCCGGGCTTTTATTGAGAAGTATTGCACCCAGAGACAGGCTCAGGGGGATGCTCCACAGGCCGCGGGTGCGCCAACACCACCTCATTAGGCTGGCCAGGCTGGGTCATTTGACATGGAGCAGTATTTACGGCATTTGGTTCGCCAGCAGGTGGCCAACCACCGGGCACATGTGTAGACTCATGATTGTCTGTACCAGATGAGCCTCACCATGCAGAGCCAGGGCTTTGCTTCTTTTTCATGCCCTACTCCAGACCAGTTCAGGGCAGAGGTCGCATGGCCCGGGGATTGGCCCGAGGCCCAAGCAGGAGAGGCGCCCCCAGAAGCTCCCGGCGATGGAGAGGAGCCCCACGAGGACGAGGAGATGGCCGATTTGCTTGACTTCTTGGGAGGGAGTGGAGCTACATGACTGGGAGATCCCCAGATTCATGTTTTCTTTCATATTTCTTTTATCATTTTTTATGTTATGTTTTGACTTGAGAGACTAATGTTTGTTTTTGTTGTTTCGATTGTCGTTTGTACAGCGCATACATTTTTTTTTGGATTGTTGCGTTAGTGTTTATATCGTTATTATCAATGATGTTTGAAATTCTGGAACCGTGTAGAGTTCTTCGTTTAGGAACATCGTCCAAAAAAATAATAATAAAACAAACAAAAAAATAAAAAATAAAAATCATAAAAAAAGGGAAAAGAGAGCAAATAAGAAAACAAGAGAGCAAGTAAGAAAAAAAGAGAGGAAAGAAAAGAAAAATAAGTTGTTTAGCTGAAAAACCGACATGCTTTTGAAAAGAGATGACTTCCAACTTTTCTTTGAAAAAATTCATTGATCATAACTAGTTTTTGAAAAAATGTGTATACGCCTAAGGGGAGAATGCTGTGAAAATTTTCCTGGACGCCCGAAATGGACTCGAATGAATGCACAAATTGATAAAAGAACATATTTTGGAAACATTGGGTTGATTTAAAATAGAGGAAATGAATCCTGAGCCCTAGCATCACATGACCATAAAAATTTGACACTTGAGTGTCCGCATAGGTGCATGCATGACCAGTTTTGCATAAAATTTCCAAATCATCATTTTTGCATTTGTGTCATGGAAATAATGTGGGGTATCCCTTTTATCCTTGATCCAAACCAAACCCCGACATGTATCATGTCTAGCCATTCTACAAACCTTGAGCCAAAATCCTGACTCACCATAAACCTTGACCCAGGGTGAGAATGTCAATCCTTACCCTCGGAAGCAAAAAAGAAGAGGAGAGGAAATTTCCAATCAAAGAGAAAGAAAAGAAGAGGAAAGGAAATTCTCAATCAAAGAGTGGGAGAAAGAAAAAAAGAAAAGTCCCAACCAAAGAATGGGAGAAAGTAAAAAAGGAAGGAAAGAAAGTTCCTGATCAAGGAAACTAGAAGAAATGTGCAGAAAGGTCTTTTTGACCAGACAATATCCGAACAATACGGAATTGTCACCAAATGAACAAAAGGAAGGAAAGGAAACCATGACCTAAAAGTGGTCTTCTCCCTTTGATTACCAACCAAAATCCTATGCGTCGGTGACTTGCTCGCTTCGCGTCAAACAAGAACAGAAAAGGAAAAAGCCAAAAAAACTCAAAAGCCGAAAAACCTACCAAAAGAACCCGTTTCCAAGGGAAGTCCTATTGATCCATGATCACGCATGTAATTTTTGATTTGATAGGAAATAATTTGCAAAGTCAAGCCATGACATATCTATGGTTCGGAATTAGGATGAAACACTTACCTGTGCGAGATTGATACACTTTGAGTGATTTTCTTCAATTTTTGTTGAACCCAGTGTTTCCTCTAAATGGTCATTTAGAAACGAAATGCTAATCATCCAAAATCTCATTTATGGTTATGGGGATTTCATCAGTGGACTCTCCTTCCCCGGTAGACGCATTGTTTTTCACTCAAAAAAGCATATGCTGCTCTAATCAATTGGGATATTTGTCTCTTTACTAAAGCATGTTTGCATTTTAGTGGAGAAAACACCAAGACTTTTTTAAGTCTCACAAGTTATCCAGAACTACGTAGGTCTGAGTTCCTCATTGGAGGATACGTAGGAGCAAGAGTCTCGCTTTTGTCGACCACACCACCTTTTGTTGCCATGACCCAAGAGCTGGTAACCCGCGGGGACACCTTACAGTTATCCGCACCTCGTCATTCAGTGACCCCAAGTGTGATTGATGAGCAGAGGCCAATGTGGTCATCTGCGCCCTTTCCGGAGATGTCAGCATCTTCCGGTGGAGACTTTTTCAAGTCTCACAAGTTATCTAGAACTACGTAGGTCTGAGTTCCTCATTGGAGGATACGCAGGAGCAAGAGCCTTGCTTTTGTCGGCCGCCCCACAAGATCTATCATACTGACCCTGAGGTCATGTGACATGCAGAGATAAAATTTGGTCATTCCGCACCCCTTTTCCATTCAGACACAGTCGTGTTCGATGGCACGCAGAGACAAATTATGGTCATTCTGCACCCTTTTGTCATCCAGAGGCGGCGGGCCCGATGACATGCAGAGACAAAATTTGGTCATTCCGCACCCCTTTGCCATTCAGACACAGTCGTGTCCGATGGCACGCAGAGACAAATTATGGTCATTCTGCACCCTTTTGTCATCCAGAGGCAGCGGGCCCGATGACATGCGGAGACAAAATTTGGTCATTCCGCACCCCTTTGCCATTCAGACACAGTCGTGTCCGATGGCACGCAGAGACAAATTATGGTCATTATGCACCCTTTTGTCATCCAGAGGCGGCGGGCCCGATGACATGCGGAGACAAAATTTGGTCATTCCACACCCCTTTCCCATTCAGACACAGTCGTGTCCGATGGCACGCAGAGACAAATTATGGTCATTCTGCACCCTTTTGTCATCCAGAGGCGGCGGGCCCGATGACATGCGGAGACAAAATTTGGTCATTCCGCACCCCTTTGCCATTCAGACACAGTCGTGTCCAATGGCACGCAGAGACAAATTATGGTCATTCTGCACCCTTTTGTCATCCAGAGGCGGCGAGCCTGATGACATGCGGAGAAAAATTATGGTCATTCCGCACCCCTTTGCTATTCAGACACAGTCGTGTCCGATGGCACACAGAGACAAATTATGGTCATTCTGCACCCTTTTGTCATCCAGAGGTGGCGGGCCCGATGACACGCGGAGATTTACATCATCTTCCGCACTTACAAGATCTGTCATACTGACTTTTGAGTCACGCTGACGGGCGGAAATACCCGAGTGGTTATCCGTATAAACATTCTTTTGCTATCTGTAAGACAGAACGCTTGATAGCATGCAGAGACTGACATCGTCTTCTGCACCTTTTGTTCCCTCGGGAACAACAAGTCATTTGCATGCGGAGATTTTATGGTCACCCGCGACTCTCGTCAACCGAGAGGAACGAAATTAGTGTCTTATCTTTACTTTCCTTTTATCTCCAATAAAAGACAAGTAAAGAGGGGCAACTGTCATACCCTAATTTCGTCCGGGGACCTTTGCTTGATGACATGTGACTTTTGTTTGGTCCTTGTAAGGTGCCTGGCACCCATCATTAGGCAATTTGTGAAATTCCGGGACATGCCGGAAAACAAAAGAAAATATTGATGCACAATCCGTAAGGTTCCGTGACACACCGGAAATCAAATGGAAGCATCGTTGCACAATTAGTGAGGTTCCGTAACATTCCGTAAGTCACAAAGGGGATGATTATGTAATCCACAAGATTCCGTAACATTATGGAAAGAAAACAAGTATCGTTACGAAATTCGTAAGTTTCCGTAACTTTACGAAAAAAGAATCACCAAAAAAAGCAGAGGGGGGTGTACTTAGTAAAAATGGGGGTGCAAATAGCAACCAGGCCCACTTGGGCCCTCCAGAAGATTCCTCCAGAAGGCTGTTGCTTCTGGAGGAAGCAACCCTGCTCGCCTGGGCGAGCTGGGCGGCAAGCATCTCCCCTATTTTGCTATAAATAGGGGAGGAAGTGAAGTGGAAAAGGGTGCAGCCCCTTAGGCACTTCTCTCTCTTTCGAATTTGCTTGAAAAAATTGTTTCCGTGAAGAAAATCCAAGCCGAGGCGCTTCCAAAACGTTTCCGTAACGTTTCCGTAAGGAATTTCGCAACGGTTTCGATCGTTCTTCGACGTTCTTCATTCGTTCTTCATCGTTCTTCGATCTTCAACGGGTAAGTACCTCGAACCAAGCTTTTCGATTCATTCTATGTACCCGTGGTGGTCCACATTGTGTTTCGTGTATTTTTATTCTCGTTTTATTTACTTTTTATACCCCCTTTTGACGTGCTTAAGCCATTTTATTTAAGTCATTTCTCGCTTAAACTAAAAATAAAATAAATTTCCACCGATCGTTTGAATTGTATTATCCGTTAACTTCGATTAAAATGAATTCCGACCGTTCGGTCGTGCCGTAACCACGTTGGAAATCAAAAAGAGGTAAAATAATAAATATAATAATAAAAAAAATAAAAAAAATAATACCTTTTAGTATAATAAAGCAAAAAATCAATTGGACGTTTTCTCTTTGGGATTTCTCATTCTTAACCGAATTGACTAATAACTAAAGTGAAACTAAGGCTAAAATCAACTCGCCTAGTCAAGCTCGTCCATAAAAATAGGTTTTTGAAGTTTATCATTTCAATTTCTTGTTAAGTAAAATGGGTCATTTTTAAGGTCCAACGCCTTAAAATGATCACCTTTCAAGTAAAAAGAATCACTTGATTCACGCATAAGAAAGAACTACGTAGGTCTGATTTTCTCATCCCAATTGAGGAATACGTAGGAGCAAAGGGAAACACCCTTGTCGACCACAAAAAGAGAAAAAATATAAAAAGGGTATAAAGGATATAAGGACATAAAAGTGAACGTAAAAATCAAAGTCATGTTTGCACATTCGATTAAAGGCTGTCGTCCCTTGTGACGGACGTGTGGAGTGCTAATACCTTCCCCGCGCGTAAATACAACTCCCGAGCCTTTCACTTAAAAGTTCGTAGATCGTGTCTTTTCCGGTTTTTCCGACGTTTTCCTCAAATAAACGTTGGTGGCGACTCCGCGCGTATTCCTTTCGTGGAACACGCATCCCGCGAGTCACGCGTCGCCCTCCCGCCGAAGGGTAGGTTGCGACAATGTATAAAACGCCAGATCCGACGACGAGTCCCTCGAAGGTACTAATACCTGAGACCCGCCCATCGACTTCGAGCAAGAAATGAATCAAGCAGAAGATGAAGAGAACGAGGATGTGGGACTTCCCCCGGAGTTGGAAAGGATAGTCGCCCATGAGGACCAAGAAATGGGGCCTCATCAAGAAGAGACAGAACTAGTAGACTTGGGAACTAGCAGTGGAAAAAGGGAAGTAAAGATAGGCACGGGTATGACCACACCCATCTGCAAAGAATTAACAGCCCTGCTAAGAGACTACCAAGACATCTTTGCTTGGTCGTACCAAGATATGCCCGGTTTGAGTTCTGACATCGTACAACACCGATTACCCCTAAATCCCGAGTATCCCCCAGTAAAATAGAAACTGAGAAGAATGAAGCCCGAGACATCCTTGAAGATAAAAGAAGAGGTAAAGAAACAATTTGACGTTGGGTTTTTGGCTATCGCTCGGTACCCAGAATGGGTTGTCAGCATTGTACCAGTCCCTAAGAAGGATGGGAAGGTGCGAATGTGTGTGGATTATTGAGACCTGAATCGGGCTAGTCCCAAAGACAACTTTCCTTTGCCACACATTGATATCCTTGTGGATAATACAGCCAATTTCGCTTTATTTTCCTTCATGGATGGGTTCTCCGGTTACAATCAGATAAAGATGGCGCTAGAGGATATGGAAAAGACTACCTTCGTCACCCTGTGGGGAACGCTATGTTACAAGGTGATGTCCTTTGGACTCAAGAATGCCGGGGCAACTTATCAACGGGCTATGGTAGCTTTGTTCCACGATATGATGCACCAAGAGATCGAGGTCTATGTGGATGACATCATTGCCAAATCTAAATCCGAGGATGAACACCTTATCAACCTGCGGAAGTTGTTCGAAAGGCTTAGGAAGTATCAATTGAGGTTGAACCCCGCTAAGTGCACTTTTGGGGTCAAATCAGGGAAATTGCTAGGTTTCATCGTAAGCCAGAAAGGGATAGAGGTAGACCCCGAAAAGGTGAAGGCCATCCTTGAGATGCCGGAACCCCGTACTGAGAGGCAAGTCCGAGGTTTCCTGGGACGTTTGAATTATATTGCCAGATTCATATCACTGCTCACTGCTATTTGTGAGCCGTTGTTCAAACTCTTACACAAAAACCAAATCGACCGTTGGAATGAGGATTGTCAAAAGGCATTTGGGAGGATCAAAAAGTGTCCCATGAATCCTCCTGTGCTTATGCTGCCGGTACCCGAAAGGCCTCTCATCTTGTATATGACAATTTTGGACGAGTCGATGGGATGTATGCTGGGGCAACATGACGAGTCCGGAAAGAAAGAGCGCACTGTCTACTACTTGAGTAAGAAATTCACGGCCTGTGAAATGAATTACTCCCTGCTCGAAAGAACGTGTTGTGCTTTAGTCTGGGCGTCCCATCACCTAAGACAATACATGCTGAGCCATACCACCTGGTTGATATCCAAGATGGACCCGGTTAAGTACATCTTTGAAAAGCCAGCTCTTACGGGACGGATCGCCCGGTGGCAAGTATTGTTATCCGAGTTTGATAAAGTTTACGTCACCCAGAAGACGATAAAAGGAAGCGCCTTAGCAGATTATTTAGCTCAGCAGCCTCTCAACGACTATCAGCCCATGCATCCCGAATTCCCGAATGAGAACATCATGGCCTTGTTTGAGGAAAAACTAGACAAGGACTGGGACAAATGGACCGTGTGGTTTGATGGAGCGTCAAACATTCTAGGCCATGGCATTGGAGCAGTGTTTGTCTCTCCAGACAATCAATGTATACCTTTCACAGCCAGGCTGGGGTTTGACTGCACCAACAATATGGCTGAGTATGAAGCATGTGCCCTGGCCGTCTAGGCGGCGATTGACTCCAATGTCAAGCTACTCAAGGTGTACGGGGACTCAGCGTTGGTGATCCACCAGTTGAGAGGGGAATGGGAAACTAGGGACCCCATGCTGATACCCTACAAAGCCTATATCAAGGAGATGGCTAATTCCTTAGATGAGATCTCATTCCATCATGTTCCCCGGGGGGAAAATCAAATGGCTGATGCGCTTGCCATGTTGGTGTCCATGTTCCAGCTAACGCCGCACGGGGATCTACCATACATTGAGTTCTGGTGTCGTGGCAAACCCACACATTGTTGCCAGGTGGAAGAGGAACGGGATGGTAAGCCTTGGTATTTCGATATCAAGCGATATGTCGAAAGAAAAGAGTACCCACCAGAGGCTTCCGACAATGATAAAAGAACACTGAGGAGATTGGCGGCTGGTTTCTTCATGAGTGGGAGCGTACTATATAAAAGAAACCATGACATGACTCTCCTGTGATGCGTGGATGCCAAAGAGGCGAACCACATGATCGAGGAGGTCCACGAGGGTTCGTTTGGAACGCACGCCAATGGGCATGCTATGGCCAGGAAGATCCTGAGAGCAGGTTATTACTGGCTCACCATGGAAAGTCATTGTTGCGTCCATGTAAGGAAATGTCACAAGTGTCAAGCGTTCGCGGACAATGTCAATGCTTCGCCACATCCTCTGAATGTCATGTCCGCCCCTTGGCCTTTTTCCATGTGGGGAATAGATGTCATCGAGGCCATCGAGCCCAAGGCTTCGAACGGTCATCGCTTCATTCTCGTGGCGATAGATTATTTCACCAAGTGGGTCGAGGCGGCTTCCTACACCAATGTCATGAGGAATGTAGTGGTCAGATTCATAAAGAGGGAGCTGATTTGTCGGTACGAACTCCCTAGGAAGATCATTACTGACAATGGCACCAACCTGAATAACAAGATGATGCAGGAAATGTGTGCGGATTTCAAAATCCAGCATCATAACTCCATGCCCTACCGGCCAAAGATGAACGGAGCCTTGGAAGCAGCCAACAAGAATATTAAGAAAATTATTCAGAAGATGACAGTATCATACAAAGATTGGCATGAGATGTTGCCTTTTGCCTTGCATGGGTACCGAACTTCAGTATGAACTTCTACTGGGGCAACGCCGTATTCCTTGGTTTATGGAATGGAAGCGGTACTCCTGTTTGAAGTAGAGATCCCTTCCCAGAGGATATTAGCAGAATCGGGCTTAGAAGAATCAGAGTGGGCTCAAACACGCTATGACCAACTCAAACTTATTGAAGGTAAGCGCTTGACGGCCATGAGTCATGGGCGCCTGTATCAACAAAGAATGAAGAATGTGTTTGAGAAGAAGGTACACTTGCGCAAGTTCCATGAGGGAGACCTTGTGCTGAAAAAGATGTCCCATGTTGTTAAAGATAATCGAGGGAAGTGGGCCCCGAACTACGAAGGGCCTTTCATTGTGAAAAGGGCTTTTTCCGGAGGAGCCCTAGTGCTTACCAACATGGATGGCGAGGAGCTACCTTTACCTGTGAACTCTGATGTTGTCAAGCGATATTATGCTTAGAATCTGGGGCAATTAAGGATGTTGCTGCATGTTCTTTTATTTTTGTGTGTGTCTTCTTGGATTCCCCCAGGGATTCCCACCTATTGTATATCTCTCGTCACAATCTTTTAAAAGAAGAGAACATGGGTTTGAGGCTTCAGTCCTTACTTTGGTTTCAAAACCATGTGTTAGTTTGCAATAACCTGAGTCCTTTCGCTCAGTTCATGGGGTGCCCCAAGCGCTTAATCAAAACTGAACCTAACCAACTTTCACCAATAAGATTATTGCATTTGAAAACGTTCATGCATACACATACGCATGCATATTGTTGTGATAACAGGGGCAGAATCGTCTTAGGCCACAGTCAGAGGTCGAGACAAAGTTAAAGGCAGAAACCAATCAAGGTAAGACAACGACGCGGTCACGATTCGCCACACATTGTTGTTTCCTACTTTCAGGTGCTTAGGGACGGACACAAGGAGAGGCTAGGGTCATAACCCATAGGTCGTGATCCTTTGCCTAGCCCGGAACAAACGGAAAGCGCCGCTGCAAAGCAGCCTAGTATCCTTTAAAAATTCACAGTAATTATTACTGTTGTTTGTTTAAAATAAATAGTGAATGCCTAATCTACCTTGAGTGGGTTCGAATAAGCGAACGCCGAGGGCCATGCTTATGTTTCCCTAAAAAAAATGGCAGGTTAGCTCGCCTGGGCGAGCAACCCTTGCACCAAAATATAAAAAACGAGGGAGGGGAACGTTTTCTACTCTCAAAAACTTCCCCCCCCTCATTCAAAAAGGAGAGTTCACGGGAATTAAGGGTTTTTCACCCCTAGGCCACCATTTTTTCACTTTTTCTTCCATTCTTAGTGTTGTTACTCACTCCAACAAGTAAGTATCTCATCCTTGAGCTTTCTAGCTTTCCATTGGTGTATTTTGGTCTTCTTTTGGTGCTCTAAATTGTGGGAATGTGCTCAAATTTGTGGGGCAATTTTGGTTTGTTTTCATGCTTGATTGGTTTGAATTGAGGGGTTGTAGGGGATGGCCTTAGGCCTAGGGTGCATCCTAAAGAAATGGGGCATGCCACATTGCCCCCACTCTCTTGCTATTCATGCCTAAACATGCGCCCACCAAGTGCTCGTTGAAATGCCTCAATGACATATGAGCATGGTTTTGTAAGCTTGGGATTGTGGGACTGTTTTATATATATAGGGACAGCATGAAGGATTTAAAATGAGTGCCCGAATGCAATTCTAGAACTAGGAACCCAAGCTTTTAATTTCAATGCAAGGAAGCATGACTTATGCCTAGGAATCTAAATTTTGGTTTTGAATGTAAAAAGGCATGAATATTAGGACGTGTTTGGGAGGTTTTTTATTAGAATTTAAATTTGGCTGCCCCATGAGGAATACCTTGCACCTAGGTAGCATGGAAAATACCTTTCAACGGTATGTATATGTGTGAATATATGGCATAAAAATACCTTGCAAAGTGTGAGTGAATAGTAAATAATGCATTTCAAAATCTGTATGCGTAGGATAGGTAGCGTAAAAATGCCTTTCAAAATATGTATATTTGTGGATAGGTAGCGTAAAAATGCCTTTCAAAATATGTATATAGGTAGCATAAGGAGTCTTTCAAAAAAAATGTACCCATGTCAAAAATGGCACGAGAATGCTTCCCAAATGAATATATGATGTGGAATTGCTCCTCAAGTGTAGATAGATGGCATGAAAGTTCCTTTTCAAATGCAAGTGTGTGCGTGACGTGAGATTGGCTCTCCGATGTGCATATGTGTATAAATAATGTGAATGAAACAACAAAAGTTTGTATGTTAATAAAATACTTCAAATGTGCGTAGGTAGTTTGTGGTAGCGAAATGCTTAGGATATGAACATGTGTAATTTTGACACAATATTTTGAGCATATGTATATGTATTCTTTTAAAAAATATATATATATGTGTGGTAAATAGAATATTTTGAATATCCTTGTATGTTGATATAAATAGTAGGATATTTTACGCATATGCACGTTCATAAATGTTTTACATTAAGGAAATGTGTGCACAAGTTTGTTCTAAATCACAAAGATTAGCATGCCATTTTTGCTTTAAAATAAGTGTTTTCTTGTAAACTAACTTTCGAAATGTTTGTCCTCGCAGGAAATGGCTCCGAGAAAGCTTTCCGCGAAGAGATCCAGGAAGGACGTCGTGGCTGAAGGGACCAGTGCCACTCCCGAGTTTGACAGCCATCGTTTCAGGAGCGCTGAGCACCAGCAGCGTTTCGAGGCCATTAAAGGATGGTCATTCCACTGAGAGAGACGCGTCCAGCTCAGGGACGATGAGTACACAGATTTCCAGGAGGAGATAGCTCGCCGGCGTTGGACGTCGCTGGTCACTCCCATGGCCAAGTTTGACCCAGATGTAGTCCTAGAGTTTTATACCAATGCTTGGCCCACGGTGGAGGGCGTGCGGGACATGTGGTCATGGGTAAGGGGCCAGTGGATTCCTTTTGATGCAGACGCCCTCAGCCAATTCCTGGGAGACCCGCTAGTGTTAGAGGAGGGTCAAGAATGCGAGTATAGTTAGAGAAGGAACCGGGCTGATGGGTTTGACGAGGAGGCCATCGCCCAGTTGTTATGCATACCGGGTCAGGATTTTGCCCGTACCGCTGCCGGGAGACGGGTGCGGATCATGTGCACCAGCATGACTACCTTGACCCAGACATGGATGACGTTGCTGCTCAGCAACATCCTGCCCAGCAATCATAACTCTGACCTCCCTCTGCCGAAGTGTCAGCTGGTGTATGCCATCCTGACACGGATGAGCGTCCATGTGGCTCAGTTGATCGTTGATGCCATTTATTTATTTGCAGGTATGTCACCTACCAGGCACCCTCTAGACCCAGATAAGTCTAACAGGGCCCTGGGGTTTCCAACATTGATCACGGGTCTCTGCCAGTCGTTCGGGGTTCCTGTCACGCCTAGTAAGGTGATTCGACCGTCGATCACCCGGGCCTTCATAGAGAAGTATTGCACGTCTAGACAGGCACAGGGAGACGCACCGTCGCCACCTCATCAGGCTGATCCAGCTGGGTCATTCGACACGGAGCGGTATTTATGGCATTTGGTTCGCCAACAGGCGACCAACCACAGGGGGCACGTGCAGACCCATGAGTGCCTCTACCAGCTCAGCCTCAGTCTGCAGAGGCAGGGTTTCGCTCCTTTTCTGTGCCCTACTCCAGAATAGTTCAGGGCAGAGGTTGCATGGCCCGGAGATTGGCCTGAGACCCAGGCAGGGGAGGCGCCTGCAGAGGCTCTCGACGATGGAGAGGAGGCCCGCATGGATGAGGAGATGACGGATTTGCTCGATTTCTTGGGAGGAAGCGGAGCCACGTGAACGAGGTCACCGCATTTTTTTTTACATATCTGTTTTTGTTTTGTTTAGTTTGCTATTAATGTTTTCTGTTATTGCCCATATTGTTGTTGACATTACTATTTTCTGTTTTGTTCATATGGTTACTAACGTTAATATCATTATTGTTCATTTCTGTTAGAAATTTTTGGCGTTATGGCTTTCAGTTATTTCGTCACCATTTTTGCGACTTACCATTTTCGTGCATTTTTCGTTCACCTTGGGGTTAGACGTAAGTAGGTAGTGTGCGCCCTCGTTCGCACGACCTTTTCAGAGAAAAAAAGAAAAAAAAAAGGAGAAAGAAGAGAGAGGAAATGAAGAAATGATAAATAACTTAAAAAGGGAAAAAGAGGAAAAGGAAAAGAGAGCAAGTAAGAAAAGAAAAAGAAGAAAGAAAAAAGAAAAAGAAAATAATAAAAATAAAAAGTTGTCTAGCTAAAAAACAACATGCTCGTGAAAAGAGATAATTTCCAACTTTTATTTGAAGAAAAAAAATTCGCTGATCATAGCTAGTTTTTGAAAAAAAAATGTGTGTACACACCTGAAGGGTAAATACTGTGAAAGTTTTTTTGAACACCCAAAATAGACTCGGATGAATGCACAAATTGATAAAGGAACGTATTTTGGAAACACTGGGTTGACTAAAGTAGAGAGAATGAATTATGAGCCCTAGCATCACATGACCAAAATTTTTTTCGACACTTGAGTGTCCACATAGGTGCATGCACGACTAGTTTTGCATAAAATTTCCAAATCATCATTTTTGTATTTGTGTCATGGAAATAATGTGGGACATCCCCTTTTATCCCTAAACCAGACCAACACCCTGACATATATCATGTCCAGCCATGCTACAAGCCTTGAGCCAAAGTCCCAACTCACCATAAACCTTGCCCTCAAAAGAAAACAAAAAAGGGGAGGAGAAAAAAAAAGAAGAGAAAAGGTGAAAAGGAGAAAATTCCCGATCAAAAGAATCGGAAGAAAGCAAAAAAGGAAAGAAAATTCCCAATCAAGGATCGGAAGAAAACAGAAATATACAGAAAAGTCTTTGGACCAGGCGACATCTGAACAAATACAGAGTTATCACCAAAGTAAATATGGAAAGAAAAGAAACCACGACCTAAAGTGGTCCTCTCCCTTTGATTACCAACCAAAATCCCGTGCGTCGGTGACTTGTTTGCCTCGCGCTAAACAAAAACAGAAAAGAAAAAGGCCAAAAACACTCAACCAAATTTTCCACCAAGAAAAACCCCATTCCCAAGAAAAAGACCTACTGATTCATGATCACGCATGTAATCTTTGATTTGATAGGAAATGATTTGCAAAATCAAGTCATGACATACCTCTGGTTCGGAATTAGGATGAAACACTTACCTGTGTGAGATTGATACACTTTGAGTGATTTTCTTCTATTTTTGTTGAACCCAGTGTTTCCTCTAAATAGTCATTTAGAAATGAAATGCTAACATCCAAAATCTCATTTGTGGTTATGAGAAGATTTCATCAGCATACTCCCATTCCTCGGTAGACACATTGTTTTTCATCCGAGAAGCATATGTTGCTCTTATTAGTTGGAAGTTTTCTCTCTTTACTAAAGCATGTTCGCACTTTTGGTGAAGAAAACACCGAGACTATTTTTAGTCTCACAAGTTATCCAGAACTACGTAGGTCTGAGTTCCTCATTGAGGATATGAAGGAGCAAGAGCCTCGCTTTTGTTGGCCGCCCCAAAATTTCTGTCATACTGACACTGGAGTCACGTGACATGCGGAGATACCCGAGTGGTTATCCGTTTAAACTTTCTTTTGCTATCTCTAAGACTCAAAGCATGATAGCACGCAGAGACTAACGTCGTCTTCTGCACCCTTTGTCAATCGCGGCCAACAAGCCCGTTGACATGCGAAGATTTACGTCATCTTCCGCGCAGACAATTTCTGTCATATTGACACTGGAGTCACTTGACATGCGGAGATACCCGAGTGGTTATCCGTTTAAACTTTCTTTTGCTATCTCTAAGACTCAAAGCCTGATAGCACGCAGAGACCAACGTCGTCTTCTTCACCCTTTGTCAATCGCGACCAACAAGCCCGTTGACACGCGGAGATTTACGTCATCTTCCGCGCAGACAATTTCTGTCATACTGACACTGGAGTCACGTGACATGCGGAGATACCCGAGTGGTTATCCGTTTAAAACTTTCCTTTGCTATCTATAAGACTCAAAGCATGATAGCAAGCTGAGTGGGTAAACGCGCAGAGACAGATTTTGCGCCCTTTATCATTCAGGAACAACAAGCTGAGTGGGTAAACGCGCAAAGACAGATTCTGCGCCCTTTATCATTCGGGAACAAGCTGAGTGGGTAAACACGCAGAGACAGATTTTGCGCCCTTTGTCATTCAAAAACACTAAGTCGAGAGGTGGGTGGAGACAAATTATGGTCATTTCGTGCACCTTTTCGCCATCCAGAGGCGATCGTGTCCGGTGGCATGCAGAGACAAATTATGGTCATTTTGTATCTCGCCGCCCAGGCTCGATCATTTCCAACAAAACACATAGACAAATTATGGTCATTCTGCGTCTTGTATCAACCGAGAGGAACAAATTCGACAGTATCAAGATGATGTGTCAGTACTGATCATTTTCAAATTTTTGTAGGTTCCGCTGGCAGGGAGGTTCATTGGCCGAATGGTGTTTCGCTCGAACGAAATTAGTGTCTTATCTTTACTTCCCTTTTATCTCCAATAAAAGACAAGTAAAGAGGGGCAACTGTCATACCCTAATTTCGTCCGGGGAGCATCCGTTGTTAGGATGCGACCCTCATTTGACCACTTCGAGGTACTTGACACCCATCGTTAGGCAATTCGTGAAGTTTTGTGATATGCCAGAAGTCAAAAGAAAGAATTGTAGCACAATCCGTGAAGTTCCGTGACATGCCGAAAAATAAAGGAAGTGTTAGTGCGCAATCCGTAAAGTTCTGTAATGTTCCGAAAGGCAAAAAATGGATGATTACGTAATCCATAAGGTTTCGTAACATTACGGAAAGAAAACAAGCATCGTTACGAAATTCGTAAAGTTTCGTAACGTTACGGAAAAAGAATCACCAAAAAAGAGCAAGGGGATGTATTTAGTAAAAATGGGGGTGCAAATAGCAACCAGACCCACTTGGGCCTTCCAGAAAATTCCTCCAGAAGGTGATTGCTTCTAGAGGAAGCATCCTAGCTCGCCTGGGCGAGCTGGGTGGCAAGCTTGTCCCCCATTTTCCTATAAATAGGGTGAGAGGTGAAAGGGAAAAATGTTCAGCCCTCCTGGTAATTCGAGAATCACTTGAAATTAGTGAAAAAAATTGTTTCCGTGAAGAAAATCCAAGCCGAGGCGCTTCCGTAACGTTTCCGTGGGTGATCTCGCGAAGATGTTCAACCGTTCTTCGTTCGTTCTTCATCGTTCTTCGGTCTTCAACCGGTAAGTTCCTGAAATCGAACTTTTCAATTCATTCTATGTACCCTTAGTGGTCCTCATTTGTTTTCACGTGCTTTTATTTTCATTTCATTTACTTTCCGTACCTCCTTTTGACGTGCTTTAGTCATTTTTTTGCCTAATCAAAAAATAAAATAAATTTCCACCGATCATTTGAATTATAATATCCGTTAATTTCTGTTAAAATGAAATCCGACCGTTTGGTCATGCCGTAACCACGTTGTAAACCAAAAAGAGGTAAAATAATAATATAATAATCAAAAAATATTTTTTAGTAAAATAAACCAAAAAAAGCAATCGGATGTTTCTCTTTGGGATTTCTCTTTCTTGATCGAATCGACTAATAACCAAAGTGAAACTAAGGCTAAAATCAATTTATAAACCAAACTTTTGTCATCGCCTAAAAAAGCCATTTTCAAAGGTCCAACGCCTTGAAATGGTCTTCTCCGCTTTTATTGGTTAAGTGTAGATTTCTAAAGGCCTAAAATCAACATGTAAACTTTATTACCTCTTTCAAAAATAAAGAGCTCATTAATGGTCCAATGCCTTAATGTGTTCTCTCTTTTCAAAAGAATCGAAAGATTGTTTAATGGTCCAACGCCTTAAATGACCTTTCATTCAATAAAAACATGTTTTGCAAAAAGGATAAAAACAACTTAACCAAACACTTTGTTCACAAAGAACTATGTATGTCTGATTTCCTTATCGCAATTAAGGAATACGTAGGAGCAAGGGAAACACCCTCGTCGACCGCAAAAAGATAAAAAATATAAAAAAGAAATAAAGACGTAAAAGGGAACATAAAATTGAAGTCATGTTTGCACATTTAATTAAAGGCTGCCGTCTCTTGTGACGGACGCGTGGGGTGCTAATACCTTCCCCATGCGTAAATACAACTCCCGAACCTTTCACTTAAAGTTCATAGATCACGTCTTTTCCGATTTTTCCGACGTTTTCCTCAAATAAACGTTGGTGGCGACTCTGCGCGTATTCCTTTCTTGGAAGACACACCCGCGAGTCACGCGTCGCCCTCCCGCCAAAGGGTAAGTTGTGACAAGGGTCATACCTTTTTATGAAAAAGAGAGGTTGACATGCATATCGGTTAATGTGCGGGCTATGGCAGTACACCAAAATGGATCAAAGTTGGATGACAAGACCACACATAAGTGACGAGGATAACAATGGAGTTGAAGATTTCTTGCAATTTGCCAAACATAATGCAGCACCCATTGGTGGACTATACTTATGTCCATGTGTTAATTGTTTGAATGGATGAGACAATCTTTGGATGACATTAGAACACATCTTATATGTGATGGTATCAGTCCAAATTATACGAAATGGATTTGGCATGGTGAATTACCACAAATGTCATCAACCCCGCCGACTGCTCCAGTTGACGAAGAAGTTGGTGATCATATAGAAGACATGCTACGTGATCTTGGACAAGAGGGTTTTAGGAAAGCACATTCACCTTACTATGAAAGCTTAGATACTGATTCTACGACTCCATTGTATATGGGATGCACAAAGTACACACGGTTATCAGCGGTCTTAGGTTTGGTGAATTTGAAAGCAAGATTTGGGTGGAGTGACAGAAGCTTCAACGAATTACTTTTGTTATTGAAGAATATGCTTCCTGTAGATAACACATTACCCAAGAACCATTACGAGGCAAAGAAGATATTATGCCCTGTGGGTATGGAATACCACAAAATACATGCTTGCCCTAATGATTGTATTTTGTATAGACATCAATTTGCTTAAATGCGCAGCTGCCCTACATGTGGAGCATCACGTTACAAAGTGAAGTTTGACGTGTTGATGCAAGCACATACAAAGATTGTCCATCAAAAGTGTGTTGGTATCTGCCAGTAATACCAAGGTTTAAGCGATTGTTTGCTAATGCATAAGACGCAAAAAACCTAACATGGCATGCTGATGGGAGGATTAAAGATGGATTGCTCTGTCATCCTGCTGATTCTCCTCAATGGAAGTCAATTGATGAGTTGTATCTGGAATTTGGACAAGATCCCAAAAAACCTAAGGGTTGATCTCGCCTCCGATGGAATGAATCCTTTTGGGAACTTGAGCTGCAACCACAGTTCCTGGCCTGTTTTGCTGATGATTTACAACCTTCCTCCTTGGTTGTGCATCAAACGGAAGTACATAATGATGTGTATGATGATAGCCGATCCCAAACAGCTAGTAAATGACATTGATGTCTATCTTGCTCTGTTGATTGAAGACCTCAGGAAATTATGGGTAGAAGGGGTTGATGTGTATGATAGGAATACTCAGGAGACATTCAGGTTGCGTGCAATGATTTTTTGCACCATTAACGACTTTCCGACATATGGGAATTTGAGTGGATATAGTGTCAAAGGCCACCACGCATGTCCTATATGTGAGAAAGACACAAGTTACATCCAATTAAAGCATGGAAAGAATACAGTGTATACAAGACATCGAAGATTTTTAAAAGCTTTTCACCCATACAGGCGAATAAAGAAGGCATTTAATGGCACATCTGAGTTTGACAGTGCACCGATTCCTTTGTCAGGTCATGAAGTTTTTGATCGGGTGAAGAGCATTGTCACTATATATGGGAAGACGCAAAAAAAGGATGGGTCCCACAACCAGATTTGGAAGAAAAAGTCTATATTTTTTAATTTTCCTTACTGGTGTGATTTAGATGTCAGACATTGTTTAGATGTTATGCATGCTGAGAAAAATGTATGTGATAGTCTAGTTGGGACATTGCTAAACATTAAAGGCAAGACAAAAGATGGTTTGAAATGTCGTCAAGATTTAGTAGAGATGGGCATACGACAACAGTTGCACCCAGTTTCAAAAGGTGTTCGAACTTATTTGCCGCCCGCATCTCATACAATGTCAAAGACTGAGAAAAAAAGCTTTTGTAATTGTCTAAAAAATGTCAAAGTCCCACAAGGATACTCTTCAAATATAAAGAGCCTTGTATCAGTGAGTGATATGAAATTGGTTGGCTTGAAGTCTTATGATTGTCACGTTTTAATGCAACAATTATTGCCTATAGCCATCCGGGGTATATTGCCTGACAAAGTAAGGGTTGCAATAACTAGATTGTGTTTTTTCTTCAATGCCATCTGCAGCAAAGTAATCGACCCGAAGCAGTTGGATGATTTGGAAAATGAGGATTCCATTATCATTTGTCAATTGGAGATGTATTTTCCACCTACATTTTTTGACATAATGGTTCACTTGGTTGTTCATCTAGTTTGAGAAATACGGTTGTGCAGGCCCATTTATCTGCGTTGGATGCATCCGGTTGAGTGATACATGAAGATATTGAAAGGTTATACGAAGAATCAATATCGCCCAGAAGCAAGCATTGTTGAAAGGTATGTGGCTGAAGAAGCCATTGAATTTTGTTCTGAGTACATTCAAAATGGTTCACCTGTTGGTCTTCCTGAAAGTCGTCACGAGTCCACCTGGCAAGGAAGGGGTACACGAGGATTCAATGTTGTAACCATGGATCGGGAACAGGTCTCACAAGCGCATTTATATGTACTAAACAACACTGCTGAAGTTATACCATACTTAGATGCTCACAAAGAATATGTTGCAGCTTGTCACCCAAACATGAATATGATGCGCGTGTTGCAAGAGCACAATAGGAGTTTCATTAATTGGTTTAGAAAAACAATTTTTGGAATTGACACTTCTTCTAAGACATTAACAATGTTAGCTGTTGGGCCTAATCTGAATGTCCTCACTTGGAAGGGGTATGATATCAACAATTATTCATTTTACACAAAATCGCAGGATGATCACAGTGTTGTACAAAACAGTGGAGTCACCATTGATGCTCATTCGGACCACTTTAGTAGTGTTGTAGATAACTATCCTATTCGAGCATTCGTGCCTTATTATGGACTAATCAAGGAAATTTGGGAGCTTGATTATGGTGAATTTAGACTGCTTATTTTCAAGTGCCAATGGGTTAATGGAAATGCAGGTGTCTGACAAGACAAAATGGGGTTTACTTTGGTTGACCTTCAAAGGATTGGTTATAAGGATGAGCCATTCATCCTGGCAGCACAAGCAAGACAGGTGTTCTATGTTGAAGATCCCAACGACTCAAGATGGTCAGTTGTTCTTCAGGGGAAAACAATTGGTATCTCTCCTGATATTGATGCTTCAACCCTTGATGTTAACGACATGCCAACCTTCTCCACAGAAATGCCTGCCATAAATGATGAAAATGAGGAGGATGATGTATATGCAAATCGTATCGATCATGACGAAGGTTTATGGGAAAATACATCTACTTGAATGCGGTATATAACACCATTTTGTCTACCTTATCCATTGTCATTTTAAATTTCTTATTATTTGTAGTTCATTACTATTTGATACGTGTATGTTGTGGTAATTTAGTTGGCTTAATTAATTTCTGTATTTCTATGCAGGCATGGCAACACCCCCGAGGTCCCCGCCACCACCAGATTCTCCTACGGAAACCACAAAAAAGAAGACTAGACAAACTACCAGGATGCGAAGGTTGACTACAAAAAGCTTAGATCAACCACGACCAACTGTCCATGTCAACCCTTCTACTGGTAGAGGATCTGACCCTCATAAAGAAAAATTTCATAGTTACCTGGGGGTAGTGGCACGGGAGAAAATCCCTATCGTTCATACTACTTGGAAGGATGTCCCAGAAACTCTAAAAGTTCTTGTATGGGATGACATTTTGGTAAGTACGCTAAACTGGTAACTAGATATTTATTATTGGAGTAACTTATTCCAAAGTATTTAGAAGTAACATGTAAGCAAAACAGAGAACGTAAAATAAATAGAGAACGTAAAATAATTTCTATTTTATTTTAAAATTTTAATTTTAAAGTAACATGTAAGCAAAACAAAAAAATATGTACCAATCCAAAGGATTCGAAGGAACATTTCTTTTTAAGGTGACATTATTTTTAAAATAACTCATTTTTAACTTTTAATTTAGTTTTAAAGATAAATTTTGATTGATTTACTTTAAAAATAATTTGTCCCTAATGAAATATCATCTAATTGGATCCAACACCGTGTGATGAATAATACAAAACAATGCAGACAACAATAATTTATTATAGTTACAGACTTACTTTGAACAGCAGAAATTATTGATGTCAGTTGATTTGGGGAAAGTATAGATCAGTTCAAAGTTTTTGTAGATATTGCAAAAGATAGTAGCTAGCTAGCACACTAAGGGAAGATTGGTGGTTGGGTAGCACATGTTAAAATCCTGAGTAGTAGTAGTAGTGAGTACCCAATCAGTACCAAACAATTGGGCGAGAGCATCTAGTGCCCGCCATAAGCTGAAACGATGAGTAAGATACACGTACATGGCAATATAAATAACTGTCAAATCGTGGCCAGAATATCTATCTATCTTCAGGTATGGTAGCAAGTCAACTTTGCATCAAGCCTTGCAATTTGGAACTTGCGGGGCAGATTGTTAACGAGAGAAAAAAAATTAAGAGGAAGCTTTGATATTTGTATGATGTTAAATCGCCTCGTTGGATTGGTGAAATGAAAGAGACGAAAAATAGAGCTTTAAAAAAAGTCAAGGGAATTGGAGGGGTTTTTATTGGTAGATTGTGGAGAAAATAAGTTGACACAACTATAGAGCCCAAAGAAAGGGTCTGACAAAACAAAACAAACGATATAGTAGTATTATTATGCTTTTATTCGTTAGCTTCAATCATTATTGTGGAGGGGCTCTCCACATGTCAAAGTGCTGTGCTTGGAGGGTCAAACCGGTGCAAAATTTTCATCTTAAAATGAAACATTTCATCATGCCAAGAAGCAACTTGTAACATGAAAGTCCCTCTAATTAGTAATTATAAGATTATTGGCAATTCCTCCCCTAAGTTGTTTTGTACCAATGTGATTCGGCATGTAAGGCATGTCTTTTGTAGTTTGTTCAGTGCTCCTGCAATTTGCAATGGGGTTTCATTCCTTCACTCATAGTGCAGCTTTTGTCATGGTCTTTTTTTGTTTTTATCTTAAGAATTAGGGAGTGCCCATTTGTGCTTCCCACAGTGATGTTGAATTGAAGCCAACTTGAGCATTCAGTCAGACCCTGTCATGGCTTCAACATCATCATGTCCACTATCCACGAGGGTCTTAGAGTGCTACAAAATAAAATGGCTATGTACAAAACATAATTGATTTAATTTCTCATTTCATCTTATAGTTACATATTTTCTTATGATTTACTTCCTACACTTACACTATTTAATCTGTTTTAGTCTTTATGGATACTAAAACAGATTTAAAAAGTATGAATACAGGAACTAGAAACCAAAATTTTAAAATTATATAAATATATATAAGAACCAAATGAATAATTAAATCGTCCATCTTAGTTTCTTCTCATAACTCAATTCTAAGAAATATATATAAGATGCACCACATCGTTTCAGCTTATGGCGGTTTAAATTTGTACTCATTTCAATTACAAAATGTGTTTTTATATTATTTAAAAAATACTCATACAATATACAATATACTGTACCTATGAACATTTAAGCAGTATTCTTGAAAAGTATTAAGTTACGGGTATTATGACTAGTTTGGTCACGAGTTTAAGAAAGAACAATAGCAGCAATGTGGCCTTGCTAGTGTGAAAAGAACATTCTAACTGGGTAAATGGTTGTGAACATTTTCGATTATTCTATTGTTGAATCCAGAATATATAGAAAACGACCTCTCCTCTGTTTGTCACTTTGTGTGCCTTTAATTTTCTCTTCATGTGGTGGTGGACTGCAAGGAAAGCAAACTTGGCAGTTGTACTGAACCAAGAGGAAAGAAAACTTGCAATTAGATTAGTATTGAATATCGCTCCCAAATGAATTAGTATTGAATAAGATTAGTATTGAATATCGCTCCTCTTCCTCAATCTGAATTATCATGGTTACTGAACCAAGAGGAAAGAAAACTTGCAATTAGAAACAAGAATAATAGCAGAGATCAATCTCTCATAGGGAGATGTACCCATCTTTGGGAGAGAGACATGAAATATTGGATGGATGCGACACCGTGGGGGTGGGGGTCCAATTGTAGCTGATAAGAAACATTGTCAATCCAGTCCAAAAAATGTCTTCCTGGTCAGAGACAATGGTGGCGTGAATACCTTTGTGGTAATTAGTAATATTTGCAAGTGGCCTGCAGGAGATAAGGTATGACTTATTTTGTGATTGTTCTGATAAAGCCTGACAGGAAAGCTACTGGATGGCCTTCATGCAGCAAAACAGTCCTGAACCCTTTATTGAATGCATCTATCTGCAGAATAAAATGTTTTGAGAAATCTGGTATTGTGAAACTAGATGTCTAGTCATGTCTTCCCTGGGATGAATCCATAAATTATTTAATGGGTTGCTGATAGAAAATAAGTCTTATTTATAGACATTAAATAAAAGTGCAAGCCAAAAAAGTTAAATAGATCGTAGACTATTAGTTATATACATTGAGAACAAAATAAAAAAATAATTAAAATTAAAAGTACTTAATGAAATTTATTTATGATATAACAACTACAATATTGTTTTAAAAAATTAAATATAATAAAACAATGAAATACTATTCTAGAAGTGGTGGGATTATACATATGCTGTTGAACAATTACTTTGTAAGCTACTGAACATTGACTGCTATAGTTTAGCAACCAATCTCATATTTTGTGCGGAATACTGGTTGTTGTTTTGGAATGGTTATTTGCTGCATCGAAGAGTTTTGCGTTTTATTTGTCGAAGACGCTGAACCAACATCTCTATGATGTGTTAATGGGAATGAAAACTTAGGAAAATAGTGTTACCTCATGACCCTTTGATCCACCCAAGAAGCCATCTATATTTTGACTTAAATTGTCCATATCCTTATCTCGAACCAATTGACACACTCACATATGACATTGCACTAGTGCAACACAACATTAGCAAGATAATGTCCTGCAACATGCAGGGATATTAATAAAGTGGAGAGAATTTTTTTTTTGTTAGTTTAATGTCTTCTTTTACTTTGACTTTATTAGCCATAAAAAGACATAAGAAGAGAGTTAAATTATGTTTAATTTTAAAAAAATCACAAATATTTTGAAAACGTTGAATTGTTTAATGCTACGACATTATTTTAGCACATGGATTTAAACACTAATGAAAAAGACTTTTTAAAACTTTGGACGATACTAATAAATCCTTACCCATTTTTAAGCATTAGCTTCCCATAAAATTTTTAATAGAAATAATGAATTTACAAATTAACCTTTTTGCCATATACTTTCTTCCTTGTGTTAGGCAACTTAATCCTTATCGCATTATTAGAATATTATATTAATTTGATTTGGGATTCCAAATTTTATTTAAAAAGTATATAAATTACATATTTGATTCCTTTAAAATATAGTTTTTGAAATATAAATCATGGATAAATTGTATAGAAATAATAATTGACTAGGAAATCAACCATTGAAAACTAATTACCTAACAAAATAGGGTGGCATCACAAAGGTAGATCATAAATGTTGAGGATATAGGAGTTAAGAAAGGCTTGTTGGACTTAGACAAATGGGCTCAATCAAGAATGCATATGAAGTAATTACGTAAAGGAGAAATCCTTTGAAGTAGGAATATGTTAACCTCTAGAGAAGTGAAAAGGTGTACTAAGATTTTACTTTTCTTTTGAAAATGGCCCATTACTTTTTTAACTATTGATTGTATAATCAATAGTTATTACTCTGTAATTTTGTTTTATAAAGTACAGTCCATGCTTTAATTAGAGGAGCTAAATTCATAAAGAATAAAGAAATTCAATTTAACAGTCCAATTTCATTGTTATGAAATAAACTTGTGTATTTTTTTTGTTTCACAAAAAACTACAACAGCTGGTCTGAAAAAAAAAACACAAGTTGCTACACACTCCTATAACTCAAGCCATTTAAGCCACTACAATTGATAAATTGTATAAGAGCTTTGGATGTGAATGGAATCAGAAATTCAAATTTCTATTACTTTCATTATACCAAAAAGAGAAAACTCCCTCTTTCTCTCTCTCTCTCACACACACACACAAGCCTATTTAAATCAGCATTTATAGCAACTGAAATGCTATTCTTTTATTTATATTTGTTGATTTGATACATTTATGTCAATATTAACACCAGAGCTGCGGGCTACATGTTCCTCCTTGCAACCTCCTCAGCCCCCTCACACTTTGAATAAACAAAGAAAAGAAAAACGGGTTGCTAATGCTGGGTAATTAATATTCCAGCATCACCCATACATAAAACACTTTAACATTTAATGCAAACACCCCCCCGACTTACATTTATATTAATTATTAACCTTACTTTCACTTTTACTTTTCCTAAAACTACCTTTCTCTTAATTTTCTTTTAACCCCCTACCACCCACTCCAAAGCTTTCCTAGGAAAATAGAGGGAAGTTAGAAGCAGGGAAATTGAAGCAAACAAACTCAAAAATACCAGGAGCCATTAATTTAAGAGTATTGTTATTTTCTTCTCTCTTTTCTTCTTCTTCTTTGATTTAGACACGGAAATACCAACAACCAGTAAGCTACTTTAAGAAGCTGTAGTTGAATCCAATATTTTATTACTTGAACAAGTTTGATAAGTGAGCTACTGGGATTTGTAAACAGAAGCATGCCCTCTACTTGTTTAACCCAATTCATAAGAAGAGGGGGGCAACATGAACTGGGGGTAGGGGGTTTCCAATACCCAAAAATATTACATATAGCAGTTATAAAAAAATTTAAGGAGGGGGAAGGCCCATGCCTGACCCCCACTGCATCCATCTCTGTCCATAATTCATATGTTAGGCAAAAATGACAAACTAATTTTAAAAAGTAAATTTTATTTCAAATGTAATTTTAGAACAAATTTCTAAATATGCTTTATCTAAGTTAATAACTCCTGTAGCATGGCCCACTTCTAATCATATGCAAAGGATGATAGGACACCCACCACTACCAAATTACCCTTTGGTGGAGTGGGAATAGTTAGCATGATGTGTGTGGGTGATGATGATGATGTAGAAACAGATGCAGTGCAGTGGGTCAAACGATAAAAACAATGAAACATACACCCTGCAACATATCTTACATTAGATTATTAAATATATAGTTGGTGGAGTGTTTTTCTTTTTCTGCAGAGGTGGATCCATGTTATTTTGTTGTGAATCTTTGTGTGTCACTTTTAATCTCACCCTTTGTACTGCAACTAAATTACATTTTTAAACTTGCAAATTGTACTATATTTATTTATATACCCCCTTCCCCCAAAAAAATTGAGAGAAAAAGGTCGTTTTCACTTTATTAATTAATACGAGAAATCCATTTTTTTCCAAGGGAAAAATGCTTCCATATATGTAGTTTTTAGTAATGTACAGCAGTAATTTCCTCTCACTTGCAACTGCAGTCTGGAAGAGATGAAAAGAAAATAGGGATTATGAAAAACATTAAGACCAAAAAAGTGTGGTTTGCCAAAGTCTAAAATTGTTTGCATTAGCTTAAAAGCATAAGAGAAAATTGTTTGCACTTCCCTTAATTCTTTAAGATAGGTTGGTATAGGTACACCAGACTGTTCTGTCAACTTTTTATAAGCAGCTTGCAACCTTCTAGTGGCTGGTATATATATTATTTAATTGAGGTGGAAATGTGGTCTATGCAGTAACAAATTTAACTTTGTCTATTTATTATTTTTGGCCAAATTTGACATCCCTGAAGGTTTAACTGCAAAAAAGAAGGTTATGTCCACCGTTGGGACCAGATGGAGGCAATTTAAGTCCTCCCTGACGACCAAATATGTATATGCTGAGAATGACGATGAACAAAACAAGGATCCATCTACTAAGTATGGTATTGATCGAAATACATGGGAAGAATTTGCAAAGACTCGACAGACCCCTACTTGGAAGGTTTAAATTTTAATCTTTTTACAGAACATTTTAGTTACGTAATTTAGTTGTTAATGTCTATTTTTTTAGTTGTATTTGAAAATGCTGACAGGGAATACGCAAAAAAGCACATGAAATTCAAAAATTCAATGAATCTCCCACGTACTCTCTCGTGGAGGCTACGATGTGCTTGAAAAAAAATTAATGGCCGAGAAAACAAAGTCAAGACTGAATGAAGGTGACAATAGTCAAAATGCAGATATGGTCGTCGACCCTCCATCCCCTATTGCGAGACATGAGAAGTGGAAAAAGGCTAGGACAAACAAATTTGGGCAAATGACATCTACAGCAGCTCAAGAAATTGCAGACAAAATTGTAAGTTGAATATATTCCACAGTTATAAATTGTAATTTGTAACCATAATAACGAGTTAATTTGTTGTCAATGTCACAGGATGAATTACAAGAACAAGCTTAACAAGGAGCTTTAGTCCCACATGGTCGTCAAGACATCCTGAACACTGCCATTGGCCGTCCAGAGCATCCTGGACGTGTTCGTGTTGGTGGACATGGTGTGACCATAACCAGCTACTTTGGACATGCTTCCTATGCGTCCCACAGTTCTTCGCCTGCGATCACCGCCGAAAGATTGGTTGAAATCATACAAACTATTAAGCAAGAAGTGAAGAAAGAGGTAGAAGACGAGAACAAAGACCGTATGGACAAGATGAAAATGGAGTTGGATGCGATCAAGACTGAATTATCCCAAATTCATACGCAACAGTCAGCTCCCCCAAGACCGTCTAACCCTGACATATTTGTTGCACGTGTTAGCACGAAAGAGAGTTGTGCTGAAGCTGCTAATAATGTTGTTGGTAACGAGCGGTCTACATTTGATACATGTAGTATGGGCTTATACATTGTTTGTGGTGACAGTACACAGCTGGTGGCAGGGGGAAAGGTCTTTGGAGTAGGTGGCACGATACACACTGTTGCTTATGGAGATGATGTACTAAGGGTGTGTGTTGACACTGTATACGATGGTGAAGCCATTGTCCCGTTACCTACTTCAGAGATTCAGTATGTCAGGGACGTCGTGAACTCATTCATTGGATGGCCTAGACATCTAGTGAAACCTTTATCTTATGTAAGTAATATAATAATCCAGCTGCCAAATTGTCATTTGAATACACACTTGTAATATTTGTTAAGTTGTTGATTAAATTTAATACTTATTTTCTTATACCATTTAGGATTCAGACCTTAATGTGCGGAAGCCAGTTGAACATAGTAGTGATGCAAAGCTTGCAGGTGAATCCGATCCATTGGGAGAGTTGATGAAGATATTGTTTTATGTGTACCAAAATCCAGTGGAAGTGTCGTGGGAGGCGAGCCAATTTGGACTTCCTGATATTGGGGCAAAATTTTACATCACACATGTAGATCTAGCGGAAATAATATCAGGTGACAAGTGTTTAAACATAGCGATACTATAGTTGTGGACCATGTAAGTCATTTTCCTGCAACCTTTATGTTTGATTACCTAATAACCATTATTTTTAAATGTAAAACATTTAAAATAATCATGACTTGTCTTCCAAATAGATTTATGAATGAGTGCGGTAGAAGCAAAGCTAATCAGTCACTGTATGGTTTTCTGGAGCCTCAATCTATGCAAAATGCTAAGGAAAGACGTCAACAATGCCAACAATACATTGAAACATGGTTCAAGGAATCACAAAGGCAGTTGTATTTAGGAGCTTACTTGCATCAGTAAGTTCAATTGTTCTTCGAATTTAGGTCTTTTTTTTGTTGTTGTACAATTATGTTATTATAATTGTCCAATTCAGGGCACATCGGCAACTATTTGTTCTCCACCCAAGGGAAAACACGATCGTTTGGTTTTGTTCTCTGAGGAAGAAGCCTGATATTTACATCAAAGGCGCAATTAACAGGTTCTATTCAAATATACAAATCATGGCATCAGTTGGTAATTGTTGTTACATATACAGCAAAAATGGTTGTCATATATATGCTATTTTTTTTAACTAGTGCAATAAAGACAATAACCAATTCTTTTCAAGGCATGTCTAATCAAGGTGCACCTAGGTGGGTTGAACCCAAGGTAATCAGTACCTGTTTGTAATGAACCGTTTGTACATCTTTAAGTGTTGAATGTTAAGTAACCATTAAAAATGTTATATGTAGAGTAATGTTCAAAGTGGAGGGTTTGAGTGCGGATATTATGTGATGCATTGGATGTGGTGCATCGTGACTGCGGGTTTGAAGGATGACTGGCACAAGGTAAACATAATGCATGGAGTTACGATTGTAACTTTGGTTAATATCTCTTAAGTTACTAATAATTTTATCTAATGTTAATTTTGTAGTGGTTTTTTGATGGATCACCGTTAGACGTAGAGGCCATCACAACAGTTCGGCAGAAATGGGCAACTTACTTTTTAACTTTTAGGAAAAGCAGTTGCTAAATTTGATTTGTATTATGTACAACTACATTTTTCCTGTGCTTTCATCAAAGAATTAGAACAATTATGGTTGCAACTTTGTATGTTGGATACATTAGAGGATCATTAATTCAAAAAAGGGTATTCAATTTGCATGGACTTATGTAGGATGCATGTCATTTGATGCTATTGTTCAGATTTCATTCCTACTATCGTGTAATTAGGATACATTTGATTAGATATGATCTTCGTACTTCCTGGTTTTGTGTTTGGTGCATCAACTTCAGCTTACCAGGTTCATGTGTCTCTTTCTCAATTTGTCAATTTCTCTTGTGCATCAACTTGAAAAGGATTGTGTTTTGAGTGAGCAAGCTCTACCTGCTGATCTTGTTAAAAGGTAATCCTTATCTTACAAGTTAAAAAAATGCTCCTAAGGCAAAAAAAAAAAGTGTCTATGATTTCTATATTTTTAGTCAATGTTTGTCTTACTTTTTGCATTTTAAAATTGATGAATTCAGTTTTTCATTTTTACTAAAAAAAGTTGTCATTTTTTTTGCATTTGCCACATCAATGTGCTCACTATGCTGATGTTGGGGAGGTAGCAGCACACTCATAGGGTAAATACCTTAATTTCTGGATGGTGCTCTTGGTCACTTGTTACATAAGTAATTGAAATGCATGTAAGAATTCATAGTAGTAAAAATCTGATTCTGTATAAACATTTAGATTTCAAATGTATACCAGGAATCTTGATCCCATTTATTTGCTTGTAAGATGCATTTTATTTGTATGTTTGTGAGGATACATTTCAAATCTATTTCTATAATTAATGGTCCAATATTTTCACACTTGTCATATGTACATAAATGATTATATAAATATTGAAAATCATGATGATGCTTTTGGTTGGCATTATGTGCGTCTTATTTAATTTATAGGTACTAGAGACCAACGTAAAAAAAAAAGCATCAAAAAACGAAAAAAATAAAAAAAAAATAGACATACAAAGACGGTTCTCATAAACATCGTAAAATGACAACATAATGTAGACATACAAAGATGGTTTCCATAACCGTCGTAAAATGGCAACACATACGAAGAAGTTTCCCGCAAAATGTCTTAGTATGTTGCAGTCTTGATGCCATCTACGAGGGTTTCCTACAACCGTCGTAAAATTATGTTCATACAAAGACAGTCATAAAAACCGCCTTAAAATGTAAAATATGGCTTTTTGAATCTAAGACGGTCCTCGGAACCGTCTTAGTATCCCGAAATAATCTGTAGACTTTAAGACGGTTATTAATGAAACGTCATAATTTTTACCACATACTAAGACGGTTATTTTGAACCATCTTAGTATTCAAAACCTACAACGACGGTTCTTATAACTATCGTAAATTGTCTGATACATTTTACGACGTCGGCTTTAACGACAGTTGAAAACCGTCGTGACATGGGCTTAATAACCGACTTAAAATCCATTTTTTCTAGTAGTGTTGGGATCCCGATTTGACTTTTGAGGCCATGGCTTGAAGCCCAACACCTTGAGGACAAGGTGTTTTTTATGGGTCAGGAAATGTTATGATGCAGCGCACACAAGAACACAGCATTGTGGGACTGCAATTAGACAAGGAGGAGACAAACACTACCCACAGAGCCAAAAGGAAAACAAGCAGGAAGATTTCGTAACCAATTCTGATCCTAAGCGCTAAGCTAGCGGGTTCTCATTAGATAGGGAGGATATCTTGGCTGTCAGGATCTTCATTTTGTTATCAAGTTTGTTATTGCACCTTAGGACCTGCTGAGGAAAGAATAATCATCTTAGCATTTGGGTGCCTATATAAGAATCAAGAATGTAATATAAATGCAAGTAATAACAATAAAAATTTTCCTTTCCTTTATCTCTCTTTCAAGAGGACTCTAGGCCTCAAACACTAGAAACATAACAGTTTTCTATAGCAAGTTAGCAACAGTTTTTGTGATATACCATAATTGTATTGAAACAACTAAACAAATAGTCAATTATTATGTTTTATGATATTCAACGTCTTTCAAATCATGTTTGCAGGTAGAAAGTGTGACACACTCAGGTCCAACAAAGCTAATACTTTACTTCACTGGAGCCACTAACATACTCTACACGTTTGGATGACATGTTGTGACTGTGTAAGTTTACCTTTTCCTTAGCAGCATTATCATCTATCCTCTGTCTTCCTTCACTATGTTTTTATCTGTTTTTCTAAAAGGTTTTTATTTGCATCTTTTGTCATTTCTATCGGTTTTCGAGATCTGCTCAAAAAACAAAATCATGCAAAACCCACTTTCTCTTATTTTACTACTTTTGGCTAGAAAAGTGATACTTCCATCGCCCCTTATATCTGGGAATATTTTGTATTTGAATGTTCTTCATTTTCTACTTTCTTACTATACCTCTCTCTCTTTTCTAAATTAAGTAAACTTAGGATTGTGAAAAATTGCAGTTTTATTGGATGATTGGTTCATATTGTATCTTTTGACTTTTGTTCCCAACCTACACAAAGTTCTAATTGTAATTAATTCCACGAAAGTGTTCAAGTTCATGACACAAAAGTATAATATAAAATCAAAAGCCTTAAGTAGCAACTTTTTAACAACATAAAAATCTTTAAATAAACGTGAATACAAATTTGTCTAGTAAGATCCAAAATTAACCCTCATTTTCCTTTTAAACATAGATCTGAAGATTTTACGGTTTATGTTTGTGGCTATGTGCATTAATATTTTACTTTTAGAAACTAATGATATTATTATTTGAAAACTTATTGCTCTCTATTTTTATTTAGAAGCTTCTATATCGACTTTTGTTGTGATTATTTTTCCTAGATCTTTTGTGCATAATAATGTTGCAGGGAGATTATGCACGCCATGAGGCAGCCCCGAAAGTTCAAATCCATCTACTGTCTGGCCACTTTGTACGTTTTCACTCTAACGATTCCTTTCGCCGTCGCCGTTTATTGGGCATTCGGTGATCAGCTCCTTGACCACTCCAATGCATTCTCTCTCCTCCCAAAGAATGGCTTTCATGACGCCGCCGTCATCCTCATGCTCATTCACCAGGTAAAACCCAAGTCAAACAAGCTATCATTTTGTTCTCTGTTTTGTTCATTAAATTCATAAAAAATGAAATTGCGTAATTTTAAGAGCTATTATACCTTCTATAACTAATGGGATTTTATCTCTTTTTATTATATTATTACTCGTTTTATAATCATATTTCTCATTTTATCTTATACTTTTATTTTATTCTCTTCTTATCTCTCGTAAAATGAATTATACACAAATAGATTTTTCTATTTGTAAGAACAACACTTTTAAGGTCATATCTTTCTATTATTAAATTCATATCCAATTTATGATAAAATGTCATATTAGCTCAATCAGAATCAGAGAAAAGTTGAATCTTCAGGTCATTATCAATAGGATAAAAAAGACCTAAGCCCGAAGCACCTTTCAAATATCTCAGAATTCTTAAGACAACCTGTAAGTGAGGAGTTCTAGGCTTGGAAACAAATTGACTAACTTATTGCATAGCAAAATCAATGTCTGGTCGGGTGTTGGTTAAGTAAAGAAGTCTTTCAATAAGCCTCCTGAAAGAAGTGACATCCTTTATAAGATCTCCCTCATCAGAGTTCAATCTAAGCAATGGCTGGTTTGCAACCAGTAAGACCAAATTCAGAAAGTAATTCTAAGCAATACTTTCTTTGATTCAAAATCAAGCCAGTCTTAGATCGTGCAACCTTAAAGCCCAAGAAAAACTTTAAATCACCTAAATCTTTGATGTGAAACTGATCATGAAGTTGTTGTTTGACTGCATTGATTTCAACTAGACTATTTCCAGTAAGGACAACATCAACAACATTGTCGCAACCTACCCTTTTGCGGGCGAGCGAGGCGAGGCTCACGGATGCGTCTTCCATAGGAGGAAAATGTGCAGAGTCGCCACCAACGTTTATTGAAAGGAAAACGTTAGAAAAACCAAAGGAAACCGGTCATGAAGAATATTCCAGATTCAGGAGTTATCTTTACGTTTGAGAAAGGTATTAGCACCTCTCACGTTTGTCCCAAAGGACAACAGCCTTAGATTAGAATTGTGTGAAATTATGTATCTAAACTTTTATTTCCTTTTTTTATTTTTGAGGTCAACAAAAGCGGGGCTCTTGCTCCTACGTACCCTCCATCGAAGAGAAAATCAGACCTACATAGTTCTTTCAAAAGGGGCGAATCAAGTGATTCTTTTTACTTGGAAGGGGGTCATTTAAGGCATTGGACCTTAAAATGATCCATTTTAATTGGTGAGAAAGCTAAGGCATTGGACCTCTAACCATCTCACGAGGTCAACAAAAGCGGGGCTTTTGCTCCTACGTATCCTCCATCGAAGAGGAAATCAGACCTACGTAGTTCTCGCGAATGCGGTAAAGTTACATGTTGATTTTATGCTTTTGAATGGTCCATGTTAACCGGTAAAAGCAAAGAGGACCGTTTAAGGCGTTGGACCCTAAAGCAGTTTTCAGTGATTTTTGCAGACAAAGCTTGATTTGTGAGTTGATTTTAGCCTTAGTTTCACTTTGGTTATTAGTCAATTTATTCAAGGAAACTTCCAAAGAAAAACGTCCGATTGATTTTTTTATTATTTTATTTAAAGATATTTTTATTATTTTATTATTATTTTGCCCTTTTTTGGTTTAACCGAGGTTACAGCGTGAACGATCGGTTAGATTTTGTTTTAATAGTGATTAAACTAGATTACAATACAAATGATCGGTTGAAATTCATTTCATCATTTATTAGGCGAGAGAACGGCTTAAACGATTGGTTAAAGCTCGTTAAAAACGGAAGAAAAGAAACCAAAATTGAACGAAATAAAGATGAAAGCAAAAAAAAAACAAGAAATGAATTAAAAGTCTCGGATTTGGAAACTTACCTGTTGAAGAACGAAAAACGGATGAAGAACAGTGAAGAACAGAGGAAAACCTTCACGGATTTGCTTACAGAAACGTCTCGGACGCGTTACGGAAGCACCTCGGCTTGGATTTTCTTCACGGAAACGATTTTTCTCACTAATTTCAAGTGATCCTCAGATACCAGGAGGGTTGAAAATTTTTTTTCTTCCCTCCTCCCCCTATTTATAGGGAAAAGAGGGAGAAGCTTGCCACCCAGCTCGCCCAGGCGAGCTAGGTTGCTTCCTCCAGAAGGCACCGCCTTCTAGAGGAATTTCTTGGAAGGCCCAAGTGGGCCTGGTTGCTATTTGCACCCCCTGTTTACTAAATACACCCCCTGCCTTTTTTTGCTGATTCTTTTTCCGTAACGTTACGGAACTTTATGAATTCCGTAACGATACTAGTTTTCCTTTTGTAATGTTACGAAACCTTACGGATTACGTAATCATCCCTTTTTTGGCTTTTGGAATGTTTCGAAACCTCACGGATTGTGTAACAATGCTTCCTTTTGATTTCTGGCATGTTACGGAACTTCACGGATCGTGCAACAATGCTTTCTTTTGACTTCTGGCACGTTATGAAACTTCACGTATTGTGCAACAATGGGTGCCAAGTACCTCAAAGCGGTCAAGCAAAGGTTGCATGCCATCAAACAATGGTCCACGGACGAAATTAGGGTATGACAGTTGCCCCTCTTTACTTACCTTTTATCGGAGATAGGAGGAAAGCAAAGATAAAACACTGATTTCGTCCGTCTTATTCCTTTTCCGTAATTAATCTATGATGCCTCCTGAAGGTCATCCTTTGCCCATCATGGGAATTTAATTGATCTCAATCACAATAGTCCCAACCCAAAACGATTTGAAATAAGTGACTCCCGTTTCTCCTTCTTCTTTCTCTGTATAACACAAAACAAAACAAACAAACAAACAAAAATAACATAATATATACGTATACACATGTTTGGTGAAGGAACCGATTGGGAAAATAACAAAAAACCCTATTTTCCCCTCACCAAAGGCTCCGTACTTGATAACGGAGGATGCATGAATGACAATCAATTCATGGGGCTCCGAATAAGATAGTGGAGGATGCATGAATGGCAATCAATTCATGGGGCTCCGGACTCGAGGGTGGAGGATGCATGAATGGCAATCAATTCATGGGGCTCTAAATAAGATTTGATGGCGGAGGATACACGAACAGTGCTAGGCAATCAATTCGTGGAGCTCCGGACTCGACGGTGGAGGATGCGTGAATGGCAATCAATTCATGGGGCTCCGAATAAGATTTAATGGTGGAGGATGCATGAACAGCGCTTGGCAATCAATTCGTGGGGCTCCGGACTCGATGGTGGAGGATGCATGAATGACAATCAATTCATGGGGCTCCGAATAAGATTTGATGGTAGAGGATGCACGAATAGCGCTAGGCATTCGTGGGGCTCTGGACTCGATGGTGGAGGATGCATGAATGGCAATCAATTCATGGGGCTCCGAATAAGATTTGATGATAGAGGATGCATGAACAGCGCTAGGCAATCAATTCGTGGGGCTTCAGACTCGATGGTGGAGGATGCATGAATGGCAATCAATTCATGGGGATCCGAATAAGATTTGATGGTGGAGGATGCATGAACAACGCTAGGCAATCAATTCGTGGGGCTGTGAACTCGATGGTGGAGGATGCACGAACAGCGCTAGGCAATCAATTCGTGGGGCTCCGAACTCGATGGTGGAGGATGCATAAATGGCAATCAATTCATGGGGCTCCGAGTAAGATTTGATGGTGGAGGATGCACGAATAGCGCTAGACAATCAATTCATGGGGCTCCAGACTCGATGGCAGAGGATGCATGAATGGCAATCAATTCATGGGGCTCCGAATAAGATTTGATGGTGGAGGATGTACGAACAGTGCTAGGCAATCAATTCGTAGGGCTCTGGACTCGATGGTGGAGGATGCATGAATGACAATCAATTCATGGGGCTCCAAATAAGATTTGATGGTGGAGGATGCACGAAAAACGCTAGGCAATCAATTCGTGGGGCTCCGGACTCGATGGTGGAGGATGCATGAATTGCAATCAATTCATGGGGCTCCGAATCAGATTTTATGGTGGGACCGAATGATCCACCGGGTTCTTTCACCTAAAAGGCGAACATGCTTTAGCAAGGAAAAATAAATCATTCACGAGAGCACCATATTTTAGAGAAACAATATGCTTATGCAAAAATAGTTTTCCTTGTAACCGAAAATGAAGGGTAGGATGTCAACGTTTAGCTTTAAATTGAACATTCAAGGGAAACGTCGGGTCAAACTGAAACTGTGAATAAAATCACTCATGGTGTATAAAAAACTCACACAGGTAAGTGTTTTACCCTAATTCCAAACCATAGTTGCACCATGACTTTATTTTGCACATGATTTCCTATCGAACTAAAAGATTACACGCGCGATCACGAATCAATAGGATTTTCTCGAGGGTAGTGTTTTTGGAGAGGAAGCTGGATGTTTCGGTCTTTTCCTCTTTGTTTATGTGGGGCGGGACATCGCCAGTCGGGAGCGACCTTGAATGGCAATCCCAAAGCAAGAACCACTTCAAAATGGGTTTTCCCTTTGCCGGCGGTCATTTACCTCGCCAAAAATTTATCTAGTCTGAAGATCTTCTGTTCTCTTTCTTGGTTTCCTTTATTGATCGGGAATTATTCTGTTTTCCTCCGATCTTTTCCTTTTTACTTTCTTCCGATCTTTGATCGGGAATCCTTCTTTTCCTTTTCTTTTCTTTCTTTTCATTTCTTCCTTTTTTTTCGATCTTTGATTGGGAATTCGGGTTTTAGCATTCGTTATTCGCTCTCCCTTGAGGAGATTCTGCTGTCCTCTTCTTCAGGGGAAAGGATGAGGATTCTCTTCATGGGCCAAGGTTCAAAGTAGCTTAAGGTTGTGTCTTAACATGGTCTTTTCATCGTGCGTGCCCGATTTTGATATTTGGGGCAAAACAAATTCATGTGTCAGGGTGTCGGTTTCGAGTTAAACTCCCATATTATTTCCATGAGGCACGCGTAACAATGATGATTTGGAAACAACGTGCAAAATTAGTCATGCATACAGCTAGGTGGGTACTTAAGCATCCAGTTTATGGCATTGTGATACTAAGGCTTGGGATTTACGCAAGTAGACCCAACGTTTCCAAATCATGTTCTTTCATTGGTTCAATGAATCCATCCATTCCTATCTCGGTTATTTTGGAAAATAAACTCTTAGTGTCAATTTCTTGTTTCCAAAAGATACGTTTGCTCTCTACGAATGATTTGTGCTTCCTACGACCATAACATGCCGACCTTCGAGGTCTTTCTTTCTCTTTTCTTTTTGTTTCATTTTTTCTTATGCATGTTTGCAAAAAACTATACATCCATCGTTATCTATGAGAAAAGCTTTTTTCTCTGTACACCTACGTTCATATACGCGGAAAAAAAACTTTTTTCTCTATATACACACGCATTGAAAAACTCTTTCTCTTTATATCGACATGGTCTATATAAAACCTCTATTCCTTTTCAAAGATTTCCTTTTCCTTTTTCAATATACACTCGTTGTTTATACAAAAAATTCCTTTATATACACTCATTGCTCATATACAAGAATTTCTTTTCACACATTGTTTATATACAAAAAATTCTTTTATTTTCTTTATATACAAATATGACATTTTGTTCCCAACGCCTCTTTCTTTTTCTATTCTTGGCATTATCACGACGTTTGTTCGTTTTATTTTAGGATGACGTTCCTAAATGAAAACTCTACACGGTTCTGGAATCTCAACAAACATTATTGACAATAACGAAATAAGCACTAACGCAACAATCCAAACAAAATGTATGCACAAAACAAAAGACAAACGAAAAACAAAAGTTAGTCCCTCAAGAGACATAAAAATGAAAAGAATACGAATCTGGGGATCCCACGGTCATGTGGCTTCGCATGCCACCGGATTCTTGGGTCACGGTAACAAAAGGTGGGGTGGTCGACAAAAGCAGGGCTTTTGCTCCTACGTATCCTCAATTTGTGATGAGGAACTCAGACCTACATAGTTCTTGATAACTTTGAGACTAAAATAATCTCAATGTTTTTTCACTAAAACACGAACATGCTTTAGTAAAGAAACAAAACCTCCAACTGATCAGAGCAACATATGATTTTTTGATGAAAAATAATGTGTCTATTGGGGAAGGAGAGTATGCTGATGAAATTTTCTCATAACCATAAATGAGATTTTGGATGTTAGCATTTCGTTTCTAAACGACCATTTAGAGGAAACATTGGGTCCAACAAAAACAGGAGAAAATCACTCAAAGTGTATCAATCTCACACAGGTAAGTGTTTTATCCTAATTCCGAACCATAGATATGTCATGACTTGATTTTGCAAATCATTTCCTATCAAATCAAAGATTACATGCGTGATCATAGATCAATAGGACTTTTTTTTTTGGGAATGGATTTTTTGGTGGGGAATTTGGCTTTGAGTGTTTTTGCCTTTTCCTTTTCTGTTTTTGTTTAGTGCGGGGCGAGAAATTCGCTAGCGCACAGGATTTTGGTTGGCAATCAAAGGGAGAGGACCACTTTAGGTCGTGGTTTCCTTTCTTTTTCTTGTTTACTTGGTGACAATTCTGTATTGTTCAGATATTGTCTGGTCCAAAGACCTTTCTGCATATTTCTTATATTTTCTTCCGATCTTTGATCGGGAACTTTCTTTCTTTTTTTTTTGCTTTCTCCCACTCTTTGATTGGGAATTTTCCTTTTCCATTTTTTTTGTTTTCTTCTGAGGGCAAGGATTCACATTCTCGCCCTGGGTCAAGGTTTATGATAAGTTGGGATTTTGGCTCAGGCTTGTAGAATGGATGGTCATGATATATGTCAGGGTTTGGCCAGCGGTTCAGGGATAAAGGGGATGTCCCACATTATTTCCATGATACACATGCAACAATGATGATTAGGAAATTTTATGCAAAACTGGTCATGCTTGCACCCATGTGGACACTCAAGCATCAAGTTTTTATGGTCATGTGACACTAGGGCTCATGATTCATTTTCCCTATTTATGTCAACCCAGTGTTTCCAAAATATGTTCCTTTATCAATTTATGCATTCATCTGAGTCCATTTTGGGCGTTCGGGAAAATTTTCACAGCATTCACTCTTCAGGTGTATTACACACATTTTCTTTCAAAAACTGGTTATGATCAGTGAATTTTTCAAAGAAAAGCTGGAAGTTATCTCTTTTCAAAAGCATGTTGGTTTTTTTTCAGCTAGACAACTTATTTTTTTGTTTTCTATTTTTTTCATGAGGTATTTTGCTACCTAAACATATGTATATTTTTGGGTGGTATTTTTGCTATATAGATGCATATCCCATGTATCTTGCTACCTAAACATACATATATATATATATATTTTGTGAGGTATTTTTGCTATATACATGCATATCTAAGTTATCTTGCTACCTAAACATACATATATATATTTTGTGAGGTATTTTTGCTATATACATGCATATCTAAGTTATCTTGCTACCTAAACATACATATATATTTTGTGAGGTATTTTTGCTATATACATGCATATCTAAGGTATCTTGCTACCTAAACATACACATATATATTTTGTGAGGTATGACTACCTTCCGAGCTTGTGCTTGTTTTAGTTAAATTCCTAGGATCATGAGCAACTAGGTGTGTCCTACTATGACTTGAGAAACAAAGGGTGATCAAATAACAAGCAGAAATTTAAAGGGTACTAGGTTGCCTCCTAGTAGCGCTTCTTTAACGTCTTGAGCTGGACGCGTGATGACTTGTCAGTCACGGACCTAGTACTTTTGCTTATCTTTGGCTTTGGACTTAGTCGCCTGCTGGTCGACCACAGGTCGTAGGCAACGCTCCAGCTTTTGTAGATGAGTTGAGGTGAACTCTAGATGTGGTGGCGGTTAGTCTGTTGCCCGCTGCCGGCCATCCCCAGGCTGTTGTGGTGCTTCACCCTACGCCTGCCTGGGGGCGCAATATTTCTTGATGAAAGCTCGATTAGTAGGGGGCCTGATGACCTTGCTGGGGGCGACAGGCACTCCGTAGAACTGACAGAGGCCTGTAATCAGAGTTGGTAACTCCAAGACCCTGTTGGACTTCTTCGGGTCCACTGGGTGTCTTGCGGGTGCGATCCCTGCAAATAATAGGTGACATCAGAAATCAGTTGAGCGATGTGCATACTTACCTATGTCATGATGGCGTGACCTTGCTGGGGGGAACGGGCACCCTGTAGGACTAACAGAAGCCCGTAACCAGAGCTGGAAACCCCAGGGCCCTGTTGGACTTCTCCGGGTCCACTGGGAGTCTTTGTGGGTGCGATTCCTCCATAGGGGGAGATCGGCATTGTGGCCGCTGGACAGAATGTTGCTAAGTAGCAACGTCATCCATATCTGTGTAAGAGTGGTCATGTTGGTGCACATGATCCAAACTCGACTCTTTGCAGTGGCACGGGTGAAATCTTACCCCAGTATTCATAGTAGTTGCATGATAGCCTCCCTCTCTGGTTGTGCTCACACAGTTGGTCGCCCTCCAATATCAGGGGGTGGCCCAAGAACTGATAAAAGGAAACTACTGGCCCCTTAACCGGGAGCACAAGTCTCGATTAAGCATTAAGGGCAGAGGACCTTAAATTCTGTTAAGGTGTGGATATGGAGCCCACTGAAAGTGAGGACGCATAGCCCTCTAAAGGCGGAGGCGTGCAGCCCTCCGAAGGCAAGGACGTGTAGCCCTCTGAAGGTGAGGACATGTAGTCCTCTAAAGGTGAAGACATGTAGTCCTCTGAAGGTGAGAGCGTGTAGCCCTATGAAGGCGAGGGCATGTAGTCCTATGAAGGCGAGGGCATGTAGCCCTCTGAAGGTGAGGACGTGTAGTCCTCTGATGGCGAGGATGTGTAGTCCTCTGAAGGTAAGGGTGTGCAGCCCTCTAAAGGTGAGGGTAGTAGTACCCAAGGGTCCACCCTTATGAGAAAGCAAAAGATTGACTCATCGAGAGGGTCGGTCATCCCAAACTCACAAGATTGGACATTAGATGTAGGAAATCTATGTAGTTAACATGATTTTTAGGGATGTAGATATATGCAACCTTTGTCGTGAAATTTGGTAAGTGCGGACTTCATTTGAAACAATGCAATGTAATGGAAAGTTGTACAATGTTCATGATTCTTTCCCTATTTTTGATTTTGATTTTGATTTAAATTTTTTTTGGAAAACACAAATTGACTGTCCTTTTGAAAGAGGTGATAATTCATGCAACCTTATCCTATCTTTTGCAAATATCTCCGGGAACTCCCTCAGAGTGTGTGTTCTATTTGATTTAGTCACTTGACCATTTTGGAGTGACGGCAATGGAGTTGTTTGACATTTAATCAATCCATTGAAATTCCAGGGTTTGTCCCCCTTTTTTTTGTTTAAAAACATCGGCGGGTGAGAACTTTTGATCTGCCCCTATGTTCACTTGAGGCTCATGCACGATGCCCCTCATTGCCCCAGTGTAAGGCTTTGAGGTACCAATTGTTATCTTTCGTCATGACCTTGTAGCTGGGAACCTATTGGGTGAGAACCTCTAATCTGCCCCTAGGTTTACTTGAGGCGCATGCACGGTGCCCCTCATTGCCCCAGTGTAAGGCTTTGAGGTACCAATCGTTGTCTTTCGTCATGACCTTGTAGCAGGGAACCTATTGGGTGAGAACTTCTACTCTACCCCTAGGTTCACTTGAGGTTCATGCACGATGCCCCTCATTGCCCCAGTGTAGGGCTCTGAGGTATCCATCTTTGTTTTCACAACCCGGTAGCAAGGAAGAATGAAAGAAGCGGTTGATTCTTGAAAAAAGAGTTTTCCAAGGACGAGAAATAGTTGAAGGATTTTTTCAGTTGGCAGATTAATTCAAATAACTCCTATTCTTGATAACTCACTTCTCTCTCAAAAAGACAAACTTTCAGGAATGATAGAATGAGCTCACATGAATGTCTATATCTTTACTTGAAAACACAGTCAATCAAATGCTTTTTTTATTTTTTTTTTTATTTTGAAACTTATTTGTTTTGAACTTTACTCATTGTTTTATGGCACCCCCACCAACGTGCAAGACGAGTAATCACTGATTGAATGGTCTTGGAAGTCAACATTCAGGAGCACAGGTCGCTTAAGCAAACAAACCAATGGCTAGCACTCACATTTCGATGGAAGTTGGATAAGAAAAGATGTGTTTGTGAGAGGATAAGAGAGACAAGGATGTCAAATTTATCCATATTATTTATCATTGTAATTGTGGTTTACAATAATGGAATAAAATTGAAAAATTCTAATGAGTCATTTGAGACATCTAACAACGGCTTTCAAAATTGCCCCACGTGTGGTGTCGCTTTTCAATGTTAGGATTCACAAGCGGTTCTCCTCAAATTTCAGCCAGCTCGCATCAATTAGGCTTTCGCTTCGAGGTCATACAGTGCTCAATGGAATGTCCCAGAACTCCTCCATGTTTCCTTCGAGTCGTATCCACGGAGAAATGGAGGTTGATGAACCTTGGCTGGGGTTATGGCTACCATTGAATTATCAAGTAGATATGGGACCAAGTCAGCATAGGACATTGAAATTGGGGTGAATTCTACAGGCTTTTCGCTGCAAAATTCATTTCTTGGTTGGTGTTTTGGTTTATGCTAAAGGTGATGTTTGTCATTGGAAGCGCGATAGGTAGGCTTTGTGGTTGATTTTAGGGATGGCCTTTGTGGATGACTGGGTGGTGGGCAATGAGAAGGTTCGGTATTGACTGAGTAATGATGTTTGTTGAGCTGGTAGGGGATTTTCTATTTAGGAACGAAAGTCGCAGCATGGGTTTCTCCTTCATTCTCTCCCTCTTCATTTGCCCCAATTTTCTCATTCGTCTAAGCAGGATGATTAAATTTTCCTCTTCTTAAACCCGCTTTGATCCTTTACCCAACGAAGACCAAATCCGCAAAGCTTGAAGGTGTGTAGCCCACCATCTTTTCATAGTAGAATACTGGTAATGTGTCTACTATAATTGTCATAATTTTTTTCTCCGTCATTGAGGTGCCACTTAAGCTACCAGGTCTCTCCACCTTTGGGCGTATTCTTTGAAAGATCCGTGCCCCCTTTTTGCACATGTTCTGTAGTTGCATCCTATCTGAAGCCATTATACTGACACTGCCTAACGAAGGCAACCATTAGGTCCTTCCAAGAATGGACTCGGGAAGGTTCCTAGTTAGTGTACCAGGCAACAGCTACCCCAGTAAGACTTTCTTGGAAGGAATGTATCAGCAATTCCTCATCTTTTGCGTATGCCCCCATCTTCCGATAATACATCTTCAGATGGTTCTTGGGGCAAGTAGTCCCCTTGTACTTGTCAAAGTCCAGCACCTTGAACTTGGGAGGGGTGATGATATTGGGTACTAGGAACAACTCTTCTAGGTTAGCAAAGGCATAATCTTCACCTCCTTCAATGGCCCTGAGCCTTTCCTCTAGATGATCCAACTTTCCCATTTCTTCCATAGCATGAGGGTTTTTACTTGTTGAATGCAAGAGGTGTAGTTGTGGGTGATACTGAGGGCCCTCCAAAGTGTTTTGCAGGGGTATACCACCAACTGCTTGCCCTTCAGTGGCATATCCGAGGCAAGGCTCGAAGTCGGCTAGATTGTGGTGGGGAATTTCATGTGTCTCCCCCACGGTTTAAGAGACATGTGCATGATCAGTTTGGGGTTGTTGGCTCTCAATGGGTATAGGAATGGAGTTATTGACATTCTTCTCATTGGGAGTGTACGCCACATTGGGTGGCGTATAGTTGGGAGGCAAGCCATGTGGCGGGAAGGCGTGCTCGTTTTGAATTTGCACATCATGGGGTCATCCGTACTTCCCAAATCTTTGCCCACCATATCTGAGGTTGGATGATTCATTTGGTTGAGATCAGATGGGGGCATCGGGTTCACCTTAGCAACAGCCCTGGTAGCGGCAACTACAACCGCATTGGCCTTCATTATCTTCTTCATGCTCATCATGGCCTTCATCATTGTGGCCATTTGCTCTTTCATGGCCTCCATGTCGGCCTTCATCTGCTCTTGCACCTCCTCTACTTTACCCATTATTCTACCTCTAGCACGGGTTCGGTAAGGACACCGTGAAGCATGTTCTTTTCTTTTTTATAACAATGATTAAGTTCATTTTTTTTCAAGGAAAGAATGCAATGAACAATGAAACAATTGAAAACCATGGATGTATGTGAATGATGCACAGTTGAAGTATTGCGAATTTTTACGCAGGACATGGGGTTGAATCAATTTAGATTTTTAACATGGTCCATTACATTTTTGTCAAGGTGAAACTGGAAGTAACAAGGACATCAACAGTCCTAAATGTGTTTGGCAGTAGACGAAGCAGCGATGTAACTTGACCCATCTTTTGCCCCAATTTTTTGCAAGATGGTTACTTCCATACTTCAACTTGACTTGATGAACCTTTTCGTAAAAGCACGAGCTTGGTTCAACCTTATAATCCAAGGAATAGCAATTCTGATCGCTAATACTTCAACAAAATTTCATAGACATGAAAGACTCGGGAATCCTTTAAGCTATGCATGGAAAATGTAATTATGAAATTGAGATGTCCGAAGAAACATCATTTCCTAGTTAACCATGCATTAGGTGCCATGTTCAATCATTTTGTTTTTAAGTGAAACGGGTTTATGATCCCAGCATGGTTGGCTCATGGTACCGAATATATCCAACTAAGAATGCATCATGAATTTTCGTGCTTCCCTTTTTTGTTTTTGTTTTGCAGAGGAAAATGCAAGGATCATGCATGAGCAAACATGAAAACAAAAGGTATGTGGTTTGTAGAACAAAAAGTATGTTAAACTCATATGCATGATGATGCAATGACTCGTGCAAAATGTGATGCCGGAATATGATAACGGACAAATGTAGGAATGATATGTTCATTATGATGCCATGAAGAGATGCTTATGTGATGCATGATATGGATGCATTTACGGACACGAGAGCCCAGAAAATTATCTCTTCTTACTTGCGCATTCGAGGACGCAGTACCCCATGTGTGTAGTTAAGAAGGTGATATAGACCTTCCGGCTTCCCATGACAAAAGACGAGACCAACATACAATGCGTGCGTAACGACATGATGCAGACGCGCAAAAGCATAACACGGGGATGTACACAGCATGGCAATATCCACAAATAATCATACAGCAAAGGCATACATGACATTTAGGTTATATGCATGGTAGTGTTTAAAAGGCACGCAACGTGTTTGCTTTGTGCCCCTATTTTAGGGACCTATAGGATAATATCTAGGGGTCTCTAATAACTACTCCCAACGATCCATATCTCACATGGCTATTTTCTAGAGGTATCATCACTCAAGATAATAATATTGCGGTGGTATGGAATACCAGCGACAACACATTATAAAGAGAGAAAGCTCTAGATGAGGTTTCACTATTATCAAGCAAGTCGGAGACCTAGCATGACCATAGATCCACCTCCACTCCTTAGATTTCCATGAACCCGGGTATAGGGCCCCTTTTTTACTCAAACCCGTGGGTGCTTAGAATGTGGTGTAAAAATGTGGAAAAGACAACATTTATTATTTTTACACAGTTCAAGAAAAAACGCACACACAAAGTTTCATAATTCCACACTTTCCTAAAATAGGCCTAACTCACAAAAACAGTCCCCAGTGGAGTCGCCAACTGTCGCAACCTACCCTTTTGCGGGCGAGCGAGGCGAGGCTCACGGGTGCGTCTTCCATAGGAGGAAAATGCGTGGAGTCGCCACCAACGTTTATTGAAAGGAAAACGTTAGAAAAACCAAAGGAAACCGGTCATGAAGAATATTCCAGATTCGGGAGTTATCTTTACGTTTGAGGAAGGTATTAGCACCTCTCACGTTTGTCCCAAAGGACAACAGCCTTAGATTAGAATTGTGTGAAATTATGTATCTAAACTTTTATTTCCTTTTTTATTTTTGAGGTCGACAAAAGCGGGGCTCTTGCTCCTACGTACCCTCCATCGAAGAGGAAATCAGACCTACGTAGTTCTTTCAAAAGGGGCGAATCAAGTGATTCTTTTAACTTGGAAGAGGGTCATTTAAGGCGTTGGACCTTAAAATGATTCATTTTAATTGGTGAGAAAGCTAAGGCATTGAACCTCTAACCATCTCACGAGGTCGACAAAAGCGGGGCTTTTGCTCCTACGTATCCTCCATCAAAGAGGAAATCAGACCTACGTAGTTCTCGCGAATGCGGTAAAGTTACATGTTGATTTTATGCTTTTGAACGGTCCATGTTAACCGATAAAAGCAAAGAGGACCGTTTAAGGCATTGGACCCTAAAGCGGTTTCAGTGATTTTTGCGGACAAAGCTTGATTTGTGAGTTGATTTTAGCCTTAGTTTCACTTTGGTTATTAGTCAATTCATTCAAGGAAACTTCCAAAGAAAAACGTCCGATCGATTTTTTTTATTATTTTATTTAAAGATATTTTGATTATTTTATTATTATTTTGCCTTTTTTTGGTTTAACCGAGGTTACAGCGTGAACGATCGGTTAGAGTTTGTTTTAACAGTGATTAAACGAGATTACAACATAAATGATCGGTTGAAATTCATTTCATCATTTATTAGGCGAGAAAACAGCTTAAACGATCGGTTAAAGCTCGTTAAAAACAGAAGAAAAGAAACCGAAATTGAACGAAATAAAGATGAAAGCCAAAAAAACAAGAAATGAATTAAAAGTCTCGGATTTGGAAACTTACCCGTTGAAGAACGAAAAACGGATGAAGAACGGTGAAGAACGGAGGAAAACCTTCATGGATTTGCTTACGAAAACGTCTCGGACGCGTTACGAAAGTGCCTCAACTTAGATTTTCTTCACGGAAACGATTTGTCTCACTAATTTCAAGTGATCCTCAGATACCAGGAGGGTTGAACGTTTTTGTTCTTCCCTCCTCCCCCTATTTATAGGGAAAAGACGGAGAAGCTTGCTACCCAGCTCGTCCAAGCAAGCTCAGCTCGCCCAGGCGAGCTAGGTTGCTTCCTCCAGATACTTGTTTTCCTTCCGTAATGTTACGGAACCTTACAAATTACGTAATCATCCCTTTTTTGGCTTTTGGAATGTTACGAAACCTCATGGATTGTGTAACAATGCTTCCTTTTTATTTCCGGCATGTTAGGGAACTTCACGGTTCGTGCAACAATGCTTTCTTTTGACTTCTGACACGTTATGGAACTTCACGTATTGTGCAACAATGGGTGCCAAGTACCTCAAAGCGGTCAAGCAAAGGTTGTATGCCATCAAACAATGGTCCCCGGACGAAATTAGGGTATGACAAACATAAACTAATAATGTTGTAAAGGAAGAAGGAGTTTGCTTGACAAACAAGGAATAATCTGAAGTGCTTTGAACATAGCCAAGTTAAAGAAGTGCAAAAGCCAACTTTTGATTCCATTGCCTACTAACTTGTTTGAGGCCATACAATGATTTCTGCAGCTTACATGCAAGACTAGGATAAAAATGGGCATACCAGGGGGAGGCTTCATGTAAACCTCCTCATGAAGAAACCAATTATTTGCAATAGCAACAGATAAGGGAAATCGTGCAGTGGTCAATTTGGCAACTGGGGAAAAAGTTTCAAAGAAATCAACCCCTTTTGTTTGAGTGAAACCCTGAGCTACCAACCTAGCTTTATATCTTTCCAATGTACCATTTGCTTTGTACTTAACTTTTTAAACCCATCTACAACCCATAATAGGTTTGTTTGAAGGAAGTTGAACCAAAGACCAAGTGTTGTTAGCCTGAAGAGCCAGCAGTTATGCCATCATAGCTTCTTTCCAGCAATCAAGTTTGTCGGTCTCTTTGAAGGAATGAGGCTTAGGATGAGAAGATATAGACATGCAAAAAGAAGTATGATTAGAAGAACATTTAGAATAAGAAAGATTAGATTGCAAAGGATAAGGAGTTGTAGAATGAGTAGAAGCAAAATGAGAAGAAATATTGTCACAATGGTAATTAGACAAATAACTAGGAGATTTCTTAAGTCTAGTAGAAAATCTTACAGGACCTACAATGATTGGAAGTGTATCACTGTGAGAAACAGATTCAGTAGAAGATATGGACAAAGGGTCTAATACATGATTCTGATAAGATAAATGTTGATGAAAATCTTGAGTTTGAGTAGAAATATCAACATCAACAAGGGAATCAAAATTAGACAAATCAGTAGAAACACCATTGAAAGTTCCATGATCAGTGTTGTCAACAGTAAAAAGAAAAACTTTCTCATAGAAAATCACATTTCTTGAAACAAGAAAGGAATGAGAATGAAGATTAAAGAGAAGATAACCTTTTGTACTAGCCTTGTAACCAATGAAAATGCACTTGGAATCCCTTTTATCAAACTTAGTTCTGCCTGAATCTAAAGTGTGAGCAAAAGCCAAGCAACCAAAAGTTTTGAGGTTTGAGAAATCAGGTTTAGAACCAAAAACAAGTTCAAAAGGAGTTTTATTATGAAGTAAAAAAGAGGATGGTAACCGATTGATAATATAGACAACATGTCTAATAGCATAAAACCAAAAATGAATAGAGAGTTTAGATTGAAATAACAAAGCACGTCCAACATTTAAAAGATGTTGGTGTTTTCTCTCAGCAATACCATTCTATCGAGGAGTCTCAGGCCAAGAGGTCTTATGAAAGATGTCATGGGAGTTGAGAAAATCTATTAAAAAGAATTCCCTACCATTATCTAATCTTAATTTCTTCAATTTAACTACAAACTGATTTTGAATGAAGAGTATAAAATTTGGAAGAACAGTTTTAACCACAACTTTTAGTCTTTAATAAATAGATCCAAGTGAATCTATTGATGTCATCAACAACATTTAAAAAATATCTATGACCTTCAAAAGAAGGAACAGAATAGGAACCGCAAATATCAACATGAATAATTCAAAAAACTTTGAACTAACAGTAGTACTAAGTGAAAGGGGCAACTTCTTTTGCTTAGCATAATGGCAAGTATCACATGGCTTAATAGAATCAAATGAAATTTCATTGTATTGAGAACATAGCTGTTGCAAAACTTTATTTGAGGTATGGCCTAGCCTAGAATGCCATAACATGGACCTATCAGTAGCATTTACAATAGAATCTATTATAGAATTTTTTTCCAAAACAATACAAGAATCTAAAAAAAAAAAAAGACTTCAAATCACTAGAATCCTGCAGATGAAAAAGACCATGGTGTTGCTTAGCAACTCCAATCATCTTGAAGTTGGAGGTCTACACAATGAGACAAAAGGATTTACAAAAAAGAACTAAGCAATCAATGGTATGAAGTAGTTTATAAATAGAAACTAAGTGAACAGAAAAATTGGGAATATATAGAACATTCTTCAAAAGCAAATCACCTATGTGAATATCACTAGCAAAGAAAGCAATAATAAAACTATTGTTAAGAAGTCTAACATGAATAGGTTTGATTTTCTTAAGAAAGGAAAAGGAAGATTTATTAGGAGATATGTGATTTATGGCACCATTGTCAAGAATCCAGAGAAAAGGGTCAATACCTGACTGATTAACCACATAATGCTGAATGTGATAGTAGAAGAATCCTTGGTCTGTTGAAGAAGAGCTATGATGGCATTGTACTGGTCTTTGGACAAACGAAAATGATCTCAAGTTGAACTATTCTGCAAAGCAGCAGTTTGTGAAGTTATATCAGAAGCTACTTTAGCCAAGCTAGCAGAAGACTTGAAATTTGAAGAGCCTACTTTACCACGATTCCTATAACCAACAACTTGTAATAGAGTGATATATCCTGCAAGCTGCCTCGCCGTGCTCTTGGACATGTCCTTTAAATTATCATACATGTGCACAAGTGCAGTAGCGCCCCAAGCGTAACCCCCACTCTGCGTCAAGTCACGCACTGCATCCAAGAATACCATGTGCACGTGTGTGGCACTCTTGTTAGCAAAAAGTGTGCATCCAAGCAGATGCAACAAATACGCTCATGCTACTACGATCCAGTGACATGCCTCGATCTTCATCTCATACATGTTGCGCAACCACGATATTTGAACATAAGAGCCATGCCACTGAATTGTCTCAGCTCTCGCCTCTGCAGCGCTGACCTCGAGTAATTCCACCAACATATCGACAACATCGTCAGCATGAAGTAGCTCGAAGTTGTGGAACGCCCCTACAACAGGCAGATGTAGCAATGGCGCGACGCCATCCAAGGTGATAGTCACCTCTCCGATGGGCAAAATGGAAATTGCTAGTTTCCTTATGTCAGCGTTCCATAAAAGCAGACATTAGTCCCCGGTTGCCTATATCTAGGGAACAGGTGATCAAAGGACTTAGTCCACTGGCCGCCAAAAGGCCTTCAATATCTGGAGCAGGTCTCCAGAACTTAGCCATCTTCCTTCCATGGGAAGATAACTTCAGCTCAGGACATTCCTGCAAACAAAATATCGATCATGTAAAAAAATTATTAACTAGTAAACTACATTCTTTATGTTTTTTAAAAATTACATACCTTTCCATTCTAGACTCTCAAAGTAATGTGATTTTCAAAATCTCTGAGAACTAACGTGTCATGGGGTCCGCCTTGAAAACCCTCAACATTAGTAACAACTTCTTCAACAGGTGCTTCTGGCTACTCTTCGTTCAACTCCTCCGCGGTTGTAGGAGGGTCCTCGACAACACGCTCTTGTTGTCACTGTCTATGGGTTGATGCAGTAGGCCTTCGCCGTTGGGGGGCATCATTGTTACTCGCGTCTCTCCTCCCCAAGACTTTTCCTATTGCTTGACCTAAAGCCTGACCAAGACCTCTAGTTCTAACCATTATCTGCATCATAAATTAAAATTGTAATTTTTTTTTACAATTTCCTTTAAATCATTTTTTTACTAACTATAACATCTTAAAATATTTTAATTTTTGTTTTCGATCATTCTCTGAAAATAACAATTTCAATTTTTTTAAAAAATAGGTTTTCAATCATTATTTTGACTAATTAACATTTTTAAATATTTTAATTATTGTTTTCAATCATTCTCTAAAAATAACTAACAATATCTAATTTTTTTTAAAATAGGTTTTCAATCTTTATTTTCACTAACTAACAATTTCCAAAATTTTTAAAATGTGTATTCATCTTTGTTAAAAACTAACTAACATTTTTTTGTATATTTTTTTCAATCGTTTTATTAAGTTAAATACAAACTGTAAATTTTTTTATAATTTGCTTTCGATTATTTTTTTACTAACTAACATCTTAAAATATTTTCAATTTAGTTTTCACTCTTTTCCTAAAAATTCATTGTCTAAAAATAACTAACAATTTAAACAATAATTAAAATTCCCTTTCAATCATTCAAATTTTGTTTCAAATAATTTTTAATACGTAACTAAATTTTATAAATTTAACTTTAAATCAATTTTAAAATTATTTGGAACTAAGTAACCAACTGTATATAGTTTTTCTAAATTTTTCACCTACACGACTTTTCATCCTATCTATTTCAAACTAAATAACTATGTTCACTACTATAAATGTTAAATAACTATGTTTACTACTACAAATGCTACAGGCAAATAATAAATTAACAATTCAAAAAAATTACTAAACCATAAGAAACAACAAATAAATCACAGCAAAAATTTACATTTCAACAAAATCAAATTTTTGTATAAACGCTTTCCAATTTTTTTTAAAAGGGTACGGATTGACAATCCGTATGGGTTTAAAAAAAAACCATGGTGGGGGAGAGAAAGAAAACACAAAAGCAGGGGCATGAGAATGAAAACGAAGAAGCAGGGGCATGGAAGAACCAACAACCACAAAGGCGCACAACGAATACAAACCAAAACATAATACAATACACAATAGCTAAGGAGAAGGATTCACTAACCTCGAAGGCGATCAAGAAGGCGAAAGCACCACAGCAACAAGAACAAAAGCCACCAGCAGCAACAAGAACAAAAGCCACCAGCAGCAACCATGGAAGCAGTTCGTACGTAAGAAGAAGAAGCAGTTCGTATGAAGAAGAAGAAACGGCGTGAAGAAGAAAATGAATAGTGACTCGTACGGACGAATCACTACTGGCTTTTATAAGAAAGGGTGAAGGAAATTTTAACCCTTTCACTCACGTTGTTGGGTGCCCCAAACAACACCCTTAGCTTCACTGTCTACATCATCCATGCCCTAGCCCAGATGCTCACTTATAGAGATGCCTCAGCCAGACAGGTAAATCTTCTTCCACGTCTCTTAACCATCTCTTTGCCTGCCCCCACACCACCATCTCCAGTTATGTTACTTGTGTCCAAGATTTTAACGAGTGGGCTCACACTAAGAAATAAGATATTAGTGTGTTTATTTTAAACTTTGATAGAATTGATTTTAATTAAATTAATTTTAACTATTAAATATAATTTAAATGTATAACATGTTGGATGAAAGAAATTGAATTTGGATCCTTAAGTAAGATTTTGGATTTTAATCTTATTGATAGAAAAAAATATGATTGAGATGAGAGATTTCTCTAATGATTAATAAGATTTTTTGATAAAAATTAATCATCAATAAAATTAATAAATATTTTATACTAACAACATGATTATCAACCCATATAGTCTGAATGTGTATCTAAATTAATATTCACAACCACAAATATCATGCTAAAGTGTATATATAACAATTTGTAAAAATGTGTGGCACACCTAGTTATCCAAGTTTAATTACGTTCACTGTGTCAAGGCATTATTGTATGACATATATATGAGAAGGTGCACTCATGCAATTAATGGTGGTGTCTTTACAGTTTATATCTTTAACCTTATTAACTGAAAAAGTTAAGGAATAAAAGAATTCTATATTCTACACATAGAAAAGATATAGAAAAGAAATAAAATTTATTTTTTTATAAGTACCTAAAACTAAATTAAGAAATTAAAATAAATAATTGATAAATTAATTAAGAATTCTAGATTCATATCAGGTGAAAGAAAATGGAGAAGGAAAACATATGAATTTGATACATTTAGTTGAAAAATTAAAATAAAGGGAAAAAAGAACATTTTTAAAGACAAAATTTCCTTTCATTTTTTTAATTTAAATTAAAAATTTTGTTTCTCCTTTTCATTTTATTTTCTCTCAAACTAACAGCGAGAGTTAGAGAGATAAAAAAATATTAGAAAGAGGGTGGTGGAGGGTGAGCAGCAATTGTACAAATGCATAAGGCTTGCATTTGGAAATTATTGTATTACACTATGGCTGCCTCTGCTGAGCTGGTGGAGTTGATAAATCTTTCTCACTAGTAACCTAATTGACAATTGAGGAAAAGACCAATTGATATATCTTTAATGTTTTGTCAACATTTACATGTTGATAGACAGGCACTAGAAAAGAGAGTGAAATATAAACCTAATAAGTAATAAAACAAGATTAGAGAATAAATAAAAAATGAAAAATATTAAATACGTATTTGTATTTTGATGTGTTCATATATTATTATTATATTTTTATCTTTAATTAATTTATAAAGAAAATATTGAACGAAAATCAATATATTCAATTTTAAAATTCAAAGAATTGTTTTCTTTCTTTAAATGTTTTAGAAGGAGAATAATAAGAGGTTTAAAGGGAACTTAAAATTATTATTATAACAATGATCCAAGTGACAAAAAGTCCATGTATTTGGACATAGTATATAGGGGCCTCCCAAGATATCTTAGTTTAGCCCCTTCTACTAATGTTGGAAATCTTGTTAAATCTCCTTATTTACATGATGGTTTGGTCCTTTTTTTTGGATTTTTGTCATTAACACATAGTGTAGGGGCATCCTAAGTTATCTAAGGTTTTTATTTTATTTCCTCATTTTGCAGAATGCTGCAGAGAAGCCTCCTTTCTTCATGCCAATTGATCTAATAAACACATTATATTATTAACAAATAGTGTAGTTATATATAACACTAAAATTTCTAATTTATAGTTAATGTACATGCAAATTTACATAATAAATTTTGTGATGATTATTTTTTATCTAATAATTAATTTGTTTACGTATATAAATTATAAATAAAAAATCATAGGTTTAATAACTATTTACATATGTAAAAAAATATCAAATTTATTTAATTATCAATTGCTATAAAAAATATCTAAATACATCATTCAATTAAATATCATGTTTATTTAATTTTTAATCATTATAATAAACATCTAAATACATCATTCAATTACATATCAAATTTGTTTAATTATCAAATTTTGTAAATAAATAAAAAATTTCTTAAAAAATAATTTTAAAAATTTTTTACTATCACGATAGTATATAAACTGGGTCGTTAAGGCCCTACTTTTGTGGAGTTCCAGAAATTTTGTAAACAATTTTTAAAAAACTAGTAATTAAGAGTTGATACTAAATTAAGGATATTTTTGTAAAATTGTATTACTTTATGTTCAAAAAATATATATTTAGAATTTTATGTGTCTTTCAAGTGTAATTTACACCATTATTAGTTGATTATTAGATTTAATGGGTATTGGTTTTTTGAAAAAAAAAAAACTAAATTTTAATAGTGGATTTTGCATCATAAAGTACAAGATTACTAAAATTTAAACAGATTTGAAAAATATATTTTATATATTCAAAAACTCATTATATAATTTTTGTGCCTATTATTTATAGTGACACTATTTATTTAAAACATAATGTATCTATTAGCTTAGTTAGGTTAGTTTGAAGTGTTTTTATTAATAATGCAGGAGACATAAGTTTGATCCCTGCTTGGATCATTAATTTTAAATTAAATCATAAATTATATTTTTGAAAAAAAAATAAAAAAAATCTTATGGGCCACATACAGATTGGGAATGCATAGGCCCAATACGAATTGCCAATCCGTATGTAAAAAAAAAAACTCATATGGATCGGCGATCCGTATGATTCACACGGTGATCTGTATGAATCATACGGATCGTCGATCCGTGAAAAAGTGAAGGGCATTTTCGCCCTTTCACTATTTTGCTGGATGCCCCAGCAAAAATGCTAGGTGCCCTAAGCAATTCCCGCAACTTGATAAACCAAATTGACACATTTGGACTTCTTGTCAAATGCTACCAAGCCTCGGACCACCACCACCTGTCGGAGCACCACCCCCTCTTACCCATCCAGTGGTGGAGGGATGGGTTCACCTTGTGGGACCATGGTCACCTCCAAACTTGTTGAAGATTATTTAAATTAATTATCATAAATAAATATATAATTTCCCAAAAATATATATAAAAATTGTCTATCTAGTATATTTCTTTTCCATGTTATTTGTATACTCAATACAATTATGTTTTATATTAATAAGAATTGTTAGTTATATGTTCAACTTTTTTTGTATGTTATGTATGTAGTTTTTTTTTTTGCCTCCTTGAAATCAAAATCTTTGTTTAGTTTATGTCTGTCTTTATGTGTGTGTTGTGATGTTCAAATTAAACATGGTAAAATATTGGTTAAATTATAATTTTAGTCTTTTTATAATTTTAAATATGTGATTTTGATTTCCCTATTTCAAAACCAAGATATTTTTTGACAATAAGTAATTTTGATCATCCTGTCAGTTGATCGTTCAAATTCAAACATTAACTTTGATATGACATATTGGTGTTGACCTAAAGCTTGTGTAAGTTGCTAACATGATGCTTATGTGACAATGAGTTAAATAAAGTGAAAAATAAAAAGAATCTTGATAAGAGAATAAAAAACTAAGACACGTGCTTTGGTAAGTTAACTTTATAAATACTATTTTATATGTATCATTATTCAAGAGTTATTAATTTTTTTTAAAACTATAAAAATTTATATATTTAAAAAATATTTAATATATGAATGTTTTTAATTTTATTTTATATCATTTCATATATTTTTATTATGAATATTTTTCATATTTTTATTTTCATTTTACCAATTTATAATTAAATTTCATAAATTAATATATAAATTATTTACATAAATTATTTTTTAAACTGATTTTAATATACAAATTAATTTTACTCTAATTATATAAATCAATATAATTCTATCAATCAATATGTAAATTATACAAATTATGCAAAGTTTTTTCAATATGCAAATTATTTTTATTATATTTATATATATTAATAAACTTTTAATTTTTAAAATTTTAATAAACTTACATGTTGATATATTCATTTTAACTATAAAATTATTTGAATAATTTTTTTTAAAAATATAATATAAATACAAAAAATTACATAAATTGATATGCAAACTATTTACATAAATCATTCTATGTAATTTATAAAAATTATGTATATTTATTTTCATATGTAAATAATAATTTTTTTATTTTAATTATAAAAAGTATTAAAATTTCATTTTTTTATATAAATATTATTTTAAATTTACATGATATGTATAAATTACATATAATATTTTTTAAAAAAATAATCTATATATTATTTTATGTAATTTTTTTAAATTATAATAAAATAAAAATAATTTTTTTTATATTTAATAATGTATTAATTTATATTGAAATGAAATTTTCTAATAAAAATAAATACATGTAAATTAAATATTAAACATATTTAAATATTAAATATTTTATTTTAATTTATAAATTTTGATAATTGAAAAAATTGATAACTCTTAACTAATGATACATGTAAAATTGTGTTTATAAAATTAAGTAAACAAAGCATGTGTTTTAGTGGTTTATTGTTTTTTCTTTAAATAAAAGGCCACGAATTCAGCTCCTACCTATTTTTGTTTTTTTAATTTATTTAACCCCTTGTTAGATAAGCTTTGTGTCAAAGAGTGACATAAGTGTCACTTCAACACTAATACAATACATCAAAGTCAACATTTAACTTTGGATATTCAACTAACTATCAATAGAAAAAATGAACAAAATGTTTCATTTTAAAAAATATGGAGACTAAATGTCTTGATTTATAAAATTTTAAATTATAGAAAAATCAAAATTATAATTTAACCTTAAATATTCTAAGTTTACATTGATTGTAGAGTTAGATCAATCATAATAAGAATTTATCTAAAAAGTATTTTTTTACATCAATTGTAGAGTTACAAATCCAAAAATGTGTCGTGTTAGGAGTTTCAAAAATTGTATAAGTATGTCAAGATTCTATATGGGAATTGCTATTTCTACTTCTCCTAATTACTAATACACTTCCTTTTTAATTTTTTTTTATTAAAATAGCCTGGAAATTGCACAACCCTTTTTTTTTTTTAATTCTTATTGCCTCTCTAACTAGGTCAAAGTAGAATGGGAGAAGTTCACAAATTGGGTTTGATAGAATTAAGGATAATGTTCGTGCAAATGAGATTATTGGAAACTAAGTGCATGGAATTATGCACACATTCCATAATCACTATTTCTTTTTGTTCTTGTTTGCTATATAGTTTTGTAGGTGGTCTAGTAACATAGTTTCAAGTATTGCTCTCAACATTAATTCACTACAATGAATGTTAACTACAGTGACACACAAAAAATGTCACTATATGCATAATGTATGTAGGTATCAATCTATATGAAATATGCCCACACACAATTTAAGTGTGAATTTTGGAAGGGATTTAACCACATGTAATATGTCAATATAGTCTATACCTACACTTTCTAACAAATGTGGGAATAAATAATTAACATATGTCAACATGTATTGTGTGTCATTATAGTCTATACTTACATTTTATTGTAATTTTGGAAATAATTTTATTTGCATATGCCAACATGTATTGTGTCACTATAACATACACCTAAACTATGGATAATAGTTATAATCCAATTAAATTTTTATAAAAATTTAAGACAATTATAAATAGTTAAATTAAATTTTATTAGTAAAGTCATACATAATTATATAACTATCTATTTAATTACCATATAAAAAAATATTGTCATCCATCCATAACAAAAAAAATAAAAACCTTGAGGTTTTACAAACATCAAATTTAATATCTCATAAAAAAATATTACATTGTAATTCATCTATAAAGGGAATCCTTGAATGATCACAAACATCAACTTAGTGTCTCGTATAAAAGGACAGCAATACTATAGTCTCATATATCCGTAACAAAAAAAATGCATATCTCATGTAACAAAAAAAAATATTATCGTCGATCCATAAAATGAAAATGAAAATCCGTGAGGAACTTTAATATGTATTGTTGGGTCTATCAAAATCTAATTATTTATTGTTGGTTTTTCTTCAGCAATCAAATTTTCAACTATGTTAGAAGAAATTTTGAGGAATGAAAAGGAAAGAAGAATAAACTAATTGAACATATATAAAGTGAGAAGAGAGGGAGGTTCTTTACCTGCGCAGGACTGGAAGTTACAAGAAGTCCATGAGAGTATCTCAAAACAACCCAGCAAATAATAAAAAAAAAAGCACCATAATGAACACATCAATAATCAAATAAATAACTACAATTCCCAAACTCATTGACGAACTTATGCAAATTAAATGACCATCAAGTATCAACAAAAACAATATCAAGCCTAGATTATATTATGTCTAAATTTAGTATATATTCTGCTAGACTAATTAAAGATTTTCTTCTCTACTCAGGATTGCAAAATTCCTTATTGTGGTAGCTATTTTTAATGTTACTTGAGAGGGTAATAAAGGGAGAAATCAATGGCTATGAATTGAGTATATAAATTGAAACAACCAAAATGGTTTAACCATAATAAAAGAAATATATCCCTATGTACATATTTTAATATATGCTAGAAATACACATACCTCCTTCTCTTCTCGCTTAATATATGCTAGAAAGAAAGGGCATTTAATGCTAGCAGTTTTATATTCGTATTTATGCTCTTAAGCTCTAACATAAACTAAGTCTAGTCCTACAAGTTTCAATAGGAGCACAAAATTATTAAATCAAAGAACCAATACCAACAACTTATGCAAAGTATTAAATCAAAGAACCAATATCAAGCACATGCAGGCTTAGCGCACGGTCAATGTCGAAAAACATGATTGTGCAACGTTTGTTGCAACCTACCCTTCGGTGGGAGGACGATGCGAGACTCAAGGGTCTTGAGTGCGCCTTCCAAGGAAGGAAAACACGCGGGAATTGCCACTAACATTTATTTAAGGAAAACGTTAGAAAAAACCAAAAGGGGGTCTACAAATTTTAAGAATAAAGGTTCGGGAGTTGTTTACGAGCGGGAAAGGTATTAGGACCCTACGCGTCCGTCACAAGAGACAATCGCCTTTAATCGAGTGTGCAAAATCATGACTTCAATATTTATTTTATTTTTCCTTTTTATGTTTTTTTATTTTTTGGGGTTGACAAGAGCGTGACCCTTACTCCTACGTATCCTCAAGTGCGATGAGAAACTCAGACCCACGTAGTTCTTAAAAGCAAGAAAGTCACGCGTAGGGTTAATTTTAAGCTTTTGAAAAGTTCATTTTAACCGATAAAAGTAAAAGAGACCATTAAGGCGTTGGACCTTGAACGGATTCAAGCGATTTTTATGGATAAAAGCTTGGTATTGTGTTGATTTTAACTTTGGTTTCACTTATTTACTTTCAAACTCATTAAAAGATGACTTACAGAGTAAATGATCGGTTGAAACTTTATTTTACAATGATAAGTCGATATTATGGCACAAACGATCGGTTGAAATTTTATTTTACAGTGACAAAGTGAGATTACGGCACAAACGATCGGTTGAAACTTTGTTTTACAGTGATAAAGTGAGATTACGACACAAATGATCGGTCGAAACTTGCTTTACACAAAGAAATAAGATCACTGATGGTAGAAGAATGAAAATGAAGATGTGAAAAGCAAGAGGGGACCCCTAAGGGTGCATAGAGCGAATTCAAAACTTCGATATAAAAACTAATCGGTTGACAAACGAAGAACGGATGAAGAACGATATAGGAATCGATCACGGATGCGATTCGGAAGCGCCTCGGCCTCATTTTTTCTTCTTCTTTCTCCTTCTTCTCCTTAATTTCACTAAATCTTTCAATGTTTGAAAGTCTGAACCCATTACTTTAGCCCCCTCACGCCTATTTATAGGAAATGAGGGGAGGAGGTTGAAAAGCAGCTCGCCTAGGCGAGCTGGTTACTTCACCCCTAAGTCTTATGGTGGCCCAGGCGAGCCAGCGGCTAGCTTGGGCAAGCCATGGGTCTGAAAAATCCTCAAAATGACCCTTTTGCCCTCCCTTTTGGGCATTTTCCGCATTCTTTATCGAAACGACGAAAAACCTAACGGATTGTGCGACAACTGGTGTCAAGCAGCTCAATTCAGCCAACAAGAACCAAAATATTAGCAATTGATCACCCCCGAACGAAATTAGGGTCTGACAGTTGCCCCTATTTACTTATATTTTTATTGAAAATGTAAAGGTAAATAAAGATAAGGACATTAATTTCATCCTAGCGATCTTGCCATCTGACCAGCCACTAGCGAAAACCCAAGTAGTGAAACCTTTCAAAAGAAAGAATGTAAGAGGTATCAGGTACATCAAACAAAAGACCTCGAAGTCCTGAAAAGTAACGGAGACATTGAAGTCTCGACAAAAGACTCTGATAGTCTTGGAAATGTAAATAAGACTATGTGTTGGACAAATAGCCTCAGTTATCTTAAGAAGAGGGGGTTGAATTAAGATAACAAGAACTATTCCCCAATTAAAATTTTACTCTCTCTTTTTAGATTAACAATGCACCCTTAACATGAATTACTCAAAAGACAATTCAAAATAAACTTCTTTCAAGCCAAAGATAAATAGTAATAAATAAAAGAAATTTAAGGGAAGAGAGAAATGCAAACTTGATTTATACTGGTTCGGCCACTTCCCGTGCCTACGTCCAGTCCTCAAGCAACCCACTTGAGATTTTCCACTCTCTTGTAAAATCCTTTTACAAGTTCTGAACACACAAGGACAATCCTTCCTTTGTGTTCAAAATTCTTTTACAACAAGAGACCCTCGGTTTCTTAATCCCTTTTTAGAAGTAAGAAGAAGAGAAGAAGAAATCTTTCTTGAAAGAGATAGATTGTACAATGAAGATCAATCACAATTCCTTATTGAATATGCAAGTGTTTGACCAAGGCATCTTTGAGAGGATAAGACATTTCAATTAAGAAAAACTCTCTTAATCTTTTGAGAGGATAAAACTTTTTGGGCAATGAAAACTCTCTCTCTCAATTCGTGTTTCCAAGTCACATATAAATAGACCTTTGATGGTCATTCATAAACCATTTGAATAGATGTGACCCTTAGAAGTTATTTTCTGAAAATCTCCTATGGTAATCGATTACAGGTTTTGTGTAATCGATTACAGGTGTTAAAATTTGAATTAAAACGTTTATTAACTACTGGTAATCGATTACCAATATTGTGTAATCGATAACACAGTCTAAAATTTGAATTCAAATATTTAGTAGCTGTTGTAAAGAATTTTTGGCCACTGGTAATCGATTACATCCTCTGGTAATCGATTACCAGAGAGTAAATCTCTTGAAAAACACTTTTTAACATGCATTACTTGGCCAAACCTTTTGTTATATCAATTAGGAATTCCCTTCCTAAAATACTAGTAATCATCTTGATGTTGTGGCTTGTATTCTTGAATCATTGTCTTGAATTTAAACTTGAAAAGCCCATTTGCATCATTTGCATCAAATCATCATGATCATTGCATCATTTGCATCAAATCATCATGATCATCATCAAAACACCAAAGTCATTTGCTTCTACAATCTCCCCCTTTTTGATGATGACCGTCCTGAAATCAAGATACAAGCAAGCAATGTATATATATAAAATTGGCGTTCACTCCCCCTATGTTTTGGAATTGATGATCACGAAGACCCCGTAATTCAGAAAGAACTTCAGTCATGAGAGCTGAATCATCTCGCTGAGGAGGAGGTGAAGGAGTATGCTCATCTTGAGGAGGGAGTACGTCTTTCTTCAGCCATTGACCATTCCGATCCTTACGATAACCAAAGGAAGTCACTGCACCAGCACCAATTGCAAAGGAACGCTTGACTTGAACAAATGGTTCATCATCAAGCGGAATTTGAAAATGACGCAGAAACAAAGTTATCAATTGTGGGTAAGGGAGAGGTGCATTGGCCCGTAATGCCTTATGCATTCGGTACCGAACCAAGTGGGCCTAGTCGATCTGACGACCAATAAGAAAAGCCCACATTAGAATCAAATCCTCCTCAGAGGCTTGTGCTAAATTTGAAGACCGGGGAAGCAAAATTCTAACAATTATATAGTGCATGATGCGATTATCAAAAGTTAATGATCCGGCCAGCAATCTACCGGTCATTTCAGCCTGGTCATTGCAGACCATACGGCGAGCATCATGACTAGAATAATCAAATTTCCAGTCATCAACAATGGTGCTCTCAAAAGGTTCACCTTGACTGGGTAAATGAGTTAAAGAAAAGAACAATGACTGATCAATGATCATAGGAATACCATGCACCTCAGAAGAAATAATGCCATCCTGAATTTTTAAATTGCAATAGAAGACCTTTACAAGTTCAGGATAATGTGACAATTTTAAGGACATGAAATCAACCAGGCCAGAATTTTGAAACACTTGATAGCAATCAAACGTTTCATCATTAAAGAAATCTATGTCTAGGTACTTAGGGTCTAAGATGATCCTAGAAGAAAATTGAGAAAGGTACCGTAGACGTTGATCATCAAATGAAAACAACATGGATGATCTTGGAGATGACAAAGAGGGATGAATAGGTGTTGTGGGTGCTTCGGATGGTCCGTGGTGGCGATGGGCAACAGCAGCGGCGGTGGAGGATGATCCCTTTCTCTTCTTCAATGGTTCTGCCATTTGATGAAGTTTTAGTGGATTTCAATTAGTGGAAGTGAAAGAGGAGTGAAAAAGAGGAAGATTGGGCTTTACGGGACGTGTTTTGGTGAAGATTTGAGTAAGATATGAAGGTTTGAAGATTTAGGGATAGAGGAGGCACGAGGAGAAGCCTTGGCTGCGCAGCAACACTAGTTTTGTAGGTATTTATAGACGAGGACGAGTTGTAATGGATTACAAGGCTTGGTAATCGATTATAGGAGTAATAAGCCTTCTGGTAATCGATTACAGGATGTTGTAATCGATTACAGGCTGCCTGTTCTTGTGTAATCGATTACACTGATTGGTAATCGATTACCAGAGCATAAACTAGGCTAGTTCCTCAAAAGAATTACCTATGTCTATGCTAAATACATCTAACACTATCAATCATCATCACTAATATGTATTTAATTCATTCAAACAAGTATTAATCAAACAATTAACACACACCAATCAAATATAATCAAATACTTACAATTAAACACAATCAAACAAAAGCAATCATCAAAACATAATCAAAGACAATCAACATAACTATCAATGAAAAATATTAATGAAAATCAACTTGTTAAACAAATATTTAAGGAGTAATCAAGCATCAAAACTCAATCAAAAGTTAACAGTTATAGACAAAAATCATCAAAGTAATCAATCAAAGACAAGTGACCTGCTGGTATCATTTAATATTACTTGTTGGGCTTGTTGATCAAGTGGCCTTTGTTTGTTGTCTCCATAAATCACATATCCATTTATCTTGGTGAGAAATATGAATAAACTTTGATGCATGCCATGTGTTTGGAGAAATTGCTATCAATGTATCGCTTTTGCTCTTCTTCGTTTTCATAGTCTTTCATCATGATACCCAGATTTATGATTTTATTTTTCTGAATCACTTGAAGAATTTTTGTCATTTTCTTCCCAAGTGATTTATGCTTTCTTTTCTTTGAGATTCCTCTTGTCAGATTCTTCACTTCTTCTTTCAAAGACAAGATAATCGAATCTCATGTGCCCAGGTTGATTGCTTTCATAGCATGTTGGGGCTAAGGAGGAGTCTTCTTCTTTCTTCTTTGTATTGATGTTTGATTCCCTTTTATTTCTTTTGTTTCTCAGAAATTTATTGAACCTTTTCACAAAGAGTTTGAAATCATCATCATCTTCTTCTGTTTCAGTCAAGTCCTCTTTGTCACTTTCTTCTTGAATAAAAGATGATGAGGCTCTGAGTGCTATTCCTTTTCTCTTTATATCATTATCTTCATGTTGATGGAGTCTCATAAGTTCCATTTCATGTTCTTGAAGTTTTCCAAAGAGAGTGGCAAGAGACATATTAGTGAGATTTCTTGATTCTGCAATTGCTGTTACTTTTGGTTGCCATTGCCTGCTTAAACATCTCAACACTTTGTTAATAAGATCTTCATTAGGAAATATTTTTCCCAATGATGCAAGATGATTAACTATACGAGTAAATCTCTTCTTCATATCTTCTATGGTCTCATATTGAAACATTCTGAACATTTCATATTCATGTATAAGAGTGTTTATTCTTGATCTCTTGACATCAGTTGTGCCTTCATAGGTTACTTGCAAAGTATCCCACATTTCTTTTGCATTTTTACAATTTGAGACTCTAAAAAATTCATCCATGCTTAATGCAGAAGTGATTATATTTTTGGCCTTTAAATTGTATTGAACCTTTCTTCTTTCATCATCATTCCATTCTTCTCTTGGTTTTTCTATAGTTGCATTTCCCACTACCTTTGTAGGAATAAAAGGACCAACTTCAATGGCTTCCCATATATTTAAATCTATGGCTTCAATAAGGATCTGCATTCGGGTTTTCCAATAGTGATAACCCTCGCCATTGAACATAAGAGGCCTATTAATAGAATTTCCCTCAAGAAATGGAAAGTTGGATGAGGCCATATCTATTCTTGAAGTTTTTAAACTTTATACAAGAAACCTGCTCTGATACCACTTGTTGGACAAATGGCCTCAGTTATCGTAAGAAGGGGTGTTGAATTAAGATAACAAGAACGATTCCCCAATTAAAATTTTACTCTCTCTTTTTAGATTAACAATGCACCCTTAACATGAATTACTCAAAAGACAATTCAAAATAAACTTCTTTCAAGCCAAAGATAAATAGTAATAAATAAAAGAAGTTTAAGGAAAGAGAGAAATGCAAACTTGATTTATACTGGTTAGGCCACTTCCCGTGCCTACGTCCAGTCCTCAAGCAACCCACTTGAGATTTTCCACTCTCTTGTAAAATCCTTTTACAAGTTCTGAACACACAAGGACAATTCTTCCTTTGTGTTCAGAATTCTTTTACAACAAGAGACCCTCGGTCTCTTAATCCCTTTTTAGAAGTAAGAAGAAGAGAAGAAGAAATCTCTCTTGAAAGAGATAGATTGTACAATGAAGATCAATCACAATTCCTTATTGAATATGCAAGTGTTTGACCAAGGAATCTTTGAGAAGATAAGACATTTCAATTAAGAAAAACTCTCTTAATCTTTTGAGAGGATAAAACTTTTTGGGCAATGAAAACTCTCTCTCTCAATTCGTGTTTCCAAGTCACATATAAATAGACCTTTGATGGTCATTCATAAACCATTTGAATAGATGCGACTCTTAGAAGTTATTTTCTGAAAATCTCCTCTGGTAGTCGATTGCAGGTTTTGTGTAATCGATTACAGGTGTTAAAATTTGAATTAAAACGTTTATTAACTGCTGGTAATCAATTTCCAATATTGTGTAATCGATTACACAGTCTAAAATTTGAATTCAAATATTTAGTAGCTGTTGTAAAGCATTTTTGGCCACTGGTAATCGATTACATCCTCTGGTAATCGATTACCAGAGAGTAAATCTCTTGAAAAACACTTTTTAACATGCATTACTTGGCCAAACCTTTTGTTATATCAATTAGGAATTCCCTTCCTAAAATACTAGTGATCATCTTGATATTGTGGCTTGTATTCTTGAATCATTGTCTTGAATTTAAACTTGAAAAGCCCATTTGCATCATTTGCATCAAATCATCATGATCATTGCATCATTTGCATCAAATCATCATGATCATCATCAAAACACCAAAGTCATTTGCTTCTACACTATGATAGTCTTGATGAAAGACATTGAAGTCTTTGAAAAGTAAAGGAGACTGTGATAGTCTTGGCAAAAGACATTGAAGTCTTTGAAACATAAAGAGCATATGACATTGATAGTCTCTGCAAGCCAATAGACTTTGATAGTTTTAGAGGCAAAAGACTTTGATAGTCTTTGAAAAATAAAAGGCAGATGACATTGATAGTCTCTGCACGACAAAAGACTTTGATAGTCTTTGAAAAGTAAAGGTGGATGACATTGATAGTCTCCGCAAGACAACAGACCTTGATAGTCTTGGAAAAGTAAAGGAGCAGATGACCTTGATTGTCTCTGCAAGACAAAAGACTATTATAGTCTTTGAAAAGTAAAGGAGCAAATGACCTTGATTGTCTCTGCAAGGCAAAAGACTATGATAGTCTTTGAAAAGTAAAGGCGGATGACATTGATAGTCTCCGCAAGACAAAATACTCTGATAGTCTTTGAAAAGTAAAGGGCAGATGACATTGGTAGTCTCTGCAAAACAAAAGACTCTGATAGTCTTTGAAAAGTAAAGAAGACTGTGATAGTCTTGACAAAAGACATTGAAGTCTTTGAAATCTTTCACTAAAACGCGAACACACTTAGTAAAGAAACAAACCCCCAAACCGATTAGAATGACACATTTTTTTTTGAAGAAAAACAAATGTGACTATTGGGGAATGAAAGCATGGGGATAGAATTTCTCATAACCAAAAATGAGATCTAAGACATTAGCATTTCATCTCTAAAAGAGCATTAGAAGAGACACTGGGTCCAACCAAATAGAGGAAAACTGCTCAAGGTGTATAAAATCTCACACAGGCAAGTGTTTTATCTTAATTCCATCCCACATATATGTCATAGATTGACTTTGCAAGTCATTTCCCATCAAATCAAAGATAATATGCACAATCATCATGGGTCAATAGGACTTTATAGGGTTGGATTTTGGTAGGAAATTTGGCTTTGGTTGTTCTGGCCTTTCCCCTTTTTGTTTCCTTTTCTCTTTGGTTCGGCGTGGAACGAAAGAGGACACAAAGATTCAGTTTGTAACTAAAGTAGGTGATCGCTTTACACCCCCCAAGTTTCAACCAAGTTATTATTTCCTTTCTTTTATATTTTTCTTTTTGGGAAATTCTGCACATTGTTTAGACATTGTTTGGTTCAAAGACCCATTTTTCTTCTGTTCTATTTTCCTTTCTTCAATCTTTGATTGATTGATTCTTTTCTTTTCCTTTCTCTTTTTCTTTTCTTTTTATTTTTTTTCTTTTCTCGCACATCTCTAAACCAAGGTAAGAGAAGCTTCCTTTGGAAAATCCTTTTGTTCTCTTCTCTTAGGGTAAGGTTTGAAATTTCCATCCTAGGTCAAGGTTATGGCCAAAATGTTGACGTTTGGCTTAAAAGGCCTACAAATGGCGGGACATGATTTATGTCGGACATTTGTTTGGCAAATGGCTCAGGAATAAGGGAATGCCCCAATCATTTCCATGAAACACATATTATGATAATTAGAAATTCATGCAAAATTAATCAACGCACACATCCTTGTGGACACTCAAACATAAGGCTTTGTGGCCATGCGAACTCCAAGGCTTAGGGTTTGTTTCCCCTTTCAAATCAAACCAGTGTTTCAAAGATCGCTCTTTTAATCAAGTCATACAAACATCTGAGTCCATTTTGACATTCGGGAAAACCTTTCATTGCGTTCACCCTCTAGGTGCACATTTTTTTTTCGAAAACCTTTTGTGTTTTGATCCATGAATTTTCCCAAAGAAAACTGGCGATCATTTTTTTTTCAAAAGCATGTTGGTTTTTAGTTTTTCTTATCCTTTTTTTTGTTTTTTTTATAGAAAAGGTTTGTAACCCAGGAAAGTTGTTACCCGAGATTACACTTTATCAACGGAACAAAAGACGTGTGAATGAAAAGAAACCAATACACAAGACCCTTTTTTTTTGCTTAGTTTTCTTGATTCAGACAAACCATCACAATGCAATAGTACGACAATACGCTAGAAGCGGTAAAGTTCATCACAATGAGATAACAAAAACTAAAAGCGATAACATAAAGTCCAGTTCTATCAAAATGAGATAACAAGAATTGAAAGCGATAGCGTAAAGTCTAGGTTTATCACAATGAATTAACAAATAAAAATTGAAAGCGATAACAACAAAATAAAGACAAAATCATAGTTTTTAGGTGATCCTAGCCATGCACCTCTGCCTCCTCAAAGGAAGTAGTCCAATACATCAGCCATATCTTCATCCTCCTAAGCTCCATCCTTGTCTCCAGGGGCCCCTATGGGTCCTCCTAAGCTTCTGAAAATCGGGCTCATCTCCAGGCCATGCAACTGTGGCCCCGAACTGCTCGGGGGTAGGCCACAGGAAAGGACTGGGGTCTTGGCTCTGTTGGTGCAGGGTGTACCGGTAGAAGGTTTCATTCAGTTGCACCTGACCCCTATGATTAGCTGCCTGCTGGCTAGTCACATGCTGCATATACGTGTGCATCTGGAGCTCTATCTTCTACAGGTGAGAAGAGATGGAATCCAGAGGTGGTGGCTGCCGTAGAGGTGGTGGCGGTGCATCCTCAGTCAGCTGCTGCTGGAACTCCTCCTACTGCTGTTGTGCTTGCCTTGGCATGCAATATTTTTCTATTAAGGTCCTGTTGATTGGAGGCTAGATAAGCTTGGTGGGAGTAACCGACACCCCATAGAATTGGCAAAGGCCTGTGATCAAAGCTGGAAACCCCAGTGCTCTATTGGACTTCTCTGGGTCCATTGGGTGTCTAGGAGGTGTGATCCCTGCAAATTGATATATGGCATCTGAGATCAACTGGGCCACATGAACACTCACTCGGGTCAAGATGGCATAGACCAACTGGCACTTTGGCAGGGGGAGGTCGGAATTATGATCATTGGGGAGGATATTGCTGAGCAACAATGTCATCCAAATCTATGTCAGGGTGGTCATGCTAGTGCGCATGATCCGCACCCGTCTCCCTGCCACGCTTCGGGCAAAGTCCTACCCCAGAACACACAGTCGCTGACTGATGGCCTCCTTATCGAACCCCGAGGCTTGGCTCCTCCTCTGGCTGAATTCGCAGCATTGGCCCTCCTCCAGGACCAACGGATGCCCCAGGAACTGATTAATGGCATCCTCATCAAAGGAGATCCATTGGCCCCACAACTAGGAGAGTGTTTACACCCCGGTGTTACTTGTTAATATGGATGCTTAAATCTAACCAGTAAGTGTATCGAGTCATGCAAGTAATAATAAAATGGTAAGAACCGAGTATCAAACTCAGGGAACTTGTTTTATTTGGCAAAACATCATTTGATAGGCAGACATTTATGCAAAGAATTGATTATCATGAATTAAAAACAAAAGTGATTTCCATTCTAATTGAAAACAGTAAATATGAGCAAGTGGATGTAAAAACAAATATGTAAAAGCGTTGGGTCCTCCTACTGTGATACTTGACGCAATTAAATGTATTTCTCTATTCAAAGTTATTTTTGTGTTCTATGCTGAGAGCTAAAATACCAAACATCGATGTCTTGTGAGTTTGGAATAATTCTAATTAAACCTCGTTCTCAAATGTCTATTGTTGAACTTAGCCTAACCGAACAACATTACGACTATAGCATAATAAAAACTAAATTACCATACTCCGTGTCCAGATTATACAATAACCTAGCCTAGTTCTATCCAGTTCTAAGGATGTAATACATTTTCGAATGCTAAAGCTCCTAACAGCATATACAAATGGGTGATTAGGCCACAAGCATGCGATAATTAAGCACGGATAAAAACAACAAACACATAAACCAACTTCAAATAGATATGATAAGTATTTACATCAAGTACTCAGCAGAATTTCCCAACAATGGATTTTACCCCTCCATTACAAGGGAGCACCTTTCACAAGCAGCAAAAGGGTTTCAGAGAAAATACCAGATTACAAAGTAGTAGGGATATCTCCTCCACCTCTAGGAACCTAGAAATTACTCTTCAACCTAAAATTCTCCTAAAAGCCAAGGTTTTTGCTTCCTTGCTCTGCTTTTTGCCTCTGTTCTCCTGCCAAGCTCTCAGTCTATTCAGACCCCCTTTCTTTCTCTTCACTTCAGGCTTAAAAAAGGCTTTTTGTCCTCGAAGGCGCGCTTAACGCCATTTTCACACTAAGCACGAGTAAGTGAATTTTGGCTCAGCGAGCCAGGCACGCTTAGCACAAGAAGAGACAAAAATCTCATTGGGCGAGCAGGTGACGCGCTGAGCGCGTGCTGACGAGGCAGATTCTCTCTAAGATTCCTCTTACTCGCTAAGAGGGCTGATGTCTCGCTTAGCGGATGAATCTCGCTAAGCGCATGGATCAGGCTTAGCGAGACAACAACTTCAGTACCTTCCAAAATTTCTCCTTTTTTCCTAAAATTGAAGTGAAATAAGGAAGGTCTGTACTTTGCAAATATAAAAACTAAACAAGAAATATTTACAATCCTACCAAAAGAACCATAAATTGGGGAAAATATATACATTTTGGAAAACTTTTCTATACAAAAGTTAGTTGTAAAAGAAAACTAACAGAGAGCTTGTCTCTGACTCCCTCCTTCGTGGGCCACGCATTGGTGTAGAACTCCATGACTATTTTTGGATCATACTTAGCCATGGGTGCTACAAGTTGAGTCCATTGCCTCCTGGCAATTTCCTCCTGGAATTCGGCATACTCTCCTTCCCTCAACTGGACCCACCTCTCCTTGAGGAGCGACCAACACTTAATTGCCTCAAAACAGTGCTGGTGTTCCTCGCTTCAGAACCGATGTCTGTCAAACTCCACATCCACTTGTGGGGCCGCATTGGAACCTTCTCCAGCGGCATCTTTCCTTGCCCTCTTAGCTGGAACCTTATTTGGAGCCACTTCCTGTGAGGACACATTCGCAAAGTTAGTTTGCATGAAATACCAGTCATCATTTCATTTATCTCAAACACAACAAAAGCTAAACAAACTTGAATGTTGCATATTTCTTTCCACCAAATGCAAGTGTCAATGTGTAATTAGAATACAGTCATACATTGGTGCATGTATTATTTTATGACATACACATTTTTTTAAAAGCATTTTAGCTACCTAGATGCAAGGTGCCTATTATAGTGTAGCCAGTCCGAATATTAGTCTAAAATCCAAACAGTGATGCTCCCATATTCATGCAATTCATGCATTTTTGCCTCCAAGACAAAACTTAGATTCCTATGCCTAAGTCATGCTTTTGGCATGTTATTCTAAAAACTTAAGCTGCCCATACCTTCCAAATGACAACCATACATGCACAAATTCATTCCACAATTCAAACTTCACAGTATCACATGCAAAGGTCAATGAGGCATTTCACCGAACGGTTGGTGGGCGCATGTTCAGGCATGAAAAAATAAGGAACAAGAACAATATGACATGCCAATTCATACTAGAATCCAAGATAGGCCTATGGCCATCCCTTACAGCCCCCAAATCTAGCAAACAAAGCATGGATTCATACATAACTTGTCTCACGAAATTTGCAAAAAATAGACAACTAGAGCACCAAAATACCACAATGGAAAGCCAAAATTCAAAGGAAGGTGGTACTTACTTGTAGGAGATGAACAAAATGAAAAACAAAAAGCAAAAATGCACAAATGGAGGCTTGGGGCTGCTGGACTCATGCACTCTTGTAAGCACTTGGTGTTTTTTGAATTTTGGGGAAGAATGACTTCACCCCCCTCTTTTAAAACCAACATCAGACACGCTCTCCCAGGGGAGCTATTTTTTTTGTTTTTTTTTTTTTTGCAAAACCCCTTTGCAAGAGTTGGATTATTCCTTGTTAGGCATATATTTTCTAAAATCCTATAGTTGCAAATAAACTTAGGTAAATTCAAATATAATTCAAGAAAATAGATAAATAAAAGCAGGAATTTTAAAGAGCAAAATTAGAGATACTAGGCTGCCTCCTAGGAGCGATTCTTTAACGTCTTTAGCCGGATGTGGGATGATCATTAATTGATCATGGGCCTAGCACCTGCTCATACCTGCCCCTAAGCTTTGAACAAAGGAAACAACATCATGCAACAAATGTGAAACGACACCACAAAATGCCTGCATTACCTTTCACTTACCCTTGTCTTAATTTTGGTGTGGTATTGACCATCACTCAAAAAGACTCTTTATTCTCCCTCCGATTTGCAGGATGAAAAGATGCGAATGCATGCATGCTTATGATTTGGATGTTTAAGTGCAACAATTAAACAAGTGTTATCATGTTCAATTTTACTTAAAACGCTTATGGCACCCTGTTGATTGAGCCAAATGGCTCCAAATTCAGTGGGCAAGATCGAGAGTGTATGTTCTTAAGAAGTAAAAGACACAACACAGGAAGTTAAGATGCAAATCATTAATCCAGTATTCATTAATGTTGTGATCATGGTTTACAAAGGATCTTAAGACTTTGGAGATCCCAGCGAGTCCTTGGAGAACAATCATGTATTGAACCTCTTAGCTACCCTAGGTATTATGCATAATATCGTTTGATGATATCAGAATTCACGGGCGAAGGCAATTCTTCATCATCCATGCGGGCAAGCAACAATGCCCCTCTCAAAAGCGCCTTCTTCACAACAAAAGGTCCTTCATAATTCACAGCAAACAGGAGCATCTCGTGCCAATCCTTGTATGACATAGTAATCTTTTGAACTATTTTCTTGATATTCTTATTAGCAGCCTCAACTGCCCCATTCATCTTAGGCCTGTAAGGCGTAGAATTTTGGTGTTGGATCTTGAAATCCTCACAAATTTCCTTCATCATTTTATTGTTTAGATTGGTGGCATTATCAGTGATAATCTTCCAGGGCAACCCATACCAACAAATGATCTCTTTCATGATGAACCTAACCACCACACTTCTAGTCACACTGGCGTACGAAGCCGCTTCAACCTATTTGGTGAAGTAGTCAATGGCGACCAAAATGAAACGATGTCCATTTGAAGCTTTGGGCTCAATAGCTTCAATCATGTCTATACCCCACATAGAGAATGGCCAAGGTGCTGCCAAGACGTTCAAAGGTATGAGCGAAGCATTGACATTATCAACGAAGGCCTGGCACTTGTGGCACTTCCTCACATGGATGCAACTATCATTTTCCATAGTGAGCCAGTAATACCATGCTCTTAGAAGCTTTCGGGCCATGGCATGTCCGTTGGCATATGTTCCAAAGGATCCCTCATGCACTTCCACTAGCATCTGCTCAGCCTCCCTGGCATCCACACATCGAAGCAAAACCATATCATGGTTCGTCTTGTACAGGATATTTCTACTTAGGAAAAAACCGGCTGCCAACCTTCACAATGTTCTCTTTTCATTGTCAAAGGCCTCCCGTGGGTATTTCTTGTCTTTGATGTATCACTTGATATCGAAGTACCAAGGTTTAGCATCTTGCTCTTTTTCTATCAAGCAGCAATGTGCAGGCTTGCCGCGACATATAAATTTGATGTACGACAAATCCCCGTACGAGGTCAGTTGGAACATGGATGCCAGAGTGGCAAGGGCATCAGCCATCTGATTCTCCTATCTAGGAATATGGTGAAAGGACACATCATTGAAGTACTCTATCAATTTCCTGGTGTAGGCATGGTAGGGTATCAACTTATGATCCCTGGTCTCCCATTCTCCTCTCAACTGGTGGATTACCAAGGCTGAGTCCCCATATACCTTGAGCAACTTGACCTTGAAGTCAATTGCCGCTTAGATCCCAAGGGCGCACGCCTCGTACTCAGCCATGTTGTTTGTGCAGTCAAAACCTAACCTAGTCATGAAGGGTATACATTGATTGTCAAACCACACAATCCATTTGTCCCTATCTTCATCCCCTACTTCCTCCTCGAACAAGGTCATGATGTCCTCATCCGGGAATTGTGGATGTATAGGCTGGTAGTTGTTGATGGGCTGTTGAGCCAGGTAATTTGCCAAGGCACTCCCCTTTATCACCATTTGAGTGACATAAATATGTCAAATTCTGATTGCAGAACCTACCACCGAGCGATCCGTCAGGTGAGAGTGGATTTTTCAAAGATGTACTTGACTGGGTCCATTTTAGATACCAACCAAGTGGGGTAGTTCAACATGTACTGCCTTAAACAGTGGGTTGCCCACACCAGGGCACAACATGTCTTTTAGAGCAAAGAGTAGTTCATTTCACATGCCGTGAAATTCTTGCTTAAATAATAGACAACCCGTTGATGTGCCATTATTTTATCCTATTTCTTAACCCTTTTTGCACCATTTTAAGTACCGATTAATCTTAATTGTCAAATTAATTAGGCAGTTTTATTATTTGGGCCCATTCAGCTAATTTGATGTTTTTAATCTAATTTCAGGAATTAATAAAGCATTAGGCTTGAATCCAGAATTGGACTTGGACTTGAAGAGGGCAAACTATTTTATTCTACAAAATTTTATCTTATCTAGATATTATTTAGATTTGATCTCATCTAGATATTATTTAATCTAGATCTTATCTTATCTAGATTTGATTTTATTTTATTTATGGGCTTGGATTTAAAACAGATTTGTAAGCTTTGGGGCTGGACAACTATATAACAACACCAAGGTTCTAGTTTAGGCCCTTCTCTTTTTCTCTCTCCTATTTTTCGTTTTTAGTTTTAGGTCTCTCTTCTCTTTCTCCTTTTTTTCGATTTTGGCAATTCCAGTTTTGACTTTTCGTTCTTTAATCTATAATTTTGTTCTCTATTGATTAATGGAAGGCTAAGTCCCCAATGTTGTTTTCTCTTAAGGATCAAGCACAGTTCTCTTTGAGGTTCTATTATTACTGTTAAATTCTATTCAGCTTTTCCTCTTCACTAATTACTCTAAATTTGTTGATATTAATTCATGCATGCTTAGTGCTTGATTAATTGTCTCTGCGCTTAATTTACGTTCATGCTTAATAATCGTTTATGAGTAATTGGTGTATGTGTTGCTTAATCACATAATGAATGTCTTATGTTAAATTTCGCTTAGTAATTTAATTTAGGGTTGGACTAAGTGGTTGAACTAAATAAGGATAAACTCTCGTAAACTAGGATAAGAGACTTGCTTGTGAATCAAGGGGAAGCAACGTGTTTTAATTCTGATATTTTCTAATTTACATCTATTCGCTGTTTAATTTACCAAAGCAAACAACCCCCCCCCCCCAATTCGTTACTATTTTCCTACTATTTGTTATGAACATTTGGTGTATCATTGCTCATTGGGAAACGATCTAGGATCACTTCCTAGTTACTGCATTTTAATGTTTATTTGATTTGGGTATGACCTCGATCAAATTTGGCACCGTTGCCGGGGAGCAGTGTCCAAAGGTTCATAATAGCTAGTAATTTGTGTTTTATGTTTAGTTGTTTTATGCTTTCGTGTGTTGTATTAGTGTTGTGTTCGTGTTGCGTTAAGTGTGTTTAGAGTCTTGTTATTTTGTTTAGTGTGGTGTTCTGTTTTAGTTTTTCTGTTTAGCGCTTCCCCTGTTTCAGTTTTGAATGTTGTTGTGAATAGTGATTTGTGACGGATTTAGCGACCACTTTTGTTGAACTGGAAAACAGGGTGGTAGTGGAAATCCCTTAGCGACAGATTTTAAAGACCACCCTTGCTGAATTAATTGGGATTTTTTGTTTTGGTAGCTATTGTTGTTATTTTTGGCTGAATTTTTTTGTGGTCACTTCTTTTGATCCATATTTTGTGGGAAAAATAGCTGGAGCCCTTAGTTTGGTTAGATTTGAAAGTTCCAAAAAAGTAGCAAATTTGATTTTTGTCAAAACTTCAAACAGACATAACTTTTGCTTCGGTTATCAGAATCGCTATTATTATATATGTATTTGGGGTAGAAAAAAATTTCCCATGCCATGGCAGCGGTCTATAGGCCGGCTGAGGTCTCCTTCTTCCAAAAATTGCGATTCTGTCAAAAGTTTTTTTTATTTTCCAAGTATTATTCTCTTATTTTTCTCAACTTACCATTTTTAGCTTCTATAGTTAGACTTTGAATTTTCGTTTGAAATTTTTTGTGCTATCTTCTCATCATTTTATAAGGTTGCTCACAAAATTTCAAGTCATTTGGATATCATTTAATGGTAGTTGTAGTTTAAACCTACATTGTTACTTGCATAAGAAGGCAACTAGTTGTGCATGCTGAATATAGTGTATGACTAGAGGCAATCCATCTGACTTATAACCCTTTGATCCTGAGATAGATAGGACATTTCATAGATTAGTTAGACATCATTCAGTACCTTTTGAGCATCCTGTCCATCATTTTGAGCATTATTGTTTTGAACATTCTAATATTGAACATTCTAAGAACATGGCACAACCTCCACCCCGTGAGAGGACTCTAAGGGAAATGGCTGCACCTAATTTCACCTACGAAAGCTTGTGCATCCAATACCCTGATGAGGATGTCCCATATGTTCTTAAAACTGGACTGATCCATTTGCTTCCAAAGTTTCATGGCCTTGCAGGTGAAGACCCACACAAACATCTGAAAGAATTCCATATTATCTGCTCCACCATGAAACCCCCAGATGTCCAGGAGGATCACATATTTCTGAAGGCTTTTCCTCATTCTTTAGAGGAAGTGGCAAAGGACTGGCTTTATTACCTTGCTCCACGATCCATCACGAGCTAGGATGACCTCAAGAGAGTATTCTTAGAAAACAATTTTCCCTACTTCCAGGACCACGACCATCAGAAAGGATATTTCTGGCATTAGAAAACTCAGTGGAGAGAGCTTATATGAATACTGGGAGAGATTTAAGAAACTATGTGCCAGTTGCCCTCACCACCAGATTTCTGAGCAGCTTCTCCTCCAATATTTTTATGAAGGACTCAGTAACATGGAAAGTATGATAGATGCTACCAGTGGTGGAGCCCTTGGAGACATGACCCCTGCTGAAGCCATAAATTTAATTGAGAAGATGGCTTCAAACTCCCAACAATTTAGTGCCAGAAGTGATGCTATTGTCATTAGAGGAGTGCATCAAGTAGCCACGAATTCATCTTCATCAGCCGAGACTAAGAAGCTTGAAGGTAAACTAGATGCCTTGGTTAACCTGGTAACCCAACTGGCCATGAATAAAAAATCTGTACTTGTCGCCAGACTCTGTGGTTTATGCTCCTCTGCCGACCACCACACGAACCTTTGCCCTTCTGTGCAACAATCTGAAGCAATTGAACAGCCTGAAGCTTATGCTGCAAACATCTACAACAGACCTCCTCAACCTCAACAGCAAAATCAGCCCCAACAAAACAATTATGACCTCTCCGGCAACAGGTACAATCCCGGGTGGAGGAATCATCCCAACCTTAGATGGTCGAATCCTTCACAGTAGCAACAACAACAACAACAACAACAAGCCTTATTTTCAGAATGCTGCTGGCCCAAGCAGACCATACGTTCCTCCACCAATCCAACAATAACAACAACAACAACAACAACCCTAGAAACAACAAACAGTTGAGGCTCCTCCGCAACCTTCCCTTGAAGAACTTGTGAGGAAAATGACTATGCAAAACATGCAGTTTCAACAAGAGACCAGAGCCTCCATTCAGAGCTTAACTAATTAGATGGGACAATTGGCTACATAGTTAAATCAACAACAGTCCCAGAATTCTGACAGATTACCTTCTCAATCTGTCCAGAATCCAAAAAATGTGAGTGCCATTGCATTGAGGTCGGGAAAGCAGTGTCAAGAACCTCAACCAGTAGCATCTTCCTCATTTGCAAATGAACCTGCCCAACTTCACTCTACTCCAGAAAAAGATGATGACAAAAATTTAAAGAGTAAGTTACCTAACAATTTCTATGCAAGTGAATCTAAAGAGAAGCAGCATATCCCTCTTCCATTCCCTCCAAGAGCAATTTCCAACAAAAAAATGGAGTTGTGCACTAATTCCAAGATATGCTAAATTCTTGAAGGAGCTGTGCACTAATAAGCAGAAGCTTAAAGGAAGTGAAAGAATTAGTATGGGCAGAAATGTCTCCGTATTGATTGGTAAATTTGTTCCCCAAATCCCTGAAAAATGTAAAGATCCAGGTACATTCAGCATACCTTGTATTATAGGGAATAATAAGTTTGACAATGCCATGCTAGATTTAGGAGCTTCTGTTAGTGTTATGCCTCTATCTATTTTTAATTCTCTATCTTTAGGTCCTTTGCAGTCAACTGATGTGGTAATTAATTTAGCTAATAGATGTGTTGCCTATCCTGCTGGTTTCATAGAGGATGTCTTAGTTAGAGTTGGTGAACTGATTTTCCCTGTTGATTTTTATATTTTGAATATGGAGGAGGGATTATCTAAAGGATCAGTTCCCATCATTCTAGGCAGACCTTTTATGAAAACTGCTAGAACTAAGATAGATGTATATGCAGGCACACTATCTATGGAGTTTGGTGATATAACTGTTCATTTTAATATTCTTGATGCTATGAAACACCCATTTGAAGATCTTTCTGTATTTCGTGTTGAAATAATTGACCATATTGTTGATGAATACATGACTGATCTTCATTCTAATCTACATGCCTGTCACTCTTCATGCATTGAATCTGAATTTGTACTTGATCATATGTCTGAATTTGATGTTGAGAGTGAATCTGAAATTTATATTGATTACATGTCTGGTGATGTTTTACCTCTTGAGATTGATTTTCTAGAGTCAGATAGAACTAACCATGTTTCAGGAAGTACACATACCTTTGACTTTCTTTATGAGGTATAGGCTCAGAAACCATCTCTTTCTACCATTATCCAGCCACCCACACTAAAATTGAAGCCTCTACCATCAAATTTAAAATATGCTTACTTGGATGATAGCAAAAGTTTTCCAGTAATTATATCTGCCTCCCTTGCTGATGAGCAAGAGGAGAAGCTGTTATCAGTTCTCAAGAAGCATAAGAAGGCTATAGGCTGGAACCTGGCGGACATTCCTGGTATTAGCCCATCCACATGTATGAATCGAATAAATTTAGAGGATGGGGCTAAACTAGTAAGACAACCACAAAGAAGACTAAACCCGGTAATTCTTGATGTAGTCAAGAAGGAGGTAACCAAGCTTTTGCAAGCTGACATCATTTATCCTATCTCCGACAGCCAATGGATGAGTCCCGTCCAGGTCATCCCGAAGAAAACCGGCCTCACCGTGATAAAAAATGAGAAGGAGGAGTTGATTCCTACTCGGGTGCAGAACAGTTGGATAGTCTGCATCGACTATAGGAGGCTAAACCAGGTTACCAAAAAGGACCATTTTCCCCTGCCATTCATTGACTAGATGCTTGAACGCCTGGCAGGTAAATCTCACTACTGTTTCCTTGATTGTTTTTCTGGTTATATGCAAATCACAATTGCTCCTGAGGATCAAGAAAAGACCATATTCACCTGCCCCTTCGACACTTTTGCTTATAGGAGAATGCCTTTCGGCCTGTGCAATGCCCCTGGTACCTTCCAGCGGTGCATGATTAGTATTTTTAGTGATTTTTTAGAAAATTGCATATAGGTATTTATGGATGATTTCACTATATATAGATCTTCTTTTGATGTTTGTTTGGATAGTTTAGAAAAGGTTTTGAATAAATGCACTGAAACTAACCTTGTTCTAAATTTTGAAAAATGTCATTTTATGGTTGAGCAAGGTATAGTTTTAGGCCACATTATTTCCAATAAGGGCATTGAAGTAGATCCTGCAAAAATTTCTGTTATTTCACAATTGCCTTACCCCTCTTGCGTGCAAGAGGTGCGATCTTTTCTTGGTCATGCAGGATTCTACAAGCGCTTTATAAGAGATTTTAGCAAAGTAGCCCTTCCACTATCCCACTTGTTGCAAAAGGAGGTGGAGTTTGACTTTAATGATAAATGCAAAGAGGCTTTTGATTGCCTCAAAAGAGCATTGACTACCACCCCCATCATGCACGCACCCGACTGGACAGTCCCTTTTGAGCTTATGTGTGATGCATCCAATTATGCATTAGGCGCTGTCCTTGCTCAGAAAATTGATAAATTGCCTAGGGTGATATATTATGCTTCTAGGAATTTAGATGTTGCCCAAGCGAATTATACTACTTCTGAGAAAGAGCTACTAGTCATAGTTTTTGCTCTTGAAAAATTTTGTTCTTATTTGCTTGGTACTTGCATTATTATTTATACTGACCATGCAGCTTTAAAGTACTTGTTGAAGAAGGCTAATTCAAAGCCTAGGTTGATCCGATGGATGCTTTGGCTCCAAGAATTTGACTTGGAGATCCGTGATAGGAGCGGAGCACAAAATTTAGTTGTTGATCATTTGAGTCGGATCAAACATGTGTCTGATAAGGACTCACCCATTCAGGATGATTTCCTGGATGATCATTTACATATATTGTATAGTAATTCTGATTCTCTTTCTACTCCCTGGTTTGCAAACATTGTAAATTATTTAGTTGCTTCTGTTTTTCCTCCGTTAGCATCTAAGGCCCAAAAAGATAAAATTAAAAGTGATGCTAAGCATTTTATTTGGGATGACCCCTACTTGTGGAAATTGTGCAATGATTAAGTCATTAGACGATGCATTCCAGATCATGAGACTGACTCAGTCCTGTGGTTCTATCATTCTTCCGCACCGGGAGGTCATCTGGGTGTTCAAAGGACAGCTCGCAAAGTGCTTGACTATGGCTTTTATTGGCCCACAATCTTTAAAGATGCGTGGAAGATTTGTAGCACTTGTGAGCAGTGTCAGAGAGTAGGAAGTGCACTTACATGGCGACAACAAATGCCTTAACAACCTATGCTATTTTGTGAGGTGTTTGATGTCTGGGGTATAGATTTCATGGGCCCTTTTCCTGTATCTTTTGGTTATGTTTACATTCTCCTTGCAGTTGATTATGTTTCAAAATGGGTGGAAGCCAAGCCCACTAGAACTAATGAGGCTAAGGTTGTTGTAGATTTTGTCAGATCTAATCTGTTTTGTAGGTTTGGAGTACCTAAAGCAATCGTTAGTGATCAAGGAACCCATTTTTGCAACTAATCAATGCATGCCTTGCTTAAAAAGTACGGGGTTGTACACAGGGTATCCACACCATACCACCCCCAAACCAATGGAGAGGCAGAAATTTCTAACAAGGAGATCAACAGAAATTTAGAGAAGATTGTGCAGCCAAGCAGGAAAGATTGGAGTACTAGGCTAGATAATGCTCTTTGGGCACATAGGACTACCTACAAAGCACCTATAGGAATGTCTCCTTATCGGGTTGTCTTTGGACATGCATGTCATCTTCTAGTTGAGATTGAGCACAAAGCATACTGGGCAGTGAAGACCTACAACTTCTCTATGGATCAAGCTGGTGAGGAAAGAAAGTTGCAACTGAGTGACTTAGATGAGATCCGCCTAGAAGCGTATGAGAATGCCAAGTTCTACAAAGAAAAGACCAAGAAGTTCCATGATAGCATGATAATTAAGAAGAACTTCATGGTTAGGAAAAAAGTGTTATTGTATAATTCTAAGCTTGGACTCATGAGTGGTAAGTTGAGGTCTAAGTGGATTGGTCCTTTTGTTGTTACTAATGTTTTTCCTTATGGTACAATTGAGATCAAAAGTGACTCCATAAACAAGAGCTTAAAGGTCAATGGACACCGACTTAAGCCATTCCTCACAAACCCTTCTTTAGTGGACATAGTGGTGGAAGAGACTTCCTTACTCCACCCTACTCTTCCTCCACCATGACTTAGGGAGTTTTTTCTTTTCCTATCTCCTTCTTTACTTTTATTACATTTGTCCGATTCTATTTGATGGTTTAATTGATTTTAATCTTTTAATTGTGCTACATTGAGGACAATGTGTTGCTTAAGTATGGGGGGGAGTATTCTTTGGTTTTAGTTTTGCTAGTTTTGTTAGTTTTGTTTGTGTTAAATTTGTTAGTTTTGTTAGTTTTGTTGGGTCTCTAGTTTAATATTTTAGGTCAATTCTATTTGCACGTACAACTTTGCATATTTTTCTTTGAATTATAGGATATGTTCAAGAAATGGGTACTTGTTATGAAAATAAAAGTCTCTTGACATTTTGTGATTTGAAATCCTTGTTTTTCCTCTACATGTCATGATAGTTTTGAAAGCTCAATTTGAAAGTGATAAGTTTACCTTTGTGAGAATTTGAGCCATCCATCATCATAATCTTTTGGTGTGTTTTGCCCCATTGATTGCTTGCACAATATCCTTGGCTTGATTCTTGTTGATGCTTCCTAATTCACATTCATATTTGGAAATGATTTAGGCAATTTTGTTCTTATAAGCTTCTAGCCAAATGGACTTACCTTGAATTAATTCCTTTGATAGCCCCTTTGAGCCTATGTTCCCCTTTCTTTGTTTTGAAGCTCATTACAAGCCTTAAGTGAAAAACCATGATATCACCTTACCCTTAAGGAATTTTGGAGCTTTGGAATTGTTTTGGGAATAAGTGTGGGGGAGTATGTTTCATTGGAAGATATGATTTTTGGCCATGCTTGATTTATATATATATTGCCTAGTTCTTGCTTTAATCTTCAAATTCGTACTGTTTAAAAAAAAAGAAAAGAAATGAAAAAAAATTTCAATTGCTGCAAATTCGTACTGTTAAAAAAAAACAAAAAAAAAAGAGAAGAAGAAAAGAAGTGAAGTTGAATAAATGAGGTCTTGTTATGAGGACTTGATTTGGGAGCCTTGGTTGATTTTGTTGATATTAGTGGGTTTGGATTTACTACTTGTGCTTAATTTCCACTTATTCCCCATTGTTCCTCTATTCCTTTGGGATTTAGCTACTTATTTCATATTTTTTCCCCTACCTTGTCCTTGGCCCCATTACAACCTTTAAATACCTTTTGATCCTCATGTGCATGTTTTTGTCAAGTGGTTTGTCAATTTTAGAATTTTGCCAAGTCTATGTGGTGTTTTTTTCCATGGGTGCGTCGAGAGTAAATAGTAGCCCAGACACTTGAGAGATAGAGTGTATATCTTGTGAGGCTTTATCACTTTTCATTCTTGAGCTGATTAACTATTTTGCCATGATTGGGTTGCTTGGATGATTTTCACGAATGTCTTGACTCTTTGGATCTCTTCATGTTAGATGTTACCCATTCCTTTCATTCCTTGATGTTCATTGAGAAATATGTAAATGTTTTTGTTTGTCTCTCTTTGATATCCTTGGATTTTGCTCCTTATTTCATTTTGCCCAGGAGTGCAAAAGGCTAAGTATGGGGGGTTTTGATGTGCCATTATTTTCTCCTATTTCTTAACCCTTTTTGCACCATTTTAAGTACTGATTAATCTTAATTGTCAAATTAATTAGGCAGTTTTATTATTTGGGCCCATTCAGCTAATTTGATGTTTTTAATCTAATTTCAGGAATTAATGAAGCATTGCGCTTGGACTTGAAGAGGACAGACTATTTTATTCTACAACATTTTATCTTATCTAGACTTTATCTTATCTAGATATTATTTAGATTTGATCTCATCTAGATATTATTTCATCTAGATCTTATCTTATCTTATCTTATCTAGATTTGATTTTATTTTATTTATGGGCTTGGATTTAAAATAGATTTGTAAGCTTTGGGGCTGGAAAACTATATAACAACACCAAGGTTCTAGTTTAGGCCATTCTCTTTTTCTCTCTCCTATTTTTCGTTTTTAGTTTTAGGTCTCTCTTCTCTTTCTCCTTTTTTTCGTTTTTGGCAATTCCAGTTCTGACTTTTCGTTCTTCAACCTATAATTTCATTCTCTATTGATTAATGGAAGGCTAAGTCCCCAACGTTGTTTTCTCTTAAGGATCAAGCACAGTTCTCTTTGAAGTTCTATTATTACTGTTAAATTCTATTCAGTTTTTCCTCTTCACTAATTACTCTGAATTTGTTGCTATTAATTCATGCATGCTTAGTGCTTGATTAATTCTCTCTGCGCTTAATTTATGTTCATGCTTAATGATCATTTATGAGTAATCGGTGTATGTGTTGCTTAATCACATAATGAATGCCTTATGTTAAATTTCGCTTAGTAATTTAATTTAGGGTTTGATTAAGTGGTTGAACTAAATAAGGACAAACTCTCGTAACCTAGGATAAGAGACTTGCTTGTGAATCAAGGGGAAACAATGTGTTTTAATTCTGATATTTTCTAATTCACATCTATTCGCTGTTTAATTTACAAAAGCAAACAACTCCCCAATTCGTTACTATTTTCCTACTATTTGTTATGGACATTTGGTGTATCATTGCTCGTTGGGAAACGACCTAGGATCACTTCCTAGTTACTGCATTTTAATGTTTATTTGATTTGGGTGAGGCCTCAATCACCCGTTCCCTTTTTTCGGACTCGTCATGCTGCCCCGACATACACCCCATCGACTCATCCAACATAGTCATATATAGGATAAAGGGTCTTCCGGGCACCGGTGGCACGGGCATAAGAGGGTTCATGAGGCATTGCTTAATCCTCCTGAAAAACACTTGGCAGTCATCGCCCCTCTAGACAAACTGGTTCTTACGCAATAGCTTGAAGAGAGGCTCACAAGTGGCGGTCAGCTATGATATGAACCTCGCTGTGTAGTTCAAACGTCCTAGGAAACCACAGACCTGCTTCTCAGTGCGTGGCTCGGGCATTTCGAGGACGACTTTCACCTTTTCTGGGTCTATCTCTATCCCTTTCTAGCTCATGATAAAACTGAGCAACTTTCTCGACTTAAACCTAAAAGTGCACTTTGCGGGATTCAACCTTAATCGGTACTTACGCAGCCTCTTGAACAACTTTCATAAGTTGACAAGGTGTTCCTCCTCGGTCTTTGACTTGGCAATCATATCATCCACGTAGACCTCAATTTCTTTGTGCATCATGTCATGGAATAATGCTACCATAGCCCGCTGGTACGTTGCCCCAGAGTTCTTAAGCCCAAAGGACATCACTTTGCAGCAGAAAGTTCCTCACAGGGCGATGAAGGTCGTCTTCTCCATGTCCTACGGTGCCATCTTTATTTGTTTATTGCCCGAGAATCTGTCCATGAAAGAAAATACGGCAAAATTGGTCTTGTTATCTACGAGGATATTGATGTGCGGTAAAGGAAAGTTATCCTTTGGACTGGCTCGATTTAGATCCCGATAGTCCACGCACATTCGCACCTTCCCTCCCATCCTTCTTAGGGACTGGCACGATGTTGGCGACCCATTCCGGGTATTGAGCCATAGCCAAGAAGCCAATGTCAAATTTCTTTTTCACCTCTTCTTTTATCTTCAAGGACATATTGGGCTTCATCCTCCTTAGCTTTTGCTTTACCGGGGAACACTCAAGATTCAAAGGTAATCTATGTTATACGATGTTGAGACTCAAGTCGGGCATATCCTAGTATGACCAAGCAAAGATGTCTTGGTAGTCTCGTAGCAGAGCCACTAATTCATCTCGGATATGTGTGGACATGCCCGTGCCAACCTTGGCCTCCTTTCTTTCTTCGCCCACACCTAAGTTTACAATCTCCGTTTCTTGTTGGTGTGGCTTCACTTCCCTATCTTCTTGTTCGACCATTATTTTTAGCTCTGGGGGAAGCCCCCAATCCTCATCTTCTCCTTCCTCAGCTTGATTTACCAGCTGCTTAAAATTAACGTCTGGGTCCTCGGTATCATTACCTTCACAGGACTCATTGTTGAATTTGTATCATTTAATCACAGCAAAAATACATGCCCAAACAGGGAGAAAAAACATAAAGCCTAGGCCCAATAATAGGGTTAGGAATAACGAATTACATTAAGTTCGCCATGGAAATTTCGGGTTGTTTGACGATTCGCCAGTTCCCCAATTCAAATTCCGGAGGACATGGCCGCACCCAATTTGGTTGCTCTTGAGGGTTTTCTTCATGTATCATGGTGACTCATCCCTCGCACATCCAACCCACATAAACAAAGCTTTTGTCGATGTGACATAAGGGAACCCCTTTCACTTGCAGCCCTTGTGGCTGACCCATGTATCTTCCCCTCTTTTCTAGGGCAATCCTCCTCACGTCGGCGCATGTAGGCTTATATCCCAGTCTGAACCTTCTGCGGTACCCCGTGAACTCTACCGAACTCGCCATGCCATTTCCATTTCAGCCCAAACCCATTCTAGGCTCATATCCATGTCCCAACATCACCCGAGCTACCATCAATGTGGCCCCAGATGACCGTGGTTGTACCGGGGGAGACTCCATGTAAGCATTGCTCACCACTTCCAATGCTTGAAAGGATGTTTCCAAGGACTCCTCCGTGGCCTCCACATAGGGCGTAGAAGAAGGAAAACTCACAAGAATGTCTTCTTCTCCTAAGACTATAATTAATTGCCCCTCCACCATAAATTTCAACTTTTGGCGTAGCGTTGAAGGGACCACCTCAACCGATTGAATCCAAGGCCGACCTAATAAGCGGCTGTAGGCAGGATTTATGTCCATCACTTGAAAGTAATTTGGCATATGTGGGGTCTGATTTGAATTGGGAGATCAATCTCCCTCCTTACGTCTCGGCAGCTGCCGTTGAAAGCCCACACTACCATAGAACTTGGCCTTAGGTATGACACATTAAACAACAGCTTGTCCAAAGTAGCCTTGGATATGACATTAAGGGAAGAGCTATTGTCAATAAGCATTTTGGCCACTATGGGGTCCAAACATTTGACGGATACGTGCAACGCTCTGTTGTGCTCCCGACCTTCGATGGGTATTTCTTCATTAGCGAATGTGAGGTAATTGTTGTTCGTGATATTGTTGATTATGACCCTAAAACCCTCCACAGATATGTCTTGTGCTACGTGGGCTTCATTCAAAATCTTGACCAATAGCGCCCGATGAGGCTCAGAGTTCATAACCAGTCCCAATAGAGAAATCCTAGTTGGGGTTTTATTTAGTTGTTCAAGTACCTTAAACTCGCTCTGTTGGATGATTTGCAGGAACTCGGTTACTTCTTCAGCGGATATTCCCTTTTTGCTGAAGTTGTCTTCTTCCTTGGCAAATCTTCCAGCCGACACCTCGTCATCCAGAATTGGGCCTGCCTTATCGCTTTCTTCCATGCCCTTTTTTGCCTTCCCCTTTGGGTCCTTGGATCGCACTGGTGGCTCGGGTGTTGCGAAGATCCGCCCACTATGAGTCATGTTGCTCATGCCAGAGATGTTTGTGACCTTAGTGGAGGATAAATCATCTTTAGCACGCGCGACAAATGCGTCCTTCCATTTGTCGGGCCCTTGTGTGGCGTACCTCCACGCCACCACTTTGTCACTCTTGTAAGGAAAAGGGGCAGGGTTCTCAACTGGGATAGGTTGGAAACCTCGAGACTTTTGTGTGGCAACATCTCTGGTGAAGTTGATCACCAATGGCTTGGATTTGCTTGGGCTCTTATCAACCAATTGCATGCACACATCCCCTTCCCCCTTTCTCACGCCATGAACTTCAATTAGTGAATTGGCATTGGGATAGTAGCAAGTCTGTATATCGCATTGGGATCGAGGTGAATTCCATAAGCTTCTTTACTGGAAAATTCTTTCCCAGATTGGCGCTTGTGCTGAGATTGGTGTTGCCGGCAGGACAATATTATGTGAGAAATGAGTTTTGTAGGGGAGGCCTTTGTGGTTGAGTGAGCAACCTTTGTTGGACGGGCGTCGGATTGGGAGAGATTCCAACGTTGGCCGAGTAGCTTGGTTGGTGCGGGGAATATTGGTAAGTGGGGTTTTGATGGGTTTGTTGGGATTTAGGCCATGTAGGAGCTGAAGTTACAACATGGGTGTCTCCCTCCTTCTTCTTGGCCCCACTCGCTCTCAACCTCCTATTGCTTGTGCTGGTGGGAGCGGCATAATTGAACTTTCCCCTTCTCAAGCCTACCTTAATCCTCTCGCCCACAAATACCAAATTTGTGAAACTAGAGGGCATGTAACCCACCATCTTCTCATAGTAGAACACTGGCAGTGTGTCCACTATCATGGTTATCATTTCTCTTTCCATCATAGGGGCGCCACTTGTGCTGCCAGGTCCGTCCACCTCCGGGCATACTCTTTAAAGGACTCATGCTCCTTCTTGCTCATATTTTGCAATTGGGTTCTATCAGGAGCCATGTCGGTGTTGTATTGATACCGTCGCCCTGGCCAAACTCTCTTGGAAAAATGCATTAAGAGCATCTCATCTCTAGAGTATGCCCCCATCTTCCGACAGTACATTTATAGGTGGTTCTTAGGGCAAGTAGTCCCCTTGTACTTATCGAAATCCATCACCTTGAACTTCAGGGGGATGATGACATTAGGCACTAAACACAACTCCACCATGTTGGCGAACAGGTAATCACCAATCCCTTCGATGGTCCTTAGCCTCTCCTTGATGAGATCCAGCTTCTCCCTTCCTTCCACTACCAAAGGCAGTCTCCCCTCTGATAAGTGCAGAGGTTGCAGCGAGCGGTGTTGAGGAGCCCCCGTGGCATTGGGCTGAGGCATACTACACGTCGGTCCTTCAGTGGTGAACATTGGGTATGGTTCGAAGTCACCCAGAGCATGATCCTGAGGCTCCTAACGGGCTTCCCCCACAGGCTGAGCGAAGGGTGTATGCCCCAACTGGGGTTGCTGGCCTTCAAAGGGAATAGGAACAGAGTGGTAAGTGTTCTCGTTGGGCATGTGCACTATGTTGGGTGGTGTATAGTTGGGGGTTAAGTCATATGGGAAAAAAATTCCTATTTTGCCTCATGTGGGGACCGCCTGTGCTGCCTAACACCTCTCCTCCCTGACCCACCATGTCTAGGATTGGTTGGCTTGTTTGGTTTATGGCAGATGGGTGGGTCGGATCCGCCTCAGTAGCGGCACTGGTGGCGGCAACTGCAGCCACATTGTTCTCCATCATGAAGGTTATCTGATCTTTCATGTCCTCCATATCGGCCTTCATTTTCTCTTGCACTTCTTCTATCTCACCCATGATTTTAGTTTTGGAACGGGTTCGATAGGGGTGTCGTAAAACGCGTTTGTCTTTTTTGGTTATGGTGTTTACTTTGACTATAACTGCTAAAAGAAAAAAATGCAATGAGTAATGCGACAACGAACTAAACATGAATGCATGATAATGATAAGTTATTGAACCCATGCAGAAATTTCAGCAGAGACATAGGGTTGAATCAAATCTAATTTTCATTAAGAGACAATATTGTTTATCTTCTCAAAGTCAAAGCATAAATACAAGTGCCTCAGCGGTTCCTAATTATGTGAGACATCAACTTGATCATATGCTAACAATAATCGAAAAGCCCATGAACTTCCTCGGGAGTTGAGTACACGTCCGCCATTGCCTTGGCTTTGGCTAACAGCCTTGGAAGCTCTTGACTCCTATTCAGAGTGAAAGAAAACCTATCCATCCACATCATAGCTTCTCCGTGTAATGAATCTATCACTCTCTCTCTTGCTTCCCTTTCTACTTGCAGAGCCGATACTTTTGCATGCTCGTCCTCTAGTCTTTGCTCATGGCTAGCAGCTAGATTTAGCTTCTCTTACTGGTCAATGATTGTCCACATGTTCTCTTCCGCCCTACTCAACTGTTCGGTCAAGCTTCTCTTCGACCTTTGACAAGCCTTCAACTTGTCCTCTAATATCATACTTTCCACCCTCGACTCGTCCCTTTTGGCCCTTCGAAGCTTGAGTTCATTGTTGCTGCCCCATAAAGCCCCTTGAAACTTGTTTCAGCCCCATTCTTCTTTTCGGGCCCTCTTCGTTTCTTGTTTTAATGCTTCGGCCATGGCCATGTTGACGTCCCTCAGCTTGTCACACTCTTTCCCGACCCTAATGGCCATCCTCTTAAAATTTTCCTTGACCACTCACGTTCTTTCAAGTTCCGCTTTTAAGGCTTGCACTTCTTGGCTCTCCTTAGGGACTTCAGCCTCTTCCCCACTTGAACTCTTTAGCTTCGAGAGCCAAGTTATCTCTTGCGTCTAAGCCTTCAACCATCTATGATATCCACCAATAACACCGTTGTTGCTTCCTCTAAGCTCCTTATCCTTTATTTGCACCACATTCCATGCTTTTCGGACTCTTTGAAGCATTTTTGCATTGGGGCCACTGAAGCCTCGTGTGATGAAAGGTGCGATACTCTCTTCCGATGACGCCCCTCTCATAGGATAGCCTAGTTGTCTTATGGCAAGTACGGGATTATAATTAATACAACCCCTGGTTGCCATCAAGGGGAAATTTGGGAATCCTTCACATGAGGACAAAACTCCGACCCCTCCTTCCTTCCATTGGGGGAACTAATTAACAGACGCCCCTACCATACCTGCCAAGAGTTGCTCCCAATTTACTTTCCCTTTCTTGGCACACATGTGGTGACTTTATAAGGGATAGACAGGTCTACTTCCATGACAAAAAATGTGAGAGACCAGCCATACATAAAGAGTGGGTGTACAACAGACAATTCTCGTGTTACTCTTCTCGCATCTCCGGTCAAACATGTCATAGTCATCGGCCAAAATAGCAATGACCGAACTTTCCTTGTTGTGGTGATAAGCAAGAAAAGCATCGATCGCCGCTAGATCCACTAGCACATCCATATTTGGAAAGAGGACGACCCCAAACACCAATAGTGCTAAAACCTCAATGAATGAAGTCCACTCTCCTCGACCCATCAAAGATTTCGCTTTCTCTTCCAAGTGCTTCTTTGGTATCCCAGCCACCCTATTTCTAATTTGTTTCACTCGGTCCAATTCTTGCGCCGAGATCTTGACCACCTTTGCTACTCTTGCCATGGAGGGGTATAACCCCAAAAAACAGATACGACTTCCTTCCTCCTAGCGGGCATCCCTAGATCCCTTCAAACTCTTCTATGGTCAGTACTAATTGAAAGTCCCCAAACGTGAAGCACCTTAGCCAAATCCCAGATTTTTCCATTTGTCTTGCGGAAGGATTGACGTTGAAGTTGATCCATCCGCCGCCCTAGCTCTTGCCAACTGGCTACTTCTAGGCTCTTGATTTTGACATGATAGAACCTTTTCTTAAAAGAGGGTGCTTGGTTCGATCTGTTGGATCAAGTGGTCTCGGAATAATTAAGAAGATGGATTGAATTAATTATTAATGAACCTTTACTAATTAAAAATCTAATCCTTCTTAGGCTTTTACTATGTTTTTAAGAAAGTAAAGAATAGATATAGAAACTTAAACAAAAGTAAAACCGATAATTAAAGTGCAGAGCGGAAATTAAAAGTGTAGCGAAGAAGAAGACAAACACAAGAGTTTTATACTGGTTCGGCAACAACCCGTGCCTACATCCAGTCCCTAAGCGACCTGCGGTCCTTGAGATTTTCTTTCAACCTTGTAAAATCCTTTACAAGCAAAGATCCACAAGGGATGTACCCTCCCTTGTTCTCTTTGAACAACCAAGTGGATGTACCCTCCACTTGAACTGATCCACAAGAGATGTACCCTCTCTTGTTCTCAGTCACAACAACCCAAGTAGATGTACTCTCTACTTGTACCACAAAGGATGTACCCTCCAATGTGTTAAGACAAAGTTCTCAGGCGGTTAGTCCTTTGAACCTTTGTGAAAGGGAAACAAAAGATATCTCAAGCGGTTAGTCCTTTGAAATCTTGTTTAAGGGAAGGGGAAGAATCAAAAGAATTCTCAGACTGTGTCGTTTTGAAAGGGAGAAGCGAGACACAAAAGAATTCAGACGGTTAGTCCTTTGTTCTTTTGGAAAAAGGGAGAAGAGAGACACAAAAAGAATTCAGGCGGTTAGTCCTTGGCGAATTCTTTTTGGCAAAGGGAGAAAAAAATGAAATAGATGAATAGCACACTTTTGTTTTCAAGGTTTGGAAACCAGAAAACTTTAGAAAGCTTTTGCAAAGGAAGAAGAAGAAGAGGAAGTTCAAGAAGATGTTCAAAAAGATTCAAAGGTTGTAAAAGAATATGTGTAAAAGTTGTTTGTAAGGGTTGTAAGTGTTATTCAAATGCAAATCAAGGTCTTGCTTTTATAGACTCTTCATGTTTGGTCAAGAAAACCATTAGAAGAGTTATAACCTTTAGAAAAACTTGAAAAATATTGGATGAGTTACATCTTTTGATTTTTATTCAAAACTTGTCATTGGTAATCGATTACCAAAACCATGTAATCGATTACACAAAGCTTTTTATGAAAGGATATGACTCTTCACAATTGATTTTGAATTCCAACGTTCAGATGCACTGGTAATCGATTACCAATATCTTGTAATTCATTACACCATTTTGAAATCAATTGGAACGTTGCAAATTCAGTTGAAAACTTCTGAAATCAAACTTTGCCGCTGGTAATCGATTACAGTAAACTAGTAATCGATTACCAGAGAGTAAAAACTCTGGTAACTTAGAAAATTTTGAGAAAAATTCTTTTGAAAAACAAAAATGTGCTATGTTTGTTTTTTGAAAAATCTTTTCAATAGTTCCCTTGTAAAGTCTTCTTGATTTCTTCTCTTGAAACTTGAATTCTTCTTCTCTTGAATCTTGAAATCAAACTTCTCTTGATTCTTGAATCTTCTTGATTTCTTCTCATGAAACTTGAAATTAAACTTGATCTTGAACTTGTTGACTTAATCTTGAAATCATTCTTTGGGGTTTTTGTCATCATCTTTGTCATTATCAAAACTTCTTGAATCAACTTGATTCATCATCATGAAGCTTGCTTCTACAATCTCTCCCTTTTTGATGATGACAACCCTAAAATCAAGAAACATATACACATTCTTTTTCCTAGTCGATCACTCACTTAACTCTCCATATTCTCCCCCTTTTTTTTTTGAGTTTAAGCTTCACTTGAAATTAAGTTATTTAATTATGTGAGTTCTTGATTTAATCCTTATTTTCTCTCCCCCTTTGGCATCAACAAAAAGCCAAAGTGCGTAAGAAATATAAAACATACATAAATGACTAATCATACAAGAGAATAGAAAACAATCAAACAAGATAACTTAACCATTTATCAAATTTAGAAAGGTAAGAAATATAAAAGCCATACATAAATGTCATACAAAAGAATAGAAAAACAATCAAACAAGATAACTTAACCATTTATCAATCTTAGAAAGATAATACTTCATAGAATGCCATATAATCCAGAAAGTCATTCATAATAACCGAATAAAAACTACTAAATGCAAAGAAAAACAATAATACTAATAAGTGTTTTTAAGACATAGCCAAATACACGGCTTGAAATCAAAGTATAATTATAATCTAAATCTATTATCAAGGAATGAAAACTTAATTCTAAGTAACAAAAATTAGTTATGAACATATACATGGTAACTCATTACTTATCTCAATTATTTTAGCATATCAATATAATTTTGACAAAAAATCCAATCATGTCAAATCATACATAAATGTATAAACATACAATAAATATATTCATACAAGAGAGAAAAACTTATAAAAATCAAACAAGATAATAAATCATCCACAAATCATAAAAACATATGTATCAAATAAGTCATCAAAAGTAACCAAGTAGAACCATACCACATAAAGCAACTAACAAGTTTTAAACTTTTAGAAAATAAAGTATTAATAAAGTTTCAAAACATAATTCACTAAGTACCAAATAAGTAAACAAGATAATGAAGTTTAAACACATAACATACATTAAAACAAACTATTTTGCACCCATAAAAAAATACATATTCATTATCTTAATCAACATATCCTTTAAATAAAGAAAATCATAATAACTCTCAAACACAATCAATCATCAAACATTTCAAATTAAATTAATTAAATTATCAATCAACTAACTATGCACAATAATTTCTATTCCAAAAAAATATTTTTTTTTAATTTCAATTTCAAATTTCAAATTTTAAATTTTAAATTTCAAATTCCAATTTCTAACTTCCAATAACTTCCACTTCCAACTTTCAACTTCCAGTAAATTCCATTTTCAACTTTCAATAACTTCCAAATTTTAATTTTGAAACTTCCAATAACTTACAAATTTTAATTTTCAAACTTTCAACTAGTTGGACACAATTACCAAAGACAAAAAAATCAATCATGTATATTGAAATTCTTTAAACTAAATATAGTTAATTAATCATAATAAATTTTAACATAATCAAATAATTTTGGATTTATCTTCAATTTATAGAACTAAGTCTGTTCTACTGTAATCGATTACACATAGTGGTAATTGATTACCAGAGAATTAAACACTAAATTTTGAATATCAAATAACAATCATCAACACATATCATGGTAATTATTTACTTAATTCAATTATTCTAATTTGTCAAAACATTTTTTTATTTTTTAACAGAATCTAATCATCTTAGAAATAAAACATAAGCAATTCAAGCATTAATCAATTCAAACAAAATTCAATTAATCATACATATTCAAAATTAAAACTAAATATAGTTAATTAAACATTGTAAACACAATCAAACAATTTCAACAATTATTTTCTATTAGCTACAAAAATAACTTAACTGAAAATACTAATCATACATTAATTCATAGATATGGCTTAGATGTTACCTCTTTTGAGATTTTACTGATATTGTTGTCGTCGTATGTAACATGCCCACTTTTCTTGGGAGAAATGGTTGTAAATTTAGATACATCTCTCTGGCAAATGCTTGGAACATCCACTGTTGATGTACCATTTCTTCCTTACAGATTCTTCTTTGTTGTTTTCATGAGATTTTGTCATGAGACACAAGTTGGCTTGGTCTTCATCATAATCTTGAAATGATTTCAGATTTGACCTGTTCCTGAAAATACTTTTGAAAAGCAAAGAATTTAAAGAGGCCATGAATCTTGAAGTTGTTAAAATTTCTACAAGATACCTACTCTGATACCACTTGTTGGATCAAGTGGCCTTGGAATAATTAAGAAGGGGGTTGAATTAATTATTAATGAACCTTTACTAATTAAAAATCTAATCCTTCTTGGGATTTTACTATGTTGTTAAGAAAGTAAAGAATAGAAATAGAAACTTAACCAAAAGTAAAAGCGATAATTAAAGTACACAGCAGAAATTAAAAGTGTAGGGAAGAAGAAGACAAACACAAGATTTTTATACTGGTTCGGCAACAACCCGTGCCTACATCCAATCCCCAAGCGACCTGCGGTCCTTGAGATTTCTTTTCAACCTTGTAAAATCCTTTACAAGCAAAGATCCACAAGGGATGTACCCTCCCTTGTTCTCTTTGAACAACCAAGTAGATGTACCCTCCATTTGAACTGATCTACAAGAGATGTACTCTCTCTTGTTCTCAGTCACAACAAACCAAGTAGATGTACCCTCTACTTGTACCACAGAGGATGTACCCTCCAATGTGTTAAGACAAAGTTCTTAGGCGATTAGTCCTTTGAAACTTTGTGAAGGGGAAACAAAAGATATCTCAGGCAGTTAGTTCTTTGAAATCTTTTGTTTAAGGGAAGGGGAATAATCAAAAGAATTCTCAGACTGTGTCATTTTGAAAGGGAGAAGGGAGACAAAAAAGAATTCAGGCGGTTAGTCCTTTGTTCTTTTGGAAAAGGGAGAAGAGAGACACAAAAAGAATTCAGGCGGTTAGTCCTTGGCGAATTCTTTTTGGCATGAGGGAACGTTTATGTTATGCATGACAAAAATGCATTTTATTTACAGACACAAGAGCCGAGAAGACCATCTCTTCTTACTTACAACGTATTGGGCATCATGGTTCATTTGCAGTCATTACCATGGCGCCCCATGCATGCATTTAAGAAGGTGATGCGAACCTTTTGACTTCCCGTGACAGAATGACGAGACAAAATGCAATGCACGAGTGATGACACAGTATGGGTATGCATGCGTGAGAGCACGTGGTTGATAGCATAAAGAGAAACATATTGGAAGAACGAGCATCTCAATGCAATCAATTATTGCCGAAATGACATAACGACATGGCAAGCACAGGAAAGACGCACATAATTATGACATCATAAAGATATGCATGGAAATATCACGGAAACAAACATAGTGTGTTTGCTTTGAGCCTCTATTTCAGGAACCTAATGGGAAGGACTAAAAGTTTACTATTTAGTGATGAATCCCAAGGTGGACGCACATATCTTTCAAAGTTTTCTAGAGATGTCATCCTCTTTGATATCAAACATTGTGGGGGTAGGGACTACCAGCGACAACGTATCATCAAAGAAAAAAATTCTAGATGAGGTTTCATTATCTTCAAGCGAGTCGGAGACTCGGCATGACCACAGATCAACCTCCACTTCCTATCTTCCCATGGACCCGGGTATATGGCCCTAATAACTCACCGTGTGTGCAAAGGTGTACCCCATGTGTGCATGAACAAATATTTATAAACATGCATGTGATAAGGAAACAACCACACCAAATACATAAGCATCGAAAGAGTTATGTCAATAAAAGAACATAAAAGAAAGAAAGGGAAACAAAGCAAAGAGCAAGTCATGATAAATATTGCATACAGATTAAATGGCTTAACGCTCTAAAAAGGGTCGCCAATGGAATTGCCAGTTGTCGCAACCTACCCTTCAGCGGGAGGGTGATGCGAGACTCAAGAGTCTTGAGTGCGTCTTCCAAGGAAGGAAAATGCACAGGAGTCGCCACCAATGTTTATTCGAGGAAAATGTTAGAAAAAACCAAAAGGGGGTCTACAAATTTTAAGAATAAAGGTTCGGGAGTTGTTTACGAGCGGGGAAGGTATTAGCACCCCACGCATCCATCACAAGAGATGGCCGCCTTTAATCGAGTGTGCAAAATCATGACTTTGATATTTATTTTATTTTCCCTTTTTATGTTTTTTTTATTTTTTGGGGTCGACAAGAGCGTGGCCCTTGCTCCTATGTATCCTCAAGTGCGATGAGGAATTCAGACCTACGTAGTTCTTAAAAGGAAGAAAGTTACACGTAGGGTTGATTTTAAACTTTTGAAAGGTTCATTTTAACCGATAAAAGTAAAAGAGACCGTTAAGGCGTTGGACCTTGAATGGATTCAAGCGATTTTTATGGATAAAAGCTTGGTATTGTTTTGATTTTAACTTTGGTTTCACTTATTTACTTTCAAACTCATTAAAAGATGATTTGCAGAGTAAATGACCGGTTGAAAATTTATTTTACAATGATAAGCCAAGATTACGACACAAACGATCAGTTGAAATTTTATTTTACAGTGACAAAGTGAGATTACAGCATAAACGATCGGTTGAAACTTTGTTTTACAGTGATAAAGTGAGATTACGGCACAAATGATCGGTCAAAACTCGCTTTACACAAAGAAATGAGATCACTGATGGTAGAAGAATGAAGATGAAGATGTGAAAAGCAAGAGGGGACCCCTAAGGGTGCATAGAGCGAATTCAAAACTTCAAAATAAAAACTAACCAATTGATGAATGAAGAACAGACGAAGAATGATGTAGGAATCGGTCACGGATGCGATTCGGAAGTGCCTTGGCCTCATTTTTTCTTCTTCAATCTCCTTCTTCTCCTTAATTTCACTAAATCTTTCAATGTTTGAAAGTCTAAACCCATTACTTCAGCCCCCTCACGCCTATTTATAGGAAATGAGGGGAGGAGGTTGAACAACAGCTCGCCTAGGCGAGTTGATTACTTCACCCCTAAGTCTTCTGGTGGCCTAGGCGAGCCAGGGGTCTGAAAAAGCCTCAAAATGACCCTTTTGGGTATTTTCTGCATTCTTTACCGAAACGTCAAAAAACCTTATGGATTGCGCGACTACTGGTGTCAAGCATCTCAATTCGGCCAACAAGAACCAAAATATTAGCAAATGATCATCCCTGAACGAAATTAGGGTCTAACAACATTTTAAAGGGGAAAAAAAGGGAGAAGTCAGAGGAGTTCTTTTGGGGGACCAAAATAAGAAGCTAAGGCACAAGAGAAGAGAGAAGATCCACTCACTTGGGGATGATTTCCTCCATTTTCTTCCACACCTCTTGTTTCATTTTTGTATTAGTAAGCCACTCATTGTCATGAGAGGCTAAACCACTCATTATTGGGAGTTGAGAAACCAAACACTCTGGATGCAATGATTCTAACTATCTATTTAATGTTATTTTGATTCTAACTAGTCAAATTTGAATTCCCTATTATGTTTAATTTTTGATACATTTTGGTTAACTCTGATAGTTAACACATTTTGAGGCATGTTTGGTTGAATTGATTGCATGACTGAGCCATTGCATACTGGTAATTAATGTTGTGAAATTTTTATTTTTGAGTGAGCATGCATTGTTGTTGAGTGATGGTTTTGTGAATTAAATGAGCGTGAGTTGGTTAGCTTGCATGACATGAAATTATGGATGAAAAACTAAATGCTTCACATTATCGTGTGAGTTGTGTGCACCTTAATTGCCAGAGAACGAATGATTTCATTTTCTTGATTTTGCATGATTCTTAAATTGCTTGAGTGCATACATGATGTGGATATGATCAAGGCCTTGTTGTTTATTTTAATTTCAGCCACTTAACCAAACAACTACCCTGTGTTAATGAATGATTGAATCCTTTGCACCCTTTTGAGCCTAAATGTGAATGAATGTGTCATTGAACCCCTGAGCTAAATGCAGATGCTATCTTTTGCACCCTATCTTAGGCCATAGGAGAGCATTGTTATGGATCAAGACAAATTTGTTCCAAATTTGGGGGAGTGTTTGGGTAAATTGTGTTCCAGGGATATGAGTAACAAGCACATAGAGAACCAGAACTACATTATTTTGTAGTACCTATTGTCGTCTAAAAAATGGAAATATAAGTTGAAAGCAAATATATACAAAAAAACCCTCTATGTGCTATTAATTGTGGCATGTCAATAAAGGTTGGGAGGTCAAAGAAAAACTAGTTCTTTAAGCAGATAGGGAATGGGTGAATGCTCTCCTAGAACCTAAGTGTTTGAATCCTAGAAAAACCATGATTTCCTTGTTAACTTGACCACGTTACAAGCTTAATAAAGTCCTTGGTGATCCATATTATGTGTGTGTGTGTGTGCGCGCGCGTGTGTGTGATTGCATTGAATAAGATGATGTGCAAAGTTGGGGATTATAACTTCAGACGAAATAAATGAAATACACATAACTGAAACACTTGTGTGCTTGAGAGAAACACTAGCCTTGTGAGGAGTGAAGCATAGTTGATTTTTCTTTGATACCTGTCATGGGGGAGTTTGATAATTTCTATGCTTACGTAATTTGAATATTTAAATCACATAGCAATTATCTAATTTTCCTCTTTTTTATTGCTTCTTTTGTGTTATAACATTAGGAATTTAGCTTCTTCTGAGTTTTTGTCTAGTAGATACTAAAGTTAGTTAATTCAAAGTGTTTTGGGGTGTATTTCTTTTTTGTAGAATTACACAATAGGAGGTCTGAAAGAGGGTTGAAAAATTGGAGCAATGCACTCAACGCGTCAACAACCACTCAGCACGAGGAGCCAACTTGGAGGCCAGGCTTAGCCCGCATCTGGCAGCTTAGCGCACAGTCAATGTCGAAAAACATGATTGTGCTGCGTTTTAAAGGAGAAAAAAAGGGAGAAATTAAAGGTATTCTTTTGGGGGACCAAAATAAGAAGCTCGGGCACGAAAGAAGAGAGAAGATCCATTCACTTGGGGATCCTTTCCTCCATTTTCTTCCACACCTCTTGTTTCCTTTTTGTATTAGTAAGCCGCTCATTGTCATGAAAGGCTAAACCACTCATTGTTGGGAGCTCAGCAACCAAACACTCTTGATGTAATGATTCTAACTATCTATTTAATGTTATTTTGATGTTATTGTTTCTTTTCTGTGCTTAATATCATGTTTATGGCTTGATCACCCATGCCCGTGTAGTGTTGTAGGGTTTATGCATTGGAAAATGTTTATCTCCTAAGAACTGGAAAAGAGAATCTAGGTAATCCATGTCTAGGGATAGAATGGTATTATTTAGCCTTATTTATGCATCTTTATTCTTAAAGCAAATTATTTGATGTGGCTCATAAGGGATTAGGAGTGAAATTTGGTAATTTTGGCTCTTTCACATGAGGGATCAGGGTTAGGGTAGGTTAGTGGATAAAGGTAATAATCGAAATAACGTTAAATAGTGAAAAGCCTTAATGTCGTGAACTCACCCCCTGAGTGTTTGTATTCTATCTCTTTAATGTGCTCTGCTTAATTATCTTCATTTTTGTCAAATTTTATATTCCATATCATTATTTGACCAATATCAAATTTAGTTCATTGATTGCTTAAAATTGGATATATACAAACTCTGAGTACAATCAAAGTCCCTGTGGACTCGACATTCGGTCTTACCATTTTAAAATACTACTTGGACAAATTGGCGTACTTGCCAACGAGTTAACAAAATGGTTTTGGAATCTCAAAATAAAATACTCATGTGAACATAGATTTATTTCAATTATATATTATTAAGTTTTCCTATTGAAATTTCTTACCATTATCGATATGACTTACCAAAAGAAAATACTCATGTGAACATAGATTTATACCTCTTGATCTACCGCTTTTATAATATCATTAATTTTTTTATCTTATGGAAATCGTCTTCGGAGAAAAGAAACTAGATTTCCAAGTACCTTATCTAATTTTTGAAATCTATGTTCTGCAGTAGAACTTTGAAATGAAGTATATGAACTTTTAGGTGAAAGTTTGTCTAGATAACGTACATGCCCTCTTTTGTCAGGTCCTTTCACTTTTGAATAGATGTCATTTTTCCAATTTGTATAATTAGGAACAATTTGAGAACCTTTTGAACTTTGTGCCTCTACCATGAGCTTCTTTAATTCATCCTAAATGAAACTCATTTTAAATAAAAATAAACCAATTATTTAATGTGTCAACTTCAAGGTCAATTAATTACAATGAATAAGTTATAATGTTCTTTAAAATAGAAATCCTTACAATCACATGGGCTTCCTTTATAGTCACAATGCTTCTGTCTCATCAAGTCCGAGTATCAATATAAATTTTAGCTCGTGAGGGTTGCATTCCTTTATCTTTTCTCCTAATATAAGCAATGAAGTCTCAATCATATTCTTTGTTCTATAGAATAACTATAACATATAATCATGTAACATACTAAGATAAAATATGATTGAGAGAAACAAAATTACCTCATGAATAAACCTTGAAAGATTCTTGGTACCTATACAATGTAGATCTTCATACTCAGGGCGACTTCTTTTGTTCCTGTTACTTGTTTTCTACAACCAAGTTTAAGAAAAGCAAATAAAAAAAGTGAATGAATGTCATACTAAATGATATATTAATGGCTTTATATATACATACACATGTCCTCTTTTGGAGCACCGATGATGTACTAAATCATGGTACTTTGAAGGATCAACTCTTTTATCCGGAAGGGTAACAACCATTTCTTCCTCAATCTTACTTGCATCATATCCCATTGATTTCAAATCAACAATATAGTCACTATATCTTCTAGCCATTTCAAGTGGATCACATGTCTACCTCTTGATATCATTTGTCACTAGTACCTTGCTCTTCCAAGCATGCAACCTATAACAAAAATTTATTTTTTTAAAAAAATTGAAAATTTTTAATTGATTACAAAATTCAACAATGGAAATGAATTCTCCATAACACTTACCTGTTCATGAAACCAATTAGAAAATGTTTGACTGTGAATTTTGTCAGTTTCATATGGTGATAGTCAATGATTTTGTCTCTTAATATGATCAATGCATTCTCTATGGAAAAACAATTTAGAAATATAAAATATTAATGTAGTAAGGTACCAAAATAAATTTAAATAATTAAATATAAATATGGAAAGGAAGTATCTTACTTTTTAAAGGAGTCAACATTTTCGCTATTGAAAAGCATATATCTATGTGCTTGTAGCAATGTTTTCTCATCAAGAGACACTCGAGAGACTCTTTTTCTTTTCTTACATTGAACCTAACTTTACTTTTTCTCCCAAGTGATCTACCTACATGATATACATGACTCATATTGTCCACAAAAAATGAATCACTACCATCACCATTTCTCCTAGGTTGATTAAAAGCAATTGTTATCCCTAAGAGATATCATGAACAAAATATCAGGCATTCATGAGCTAAATACCCCTCTACAGCCGACCCCTCTAGTTGTCCTCAATTACGAACGAATGACTTTAATGCAAGGAGGAGCCTAAAAATAATAATTCAATTTACAAAATACGATAATAATATTTTTTATATAATTCAGAATTTGATGAAATGGTTGAAAAATAAATTTTGATACCTCTCAATGGGACACATCCACCTATAATGTATTAGGCTTGCAACCTTTACCTCATATGCCAAATGGATTACTAAATGTATCATTACAGTGAAAAAAATGGAGAAAAGGTCTTTTCTATCTGGCACAATATCTTAGCTATTTGATGCTTTGAAACATCCAGATTATCCACACTAAGCACCTTACCACATAGTTCTTTGAAGAAATAAAAAAGATCATATATTACTAAACTCACATTGTTTGGTAAAGAACCTTTCATAGCTATAGGGAGAAACTTTTGCATTAAAAGATGACAATCATGACTTTTGAGACCAAATATATTAGGTTGCTCCACTTAGACACATCTTGAAATATTGGATACATATCCATCTATAGGTTTTATTGCTTTGAGTACTTTCAAAAATATTAACTTCTCTTTTGATGTCAATGGAGAACAAGCTCTAGGCAAATAGTTTTTTTACCTGTAGTTGGATGCATCTTTGGATGAAGTTGACTCCTTATATTCAAGTCCACAATGTCATAATGTGCCTTGTCATGATCCTTTGATTTCCCTTCCAAATTCAATAATGTTCAAATGATGTTGTCACACACATTTTTTTTTCAATGTGCATTACATCAAGGTTATGTCGAAGCACATTATACTGCCCATAAGGCAGTTTGAACATGATACTTTTCTTTTTCCATGGATATCTGACCTCTATTTCATCCTCAAAAGAACTTTCAAGTTCTTATAATTGTCTTAAAACAATAGTTCCATTAGGTTGCCTAGGTAGGGCTCTAAACTCTTGACTTCCATCAAAATTTCCTTTATTGTACCTCCACTTATGGTTTGCCTCTAACCAATGACGATGACACATATAGTAAAATTTTCTACTATAACCCAACCACTTAGAGGGCACTTCAAAGTCACAACATGGACATCAACTTTAGTACTCCATCTTGACATATTTGCATATGCAGGGAAATCATTAATAGTGCACATGACTGCAACAGGCATTTGGAGTGACTCATTTTTGCATGCATCAAAAGTGTCTACCCCAATTTCTCACAGATCTTTCAATTCCTTTATAAGAGGTTGCATATAGACATGAACTTTATTACCTGGACCTTTCGAACAAGGAATAAGTAATGTGAGAATAAAAGAAGGTTGTTTCATACATATCAATGGAAGCAAATTATGGGGAATCAATATGATAAACCAAGTGTTGTGAGAAATGCTCATAGTTTTAAAAGGATTAAATCCATCTCTAGCCAAACCTAATCGAACATTGCAAGGGTCAAAATAAAACTAAGGATATTAATTAACAAAATCCATCCAAGCCAAAGAGCCGACTGGATGTCTCATAAGCCTATCCTTAGTTCAACCATACTCATGCCATGTCATAAAAGTTGTTTTTTAAGACATAAAAAGCCTTTGTAGTCTAGATTTAAGAGGAAACCAATGAAGAATATTTATAGGTATCTTTTTTCTTGTTGCTTCATCCTTAGAGTTCTTCCATCTTGAAAGACCGCATTTTGGGCAACTTCGACATTAGCCAAATCCCTCCAATTCAATATACAATCATTAGGACATGCATGGATTTTTTCATAGCCTAAACCCAATCCTAAAATTGCCTTCTTTGTATCATAAAATGAGTTAGGCATGGATTGTCTTCTAGTAATGCATCCCTTAACAAGTGTAGCAACATCGAAAATCTCTTGTCACTGCACCCATTTAGACATTTCAAATGATAGAGATGTTCAAGGAAAGATAGCTTTGTGAATTTCTTACAACCAGGATAAAGGTCTTGTTCAACTTCTTTTAATAATTGACCTCCTCAAGATTCTAATCATCCTTGTATCTATATTTTATCCCTCATCAATTGTATTCATTCCAAAAGCATCATGAATAATGTATCCATGTCATGATTGAAACCTCCTTCTACATTCATTTGTACTCTAAAAAAATAAAAGAATTGATTTTTTTAACCATGAAAAATCCAATTAGTATATCCTTTTCAGAAATCCATGATTGACTATGTGCTTATAAACATCCATTTGAGAGCACTGGTCACAATTGAAACACTTAGTGCACAGACATAAATTTTTGCATCCTTAGAAGATTATGCAAATGCAAAATCTAGAAAATTTGAAACCCTCTAATGTACTTCTCATTAGCTTGAGAATGATCAGATATCCAACTTTTATCCATTAAAAACAATAAACTAAAAAAATATGAAAAAATCTATGTTACAAAAATATAAAGGTAAGTCACAAATAAAATACTAATCGAGTCAAATAAAAAGACTAGTTGAATCAAGAAAATAAAATTCAATAAAGTTCAATAAAAGGATAATTAAATCAAGACAATAAATTTACTTAGAGGATAGGTTTGGCTTTAAAGCTGGTAGGGAAAATTAGCTACCATAATTGTGTATAATTCAATAAAGTTTTTGTAATTAATATTAAACCCTATCACTAAACTAGTGTATATTAAATGTTTTAAAAATTAGAATAATATGCTTCATATTTCAATTATTCACTTTGTATATGTGTGTGTGTGTGTATATATATATATATATATTAGAAACCCAACATGAAATTCTGTTAAATAAAACAACACAAAGCACAAGTTGTGCAAAGGCTGATAACCAGAACAATTACAAAGTGAGAATAAAAGCTTTATATGACAATTGTTTGCATGTACCAGAACTAGACTTAACAACATTACAAAGTAACAATCATTGTTTGGTTTCTTTAGGGATCTTAATAAAATACCAATAATCACCTTAAATAGATTACGTTAGATTATCAAGAGGGGTTGCGAAAAATACTTAGATCCATGATAAGTAGCGGAATTGATGAGTTTGTGGAATTGTTGGTTTTGTGTTCTTTCTCAACCAAATCACCGTTTTCTTTTTGGGACCTTAGGTTTCTCGTCAAATGGGGAGAAGAGAATACAATTTCTGATTTTGATGTATTAGGGACCACAACCTTGCTTTAGGTTTTAACTTGTTAGAGTTCTCATTATTCTCTAACGGGCCAAACTGGTTTCCACTTACCAAGCCCATATTAATTTCTAATGATAGTCCAATAGGCTCACCAAATTAGATCACTTTTATTGAGCCTATAAATATAAATAACTAATATAAATGATAAATATAATATGTAGCCCACACTAATTAATTAATTAGGAATTATAAAATTCCTAACAATCTCCCACTTGAGCTTCATATTAACCTTAATCATGTATATTTCAAAAGTCTTTAGGTGCACAACTGTATGTTATTTACTTTTAGACTTTCCTTAAACAATTTGGTCCATCTTATATAGTAACACAGAACCATTGCAGTTTTCCTCACAATCCAACGTGATTGAGCCACAATGATCACCAATGTCACATATACTTGATGACATAAATGAAATATGGATAAGCGGCATGAAAATAACATGCAATGTGATCGCATTCATGTTCATTTCCAACTACTCCAAACTTTATTCTTTATAGAGATCAATCCAAACACAATATAAATATTGCAAACAAAACAAGCTCAGAATGAAATGATAACCTTCAACTTTATTTTATAGAAAATCAATCTATACAAATATCTGAAAAAAATAAGGCATATATAGAACATAAATCGGACTCCCACTAAACTAAGGTACTATAAGGAATCACTCCCATATGAGCAGTGTGCTCATGAAAAACTTTAGGTACCAAACCTTTCGTAAGTGGGTCAGCTAGCATATCATTAGTCCTTAAATGTTCTATGGAATTTTTTCTATTCTGAACTCTTTCTTTAACAACCAAAAACTTGATGTCAATAAACTTTGATTTGGTTGCACTCCTATTATTGTTGGAGTAAAGAACTGCTGAGTTATTATCACAATAAATCTTTAATGGTCTTTCAATGTCGTCAACCACACGCAAACCAGTGACAAAATTTCTCAGCCATATCCCATGGTTGGATGCCTCAAAACAAGTAACGAACTCCACGACCATGGTCGAAGAAGCTATTAGCAAACTTCCAAGAGATAGCTCCTCCAGCCAGCATAAATATGTATCCAGATGTAGAGCGTTTACTATCTTGACATCCAGCAAAATCAGAGTCTGAGTACCCAATGGATCTCCAAATTCTCAGACATCTGATAAGTGAGCATGTATCCTTTTTTCTCTTTAGGTAACGCATCACGCATTTTGCTACTTTCCAATGTTGTATTCCAGGATTACTCAAATATCTGCCCAGAACTCCTATTACAAATGCTATATCGGGACGAGTGCAAACTTGAGCTTACATTAGACTTCCTACTGCTGATGCATAAGGAATCTTTTGCATCTCTATTCTTTCAAGGTCATTATTGGGGGGCATTATTTAAGACTAAATTTGTCTCCTTTAGCTATCGAGGTATCTCCTGGTTTACTATCTTTCATGTCGAATCTATCTAGGACCTTATCGATATAACTCTCTTGTGATAACCTTAGGATACCTTGAGAGCAATCTCTTAGTATCTTGATTCCTAATACAAAAGAGGCTTCCCTAAGATCTTTCATCTCAAAAATTTTTGTCAAAAATTTCTTAGTCTCTTGTAAGAAGCTTATATCGTTGCTTGCAAGCAGTATATCATCGACATATAACACCAAGAATGAGTATTTACTCCCACTAAACTTGTGGTATACACAATCATCAACTGCATTTGCCTGAAAACCATGAGGTAATAACTTGATGGAACTTGTAATACCATTGACGGGAAGCTTGTTTCAAACCATAGATGGATTTATTTAGTTTGCAAACCATAGACTTTGAGTCACCTAATACAAAGTTTTCTGGTTGCATCATATAAATTGTTTCTTCAATGTCACCATTTAGAAATGCAGTCTTAACATCCATCTGATGTAACTCTAAATCATAATCAGCTACCAGTGCCCTTATTGTTCTAAACGAATCCTTTGAAGATACTGGAGAACAGGTTTCTTTATAGTCAATGCCTTCCTTTTGGGTAAATCCTTTAACGACTACATGAGCCTTATATCTCTCGACATTGCCCTTTGAATCCTTTTTGGTTTTAACTATCCATTTGCAACCAATAGGTTTCACACTTTCAGGAAATTCGACGAGATCCCAAACGTCATTGTCTTGCATAGATTTCCTCTCATCCTTCATGGCATTGATCCAGTTTTGAGAGTTAGAAATACACATGGTTTGATAGAAATTAATCGAATCATCCTCTGCTAAACCAATGACATCCTCATGTTCTTGGAGAAAGATAATATAATCATTAGGGACTCCACTTCTCCTCTCTCTATCAGATCTCCTTAATGGTACTTCTTGAGGTTGTTGAGGTTGTTGTATAGGTATTTGAGGAAGAACCTCATCATTGGCATAGTGTATTGCGGAACAATGCCACACTCTTTGAGAAAAGTGCAAAAGGTCCTAGACATTGTTCTCCTGATTCATCATATCTACCATAGTACTCACCACCACAGTCAGATTTGACAGCCTTAATTTTTCTTTCCAAGTTGAAGTTCAACTTCAGCCTTGAAACTCTTAAAAATGTCTAGGGATTGGGACTTCTCATGTATCAAATAAAGGTAACTATATCTAGAGTAGTCATTTACGAACGAGATAAAGTACTGTTGCTCGTTCCAGGAAGGTGTTGGAAAAGGACCACAAATGTCCGTATGTACCAGTTCTAAGATGTCTTTAGCTCTTTCGGCACCTAATTTCCTTATGTTTGTTCGTTTTCCCTTTATGCATTCAACACAGACTTCAAAGTCTGATAAATCTAAAGGTTCAAGAATTTCATCCAACACAAGTCTCTGAATTCTCTGTTTAGAGATATGACCTAAGCGTTTGTGCCATAAAGTGGCTGAATTCTCTTTCAATTTCTTTTCTGTACCACGCGAATTTGTTTGCAGTATTTCATTATAGGAACAATTAACATTCAACATATATAGATTATCAATTAAGGAACCAGAACCAATCAAATTTGAATTCTGGTAGAGACTAACTTTATTATTTCCAAATGAACAAGAAAAATAAATTTGTCCAAACTAGAAATAGAAATTAAATTTCGTCTAAAAGATGGTACAACAAAAGTCTCAAACAAATCCAAATGAAATTCATTTTTTAACTACAATCTGAAAGTTCCTATAGCCTCTATCGTAACCTTTTTGCCATTGCCAACAAATATGAATCTTTCATCATCACTTGGCAATCGGCTCCATAAGCAACCTTGCATGGTTACACTTATATGAGTAGTAGCACCAGAATCTACCCACCAAGTATCTTTAGGTACAAAAGCTAAATTAACTTTAGAACAAACAAGAGCAAGAGATTTACCTTTCTTTACATGCCATGTGGCGTACTTGGGACACTATTTCTTCATGTGTCTAGACTTCTTGCAGAAGTAGCAGGTAAATTCTTCATCCTTCTTTGGTTTCTTTTGCTGAGAAGACCCTTCAGCAATACCCTTAGTTTCTTTCTTTTCTTATTCTGAGAGGTGAAGCTTAAATGGGCACTTTCAGATCTGTCTCTCTGCAACCTCTCTTCCTCTTGTACACAGTGAGATATAAGTTCATTAAGGGACCATTTGTCCTTCTGAGTGTTATAACTCACTTTGAATTGCCCAAAGTGTGCAGGAAGTGAGATCAAAACTAAATGCACAAGCAGATCTTCACCAAGCTCTAACTTAAGTGTTTTTAGTTTAGATGCCAAGTTAGACATTTCCATTATGTACTCCCATATATTACTTTTTCCCTTATACTTCATGGAGATGAGTTTAGCCAAATGGTTACTCGTCTTCGCCTTCTCATTTTTGGCAAAGTATTGTTCAATTTCATCAATAAATTTCTTTGCATTTTCACCCTCAGAAATAGAGCCTCGAAACCCTTCTGGAATAGAGCCCTTCATGATCATAATGCACATTCGATTTGAACAATCCCATTTCTCAATTTTTACCTCATTGAAGGCTTTCAGAGTGGAAGTGGATCGTTTCGTTCTCAGTGTCAAATGCAAATCCATACAGCCGAGAACAATTTCTATGGCTTCCTTCCAGACCTTAAAATTTGTCCCATTCAGCATAGGGATATTATTCACTTGAACAAATACATTTGCAGCACTAGCAATAGAAACTGAATAATAATAAAAACAAAAATAATTACATGCTCAGAAATAAGCCAATAAGTTATATAAAATATATACATAATAGATTTTGTCAAATCACAGTCTTTCTTTGGACCGACTATAATTCACATGAAAATACCTTACAATTGTCACACATTTATCATCACAGGTACAAAATTATTTGGCCAAATTGTGTCTTCCTTTGGGCTGAGCACAATTTGCATAAATAATTTTATACTAATATTTATGCAATTTTAATTAAATTAATTTATGCAATAGAGATTGCTTTGACAATATATTGTTTCAATCAACTCAATCAAAATTACCAGACATAAAAAAAAGGAATAATTTTGAGGGTTTGTAATTTCTGAATTTACACCAAAACATAATGGGAAACACCAATTAATACACATAATTCACAAATAAAAAACAAGGAAAACAAAAATAAAATGCTAAAGCCAAATTGCATTTAACGATACGCAACAGGGGTTTTCTTATGATGTTATAATAATGTCAAAGATTATGTATCACATGTATATCATGTCATGGCATGCATAAGGAAACAAAACCAGCAACCATAAAAACAAACACATGAACGAGAAACAAAAATGGATGACTATTCTGGAGCGAGAAAAAAAATAGTTTTTCTCATGGAATCCGAACGCAAAACATGAATAAGCATATGATGATTCTTATATCGTGATCGAAAAGAAAAAAATTCCAAACTTACAATCATAATTATAATTACAAAGATAAAATCTCAAAATAAAATTAGGGTTCATGTAACAAAATAATACAGGTATAACACAAACCAAATAACTTTAATTCACAATAATCTAACAATAATCACTTGTTTGGTTTCTTTAGGGATCTTAATAAAATACCAATAATCACTAAAAACACATTACGTTAGATTATCAAGAGGGGTTGTGAAAAATACCTAGATCCATGATAAGCAGCGGAATTGATGAGTCTGAGGAACTGTTGGTTTTGTGTTCTTCCTTAACCAAATCATTGTTTTCCTTTTGGGACCTTAGGTTTCTCATCAGATGGGGAGAAGAGAATACAATTTCTGATTTTGGTGTATTGGGGACCACAACCTTGCTTTAGGCTTTAACCTGTTAGAGTTCCCATTATTCCCCAACGGGCCAAACTGGTTTTCACGTATCAAGCCCATATTAAGTTTTGATGATAGTCCAATAGGCTCACCAAATTAGATCACTTTTATTGATCCCATAAATGTAAAAAAATAATATAAATGATAAATATAATATGTAGCCCACACTAATTAATTAATTAGGAATTATAAAATTCCTAACAAGCATAACTCCACAAAAACCAAATAGATCTTGATGAATCATCCCATAGCTGAAGAAAAACATAGAAATATGTGTATATTTTTAAAGCAATTTTGTGCTATTGACAATGGGATTTAGATCCTTTTATTTTTCACTTTTGCCTTGGTGGTAAAAGAAAAAAATAGTAAATTAATAGAAACTCCCTCTATTATGTGCATCAGCCTCCTAAATCTCCCTTTCCCCCCTCACCAACTAATAACAACATTAGCACCACAACATCAAAAGTATATAATCTATCCCAGAGTTAATGTTTAGAACAAAAATATTCTACTAAGTTTACAATAAGTCACACTAGACAACTAAACATGACAAAGTTCCACCTGATCTTCTTTCTCTTAAAACAAATTAACAACTCCTAAGTTAATGCAAAAGTTAGTTCTCATTAAAGATTTTTTAGTGTTAGAATATAGTTTACTTGCCCCAGCTGTCGTACCCTAATTTCGTCTAGGGACTATCGTTTGTTGACACTTTGATTCTTGCTAGCTGAATTGAGCTGCCTTACACCAATTACCGCATAATTCAAAAAGTTTTTTTTTATGTTTCGAAAAATGATATAGAAAATACCCAAAAGGGAGGGGAAAAGGGTCATTTAGAAGCTTTTTCTAACCCCTGGCTCGCCCATGCTAGCCTTTGGCTCGCCTGGGCCCCTAAATAACTTAGGGGAGAAGTAGGCAAGCTGAGCTTGCCTGGGCGAGCAAGGTTACTTCAGGCTGAAGCAACAGCTCGTCTAGGCGAGCTGCTAATCAACCAAGTCCCCTCATTTCCTATAAATAGGCATGAGGGGGCTGAAGGAAGGGGTTCAACCTTCAGATATTGAAAGAATTGAGGTCCAGAGGTTAAGGATTGGAGAAAAAAAAGCGAAAAGAAGGAAGAAGAGAAAAAGAAGCTAAATCGTTGCCGAATTGCGACCATAATCGTTCTTCATTCTTCGTCCGGTTAGTGTTTGTCTTTAAGGATTTGAACATGATTTATGGACCCTTAGGGGTCCTCTCTATTGTTTTGTGCACCTTCATCTCCTTCTCCTATCATCGGTAATTGCTTTTCTCTTGTAAAGTGAGTTTTAACCGATCGTTAGTACCACAAGTTATCCTAAAAAAGGGGGTTGAAGGTTAATAAGCAAAAAACCAAGATAAAACCAACTCATAACTAATTTATTTTTATCAAACATCACTTGAAATCATTTCAAGGTCCAACGCCTAAATGACTCTCTCCTCTTTTCAAAATCAAAAGATCGTTTCAAGGTCCAACACCTTAACGGCTGTCTTCGCTTTTCAAAATTTAAAACATAATTTCTAGGTCCAATGCCTTAAATGACTTTTGTTCGCAATTAAAATCAATCTTTCAAAAAAACATAAAATCAATGTAACACACAAACTTTCAAATTTTAAGAACTACGTAGGTCAGAATTCCTCATTGCACCTGAGGATACATAGGAGCAAGGGCAACACCCTTATCGACCCCAAAAAAAATAATAAAAATAAAAGGGGAAAATACATAAAAAATATAAAAAAGGGGAAATACATAATTTTGAAGTCATGTCTTGCACACTCAATTAGAGGTTGTCGTCCCTTGTGACGGGCGCGTGGGGTGCTAATACCTTCCCCGTGCGTAAACAACTTCCGAACCCTCATTTTCAAAATTTGCATACCTTTGCCTTTTGGGTTTTTTCTAACGTTTTCCTCAAATAAACGTTGGTGGTGACTCCACATGTTTTCTCCATGAGATGATGCACCTTTTGATTGTGCCTCGCCCTCCCGCTGAAGGGTAGGTTGCGACAGTTGGCAACTCCACTGGAGACTTGTTAGAGAGTTAGGCCATTCAATCACCGTGCAATGTTTTTATCGTGACTTCTTTTTTATTTATGTTCCCTTTTCCCTTTTGTTTTTTGTTTTGTCCATATTTGTATATAACCTTTGCTATGATGTTGTGTTTGGTGTGAGTCTGTCTATCTATTAAATTCATAGTTAGAAATATTTTTCTATGCACACATGGCACCTACACCTCGCACACACGTTGAGATATTAGGCCCTATACCCGGGTCTATGTGAGCCATAAGGAGTGGATGTCAATCTGTGGTCATGCTGGGTCTCTGACTCGCTTGATGACAATAAAGCCTCATCTAGAGTTTTCCTCTTTTAGTAATGCATTGCCGCTGATAGTCCCTATCGCCACAATGTATTACCTAAGAGGATGATATCTCTAGAAGCCAGTAAAGTTACATAAAACCACCCTTGGGAATTATCACAAGAAGTGGACTTTTGGATCCTTTCAATTAGATTCCCGAATTAGGGGGCACACAGCAAACTCACTCTGGCTTGTTCCTTGATCGCATTGTGCATATCTTCATGGCATCATAATGGACATATCATTCCTGCATTTATCATTTATCATATTCATGCATTGCATTTGCATAAATCACTGCATTATCATACACCTGCATCTAGCATGCTTTTGTTCTGCCAACTGCATATATTCTATTTCCATCATTCAAATGTGATGTTCACTCATGCATGATCCTTGCATTTTCCTTTGCAAAAAAAAAAAAAAAGAAACAAAAAAAAAACAAAAAAAGAACAAAAGAAAGTCATGAAAGTTTACACCACATTCTTAGTTACATGTGTTGGGTACCATGATGATGGCTATAAACCAACCATGTTGGGATTATACACCCTTTTCTCTTAAAAAAATGATTGAAAATCATGTGAATGTGGTACCTAATGCATGGTTAACTAGGAAAATGATGGTTCTTAGGGCATCTCATGTTGATCTCATAATTACATGCATAGCATAAGTAAGCCCTAGTCATTCATCTCTATGATATGTTGTTGAAGTATTGACAATCAAAATTTCTATTCCTGGGATTATGGGATTGAACCAAGCACATGCTTTTAAGGAAAGGTTCATCAAGTCAAGGTCAAGTATGGAAGTAACCAGCTTGCAAAAGTTGGGGCAGAAGATGGATCGAGTTACATCGTTTCTTTGTCTGCTGCCAAGACGTGATTGAGCTAAATAATTTACAAAATTAAGGACTATTGATGTCCATGTTTTATTTGCAGTTTCACTTTGACAATATGTGATGAGCCATGTTGTTTTAATGAAAATCTAAATTGACTCGACCGTATGTCTTGTGTAAAATTCGCAATACTTCAACAATGCATCATTCACATACATCCATGCTTATTTTTTCTTTTCACATTGGTGGCATTGCTCATTGCATTCTTTCCTTGAAATCAGAACTGTAATCGTTGTAATCAAAAGGAAAGAACGCGTTTTACAGCACCCTTATCGAACGCGTGTCAGAGCTAGAGTCATGAGTGAGATGAAGAAGTGCAAGAACAGATGAAGGCTGACATGGAGGCCATGAAAGACCAAATGGCCGCCATGATGGAGGCCATGTTGAGCATAAAGAAAATAATGGAAAGCAATGCAGCTACAGTTGCCACTACGAGTATCGCCACTGAGGTAGACCCGACTCACCCATCAAGCCTCAATCAAGTAAATCCTTCAATCTTGGATATGGTAGGCCAGAGAGGAGAAGCATTGGGAAGTATGGACGGCTCCCATTTTGTGCAAGTTCAGAACAAGCATGCCTTCCAAATATACACCACCCAATGTTGTGCACACTTCCGATAAGAATGTCAAAACTCCACTCCCATACTCATTGAGAGCCAACAACCTCAATCTGATCATGTGCATGTCTCTCAACCCATGGGGGAGACACATGAAGTACCCCACCACAATCTAGTCGACTTCGAGCCTCGCCTCAGATACGCCATTGAGGGGCAAGAAGTTGGTGGTGGTGTACCCCTGCCAAACACTTTGGAGGGCCCTCAATTTCGCCCACAACCACAACCCTTGCATTTTACTGTAGGGAGAGTCCTTCTGTTAAACAAGTGGCCTCAGATATCTTAAGAAGGGGGGGTTGAATTAAGATATCACAAACTTTTCCTAATTAAAAATTCTATTTTGATTTAACCCAAATCCCAAGAATTCTTTCAAAATGAACTCCTAAATAATTATGCAAATTAAACTTACTGAATAGAAGCAATAAGCAATAAACAATAAAAGAGTTTAAGGGAAGAAAGATTGCAAACTCAAATTTATACTGGTTCGGCCACAACCTTGTGCCTACGTCCCATCCCCAAGCAACCTGCTTGAGAGCTCCACTATCTTGCAAAAGCCCTTTACAAGTTTTGAAACACACAAGGACAACCCTTCCTTTTTGTTCAGATTGCTTTACAACAAGAGACCCTTGGTCTCTTAATCCCTTTTTAGAAATAAGATGAAGAGAAGAAGAAATCTCTCTTGAAAGAGATAGATTGAACAATTGAACACTCAAATAATTCCTTATTGAATTGCAAGTGTATTGGCCAAGGAATTTTTAAGAGGATAAGCTGATTTTGCTTTTGAGAGGATAAGACCTTTTTGTTCTGAAAAATTCAAACAAATTTGTGTTCCAAGTCACATATAAATAGACCTTTGATGGCCATTAAAAAATCATTTGAACAGATGTGACTCTTGGAAATTATTTTATGAAATTCTCCTCTGGTAATCGATTACAAGATTTGTGTAATCGATTACAGGCTTTAAAATTTGAATCAAAATGTTCAATAACTACTGGTAATTGATTACCATCCATGTGTAATCGATTACACAGTGTAAAATTTGAATTCAAATTTCTAATGGATGTTATAAATCATTTTGGCCACTGGTAATCGATTACATCCTCTGGTAATCGATTACCAGAGAGTAAATCTCTTGAAAAAGACATTTTAGCTTAAATTTCTTGGTCAAACCTCTTGTTGGTTCAATTTTGAATTCCCTTTCTAAATCACTAGAGATCTTCTTGGTGATGTATCTTGAATCTCTTGGATTTTGTCCTAATCTAAACTTGAGAAGCGTATGATCAAATGATCATGATCATATGACATCATCAAAACATCAAAGTCAAAGTCTTTGCTTCTACAATCTCTCCCTTTTTGATGGTGACAATTTAATTCTTGAAATCAAGATACAAGATAGAGTATATGCAAGAGGTAACATTACGTTCACTCATTCCATACTCCCCCTATGTTTTGGAATTAACGATCTCTTGATTTCTAAGCTTCTAAATCATCACGTTTCTCTCCCCCTTTGGCAACATCAAAAAGCCAAAGTACGTGGTAAGCAACATAAGGCGGAAGAATAATAAGCAAATATAACTAAAGTTCACATAATCATTCATAAGTCAAAACCAAATATAATCCAATCATAAAATACTAAGTTCCAAATACCAAAATATAACGAAAGTTCAGAAAATGATAACTTAAAAAGCATAGTCAAATACACGGCTTAGAATAAAAGATAATAATAATCTAAAACTGGGAAGGTGGTGGAAGGTCGAAGCACCGACGAAGATAACCCACATCCTCTTCAAGCTGGGTGATGCGGGTATCCATACCATCAAAGCAACCATCCATGGAATCGAATCATTCACCAACATAGGTGCAGAGGCCCCGTAATTCTAAAAGAACTTCATTCATAAGGGCTGAGGAATCATCTTGTTGAGGCGGAGGAGAGGGAGTACGCTCGTCTTGCAGAGGCTGCATGTCCTTCTTCAACCACTGCCCATCACGATCCTTACGGTAACCAAATGAAGTTATTGCACCAGCACCTATGACAAAAGATCGCTTGACTTGAACAAAAGGTTCATCATCAAGAGGAATTTGAAAATGACGGAGAAAAAGGGTAACCAATTGAGGATATGGAAGAGGTGCATTGGCCCGTAATGCCTTATGCATTTAGTACCTAACCAAGTGAGTCCAGTCGATCTGACGGCCGGTAAGGAAAGCCCACATCAAAATCAATTCCTCCTCAGAGGCTTGAGCCAGATTAGAAGAACGGGGAAGCAAAATTCTAACGATAATATAGTACATGATGCGACAATCAAAGGTTAATGATCCGGCCAGCAATCTACCTGTCATATCAACCTGGTCATTACAGACCATACAATGAGCATCATGACTAGAATAGTCGAACTTCCAGTCATCAACAATGGTGCTCTCAAAAGGTGCACCTTGACTGGGTAATTTAGTTAATGAAAAGAATAGAGATTGATCAATGATCATAGAAACACCATGCACCTCAAAGCGAATTGTACCATCCTGAATTTTTAAATTACTGTAAAAGACTCTAACTAGTTCAGGATAATAAGGCAATTTTAAGGACATAAAATCAACTAATCCAAAGTTTTGAAACACTTGATAACATTCAAATGTCTCATCATTAAAGAAATCTATGTCTAGGTACTTAAGGTCTAAGATGATCCTAGAAGAAAATTGAGAATTGTACCATGGACGTTGATCATCTGAAGAAAATAAAGTAGATGATCGTAGAGATGACAAGGAAGGGGGCAGTGGTGTTGTGGGTGCTCCAGATGGTCCGTGTTGTCGATGGGCAGCAGCGGCGGAGGAAATGGATGAGCCCTTTCGCTTTTTCGATGATTCAGCCATTTGATGAAGTTTTTGCAGATTTCAATTGGTTGAATCAAAGGAGAACTGAAAATGATGAAGTTTGGGCTTTGTGGGACGTGATTTAGTTAAGAATTGAGGGAGTTGTGAAGATTTGAAGTTTTAGGGAGAAAGAGGCACGTCGAGGGGAGTGTGGCTGCACAGCACTACTGGTTTACGTGGCTATTTATATAAGATGGCGTTATGTAATCAATTACAAGGTTTGGTAATCGATTACATGAGCATTTAGCCTTCTGGTAATCGATTACAGGCTATTTGTTCTTGTGTAATCGATTACACGTGATGGTAATCGATTACCAGAACATTATCTAGGTTGTTTCCTCAAGGAATAATTATGTCTATGCTAAAAACATCTATCTATGTCAATTATCAATACTAATATTAATTTAATTCAATCAAACAAGCATCAATCACACACGAACACCAATCAAACACAATCAAAATCTTAGAATCAAATACAATCAATCAATCATCAAACGTTAATATTTCATTCAACCAATCGATCCTTATTTATCCAAATCACTAATATCTAAGAGGCCTAATTCTCTTCTAATTGAAAAGAATATTTCCTTTGGGAGAGGTTTTGTGAAGATATCAGCAAGCTGATTCTTTGTATCAACAAATTCTAGCATACAATCTCCCTTTAGAACATGATCTCTTAGAAAATGGTGCCTAATTTCTATATGCTTGGTTCTAGAATGTTGAACTGGATTTTTGAAAAGATTGATTGCACTTGTATTATCACACCTAATAGGTATATGGTCAAGAAAGATTCCATAATCAGAGAGTTGTTGCTTCATCCATAAAATCTGTGCACAACAACTGTCGGCAGAAATATATTCCACTTTTGCAGTGGATAAAGCAACACTGTTTTGTTTCTTACTATACCAAGAGACTAGAGCAGTTCCAATGAATTGACAAGTTCCACTTGTGCTCTTTTTATCTATTTTAGAATCAGCAAAGTCTGAATCAGAGTATCCTATTAAGGTGCATTTGGAATTCCTAGGATACCATAAACCTATATTCATAGTGCCTAATAAATATCTTATGATTCTTTTAACGGCACTAAGATGTGATTGTTTGGGATTTGATTGAAATCTAGCACACATATACACACTAAACATTATATCAGGTCTGCTAGTAGATAAATAAAAAAGGGATCTGATCATACCTCGATATTGCTTAACATCTATTGACTGACCGATTTCATCTTTATCTAAATAACAAGAAGTGCTCATTGGTGTAGCCATGTGCTTAGCATTTTCCATGCCGAATCTGTGAATTAACTCTTTGCAGTACTTGGATTGATTGACAAAAATTCCATCCTTGTTTTGTTTAATTTGTAATCCAAGAAAGAAATTAAGTTCTCCCATCATTGACATTTCAAACTCACTTTGCATGTCATGAGAGAATTCCTTGCACAATAATTCATTAGTAGATCCAAAAATAATATCATCAACATAAATTTGAACCAATAAAATATCATGTGATTTTCTCTTTATGAAAAGAGTAGTATCTACTTTGCCTCTAGAGAAGTCCTTTTCTAAAAGGAACTTACTTAGACGCTCATACCAAGCCCTAAGGGCTTGCTTTAAGCCATATAAAGCCTTTTTTAATTTAAAAACATGATTAGGCTTGTCTGAGTTTTCAAATCCAAGGGGTTGATCAACATATACTTCCTCTTGAATAAAGCCATTTAAGAATGCACTTTTTACATCCATTTGATAAAGCTTAAAATTCATTATGGATGCATAGGCTAATAGCATTCTAATGGCTTCTAATCTAGCAAATGGAGCATATGTGATGCAATCCTACTCCGCAAGGGCATTGGATAGAAAAACTCCAAGTAGATTGGGCCAGAGATGCAAGAGAAGGCCCTAGGGTTCTTATGAGCCTTAGGGTAGATTTCGGGCCCATGGGCTAAGTACGAGCCCGCTTATCTTTGTAAATATTAGATTAAGGTTTCATTATTTTTGGGCCTTGTATTTAGGGCTCCATAATGTAGGTAGGGTACCCTAGAAATATAGGATTTTTCAGCCATTGTATTTTAGGGCACCTAGACTAGTTTTTGTATTAGGGGTAGTTTTGTAATTTCACATGCACTAAGTGGATATTTGATGTGTGTGGTTGGAAATAAATTTAATTGAATTGGTAGAAGCCCAATCCAATTAAATTTTAGAGGGGGAGGTGAGCATTTGCTTACTACACCCCATTGCCACATCATATAGTCACACTTTGTGCATGTCCTTCATGCTTTTCATGCCTCATGACACCTAAGCACACTTAGTGGAGAATCTTGGAATTGATCTTGGATTAGTGGGCTGAACCATAACTAAAATTCACTAATCATAATTAGTGAAATTTTGGCTCCAAAGTTTGGCTCCACAAATTCAATTTCAAATTCAAGTGAAATTTGAATTTCCCTCCAATTTTGTGTGACACTTAGGCTATAAATAGAGGTCATGTGTGTGCATTTTTTTTAAAACTTTGATCATTTGAATATTAGCTTCAGATTTCAGAGCTCCTTTTGAGCACAAAATTTCGTGCTCTTCTCTCCCTCTCCCTTCATTCATCTCCTTCTTCCTCCAAGCTCTTATCCATGGCCTCCTATGGTGGTGAGCTTCTTCTAGACTCATCTTCTCCTTGAAGTGGCGTCTCCTCTCTCTCTTCCTTCTCCATTCCGCTGCCATTTATCTTCCAAGAAGCAAAGGGAATCCATTGATGAAGAAGATCCTAGGCCTACAAGCTCCAATGGAGCTTGCATCATGCATCTCTGGCCCAATCTACTTGGAGTTTTTCTATCCAATGCCCTTGCGGAGTAGGATTGCATCATTCCCTCCCCCTTGAAAAGGATTTGACCTCAAATCCTGAGGTTCTTGATACTCTGGGCTCCTTGCCTTAACACCTGTAAAAAGAACAAAAACATATGTATTAGTGGTGTTTAGTATGTTGAAGTAAGGTAAGGTCTGAAAACTCATTTCCGGGGCATCTTCCCATGAAGGAACATGGTTCCTCACCAACTCAATGAGTGGTGCTACAAGTATAGAAAAATATGGGGCAAACCTTTTGTAAAAGTTTGTTAAGTCTTGGAAGCCCCAAATTTTTCTTACACTTGGTGGAGCGGGCCACTCAGGAATGACCTTTATTCTCTTAGGGTTCATGGGAACCCTTTGATCACAATTTAAAAAATTAAGAAAAGTAAAGCAATAGAACATACCTTTTTCTGTATTTTCATGTTGATTATTCCTACCAAAAAGTATGACAAACCTAAGGTGTCCCATATGTGTGCCTAAGTTTGTATTGAAACTAAAAATAAGAACAAACCTACCTAATGAGTCCCTATGTACACAAATCATGAAGATGTTGGGTGCATGAGTAATTTTACAAAAGAGTGTTGCACCCCCCAAAGCATTCATCACACCACCTATTTTAGGGATTTGGTGCCTAATAATACCTATTTTGGGCACCAACAAAGCACAAGGATTTAATCTCTTGCGAACCAAACCCTCATCCAACAACTCCTTTACTTGAGGAATAAACTCAAGCCTAAGAGATGTGGCAATGCTAACAAGTGTCTTTTTACAAAGGAGAAAATGTGGAGGTTGTCTAAGAAGGGAAATTTCTTTAATATTTGTCTTTATTTCAAAATGTCTTTCCTTCTTAGCTAACCTCTTGGAGGAGACACTTACCTCCTTACACTCCTCCTTAACCATTAAAGGTTGTCCTTCTTCTTGGGGGTAGATCTCTTCACTAGATTCTTCCCCTTTTGCTTCTTCACTTTTACTAGAGGAAGGTGAAGTAGTAGCCTCATCTTGGCTACTATAAATGTCTTGGCCCCTCATAATCATGGTTTTCTTGGTGGGGCATTGAGAAGTAATGTGTCCTCTTCCAAGACATTTAAAGCACTTCATGGAGCTAGTCTTCTCTTGCATACTAGCCTTAAGGGGTTGCTTTTCTATTGTCTTCCCCTTATCATCTTTGGGCTTAGAAGGTCTCACCCCTAAGATTCCTTGACCTTGGTCTTTCTTTGGATAAGAGTGAGAGCCATAAGATTTTGAAGTAGACTTCCTTTTAAGTTGTTGCTTTACCCTTATTTCCCAATCTAAATTGGCCTCTACATTGTCCTTCCCATGGAAGTATGGGAGTTTAATGTTAACCTCTTGAGGCTTTCTTTCATTTTCTCTCCTATGGGAGTGAGGTCTAAGATGTGACCTATGCCTTCCTTCATAATAGTCACGAAGTTCTTCACTTAGGCTCTTGCAAGAGTTATGACTACTACAGGAGACATGTTTTTCTCTTTTCATTTCTTTCATTATTTTTCTTCTTTCTTCCTCTCTTATTTTCTTTCTTTCATCTTGACTTATTTCTTCCACTCTTTTTTTACCTTTTTCTTTTCTCTCTTGTTTTTCTTTCCACAACTTAAGGGATCTCAACTCATCTAATATCTTATACAAGGGGTCCTTAGGAGTAGAACCCTCACCATTAACACTAGATGAAGAATGAAGACTCATGTTGGTTCCTAAGTTATGGTTCTTTCTTGTTGGGGGTTTGAAAACAAAAGGTAAAATAAACTATGGTTGAAACTAGCCAAAATAAACACTAAAAGAGGTGTGAAAGATAAGGTAAAAACTAATTAGTAAAAGGCAAGCTATCTAGGCAGTTTGACAATGGAGGGTAAAGGAAATAAGCTATGAAAATAAGCAAGAAATTAAAGTGCAAGAAATGCAAACTAGGCGGATCCTAAGAGTGTTTGGATGACCTCATTTAAGGTTCCCAACAAAACACTCACTATCCTAAGGGGAAATTGCCTAAAATTATTACACACAAATGGAAGTAGGGTGACCTAGCGGAGGCTCCCAACTTACTTCCAATGAAAGGCCTTTTTGTTACAAAATTTGAAAGCAAAGCAAATTGCCAATTACAAAATTACAAAGAAAAAAAGTCCTCAATTGTGGTGGCTATTCTCTCTTTAGTGTTTCACTCAATTTGGAGTGCTTCTTAGTCCAATAGCTCTTAAGGTGGTTGGCGCCTTGCTTCTTGACTCAAATTCTTCAAGATATGGCACCAATCCTCCTTTCCAATTCCCTATATGGCAACTCACAAGCAAGGAAACAAAGAGACAAGCAATAACCAAAGACAAAAAAAAAATGAAATGAAAGCTAAACCAATAGAGTTTTAACAAGACAAATTTCCAAGGATTATTCAACAATTAAAGCAATGAAAAGCACAAAAAGCAAGCTAGGACTCAAAGAGAAACCTAGAATGGCTCTAGAGTAGAGTAGAAAAACTCTAAAAAAAAAGACTCAAGAAACCTCTAGTTTTGGCACTTGTTTTCATAATAATGTTCAATTGAAATTTCAAAACTAGGATTGGTATAAAATATGCACCAATTATAGAACAAATTTTGAGCCAAAACAACAAGCACACTTTCCTTTCACTTTTCCTTTTTTTTCCTGGACACTGATTTTTCTGCCAACTTGTGAGATTTTTATTATTTTTTTCTTTAATCCAAATCGCTTGATTCTTTTTTTATAATTTTGGTCCAGATGTCTAGAAAATTCAGTAAAAGTTTCAGCTCAAAAAACGTAGTTACCAATTCCCAGTAATTTATACAAGTTCGTATGTTCAAGCTGCCAGCACCAGCGATTTCAACCTAGAAATCAAGAGTAGTGTTTATGTTGCTTAAGGCTTGGATAGTTACAATTTGTGTTTGCTTATGCTCAATTATCTTGAATAACACAATTAAAGAGAGCTTAAGACTTATTTTGATTCACAAATCCAGCCACAACTCAGCACCACAACTCAACTTCATCATAGGCATCATGTAGGAAACTTAGAAAGCAAAAAAAAAAGTTCAAGAACAAGACTACTTCTAGGAATTGATTTAGAACATGTTATGAAGTAAATAACATGCATGAATTAGACTCAAAATTCAAAAGATAGGCTAAGAATGACAAGAATACATGAACAAATGTATCTAGAATTCAATTAACAAAATAAAATTCAACACAAACTTAGAACATAATGTGACAATTACTATGACTAAACATGACTCTAAGACAACATGGATTAAGTGATTTACACTTAGATTTTTGTGTTTTTTTTTTTCTAATCAATATTTTGGAACAAAATTTAGATCTAAAGGTTCAGCACAAGAATATTATGAATGAAAATTGATAGAACCTAAAATCAACACAAAAACAAGATTCAAGAGTAGATCTACAAATTTTGAACCATTGAAATGCAAGAACAAGTGTAGATCTAAGATTTAATCGGTTTAATTTTTTTTAATCTACTCTAAACAGCACCAAACCACAAGACAATGGAGGATATACATGGAGAATAAGATGAAGAACAAGGAATTAAAGAGAATTCACCGAACAAAAAGATAGAGGAAGCAAAAGAACATCACCTAGATGAAGATGCTCTTGATACCACATGATGCAAGCTCCATTGGAGCTTGTAGGCCTAGGATCTTCTTCATCAATGGATTCCTTTGCTTCTTGGAAGATAAATGGCAGCGGAATGGAGAAGGAAGAGAGAGAGGAGACGCCACTTCAAGGAGAAGATGAGTCTAGAAGAAGCTCACCACCATAGGAGGCCATGGATAAGAGCTTGGAGGAAGAAGGAGATGAATGAAGGGAGAGGGAGAGAAGAGCACGAAATTTTGTGCTCAAAAGGAGCTCTGAAATCTGAAGTTAATATTCAAATGATCAAAGTTTTAAAAAAAATGCACACACATGACCTCTATTTATAGCCTAAGTGTCACAAAAAATTGGAGGGAAATTCAAATTTCACTTGAATTTGAAATTGAATTTGTGGAGCCAAACTTTGGAGCCAAAATTTCACTAATTATGATTAGTGAATTTTAGTTATGGTTCAGCCCACTAATCCAAGATCAATTCCAAGATTCTCCACTAAGTGTGCTTAGGTGTCATGAGGCATGAAAAGCATGAAGGACATGCACAAAGTGTGACTATATGATGTGGCAATGGGGTGTAGTAAGCAAATGCTCACCTCCCCCTCTAAAATTTAATTGGATTGGGCTTCTACCAATTCAATTAAATTTATTTCCAACCACACACATCAAATATCCACTTAGTGCATGTGAAATTACAAAACTACCCCTAATACAAAAACTAGTCTAGGTGCCCTAAAATACAATGGCTGAAAAATCCTATATTTCTAGGGTACCCTACCTACATTATGGAGCCCTAAATACAAGGCCCAAAAATAATGAAACCTTAATCTAATATTTACAAAGATAAGCGGGCTCGTACTTAGCCCATGGGCCCGAAATCTACCCTAAGGCTCATAAGAACCCGAGGGCCTTCTCTTGCATCTCTGGCCCAATCTACTTGGAGTTTTTCTATCCAATGCCCTTGCGGAGTAGGATTGCATCAATATGTCTCCTCATAATCTATTCCCTCTTCTTGATTATATCCTTTAGCGACTAATCTAGCCTTATTCCTTATAACTATGCCATTTTCATCTAATTTATTTCTAAAAATCCATTTTGTTCCAATGATTGGGTAGTTTTCAGGTTTCTCAACTAACTCCCAAACATTATTTCTTTCAAATTGGTTTAGTTCTTCCTGCATAGCTATTATCCAATTTTCATCTATTATGGCTTCATTTAAATTTTTAGGTTCAATCATAGATACCAAAGCCATGTTATTGCATAAATCTTTGAGAGATTGTCTAGTTGTTACCCCTTTTGAGATGTCACCAATGATGTTGTCAAGGGGATGATCTCTTGAAGTTTTCCACTCTCTTGGAAAATCATTATTTGCTTTGACTTCTATTAGTGGATCTTCATTGCTTCCTTCTCCTTTTCCTTTAGAATCTTGTCCATGAATGTGCATTTGTTCTAAAGATTCTGTAATATCATCTAAAATATCCTTTCTTGGAGAAATAGCATTAGACTCATCAAAGGAAACATGAATTGATTCTTCAATTGTCATTGTTCTCTTATTATATATTCTATAAGCTTTACTGTGCAAAGAATATCCAAGGAAAATTCCTTAATCTGACTTAGCATCAAATTTTCCTAAGTTTTCTTTTCCATTGTTTAGTACAAAACATTTGCAACCAAAAACATGAAGATGTGAGATGTTTGGTTTTCAACCATTGAACAATTCATATGGGGTTTTCTTTAAAATGGGTCTTATTAAAGCCCTATTCATGATATAGCATGCAGTATTAACGGCTTCAGCTCAAAAATATTTTGGAAGAAGGGTATCATTTAATAAGGTTCTAGCAATTTCTTCCAAAGACCTATTTTTCCTTTCAATAACTCCATTTTGTTGAGGGGTTCTAGGTGCAGAAAAGTTATGTTCAATGCCATGCTTTTCACAAAATAAATCAAATTCTTTATTTTCAAACTCACCCCCATGATCACTCCTAATAGATATAATTTTGAGATTTTTCTTATTTTGAATAACTTTTGCAAGTTTCTTAAATGCTTGAAATGCATCATTCTTATGAGTGATAAATAGTGTCCAAGTATATCTAGAATAATCATCAACAATGACAAGTGCATAATAGCTTCCACCAAAACTCATAATTCTAGAGGGATCAAACATATCCATATGTAACAATTGTAATGGTTGAGTAGTTGAAACAATGTTTTTGGATTTGAAAGAAACTCTAGTTTGCTTTCCCTTTTGACATGTATCACACAATCTATCTTTTTCAAATTTCAATTTAGGCAAACCAACAACTAAATCTTTTGAAATTAATTTATTTAAGTGTTGCATGTTTATGTGAGCAATACGTTTATGCCATAGCCATGGATCATCATCTTTGCTAAGAAAACATTTATTGTTATCTAATTTTTGGCTTAAGTTTATCATATAAACATTGTTGACTCTATACCCTATATGCTTTATATTAGTATCATGTTTATGTTCAATGAGACATTTTTGAGAATCAAATGATACTAGATAGCCCTTATCACATAATTGACTAATACTAAGCAAGTTGTGCTTAAGGCCTTCAACAAGTAGAACATTTTCAATGGAGTTTGAAAAATTCGTACCTATTTTTCCAACTCCAAGAATTCTACCTTTGTTGTTGTCACCATAAGTTACATGCCCGCTTTTCTTGGGAGAGATATGTGTGAAATTTGATGAATCTCCCGTCATATGTTTTGAACAACCGTTGTCTATGTACCATTTCTTCTTCAAAGATACCTACATGATCAAGTTTGTGACTTAGGTACCCAAACTTTATTGGGTCCTTGTGTGTTAGTGTTAACTAAAGATCCTTTTGGGACCCATATCATTTTGATATTGTAGCAATTTTTCTTAAAATAACATGTAGATGTGCCATGCCCTTTTCTTCCACAATAAAAACAAGTGATGAAAGAAGAATTATATTTTTGTGTGGAGGCAAATAAATTTTTGTAAATTTTTTGTTGTTTTTCAGGTTTATATCCTATTCCAGCCTTATCAAAGACACATCTTTGTTTTCCTAATATGACATCTAGATTATTTTTACCAATAAAAAATTTAGCAAGTGAGTTTTTCAAATCTTTAATTTCTTTTTCATACTTGCTACAACATTTACATGAATTAGATATTACTTTTTCATCAGGAATAGCAGAGACGTAAACTTTATCATTTGATTTAGAAATTGAAACTTCAGTTTTAAGATGATCTAATTCTTTATTTAATTTTGAAATTGTTTTCTTAGAAGATGAAACTAACATTGCAAGTTTAATTGATTCTGTATGCAAATTAGCAAATGCATCTTGTAATTCATCAAAAGAAATGGATAAATTGTTATTTGAAGATGTTACCTCTTCATCGCTTTCATAACTTTTAGCCATTAGACATAGGTTTATCTCTTCATTTTCTAAATCCTCAGATGATTCCATATCATTGTCATCCCATGTGATGTAGGCCTTCTTCATCTTCTTTTTACTAAAATTTTTCTTTTTCAAATTTCTCCATTCTTTTCTTGAAGATTAGGCAATTGACCCTCAGATGTCCAGGTTGATTGCATACAAAGCATTTTGGAGTAGAGGATGAATCTTCTATCCTTCTTTTCGGTTTAAAATTTGGTCTCCTTTGATTTCCTCTGAATTTCAGGAACTTGTTGAACCTTTTTACAAAAAGGCTAAGATCATCATCTTCATTCAAATCAATCAAGTCTTCTTTATCACTTTCTTCTTGGATTGAAGATGAAGCTTTAAGAGCAATTCCCTTCTTTGTATTATCATTTTCTTCGTGTTGATTTAGTCTCAATAGTTCCATTTCGTGTTCCTGTAACTTTCCAAATAGTGTAGCAAGAGACATGTTAGATAAATCCCGTGATTCAGCAATGGTTGTTGCCTTAGGTTGTCATTCTCTGCTTAAACATCTCAATACTTTATTTATGAGATCTTCATTTTGAAATTTTTTTCCTAAGGATGCAAGATGATTTACTATGTGTGTGAACCTCTTTTGCATGTCTTGTATAATTTCATTTGCATTCATCTTAAATAATTCATATTCATGAGTTAATGTGTTTATCCTAGATCTTTTAACATCTGTTCTGCCTTCATGTGTTACTTGTAGGGTATCCCATATATCCTTTGCACTTTTACAGTTTGATACCCTAAAGTATTCATCCATTCCTAGGGCAGATGTAATTATGTTTTTGGCTTTTAAGTTGTATTGTACTAGTCTTCTTTCTTCCTCACTCCAATCTTCTCTAGGCTTTTCTATTGTTGTATTCCCAGCAACCATGGTGGGAATATAAGGCCCTACTTCAATTGCATCCCAAACATTTAAATCTATTGCCTCTATAAAAATTTGCATATGGGTTTTCCAGTAATGGTAACCCACTCCATTAAAAATAGGAGGCCTATTTATTGAATTCCCTTCAGGAAATAAATAGTTTGATGAGGCCATTATTCTTGAAGCTTCTAAACTTTATACAAGAATGAAGCTCTGATACCACTTGTTAGACAAGTGGCCTCAGATATCTTAAGAATGGGGGGTTGAATTAAGATATCACAAACTTTTCCTAATTAAAAATTCTATTTTGATTTAACCCAAATCCCAAGAATTCTTTCAAAATGAACTCCTAAATAATTATGCAAATTAAACTTACTGAATAGAAGCAATAAGCAATAAACAATAAAAGAGTTTAAGGGAAGAAAGATTGCAAACTCAAATTTATACTGGTTTGGCCACACCCTTGTGCCTACGTCCAATCCCCAAGCAACCCTCTTGAGAGTTCTACTATCTTGAAAAAGCCCTTTACAAGTTCTGAACCACACAAGGACAACCCTTCCTTTGTGTTCAGATTGCTTTACAACAAGAGACCCTCGATCTCTTAATCCCTTTTTAGAAACAATATGAAGAGAAGAAGAAATCTCTCTTGAAAGAGATAGATTGAACAATTGAGCACTCTAATAATTCCTTATTGAATTGCAAGTGTATTCGCCAAGGAATTTTTAAAAGGATAAGATGATTTTGCTTTTGAGAGGATACGACATTTTTGTTCTGAAAAAATCTAAAACAAATTCGTCTTCCAAGTCACATATAAATAGACCATTGATGGCCATTAAAAAATCATTTGAACAGATGTGACTCTTGGAAATTATTTTATGAAATTCTCCTCTGGTAATCGATTACAAGATTTGTGTAATCGATTACAGGCTTCAAAATTTGAATCAAAATGTTCAATAACTGCTGGTAATTGATTACCATCCATGTATAATCGATTACACAGTGTAAAATTTGAATTCAAATTTCTAATGGCTGTTATAAATCATTTTGGCCACTGGTAATCGATTACCAAAGAGTAAATCTCTTGAAAAAGACATTTTAGCTTAAATTTCTTGGCCAAACCTCTTGTTGTTTCAATTTTGAATTCTCTTCCTAAATCACTAGAGATCTTCTTGATGATGTATCTTGAATCTCTTGGATTTTTGTCTTGATCTAAAATTGAGAAGCGCATGATCAAAAGATCATGATCATATAGCATCATCAAAACATTGAAGGATGTAGAGATTATGCTTTCATTGACATGGCAGAATTGTGGAAAGGGGGAAATTTAAGTCCATGATCAAAGTCTTTGCTTCTACACCTTCCTGCTATGGTGGAAAAGGGGAAATTTGATCATATAGAGGAGAGGCTCAGGGCCATTGAAGAATGTGGAGATTATGCTTTCGTTGACATGGCATAATTGTGCCTAGTGCCTGACATCGTCATCCCTTCGAAGTTCAAGGTGCCAGATTTCGATAAGTACAAGGGGACTACTTGCCCTAAGAGTCACTTGAAGATATACTGTCGGAAAATGGGTGTCGCAACCTACCCTTCGGCGGGAGGGCGACGCATGACTCGCGGGTGCGTGTTCCAAGAAAGGAATACGCGCGGAGTCGCCACCAACGTTTATTTGAGGAAAACGTCAGAAAAACCGGAAAAGACGTGACCTACGAACTTTAAGTGAAAGGTTCAGGAGTTGTATTTACGCAAGGGGAAGGTATTAGCACCCCACACGTCCGTCACAAGAGACGACAGCCTTTAATAAAATGTGCAAATATGACTTCAATTTATGTTATCTTCCCTTTTTACGTTCTTATGTCTTTTTTATGCTGTTTTATATTTTTATCTTTCTGTGGTCGACAAGGGCGTTTCCCTTTGCTCCTACGTATTCCTCAATTATGATGAGAAAATCATACCTATGTAGTTCTTTTGTGAACAAAGCGTTTTGGTTAAGTTATTTTTTATTCTTTTTTTGCAAGATATGTTTTTATTGAATGAAAGGTCATTTAAGGTGTTGGACCATTAGACAATCTTTCGATTCTTTTGAAAAGTGAGAAAACATTAAGGCATTGGACCATTAATGATTTCTTTATTTTTGAAAGAGATAACAAAGTTACATATTGATTTTAGGCTTTTTAGAAATCTACATTTAACCAATAAAAGCGGAAAAGACCATTTCAAGGCGTTGGACCTTTAAAAATGACTTTTTTAGGCGTTGACAAAAAGTTTGGTTTATGAATTGATTTTAGCCTTAGTTTCACTTTGATTATTACTCAATTCAATTAAGAAAGAAAAATCCCAAAGAGAAACGTCCGATTGATTTTTTTGTTTTATTTTACTAAAAGATATTTTTTTATTATTATATTATTATTTTACCTCTTTTTGGTTTTCAACGTGGTTGCGGCATGACCGAACGGTCAGATTTCATTTTAACAGAAATTAACGGATATTACAATTCAAATGATCGGTGGAAATTTATTTTATTTTTTGATTACGCGAGAAAATGACTTAAGTAAATGACTAAAGCACTTCAAAAGGGGGTACGGAAAGTAAATGAAACAAAAATAAAAGTACGCGAAACAAATGAGGACCACTAAGGGTACATAGAATGAATTGAAAAGTTCGATTTCAGGAAATTACCGGTTGAAGACCGAAGAACGATGAAGAACAAACGAAGAACGTCGAAGAAAGGTTGAAAATCTTCGCGAAATCACCCACGGAAACGTTACGGAAGTGCCTCGGCATGGATTTTCTTCACGGAAACAATTTTTTTCACTAATTTCAAGTGATCTCGAAATATCAGGAGGGCTAAATATTTTTCTCCTTCACTCCTACCCCTATTTATAGGAAAATAGGGGAGGAGCTTGCCACCCAGCTCACCCAGGCGAGCTAGGTTGCTTCCTCCAGAAGCAACCGCCTTCTGGAGGAACATACTGGAAGGCCCAAGTGGGCCTGGTTGCTATTTGCACCCCCATTTTTACTAAGTACACCCCCTTGCCTTTTTTGGTGATTCTTTTTCGTAATGTTACGAAACTTTACGAATTTCGTGATGACACTTGTTTTCTTTCCGTAAGGTTACGGAACCTTACGGGCCATGTAATGCTTTCGGAATGTTATGGAAACTCACGGATTGCGTAACAATACTTCCTTTTGATTTCCGGCATGTTACGGAATTTCACGGATTGCGTAACGATGCTTCCTTTTGATTTCCAGCATGTCTCGGAACTTCACGAATTGCCTAACGATGGGTGCCAAGTACCTTGAAGTGGTCAAACGAAAGTTGTATGCCAGCAAACAATGGTCCCCGGACGAAATTAGGGTGCAGAAGACGATGTTAGTCTCTGCATGCTATCATGCTTTGAGTCTTAGAGATAGCAAAAGAAAGTTTAAATGGATAACCACTCGGGTATCTCCGCATGTCACGTGACTCTAGTGTCAGTATGACAGAAATTGTCTGTGCGGAAGATGACGTAAATCTCCGCGTGTCAATGGGCTTGTTGGCCGCGATTGACAAAGGGTGCAGAAGACGATGTTAGTCTCTGCGCGCTATCATGCTTTGAGTCTTAGAGATAGCAAAAGAAAGTTTAAACGTATAACCACTCGGGTATCTCCGCATGTCACGTGACTCTAGTGTTAGTATGACAGAAATTGTGGGGCGGCCGACAAAAGCGAGGCTCTTGCTCCTACGTATCCTCAATGAGGAACTCTGACCTACGTAGTTCTGGATAACTTGTGAGACTAAAAATAGTCTCGGTGTTTTCTTCACTAAAATGCGAACATGCTTTAGAAAAGAGACAAAACTTCCAACTAATCAGAGCAACATATGATTTTCGGATGAAAAACAATGTGTCTACCGGGGAAGGAGAGTATGCTGATGAAATTTTCTCATAACCATAAATGAGATTTTGGATGTTTAGCATTTCGCTTCTAAATGACCATTTAGAGGAAACACTGGGTTCAACAAAAATAGAAGAAAATCACTCAAAGTGTGTAAATCTCACACAGGTAAGTGTTTCATCCTAATTCTGAACCATAGATATGTCATGACTTGATTTTGCAAATCATTTCCTATCAAATCAAAGATTACATGCATGATCATGGATCAATAGGACTTTTCTTTGGGAATGGTGTTTTTTGGTGGGAACTTTAGCTTTGAGTGTTTTTCGCCTTTTCCTTTTCTGTTTTTGTTTAGTGTGAGGCGAACAAGTCACCGATGCACAGGATTTTGGTTGGCAATCAAAGGAAGAGGACCACTTCAGGTCGTGGTTTCCCTTTTTTTTTTAACTTGGTAGTAACTCTGTATTTGTTCAGATGTTGTCTGGTCCAAAAGACCTTTCTGCATATTTCTTCTGTTTTCTTTTGATCCTTGATCGGGAATTTTCTTTCCTTTCTTTCTTTTTTTGCTTTCTCTCAATCTTTGATTGGGAATTTTCTCTTTTTGCTTTCTTCCGATTCTTTGATCGAGAACTTTCTTTTCTTCATTTCTCTTCTTTTCTTTTTTTGTTTTCTTTTGAGGGAAAGGTTTATGATGAGTTGGGATTTTGGCTCAAGGCTTGCAGAACGGTTGGACATGATATATGTCAGGGTTTGGTTTGGTTCAGGGATAAAAGGGGATGTCCCACATTATTTCCATGACACAAATGCAACAATGATGATTTGGAAATTTTATGCAAAACTAGTCGTGCATGCACCTATGTGGACACTCAAGTGTCGAAAATTTTTTGGTCATGTGATGCTAGGGCTCATAATTCATTTTCTCTATTTTAGTCAACCCAGTATTTCCAAAATATGTTCTTTTATCAATTTGTGCATTCATCCGAGTCTATCTTGGGTGTTCGGAAAAACTTTCACAGCATTTACCCTTCAACTGTGTACACACATTTTTCAAAAACTGGTTATGATCAGTGAATTCTTTCAAAGAAAAGTTGGAAGTTATCTCTTCTCAAAAGCATGTTGGTTTTTCAGCTAGACAACTTATTTTTCTTTTTTCTCTTTTCATTTTTATCATGTGTTTATTTCTTTTCCTTGTTTGTTTTTGTTTTTTTTTCTTTTCATGAGGTATTTTGCTACCTAAACATGTGTATATTTTTGTGAGGTATTTTTTGTTTACATACATGCATATCTAAGGTATCTTTCTACCTAAACATATATATATATATATATATATTGTGAGGTATGACTACCTCCCGAGCTTGTGCTTGTTTTATTTAAATTCCCAAGATCATGAGCAACTAGGTGTGTCCTACTATGACTTGAGAAACAAAAGTGATCAAATAACAAGCAGAGATTTAAAAGGTACTAGGTTGCCTCCTAGTAGCGCTTCTTTAATGTCTTGAGCTGAACGCCTTATGACTTGTCGGTCATGGACCTAGTACTTTGCTTACCTTTGGTTTTGGACTTGGTTGCCTATTGGTCGGTCATGTGTCGTAGGCAATACTCTAACCTTTTTGTGGATGAGCTGAGGGGCTCTGGAGGTGGTGGCGGTGCATTTGTTGCCTGTTACTGGCCATCCCCAGGCTTCTGTGGTGTTTCGCCTTGTGCCTGCCTGGGGGCGCAATACCTCTTGATGAAAGCTCGATTAATAGAGGGCCTGATGACTTTGTTGGGGGTGACGGGCACTCCGTAGAACTGACAGAGGCCCGTAATCAGAGCTGGAAACCCTAGGACCCTGTTGGACTTCTTTGGGTCCACTGGGTGTCCTGCGGGCATGATCCCTGCAAACAATAGATGACATCAGAAATCAGTTTGAACCATATGCATACTTACCTATGTCGCGCTGGCATGACCTTGCGGGGAGTACGGGCACCTTGTAGGACTGATAGAGGCTCGTAACCAAAGTTGGAAACCCCAGGGCCCTGTTGGACTTCTCCGGGTCCACTAGGTGTCTTGTGGGCGCCACCCCTGCAAATAGCAGATGGCATTAGAAATCAGTTAGAAATAATGCATACCTACCTATGTCGGGACGGCACAGACCAACTGATACTTCCGCAGGGGGAGATCGGCATTACGGTCGCTGGGCAAAATGTTGTTAAGTAGCAACGTCATTTATATCTGTGTAAGAGTGGTCATGTTGGTGCGCATGATCCACACTCGTCTCTTTGTAGTGGCACGGGTGAAACCTTGCCCCGGAATGCACAGTAGTTGCGCGATAGCCTTCCTCTGGTTGTGCTCGCACAGTTGGCCCTCCTTTGAGATCAAGGGTGTGGCGTCCCTAAATAATGATTGGTTTAATAGTAATAAATTAAATAGTAGAAACCATGGGAATTTTTTTTTCTTTTTTTCTCTCTCTTTTTTTTCGCACTGTTATTCATTTTACGATAATTAAATTCAGAAGGAAAATTATCACTATAGAGTCCTGAATGGCCAGTTCACAACTCTATTCGGATTCATTTCTTTCTGATCACTCATAACCTCTAAACTATTTTGCCCTTTCAAAAATATACCAACCATCATTTTAGGTCGTCACGTGAAAAATAATAAGATGCGGTCGGTAAACTCTTTTCAAATAAAGTTTGTTAACACTTCCTTTTCAAATAACAAGATTAAACATAATTACATTTATCATCTAAAACTGTCCAAAATATGGGAGTTTGCAAAATAACATAGTGACATCCAGAGCAAAGGTAACAACTATGGTGACTTTAGCCACAATATATACAACCATCAAAATTTCTATACAATAGGTCTACCCACCCAAAAATCAAAAGAGTAAACCTAGCAGTCTGAACTAGATACACCCACCCACAAAAAGTATGTACTCCTAGTCTAAGGAGCCGTCTGCTACAATGAAGAGTCGTCACTATTTGCTGTCCCTCCAGGGCCGCTCTCCTCTGTAGAGTCTACCTCAGATGCTGACATAACATCCTTTGGAGAATCAACATCAGGGAGTGGGTCCTCATCATCCTCTGGGAAGTCAAGAGCATCCACAGCAGGTTTAGGAGGTAACTCCTCTGGGTCCTCTTTAAGATCTTCTTCAGAGGATGACACCTTTATCACTTGAACCAGCTCAACTAGTCGATATGGAGTAGGTGTAGGTAGTATCCACTCCACAGGCTGCTGAAGTGTGCGTGCTGGTTCCTCCGGATGTACTAATGAAGTAGCAGTGAGTCGAATTGTGCCACGGAATCGGCACCTCTCATTGCCTTCGAGGGTCTCCCAAACACCCTCTAGGCACTCCATTACCACGCGATCATGGATCAATTGCGTTGTCATCGCGATCTACAAGAGATAAAAGAAAGAGGGTAGACTCTTTCACAAGAAATCTAACTACAGGTAATAATACAATGTGTCCCATAACGGCTACGCATAGTCAAAATATCTTTTTCTAGGGATTTCCTCTCTGGTTATCGATTACCAAAGTATGTAATCGATTACCAGTGCCCAAAAATGAATTACACAGCCTTTACACATTGGAAACTAAAAATTACACTGTGTAATCGATTACACATAAATGGTAATACCTGTGCCCCATCACCCTGTGTAATCGATTACACCCAGCTGGTAATCGATTACCAGTGCCCTATCACCCTGTGTAATGGATTACACACCCTTGGTAATTGATTACCAGAGGCCATTTAACATCATGTCTCCACTTTTAAGCCCTGTAATCGATTACCCACGAATGGTAATCGATTACCAGAGGCTAATTTCCAGATACCACCCAAGATACATAGCTAGCCAGCCGCCACACAAGCCTCCTTGCTTTGTGGACTTTGTTCTTTTATTGGTTGACTGCCAGGAGCTTGCCTGTTTAGGTACGTCACATGTTCTCACTAAATGACTATGCCCAGGTTGGGTCGGGATTAGCCAAGCTTGGTTTTGGGCAATAGCACCCCACCTGACGTCCCCAAGGTCTCTTGACCCCCGCGACATATCTCCAGGTACCACTCTGTGGTCAACAAACTTAAGTAGGAAGACTGACTCTTCCACGCTTTCTCACATCAAGCTTAGTGGATTATGGGGCACCCGTCATATGCGGTACTAGGTGGCGATCGGGTGATGGCGCAAATCAACTCTCTCATTCCCACAAGTCAAACACAAGCATACCATCCCCAGTTGCCCACCTTTAACTTGAGCTCACGCACTCCTACATAGCCCTTATCCTCGCTCCTCTCAGCACCGGGTCCCCATCAACCCCTCCAAGCTTTCACAATATCCAAACAATTCGATTTGATTTACCATGACACTTCCCTAACCAAGAAAACAGAGTAGAGGCAGAAAACTTTGCCCAAAACTCATTCAAATTCCACAGCTTTCCTTACTCATATACCCCAATAACATTCTCTTCGTTCCGATTCGTTAACCATTGGATTAACTTGAAAATTTTACTGGAGGTTCCTAGTACATAAATCTACATTTTGACCGTTGGGATCTGCTAGAAAATTCCTGGAACCCGAGATGTACTACTCTTCCCATGACTAACAATGCACAACCATTTTCTGCACTGTATAAAAAAACTGCTGCACAATTTTGACAGCATTTTTCTGCATAATATGGAAGATTTCGAAATCCAACTTGCCCACATCCAATTTTGCTCAAATTGGATCCTACAAGTCCTAAATCATGTATAAATCATACTTAAACCAAAGACAAACTTCAGACCAAGGCAAATCAAAATATAGGTATCCAAAACCCATCAATTTAGTGAATTCTCAAGGTTTGGAAGGTGAAAATGAGAATTGGGTAATTTTGGGGTAAACTCTCATCTCAATCAAGTCTATAACATTGATTTAGACTTGCTCAAACTGGTTTTAAGGTGAAAACTCCACCAATTCAAAATTTGACCTCTCAACACCCAATTTACCCTAGAAATGCCTCTTTTCTTTCACATTTGTCACTCATTTTTCTCATTTGCTTTGTCCAAGCTTTCCTACAAGTCCTAATTGACATTCTAAACTAGAATCAACCCACTTTAGACTCCAATTTCCACTAACCCCAAATTTGGATTTTCTAACCCTCAAAATCTCACACTTTTCCACTCACAACACTACCATTCTCACATTTAACCCTAGGTTAACTCTCCCCATCATCTCTACCAGTTTTCCATCAACATTTTCAGCATACAAATATCACAAAGCATCATCATAAAACCCTAAATCAGAATGGGTAATTTGGCTCACATCATACATGTCAAGTTTAGCATGATTTCAACAAATTTCTTCACAAATAACTACCCTAAGGCAAAAACCTAGTAGAACTACCCATCATAGCTCCCAAAAACCCAACACCCACGAATTTCATGTGAGAAGAAGTCCACCCATACCTGAAACTCGAAGTCCCACAATGTAGAGGTGTGCTCCAAGACTCTGAAAATAGCTTCTCCTTGCAACTTGGAGTAGAAATGAGAAGGAATTTGAAGCTTCAATGGACAACAATGGTGGAGAAGAAGGAAGATGAAAAGCAACGTGGAAAGAGAGGAAAAACTTTTTGAAATTTCTGAATGAAGAGAGAGAAGATTTTGGGCTGTTTTTAAAGAAATGATTTTCTTTTCTTTTCTTTTTCCTTTTCTTTTCTAAAAGCACTTGCCACATGTCCCATTTTAAGTGGAGCAAAAAGAGGCCCACCTTTTTCCTTTGATTTGACTTCATACTTAGCCACAAAGGAGAAAACATTTGACCTTTTGGATGCTGAAATTCTGCCTCGGTTTGCATGCCGCCGTCGGGGTCCGTTTTCGAAAGTAGACAATATATATATCAAAACGCTCAAATGAGACCCTGAGCGTGGTTCAGAGGTTGGTTTTGTTAAATTTTAAGTTGCACGCAAAATGATAATTTTTAGACTAATTAATTGAAGATTAATCTATAACTGTCCAGTTATGGATTACTCTTCGCTAATTAGTCTAACACGCGTATTTCTCTCCCAATGTACATACTTCTACCAAGAATATATATATATATACACTGAGTAATACATATATATATATATATATATATATATATATATATATATATATATAATTATTTAAAATGTAACGCTTACAAAATTTCGAGTAGAAATTCCAGGATGTCACAAAGGGGTGGCCCAGGAAAAAGAATGGTTGAAGGGAAATTACTGGTCCCTTAACCGGGAGCCCAATTCTTGGTTAAGCATTAAGGGCAGAGGACCTTAAATCCTCTTAAGGTGTTGTCATACCCTAATTTCGTCCGGGGACTATTGTTTGATGGCATGCAACCTTTGGTTGACCGCTTCGAGGTACTTGGCACCCTTTGTTGCACAATACGTGAAGTTCCGAGACATGCCGGAAGTCAAAAGGAAGCATTGTTACGCAATCCGTGAAATTCTGTAACGTGTCGGAAATCAAAAGGAAGTGTTGTTGTGCAATCTGTGAGTTTTCGTAACATTCCGAAAGCTAAAAAAGGAGTAATTACATGATCCGTGAGGTTTCGTAACCTTACGGAAAGAAAACAAGTATTGTTACGAAATTCATAAAGTTTCGTAACGTTACGGAAAAAGAATCACCAAAAAAAGCAAAGGGGGTGTATTTAGTAAAAAAGGGGGTGCAAATAGCAACCAGGCCCATTTGGGCCTTCTAGATTCTTCCTCTAGAAGGCGGTTGCTTTTGGAGGAAGCAACCTGGCTCGCCTGGGCGAGCTGGGTGGCAAGCTCCTCCCCTATTTTGCTATAAATAGGGGGAGGAGTGAAGAAGGAAGGGGTTCAACCTTCTTGGCACTTCGCATTCACTTGAAATCAGTGAAAAAAATCCAAGCCGAGGCGCTTTCGTAACGTTTCCGTGGGTGATTTCGCGAAGATTTTCAACAATTCTTCGTCATTTATCGTTCGTTTTTCGTCATTCTTGTGTCTTCAACCGGTAAGTTACCAGAATCGAACTTTTCAATTCACTCTATGTACCCGTGGTGGTCCTCATTTGTTTCGTGTACTTTTATTCTTGTTTCATTTACTTTCCGTACCCCCTTTTGACATGCATCAGTCATTTACTTAAGTCATCTTCTCGCCTAATCAAAAAATAAAATAAAATTCCACTTATCATTTGATTTGTAATATCCGTTAATTTCTGTTAAAATGAAATCCGACCGTTCGGTCATGTCGTAACCACGTTGAAAACCAAAAAGAGATAAAATAATAATATAATAATAAAAAAACATCTTTTAGTAAAATAAACTAAAAAAATCAATCGGACCTTTCTCTTTGGGATTCCTCTTTCTTAATTGAATTGACTAATAACTAAAGTGAAACTAAGGCTAAAATCAATTCGCAAAGTCAAGCTCATCCACAAAAAATCACTAAAAAGGATTTGAAGGGTCAATACCTCAGTTTTTCTTACCAAGTAAAATGGATCATTTTTAAGGTCAACCGCCTTAAAAAGACCACATTCCAAGTAAAAAGAATCGCTTGATTCACCCTTAAGAAAGAACTACGTAGGTCTGATTTCCTCTTCGATGGAGGGTACGTAGAAGCAAGAGCCCCGCTTTTGTCGACCTCAAAAATAAAAAAGGAAATAAAAGTTTAGATACACAATTTCATACTGTCATACCCTAATTTCGTCTGGGGATTATTACTTGATGACGTGCAATGAATGAAGTCCCGAGACGTCTCAGAAATCGAAAGGAAGCAGGCTTGCGTGATTAGTGAAATTCCGTAATGTGGCGGAAATCGAAAAGAGGTATTTTTGCGCAATCCGTGAGTCTCCGTAACTTCTTCGAAAGCTAAAAAAGAATAAACACATAATCCGTAAGGATTCGTAACCTTGCGGAAAGAAAATAAGTATCGTTACGAAATTCGTAAAGTTTCGTAACGTTACGGAAAAAGAATTACAAAAAAATAGAAAGGGAGACGCATTTAGTAAATAGGGGGTGTAAATAGCAACCAGGCCCACTTGGGCTGGAGGAAGCAACCTTGCTCGCCTGGGCGAGCTAGGTGGCAAGCTTCTCCCCTATTTTGCTATAAATAGGGGGAGAAGTGAAAAAGAAAAGGGTTCAGCCCCTTAGGCACTTCTCTCTCTTTCGAATTTGTTGAGGAAAATTAGTTCCGTGAAGAAAATCCAAGCCGAGGCGCTTCCGTAACGTTTCCGTAACGTTTCCGTGAGTAATTACGCGAAGATTCTCGACCATTCTTTAAAGATTCATCGTTCATTCTTCGTTTTCTTCAGTCTTCAACGGGTAAGTACCTCAAACCAAGCTTTTCAATTCACTCTATGTACCCGTGGTGGTCCACATTTTGTTTCATGTATTTTTATTCTCGTTTTCATTTACTTTTTATACCCCCTTTTGACGTGCTTAAGCCATTTATTTAAGTCATTTCTCGCTTAATCTAAAAATAAAGTAAATTTCCACCGATCGTTTGAATTGCATCATCCGTTAATTTTGGTTAAAATGAATTCTGACCGTTCGGTCGTGCCGTAACCACGTTGGAAATCAAAAAAGAGGTAAAATAATAATATAATAATCAAAAAATACCTTTTAGTAAAATAAAAGCGAAAGATCAATCGGACGTTTTCTCTTTGGGATTTCTCATTCTTAATTGAATTGACAAAATAACTAAAGTGAAATTAAGGCTAAAATCAACTCGCCTAGTCAAGCTCGTCCACAAAAATAGGATTTTGAAAGTTTATCATTTCAGTTTCTTACCAAGTAAAATGGATCATTTTTAAGGTCCAACGCCTTAAAATGATCACCTTTCAAGTAAAAAGAATCACTTGATTCACGCATAAGAAAGAACTACGTAGGTCTGATTTCCTCTCCAAAGGAGGATACGTAGGAGCAAAAGCCCCGCTTTTGTCGACCTCAAAAAATAAAAAGAAATAAAAGTTAAGATAACACAATTCCACAAATTCTAAAAAATAGGCTGTTGTCCTTTGGGACAGACGTAAGAGGTGCTAATACCTTCCTCAAGCGTAAACACAACTCCCGAACTTAGAATTTTCATTTTGACGAGTTTCCTTCGGTTTTCCCGACGTTTTCCACAAATAAACGTTGGTGGCGACTCCGCACATCTTTCCTCCGTTGGAAAGCGCACCCGTGAGCCTCGCCCTCGCTCGCCCGCAAAAGGGCACATTGCGACAGTTGGCGACTCCACTGGGGACCTTTTGTGAGTTAGGCCTATTTTAGGAATTGTGGAATTGTGAAACTTCGTGTGTGCATTTGTTGATTTGTGTAAAATGTAAATAAACTGTTGTCTATTTCGCATTCTTTACACTGCATTCTAAGCACCCACGGGTTTGAGTAAAAAAGGGTGCCCTACACCCAGGTTCATGGGAATTTAAGGAGTGGAGGTGAATCTATCATCATGCTAGGTCTCCGACTTGCTTGATAATAGTGAAACCTCGTCTAGAGCTTTCTCTCTTTATAATGTGTTGTCGCTGGTATTTTGAAATTCTGATACTGAGGACAGATGTCGTACAGGATGTCACGACATCGCGCTTCAGAACATGCAGATTGTATATGACAGTATGAACAGATTAAACAAGTAAATAACACAAGAGAATTGTTAACCCAGTTCGGTGCAACATCACCTACATCTGGGGGCTACCAAGCCAGGGAGGAAATCCACTAAAATAGTATTAGTTCGAAGATCTAACAGTCACTGTATACAACCTTCTCACCTAACCACTACCCATGCAACTTCTACCTAAGAGCCACTCTTAGATATGAGAACCCCTCTCACTCCCTCTCAATCACTCACCCGTGTTTACAAACTAATCAAAGACACACCAGAGATTGCTCTCTGAACAATAGAGATCAACTCTACACACTCAGGTCCAACACTTGATGTTAGGGTAACATCAAGGTGGCTCACAAAACACTCAAGTCACAAAACTCACAAAATAACTCTTCAATCTCTGACTTGATAAAAAACCCGTGCAGCCTTCATGTTTATATAGCAGTGTACGTATCTGGGCTGCAACAACTTGCGCTGGATAAGCTCTATCATTCTCCTGAAAAATCTGCACTTAAAGATCTAAAAGATAAAGTTTTATCTTTTAGTTTTTATCTTCAATCTCTAATCCCTGAACGAAACTATTCAAGTTTGTAATTCAATCTTTAATTATCTTTTAATTCGTTCCTAAAGATAGAGCTCCTAATCTGTTGCTGACTGCACATTAATCTGTTAAAGATATAACAGATTTATGTGTCCAGTATTTTCGGGCAGGATGTCCTGGACATTGTATCCGACATCGTGGATCCTGCAGCTTCAATTCTTCATTTGACATTTTATCTTGCCTTGTGCATTGTGCAGCTCAATCTGATTCCTTGACATAATGTTAGACATCATGTGCAGCAACTCCAGCTTTCCTTCATTGTCTAAGTGCTTATGTTTTAACAAAATTTTAGCCAATCTTTTAAAACTAAGTAAAGCTAAGCACTAACAATCTCCCCCTTTGGCAAATTTTGTCTAAAACATACTTAGACACTTCCTGAGCAGGTACGAGCAGTCATGCAAGTGGGATCAGCAACTTTCATTATCAGAGTAATCAAGCACAGCAGTATCTGTAGTGGTGACAGCAAAATTCTGCAAGTTGCAAATCTACAAGTCTTTTCCAGGATGTCAAGACATCTCACGTGACATAGTTCACTGCAGCATCTTCTATCAATCATCATCAGCAACAGCAGTATAAATACTACTCCCCCTCAAAATCATAAATCATGCATAATGTCCTACTCCTACTACTCCCCCTTTTTAGACAGAATTTGGCAACAGTAGAATGCATGAAATTAATGTGCAAATATTACAGACCAATAACAATCAATTGTTCAAAGGGACATGCCCCAATAACTAGTAAGAGTAAAAATAAAGGTCTGATGGTCATGGGGTGGCATCAGAATCATCATCATCTGATTTTGTATCCTCTGCTGCATCTTCTTCTTCCTCAGCTGCTTCTCCATCATCAACGCCATTGTCTGAGAGTCTTTTGATCAGGCGTTCCAGCTTCATTTTCTTCTCTGTGTTGGCTTTGATGGTTGCCTCCAGCACCTTGCATGTGTCCTTGAGTTCAGCAATCAAATCATCCTTGGACACAGCACCTGAAGCAGCAGCTTTCCCTGATGTCGAGACAATGTCTGGGACATGTGTCCCCTCAAACAGTTTGTAATGCAGGGATAGAGGAGATTCTCTCTTCTTCACAGAGTCAATGTTGTTTAAAATATTGGGATGTTGACTCAACATAATGCCACACAATACAGTTGGGAAGGCAATGGGTAATTTGACAGCAAAAGATTCTGAATGCTTAATAGTTTGATCAAAAATATAGTTTCCAAAATTAAATTTGGACTTGGTTCCAACAGCATACAGAAATTTACCCAAACCTGTGGCAACAGTGGAAGTATGATTGGTGGGTACCCAGTTGGCAGTGCCAATCCTATGCAGGATTGCATACTTCACACTTAGCTTCCCTGCAGAAAGCTTCCCTTTCTTTGGCCAATGCTGGACTTGCTTGGCAGTGATTTCCTTGGCAATTTGATGCTCAGAAACAGCAATATCCACCACTCCTTCAGTTGGTCTGCCCAGGTACTTGTTGATTACAGCAGGGGAGAATCTAATACATTTTCCTCTGACAAACACTTTCTGATACTCATCACTCTTTCTGTTTGTTATGTCAGAGGGAATGTTGACAATGAATTCCCTGACTAGATTTTCATAACAATCTCCCAACTTGGTGACAGTTTTCAGCAGTCCAGCAGCCTTGATGAGGTCCATGATCTCCTTGCAATCCAAGGCATCTCTTCCCAGTTCTCTTTCTAAAGCAAGTCTGCGTTGATATACAAATTTCCACCTTTCAACATTGCCAATGGAGTGGAATGAAATGTTATCCAATGGGGCATCAGGGACATTTCCAGGCACCTTTTTCCCTGATTTCTTGGCTCTCTTGATGTCGGGAACATCTAGTTCGACATCATCATCAGAATCAGATGAGGAAATTTCTTTCCTCTTCTTGGAAAGGATTGCAACTTTGGTCCATCTGGATGTGGTAGGAGTGATTGGTGTGCTCTTCTTCTGTGCAATAGTTTTGATTCGTCCAGACCTAGTAATGGGGGTTTTTCCCTTTCTGCTTTGTAATATTTCTGCAATGCCAGGTGCCAACTTTTTGGCAATGGGTTCCTCATCAGATTCTACTTCTTCTAGGTCAATGAAGCCACCTGGAGCAGGTTCTGGTGCCCTTGGTGCAGGGGTCTCCTCTGTGGCTTGATCCTCTTCCTCTGTTGATTTTTCTTCACTGGATGAAGAGAGGACTTCAGCATTTGGGGTGGAAGATGTTGGGACATCTTTATCAGCATCAGGGACAGAAGCATTTTTCAAAATGCTATTCACAAAACTGCGGATCTTCTTATCCATCTCAGTGTCTTCTTCCCTAGGGCTTGTTGCAAAGCTAGGGTTTTCAGAAATCTTCACTCTCTGTTTTCTTTTAGGGACCAGTTTCTCAGGAACAGGGCCTGGACCAGGAATCATTTGTATGGGTTGGATATTGAGTGCAGGTTGTTCCTGGTTTGATGGAGTTTTGGAGGATGATGGAGATGATGGTACAGAGGGTGAAACAGGGGATGAGGTTTCTTTTGGTGAGGTAGCCATGGAGAAGCAGAGCTTTGGGAGTGGTTTCGTGAATATCTGAGAAGTGTTGGGGAATGCTGTTGAAAACGAGATTGCCACGAAAATGTAAGTTTGAATGAGGAATGTAGGAGGACGTGTGAAACGGAGGTTGAATTTGTTTTGGCCCAGTAGTGAACATGCTGTTAATGTTGAGTGAGAAGTTTGAGCACGTTCAGATAGAAGTAACTGCTATAACTCCTCTAGCAGACAAATGCCCAGCTTGCCCCTCAGTTTTTCAAACTGATTTGCATCCAATGCCTTTGTGAAAATATCTGCTACTTGTTCCTCAGTGGCAACATGCTCCAGTGTGATAACTTTATCATCAACAAGATCTCTAATATAGTGATGTCTAATGTCAATGTGCTTGGTTCTGCTGTGTTGAACAGGATTTTTAGGAATATTAATAGCACTCATGTTGTCACAGTACAATGTCATGACATCTTGCTCGACATTGTACTCCTTCAGCATCTGCTTCATCCAAACTAGTTGTGAACAGCTGCTTCCTGCTGCAATATACTCTGCTTCTGCAGTAGATAGGGACACACAGTTCTGCTTCTTGCTGAACCATGAAATAAGATTGTTTCCCAAATAGAAACATCCACCAGAAGTGCTTTTTTTGTCATCTGCACTTCCAGCCCAATCAGCATCACAATATCCAACCAGCATTGAATCTGAACAATGACAGTACATAATCCCATAGTTACTGGTGCCATTTACATATTTCAGAATTCTCTTTACTTGATTCAAGTGACTTATCTTGGGATTGGCTTGATATCTTGCACAAACACCTACTGCAAAGGTGATGTCAGGTCTGCTTGCTGTTAAATATAGTAAGCTCTCAATCATGCTTCTGTACAGACTTTGATCAACACTGGTGCCAGCTTCATCCTTTGACAGCTTCAAGTGAGTAGGTGCAGGTGTTCTTTTATGGCTGGCATTTTCCATCCCAAACTTCTTGACAATGTTCTTTGCATACTTGCTTTGTGAGAGGAATATGGAGTCTTCCATCTGCTTCACTTGGAGTCCCAGAAAATAAGTCAGCTCTCCAACAAGACTCATCTCAATTTCAGATTGCATCTGTTGGACAAAATGTCGAAGCATCTCATTCGACATCCCTCCAAACACAATGTCATCAACATATATCTGTGCTATCATCAAGTTTTCAGCATCTTGTTTGACAAAGAGAGTCTTGTCAATTCCTCCCTTCCTATACCCTTGCTGAGCAAGGAACTCTGTTAGCCTTTCATACCAAGCTCTTGGAGCTTGCTTCAATCCATAGAGAGCCTTCTTGAGCCTGTATACATGATCTGGATGAGTTGGATCTACAAATCCCTTTGGCTGCTCCACATAGACTTCTTCATTCAGGTATCCATTCAGAAACGCGCTCTTCACATCCATCTGGTACAGCTTGAATTTGAGGATGCAAGCTACACCAAGTAACAATCTGATGGACTCAAGTCTAGCAACAGGGGCGAAAGTTTCATCAAAGTCTACACCTTCAATCTGAGTGTAACCTTGAGCGACAAGTCTGGCCTTGTTTCTGGTTATAACACCTTCTTCATTGGTTTTGTTCTTGAAGATCCACTTGGTGCCAATCACATTAGTTCCCTCGGGTCTAGGAACTAGCTCCCAAACTTCATTCCTTTTGAATTGCTCCAATTCTTCTTGCATAGCATTGATCCAGAACTCATCAGTCAGTGCCTCTTTCACATTCTTTGGCTCAGTTTTGGAGACAAAGCATGAATTGGAGACAAACTCAATCTCCCTTGATCTTGTAGTGACTCCTCTGTTTGGATCTCCTATAATCAGCTCCTTGGGGTGCATCTTCTGGATTCTAATGGAGGGACTCTTGTCAGGTTGATTGATGTTTTGTTCATCTGTAGCAGAATCAGAGTTTTCTGCATTTTCTGCATTTTCTGCACTTTTAGCTGTATCTGCTACATTGTCTCCCGATGTTCTGACATCGTCTTCGACATCCTTCTTTCTTGCTGGAGTTAGATCATCAACAACCACATTGATGGATTCCATCACAGTTCTGGTTCTGGAGTTGAATACTCTATATGCTCTGCTGTTTGTAGAGTATCCCAAGAATATTCCTGCATCACTCTTGGGATCCATCTTTCTCCTTTGCTCTCTATCTGCCAAAATGTAACATGGACTTCCAAAGATGTGGAAGTGCTTGACAGTTGGCTTCCTCCCTTTCCAGATTTCATACAGTGTGGTTGGAGTCCCTCTTCTAAGTGTGACTCTGTTGTGGATATAGCATGCTGTGTTCATGGCTTCAGCCCAGAGATTATAGGGAAGTTCTTTGGCATGAAGCATGACCCTAGCAGCTTCTTGCAAAGTCCTGTTTTCCCTTTCAACTATGCCATTTTGTTGTGGTGTGATGGCTGCAGAGAACTCATGAGTGATGCCTTCAGATGTGCATAATTCAGTAAACTTGCTGTTTTCAAACTCTCTGCCATGGTCACTCCTAATTCTCTTGATGACACAGTCTTTTTCTCTTTGAAGTCTTAGACTCAACTCTTTGAATACTTCAAAGGTGTCTGATTTCTCTCTGATAAAGTTGACCCAGGTAAATCTGGAGAAATCATCCACAACAACATAGGCATACCTCTTTCCTCCAAGGCTTTCAACTTGCATAGGCCCCATCAAGTCCATGTGAAGTAGTTCCAGCACCCTGGAAGTGGTCTGATGTTGAAGCTTCTGGTGGGACATCTTGACTTGCTTTCCAATCTGACATTCACCACAGATTCTGCCTTCTTCTATTTTCAGATTGGGAATGCCTCTAACAGCACCTTTGTCAATGATTTTCTTCATGCCTCTTACGTGCAGATGTCCAAATCTTTGATGCCATATTTTGACTTCATCTTCTTTGGAGGATAGACATGTGGAGGAGTAACTGATTTCTTGAGGTGTCCATAGGTAACAATTGTCCTTTGATCTGCTGCCCTTCATTAGAACTTCACTCTTCTCATTTGTCACCAAGCATTCTGACTTTGTGAAGTTTACATTGAATCCTTCATCACACAACTGACTGATGCTGATCAAGTTTGCAGTCAGTCCCTTCACCAGCAGTACTTTGTTCAGACTAGGAAGTCCATCATGGACTAGCTTTCCCATTCCAGTGATCTTTCCTTTAGAGCCATCTCCAAATGTCACATAGCTAGTGGAGCAAGGTTCAATGTTCATCAGGAATTCTTTAACTCCTGTCATGTGTCTGGAACAGCCGCTATCTAGGTACCAATCTTCCTTAGCTGATGCTCTAAGTGAAGTATGAACAACAAGACTAACAATCTTGTGTTTTGGAACCCACATCATCTTCCTTCCGCTGCTGCTACTTTGAGTTCCATGATGTGGATGGCCATGTAGATGATAGCAAAAGGGCTTTATGTGACCATACTTGCCGCAGTAGTGACACCTCCACTTCTTTCTTTTGCTCTTTTTCTGCTGCGTTCCATGATGTCGAGACCGATGTTGTGACATCGTGGCTCCAGTGCTGTTTTTGGCAGGAACAAATTCTGTCATGGTTGTTCTGCCAGCAGATTTATGATTAAATCCAAGTCCTCTTTGGTTTCCAACATTCTTCCCAAGCTGTAGCACCTCATCAAGCATATCTGAGCCTTTATTCAGCATCTTTATTGATTTTGTCATGTTTTCCAGTTTAGAGTTCAGAAAACCAATTTCTCCTTTAAGCTCAGAGATCTCCTCTTCATGTGCCTCCTTCTCAGCCTCCAGATTTGCAATGATCTTCTTCAGTTGTGCTTCTTGCTGAAGAATCTTCTCACTTTTGATGCATAGTTCTCTATAGGATATAGCAAGCTCATCAAAAGTGATTTCAATATCAATATCACTTGAATCTTCATCAGATTCAAATCTCCCAGTGAGTGCATTCACATCTCTGTCAGAATCACTTTCTTGTTCACTCGCTGTATCATCAGACCAACATACAGAAAGTCCTTTCCTCTGCTTCTTGAGATGGGTGGGACATTCAGCTTTGATGTGTCCATAGCCTTCACACCCATGGCATTGAATTCCTTTGCTGTGACTGGGCTTTTCATCTGACTTCTTCTGGTATTCACTACCTTTCCTGATGTCGAAAGGGATGTTCCGGACATGTGGTTTCTGCCTCCTGTCCATTCTTTTCAGCACTTTGTTGAACTGTTTTCCAAGGAGCACAACTGCGTTAGTCAGACCTTCATCAGTATCCAGGTCATACTCATCTTCTTCTCCTTCATCATTGGACACGAACGCCAGGTTCTTGCTCTTCTTTTCAGTCCTATCCGAGAGTCCTAGCTCGAAGGTTTGAAGGGAACCAATGAGTTCATCTACTCTCATGTTGCAAATGTCTTGGGCCTCCTCTATTGCAGTGACTTTCATGTCAAATCTCTTAGGCAAAGATCTGAGGATCTTTCTCACCAGCTTTTCATCTGTCATCCTTTCTCCCAAGGCAGTGCAAGCATTGGCAATTTCAAGAATGTTCATGTGGAAGTCATGAATGCATTCTTCCTCCTTCATCTTCAGATTTTCGAATTTTGTAGCCAATAGTTGCAATCTGGACATCTTCACTTTGGAGGTTCCTTCATGAGTGGTTTTCAGAATCTCCCATGCATCCTTGGCAACTGTGCATGTGTTGATCAATCTGAAGGTATTCTTGTCAACTCCATTGAATAGGGCATTCAAGGCTTTGGAGTTTCCAAGTGCCAATTCGTCTTCTTCTTTTGTCCAGTCTTCTTCTGGCTTCAATTCATCAGTGGGCTTTCCTTCTGTGTCCAGCATCTTGGGATGTTCCCAGCCTTTGATGACAGCTTTCCAGGTTCTGCTATCCAGTGATTTGAGGAAGGCCACCATCCTTGCTTTCCAGTATTCATAGTTGGTTCCATCCAGAATTGGTGGTCTGTTCACTGGTCCTCCTTCTTTCTCCATGTTCATCAGAATTTATCTCCCTAGATCTCACTCAGTGATTTAGAGTGCCCGCTCTGATACCAATTGAAATTCTGATACTGAGGACAGATGTCGTACAGGATGTCACGACATCGCGCTTCAGAACATGCAGATTGTATATGACAGTATGAACAGATTAAACAAGTAAATAACACAAGAGAATTGTTAACCCAGTTCGGTGCAACGTCACCTACATCTGGGGGCTACCAAGCCAGGGAGGAAATCCACTAAAATAGTATTAGTTCGAAGATCTAACAGTCACTGTATACAACCTTCTCACCTAACCACTACCCATGCAACTTCTACCTAAGAGCCACTCTTAGATATGAGAACCCCTCTCACTCCCTCTCAATCACTCACCCGTGTTTACAAACTAATCAAAGACACACCAGAGATTGCTCTCTGAACAATAGAGATCAACTCTACACACTCAGGTCCAACACTTGATGTTAGGGTAACATCAAGGTGGCTCACAAAACACTCAAGTCACAAAACTCACAAAATAACTCTTCAATCTCTGACTTGATAAAAAACCCGTGCAGCCTTCATGTTTATATAGCAGTGTACGTATCTGGGCTGCAACAACTTGCGCTGGATAAGCTCTATCATTCTCCTGAAAAATCTGCACTTAAAGATCTAAAAGATAAAGTTTTATCTTTTAGTTTTTATCTTCAATCTCTAATCCCTGAACGAAACTATTCAAGTTTGTAATTCAATCTTTAATTATCTTTTAATTCGTTCCTAAAGATAGAGCTCCTAATCTGTTGCTGACTGCACATTAATCTGTTAAAGATATAACAGATTTATGTGTCCAGTATTTTCGGGCAGGATGTCCTGGACATTATATCCGACATCGTGGATCCTGCAGCTTCAATTCTTCATTTGACATTTTATCTTGCCTTGTGCATTGTGCAGCTCAATCTGATTCCTTGACATAATGTTAGACATCATGTGCAGCAACTCCAGCTTTCCTTCATTGTCTAAGTGCTTATGTTTTAACAAAATTTTAGCCAATCTTTTAAAACTAAGTAAAGCTAAGGACTAACATATTCCATACCGCCACAACATTATTATCTTCAATGATGATACCTCTAGAAAACAGCCGTGTGAGTTATGAATTGTTGGGGAGTAGTTATTAGGGACCCCTAGATATTGTCCTAGGTTCCCAAATAGGGGCAAAGAGCAAACACGCTCCGTGCCATTCGTTCTCATGCATTTTTGGTAAATAGCACTAGTTTATATTTTGCTAGTGATGTTTGGTTTCTTTGGATTAATACGTAACCTTTTTAATGCTACGTTGAGGCGCCGTCATGCCCAAAACGTAGCATTAAAATTGGATCTCTGTGGTCTCGTATGTGTGAATTACCCCTTTGTGTTGTTTTCTTTCCGTTTCATGCATATGCATTGCATCATTCATGTCGGAGTCTTAATCCACCCCTTTTTTAGGTAAAATGATGGGGACAAATCAAAACGGCAAAAGGTTTTATCAAGTCAAGGTTAAAGGTCTAGATGTCACTAGCCTCAAGGAATTGGGACGATTGATGGGACCCCTCCAAAGGCAAGCCTTCCGCAAAGTTTACGGGAAGATTCTAGATTTGACCGTAGCGGAGGTATTTACGGAAGCCGTCGTATCCCTCGCCCAATACTACGACCAGCCGTTGAGGTGTTTCACGTTCGAGGACTTCCAAATGGTGCCAACTATTGAGGAGTTTGAAGAGATATTAGGATGCCCTCTTGGGGGGAGAAAACCGTATCTTTTCTCCGGCTTTCTTCCTTCCTTGAACAAGGTTGCGGCTGTGATTGGAGATTCAGCAAAAGAGTTGGATCGCACGAACCAAACTCGAAACGGCGTAGTGGGCTTGCCTCGGAAATACTTGGAAGGAAAGGCAAGGGATATGGCGAGCCAAGAGAAGTGGGGCCCGTTTGCGGATGTTTTAGCTTTGCTGATTTTTGGGGTTGTCCTCTTTCCGAACGTTGACGGCTTGGTAGACTTAGCCGCCATTGATGCTTTCCTCGCATATCACCATAGCAAGGAAAGTCCAGTGGTGGCCATCTTGGCAGATTTGTTCGACACCTTTGACCGGAGGTGCGAGAAAAACAGTGCACGGATTGTCTGTTGTTTACCCGCTCTCTATGTATGGTTGATTTCACACCTGTTCCGACAAGACACGAGACACCCGTGTCCGCTTCAAAGCTATCGCTCGTGCACCGAAAAAGGGAGAGTCATTTGGGACCAACATTTGGTCGGGATAGGGGGCAGCACGATCAGTTGGTTTCCTCGTTGGAAGGAAGGCAAGGAAGAAGTTCTTTTCTTGTGTGGGGACTATCCTAATGTTCCACTGATAGGGACTAGGGGTTGTATTAATTATAATCCCGCACTCGCCATAAGACAGCTAGGGTATCCCATGAGGGGAGCGCCAACCGAAGAAAGTCTCTCGCCTTTCCTTGTGAGGGATCTAGGCGCGCAAGGTCTCAAGGTTATACAAAGAATCCACAAGGCGTGGAGGAGTCCGTTGAGGAAAGACAAGGAGCTTAAGGGCATCCGAAACGGCGTCATTGGAGGTTATCATGGATGGCTAAGAATTCACACGCGGGGCTTAGGTTGGCTCTCCAAATTGAAAGTTGTCGATGAGGAGAAATTCGAAGCTCCGGAGGAAGATGAAGAAGTCCGAGCTCTAAAGTTAGAGCTAGGGAAGGCGAGACTCGCCAAGGAGAAGTTTAAATCAGCTGCTACACACATTCGGAAGGAGTGCACCGAGTTACAAGAGGAAAACGCGGCCACTGCAAGAGCTCTTGAACAAGAAACCAAAAGGGCCCGCAAGGAGGAACATGGCTGAGAAAAATTTCGAGGAGCATCGTGGGGTAGCAACAATGAGCTCAAGCTCCGAAGAGAGGAGAGAGATCGGTCACGGGTGCATGGCATGATCTTAAAAGAAGGGTTAGTTGCTTGCGCGAGGTCCAAAAGGAGTTTGGCTCAACACTTGGAAGCCACGGAGCAAAGCATGCTAGCCATCATAGGGCAATACAAGGAAGAATTGAACCAGTCCATGGCCCATGAACAAAAGCTAGTGGAGGATTTTGCACAAGTGTATGCCGAAAAAGAAGCAAGAGGGAGGGTGATTGATGCGCTGCATCAAGAAGCGACTATGTGGATGGATAGATTCGCCTTGACCTTGAATGGAAGTCAAGACCTCCCGCGTTTATTAGCCAAAGCAAAAGCCATGGCCGAAGTGGGTACTGCCCCCGAGGAGATTCATGGGCTAATCAATTACTGTCAACACATGATAGATTTGATGGCCCATATAATTAGGAATCGTTAGGTTCTTTTGTAACACCTTTGTATAATCTTGGCTAGATGAAAGCTTTGTTCTTTTTATAAAATGAGAAGTTTTGGACTCATTACGTTATCTAAAAATCTTGGGGTGGATCCAAGTGCTCCGATCATCTATTTGCATACCCATGTTTTGGTGGCATACTCACCGTTGTTTATTTCTTTAGGAATTTCATCATAACTAAGAAAACACCAAGGCACCCCTATAACACTCGATCCAGAAAAATGGATAATGAAGAGGGCGTGCAAGAACAGATGAAGGCCGATCTATCGGCCTTAAAAGATCAAATGGCTTCCATCTCGGAGGTCATGTTAAAACTCCAGAAAACCATAGAGGATAAAGCCACCGCAACCGCCTCCAGTACAGTTAGGGAAGCGGAGCCGGTGCTGCAGCCCGCCTTGAATTCGGGCCTAGACAGAAACACGGCCGTGTTTGGTCGAAGGTATAGTCCGCAAGCTTATCCTTATGGCCTGCCTCCGGACTTCACCCCCCGTGCCACTCCGGAAGTTTTAAGCCAAGCCCCTACTTTTGAGGGGCAACTCCCACCTTATGAAGACTATCCCGAGCAAGACGATGGGGAGGGAGATACCCATCTTGGCCCCCTGCTCCACCTCAAAGATCCATCCCCGCATGAACTACCCCAGCCGAACATAATCCGCCATATCCCGGCCTCACCCACACCCGTAAAAGAATCTGTTCCCTTCGCGGAAGATAAGGGAAAGAGTGAGGCGCTTGAAGAGAGGTTAAGAGCAGTTGAGGGCCTCGGTAATTACGCATTCTTGGATTTGGCAGATTTATGTCTTGTGCCCAACACCGTCATCCCTCCCAAGTTCAAAGTACCAGACTTTGATAAGTACAAAGGGACGACATGTCCAAAAGGGCATCTCCGGATGTATTGCCGGAAGATGGGGGCGTATTCTGCGGACGAAAAGTTGTTGGTCCATTTCTTTCAAGACAGCTTGGCCGGGGCAGCTGTAGCATGGTATACCAATCTGGAAGCTTCCCAGATCCGATCATGGAAGGACTTGGCAACTGCCTTCATTAGGCAGTACCAGTACAATACGGACATGGCTCCCGGTCGGAACCAACTTTAGGGTATGACTAAACGAGAGCATGAGTCCATTAAGGAATATGCCCAGAGATGGAGAGATCTCCCAGCCCAAGTCGTACCGCCCATGACGGAAAGGGAGATGATCACAATTATGGTAGATACGTTACCCACATTCTACTATGAAAAGCTGATAGGCTACATGCCAGCTAACTTTGCGGATCTCGTCTTTGTCGGGGAAAGGATTGAATCCAGGCTACGAAAAGGCAAGTTTGAATATGCTGCCAATATGGCCCCCAACAACAACAGAAGAGCCCCAGTAGTGGGCGCGAGGAAAAAGGAAGGAGATGCCCACGCAGTCACCACCGCCCTAACATGGATGAAAGCACCCCAAAATATCCAAAGCTCATACCAGCCCAATCCCCCAAATTTTTTAATCCGAGCCGGGAACTCCCTCCCGACTCAAGTAAAAGGACCACCCACGGCAGAAAGAGCGCCGGCCCAACGCACAGCTCCAGCCGCACCCCGGCCAATTAATAATACAGCCCCCGGCGCGACCTATAAATATGCACAACACCCGAAAGACAACTTCCCTCCTATTCCCATGGCATATTCCGAGTTATGGCCTTCATTATTGGAGAATCATTTGGTGGTGGCCATATCCGGGAAGGTTCTCCAGCCACCCTACCCCAAGTGGTATGATCTGGGTGCCAAGTGTGTGTACCATAGTGGAGTTCCCGGACATAATATTGACTCCTGCATCATGTTCAAGTATAAAGTGCAGCATTTGATTAGTGTCGGCTGGCTAGCGTTTCAGGAAGAAGGTCCAAATGTTAAAACCAACCTGCTAGCTAGTCATGGAGGTGCTAGTGTGAACACCGTCGAAGAGGACGGGCCATCACGGACAAAGAGGTTGGGAGACGTGGCTACTTCTAGACGCTTCATCTATCAATCACTGCAAGCGGCGTGCATGGTCTCCCGAGGTGGAGATGAAAGGGACGAATGTTTGTTTCACCTCGGGGAGTCGCATGACATGGAAACCTGTCCCGTGGTGGAAGAATTGCTTCAGCGGCTCATGGATTGCGGGCAGCTTGAAGTGTTCATAGGAGGGAAGGAAGAACCACAAATTTGCATGCAGTCGGAAGAGAAGAAGGTTCCTCTAACCCCCAAGGCCCTAGTGATATGTTTTACTAGGAAAAGGATCGGCTCCACACCCATATACCCGCGGGCGGCGCCCAAGCCAACGCCATTTGCATATCAAAGTAATAAAGCCGTTCCATGGAAGTATACCCCTCCCGCATCCAGTGAAAGAGTTGCAACCGAAGTTGACTCCCTATCAGCTAAGGTAACCACCATCACCGGCCTCAGTGGCGTAACCCACAGTGGTAGGGTGTTCGCTTCCCCTCACCCGGCGGATTTACCCTCCAAAGGGAAGGCGCCCATGGTCCAAGAGCCTGCAGACATAGCCACCCCCTCGAAGGAAGTAGATCCTCCCGTGGCAAGAGGAGCCGAAAAGAAAGAAGGTCTTCAAGGAAAAACAGTGACTTTGGAAGAGGCCCATGAGTTCCTCCGCCTCATCCAACAAAGCGAGTTTAAGGTAGTCGAGCAACTGAACAAAACTCTAGCAAGGATCTCCTTGCTTGAACTACTCATAAACTATGAGCCTCACCGTGCGCTGCTGATACAGGTCCTTAACGATGCGCATGTAGCACATGATATCTCAGTGGAGGGTTTCAAAGGCATCGTTAATCATATAACCACCAACAACTACATCGCGTTTGCGGAAGAAGAGATTCCCGTTGAGGGGAGAGGACACAACAAGGCTCTACATGTGTCGGTGAGATGTATGGACCACGTTGTCGCAAAGGTACTTATCGACAATGGATTGAGTTTAAATGTAATGCCGAAGACCACTTTGGAAAAGCTTCCTTTTAGTGCGTCACATTTAAAGCCGAGCTCGATGGTGGTGCGAGCCTTTGATGGTACTCGGCGGGAAGTAATGGGGGAAATCGACATTCCCATTCAGATAGGCCCCCACACTTGCAATGTGGTGTTTCAAGTAATGGATATAAATCCTACCTATAGCTGCCTCTTGGGAAGACCGTGGATTCATGCCCTGGGAGTGGTCCCTTCAACGCTTCACCAGAAATTGAAGTTCGTAGTGGGTGGACTCTTAGTGATAGTGTCGGGTGAAGAAGACATGTTAGTGAGCTGCCCTTCCTTCGCACCATACGTAGAAGCGGCGGAAGAATCATTGGAAACGGCTTTCCAATCCTTTGAGGTGGTGAGCTGTACCTCGGTGGAACCAAGTCCGTCGCTACCTTCTCTCTCCAAAGCGGCCATAATGGTGGCGCGTGTTATGCTCAGGAATGGATTTGAGCCCGGAATGGGTCTAGGCAAGGATTGCCTCGGGAATGCTGACGTGGTCGATATCAAAGGAAATCCATACAAGTATGGATTAGGGTACGAACCCGGGATGCCGGGGAGGAGGAACGTGCCGTCAAGGTTTCGGGCGGATAGGGTATGGCCCGACCGTATTAGCCAGTGTTTCACCAGTGCTGGAATGGTGTCCGAGGAGGAGGTGGCCGCAATAGAAGAGGAGTTCCCTCAAGACCCACCAAGTTTTGTGCAACCATGCCACCCCGATTCCCAAGTGGGGAACTGGCGCATGATAAGCCAGTCACAAGTCTATACCGCTGATTCAATGTAATTAGAGCCTATAGATTTCCGTTCTCTTTTGTTTTGTGAAACCTACCTTATTAAATAAACAAAGAGATCTTGATGGAAGCTTGCTTGTGGGGCTTCTATGGAGGCTGGATCTTTGAGCTTCAATGGGGTCCTTTAATGGTGATTTTTCACCATGGAGATGCAGCGGAAGACAAAGGAAAAGAGGTGAGAGGAGGCGCCATCCATTATGGAATAAGCCATGGAGGAAGGAGCTTCACCACCAAGATGAGCCTTGGATAAGAAGCTTGGAAAGATGCTTCAATGGAGGAAAAGAAAGAGGGAGGGAAAGAAAGAGGGGGGAGCACAAAATTGAAGGAATAAAAGAGGGAGAGAAGTGGAACTTTGAAGTATGTCTCACAAGACTCTTATTCATCAAAGTTACAACAAGTGTTACACATGCTTCTATTTATAGACTAGGTAGCTTCCTTGAGAAGCTTTCTTGAGAAAACTTCCTTGAGAAGCTTCTTTGAGAAAACTTCCTTGAGAAGCTAGAGCTTAGCTACACACACCCCTCTCATAACTAAGCTCACCTCCTTAAGAAGCTTCCTTAAGAAGATTCCTTAAGAAGCTAGAGCTTAGCTACACACACCTCTATAATAGCTAAGCTCACCTCCTTGAGATGAGAAGCTAGAGCTTAGCTACACACCCCCTATAATAGCTAAGCTCACCCCCATGACAAAAAACATGAAAATAACAAAATAAAGTCCTTATTACAAAGACAACTCAAAATGCCCCGAAATACAAGGCTAAAACCCTATACTACTAGAATGGCCAAAATACAAGGCCTAGACGAAGGAATAACCTATTCTAATATTTACAAAGATAAGCGGGCTCATACTTAGCCCATGGGCTCGAAATCTACCCTAAGGCTCATGAGAACCCTAGGGCCTTTCCTTGGATCTCTAGCCCAATCTACTTGGAGTCTTCTAGCCAATGCCCTTGCGGGGTAGGATTGCATCATTCCCTCCACCTTGGAAAGGATTTGACCTCAAATCCCGAGTTTCATCATACTCTGGGCTCCTTCCCTCAACACCTGTAAAAAGAACAAAAACACATGTATTAGTGGTGTTTGGTATGTTGAAGTAAGGTAAGGTCTGAAAACCTATTTCCTGGGCATCTTCCCATGAAGGAACATGGTTTCTCACCAACTCAATGAGTGGTGCTACAAGTATAGAAAAATATGGGACAAACATTTTGTAAAAGTTTGTTAAGTCATGGAAGCCCCAAATTTTTCTTATACTTGGTGGAGTGAGCCACTCAGGAATGACCTTTATTCTCTTAGGGTTCATGGGAACCCGTTGATCACTATTTGAAAAATTAAGAAAAGTAACGCAATAAAACATACCTTTTTCTGTATTTTCATATTGATTATTCCTACCAAAAAGTATGACAAACCTAAGGTGTCCCATATGAGTACCTAAGTTTGTATTGAAACTAAAAATAAGAACAAACCTACCTAATGGGTCCCTATGTACACACACCATGAAGATGTTAGGTGTACGAGTGATTTTACAAAAGAGGGTTGCACCACTCAAAACATTCATCATACCACCTATTTTAGGGACTTGGTGCCTAATAATACCTATTTTGGGCACCAAAAAAGCACAAGGATTTAAGCTCTTGCGAACCAAACCCTCATCCAACAACTTCTTTACTTGAGGAATAAACTCAAGCCCAAGAGGTGTGGCAATGCTAGCAAGTGTCTTTTTACAAAAGAGAAAATGTGGAGGTTGTCTAAGAGGGAAAGTTTCTTTAATGTTTGTCTTTATTGTAAAATGAGTTTCCTTCTTAGCTAACCTCTTGGAGGAGACACTTACCTCCTTACACTTCTCTTTAACCACTAATGGTTGTCCATCTTCTTGGGGGTAGATTTCTTCACTAGATTCTTCCCCTTTTGCTTCTTCACTTTCACTAGAGGAAGGTGAAGTAGTAGCCTCATCTTGGCTACTATAAATGTCTTGTCCCCTCATAATCATGGTTTTTGTGGTGGGGCATTGAGAAGTAATGTGTCCTCTTCCAAGACATTTAAAGCACTTTATAGAGCTAGTTTTCTCTTGCATACTAGCCTTAGGGGCTTGCTTTTCTATTGCCTTCCCCTTATCATCTTTGGGCATAGAAGGTGTCACCCCTAAGATGCCTTGACCTTGGTCTTTCTTTGGATAAGAGTGAGAGCCATAAGATTTTGAAGTAGACTTCTTTTTAAGTTGTTGCTTTACCCTAATTTCCCAATCTAAGTTAGCCTCTACATTGTCCTTCCCATGGAAGTATGAGAGGCTAATGTTAGCCTCTTGAGGCTTTCTTTCCTTTTCTCTTCTATGGGAGTGAGGTCTAAGATGTGACCTATGCCTTCCTTCGTAATAGTCACGAAGTTCTTCACTTAGGCTCTTGCAAGAGTTATGACTACTATAGGAGGCATATTTTTCTCTTTTCATTTCTTTCATTATTTTTCTTCTTTCTTCCTCTCTTATTTTCTTTCTTTCATCTTGACTTATTCTTCCACTCTTTTTTTTCCTTTTTCTTTTCTCTCTTGTTTTTCTTTCCATAACTTGAGGGAACTCAACTCATCTAAGATTCTAGATAAAGGGTCTTTATGACTAGTACCCTCGCCATTAACACTAGATGAATGATGACTCATGTTGGTTCCTAAGTTGTGGTTCTTTCTTGTTGGAGGTTTGAAAACAAAAGGTAAAAGAAACTATGGTTGAAACTAGCCAAATAAACACTTAAAGAGGTGTGAAAGATAAGGTAAAAAAACTAATTGGTAAAATGCAAGCTATCTAGGCGGTTTGACAATGGAAGGTAAAAGAAATAAGCTATGAAAGTAAGCAAGAAATGTAAACTAGGTGAATCCTAAGAGTTTTTGGATGACCACATTCAAGGTTCCCAACAAAACACTCACTATCCTAAGTAAAAATTGCCTAAAATTATTACACACAAATGAAAGTTTGGTAACCTATTGGAGGCTCCCAACACACTTCCAATGAAAGGCCTTTTTGTTTCAAAAACTTGAAAGCAATGAAGGTAAGTAAATTGCAAATTACAAAATTACAAAACGGTCCTCAATTTTGGTGGTTGTTCTCTCTTTGGTGATTCACTCAATTTGGAGTGCTTCTTAGTCCAATAGCTCTTAAGGCGGTTGACCCCTTGCTTCTGGACTGAAATTCTTCAAGGGATGGCACCAATCCTCCTTCCAATTCCCTATATGGCAACCCACAAATAAGGAAACAAAGAGACAAGCAATAACCAAAGACCAAAAAAAATGAAATGAAAGCTAAACCAATGGAGTTTTAACAAGACAAATTTTCAAGGATTATTCAACAATTAAAGCAATGAAAAGGACATAGAAGCAAGCTAGGACTCAAAGAGAAACTTAGAATGGCTCTAGAGTAGAGTAAAACAACTGAAAAAAAAAAAGACTCAACAAAACTCTAGCTTTGGCACTTGTCTTCACACTAATTTTGAATTGAAATTTCCAATTATAGAATAAATTTTGAGCCAAAACAACAAGCACCCTTCCTTTTCACCTTTTTTTTCTGGATACTGATTTTCCTGCCAACTTGTGCGATTTTTCGTATTTTTTCCTTTTATTCAAATCACTTTTTTATTTTTTTATAACTTTTTTCCAGATGTCTAGAAAATTCAGTAAAAATTTCAGCTCAAAATTCGAAGTAACCAATTCTCAGTAATTTTTACAAGTTTGTATGTCCAAGCTGCCAGCACCAGCGATTTGTTTCTTTAAGCATGGTATATTGATTGCCTTGGGCTTACTTTCAACCTTCCTATGTATGTTGAACTCACTAGGATTGTTTACCATAGTTTTCGGAGTTCAATATTAACTTAGGATCAACATTTCAGCCAGCAATTCAATCACCAAAACTCAAATTCACAATAGACACAATCATAAAGAAACCTAAAAGTTCAAGAAAAGGTTCACAATCAAAGACTCTCTAAGAATTTTGCATGAACATGTTAAGGACTAATTAACATGAAAGATTTGACTCAAATCAAATAATAGGCTAAAAGAATTTCATACACTCATGAACAAATGAGTTAGACAAAGAAACAAGAAAATAAAATTCAGCACAACATAAGAAATCTTATGTGACAAGTTTCATGACTAGACATGACTTCTATGACAAAACTACAATAGGTGAACAAGTCACTCTAGATTTTTGAGGTTTTCTTCTACTTTAATATTTTTGTAAGAATTTTATGGTTTAGGTTTCAGCCACAAAAAAAAATAACAAGACAAAACTCAAAGGAACCTAAACTCAACACAATTCATGGTTCAAGAACAAGAACAAGAAATTTGAACCATAGAAAATCAAATCTAGCTTCTATAGCAAGTTTAATAGGTGGAAACTCTAAAGAATCATGTTAACAACATTTAGAACAAGACATGTGAGGAGATACATGGAGAAAAATGAAGAAACAACAATGGAAGAGAAGGTAAAGAAAAAAAATTAATGGAGGTTTAAGGAGCACCTACTTGAAGCTCTTGTGCTCTGATTACCACTTGATGGAAGCTTGCTTGTGGGGCTTCTATGGAGGCTGGATCTTTGAGCTTCAATGGGGTCCTTTAATGGTGATTTTTCACCATGGAGATGCAGCGGAAGACAAAGGAAAAGAGGTGAGAGGAGGCGCCATCCATTATGGAATAAGCCATGGAGGAAGGAGCTTCACCACCAAGATGAGCCTTGGATAAGAAGCTTGGAAAGATGCTTCAATGGAGGAAAAGAAAGAGGGAGGGAAAGAAAGAGGGGGGAGCACGAAATTGAAGGAATAAAAGAGGGAGAGAAGTGGAACTTTGAAGTATGTCTCACAAGACTCTCATTCATCAAAGTTACAACAAGTGTTACACATGATTCTATTTATAGACTAGGTAGCTTCCTTGAGAAGCTTTCTTGAGAAAACTTCCTTGAGAAGCTTCTTTGAGAAAACTTCCTTGAGAAGCTAGAGCTTAGCTACACACACCCCTCTCATAACTAAGCTCACCTCCTTGAGAAGCTTCCTTAAGAAGATTCCTTAAGAAGCTAGAGCTTAGCTACACACACCTCTATAATAGCTAAGCTCACCTCCTTGAGATGAGAAGCTAGAGCTTAGCTACACACCCTCTATAATAGCTAAGCTCACCCCCATGACAAAAAACATGCAAATAACAAAATAAAGTCCTTATTACAAAGACAACTCAAAATGCCCCGAAATACAAGGCTAAAACCCTATACTACTAGAATGGCCAAAATACAAGGCCTAGACGAAGGAATAACCTATTCTAATATTTACAAAGATAAGCGGGCTCATACTTAGCCCATGGGCTCAAAATCTACCCTAAGGCTCATGAGAACCCTAGGGCCTTTCCTTGGATCTCTAGCCCAATCTACTTGGAGTCTTCTAGCCAATGCCCTTGCGGGGTAGGATTGCATCAGATCTTGTTTCATCTGTTCTTGTAGTACCACCCTTTCTCATATCATTTTGCATGTTTTTGTTTCTTTTGTCTTGTTTGGTATAGATATGAGGGTCGATTCTTTGAGGATCCTAACGACGAGGGTTTGACAATCGATTTCGATCGAGATATAAGCCAAACGATAAATGAGGAAGAGGAAGAGGACGTCCTGTCACCAGAATTGGAGAGGTTGGTCGCTCAGGAAGAACGTGAAATGAAGCCTCACCAAGAAGAAACCGAATTAGTAAACTTGGGGACCACGGAGGAAAAGAAAGAAGTGAAGGTAAGAACCGGTATGACCGCGCCTATCCACCAAGGCTTGATAACCCTTCTTGAAGAGTATCAAGATGTCTTTGCATGGTCGTATCAAGACATGCCCGGTCTGGATTCCGACATTGTGCAGCATAAGTTGCCTTTGAATCATGGGTCTTCTCCGGTTAAGCAAAAGTTACGAAGAATGAGACCCGAGATGTCCTTAAAAATTAAAGAAGAAGTAAGGAAGTAGTTTGATGCAGGTTTCTTAGCTGTGGCACGGTACCCGGAGTGGGTGGCCAATATTGTCCCAGTCCCGAAAAAGGATGGCAAGGTTCGAATGTGTGTAGACTACCGGGACTTAAGCCGAGCCAGTCCTAAAGACAACTTTCCCCTGCCACACATTGACATATTGGTAGATAATACAGCCAAATTCGCCCTTTTCTCATTTATGGATGGTTTCTCGGGGTATAATCAAATAAAGATGGCACCCGAAGATGTAGAGAAGACCACTTTCGTCACCCTATGGGGGACATTCTGCTATAAAGTGATGGCCTTCGGTTTGAAAAACGCTGGGGTAACCTATCAACGTGCCATGGTGGCGTTGTTCCATGACATGATGCATAAGGAAATAGAGGTCTACGTAGATGACATGATTGCCAAGTCTCGGACTGAGGACGAACACCTTGTCAATCTGCGTAAGCTGTTTGGAAGGTTGCGGAAATACCAATTAAAACTGAACCCAACTAAATGCACTTTTGGGGTGAAGTCGGGGAAGCTGCTAGGATTTATCGTAAGTCAGAAAGGGATAGAGATAGATCCCGAGAAAGTGAAGGCCATCCTTGAAATGCCGGAACCACGCACGGAGAAGCAGGTCCGGGGATTTTTGGGCAGGTTGAATTATATCGCAAGATTTATCTCGCAACTCACCCCTACCTGTGAACCCATTTTTAAGCTGTTACGTAAGAACCAGGCGGTCCTATGGAACGGTGACTGCCAAGAGGCCTTCGAAAAGATCAAACAGAGTCTCGCAAATCCCCCGGTGCTCATGCCACCCGTAACAGGAAGACCTCTTTTCCTGTACATGACCGTTTTGGACGAGTCTATGGGGTGTGTGTTGGGTCAGCATGATGATTCTGGAAAAAAGGAGCAAGCCATCTACTATCTGAGCAAGAAGTTTACCGCATGTAAGATGAATTACTCAATGTTGGAAAGGACATGTTGTGCTCTGGTATGGGCATCACATCGGCTCAGGCAGTACATGCTCGGCTATACCACGTGGCTTATTTCCAGAATGGATCCCGTAAAATACATCTTTGAAAAACCGGCCCTCACGGGACGAATCGCCAGGTGGCAGGTACTATTGTCTGAATTCGATATCGTTTACGTCACCCAAAAGGCAGTAAAGGGAAGTGCCTTAGCGGATTATTTGGCCCAGCAACCCCTCCAGGATTATTGGCCGATGCACCCCGAGTTCCCAAATGAAGATATCATGGCCTTGTTTGAAGAGAAGTGGACGCATGAGGACCTAGACAAATGGATTGTTTGCTTCGATGGGGCATCAAATGCTTTGGGCCACGGAGTAGGGGCAGTCCTTGTATCCCCGGATGATCAATGTATTCCTTTCACGGCTAGGCTAGGTTTTGATTGTACCAACAATATGGCCGAGTACGAAGCATGCGCCCTCGGGGTTCAGGCAGCCATTGATTTTGATGTAAAACTACTCAAGGTGTATGGAGACTCAGCTTTGGTGATACGCCAGTTGAAAGGAGAATGGGAAACTAGGGATTCGAAGTTGATACCCTATCAAACTCATATCTTGAGGTTAGCCAAGTACTTTGACGACATTTCCTTCCACCACATACCTCGGGAAGAGAATCAGATGGCTGACGCACTAGCCACCCTGGCATCCATGTTTCAACTTGCCCTACACGGGGATCTGCCATACATCGAATTCAAATCTCAAGGCAGGCCGGCATATTGTTATGCAATAGAGGAAGAACGGGATGGGAAACCGTGGTATTTCGACATCAAGCGGTATGTCGAGAATAAGGAATACCCACCAGGGATTTCTGACAATGACAAGAGGACGTTGAGGAGATTGGCTACTGGTTTCTTTGTAAGTGGTACCATCCTGTACAAACGAAACCACGACATGACCCTCCTACGATGTGTAGATGCCAAAGAGGCGAATTTCATGATTGAGGAGATCCACGAAGGTTCCTTTGGGACACATGCCAATGGGCATGCTATGGCTAGAAAAATCCTCAGGGCCGGCTATTATTGGCTCACCATGGAAAGCGATTGCTGCGCTCATGTCAGGAAATGTCATAAATGTCAGGCATACGCGGACAACGTCAATGTTCCGCCACATCCTTTGAATGTTATGTCCGCCCCTTGGCCTTTTTCTATGTGGGGAATAGATGTCATTGGGGCCATAGAACCCAAAGCGTCGAATGGTCACCGCTTCATTCTTGTGGCGATAGATTACTTCACCAAATGGGTCGAAGCAGCCTCCTATACTAACGTCACAAGGAATATGGTAGTTAGATTCATAAAGAAGGAGTTGATTTGTCGATACGGACTCCCCAGGAAGATCATTACTGACAATGACACCAATCTGAACAATAAGATGATGCAGGAGATGTGCGAAGACTTCAAGATCCAGCATCATAACTCTACCCCTTATCGGCCAAAGATGAATGGGGCTGTAGAGGCTGCGAATAAGAATATCAAGAAGATTGTTCAAAAGATGACGGTGTCATACAAGGATTGGCATGAGATGTTGCCTTTCGCCCTACACGGATACAGAACCTCGATACGAACTTCTACTGGGGCAACACCGTATTCTTTGGTTTATGGGATGGAGGCAGTACTCCCATTTGAGGTAGAAGTTCCTTCTCAGAGAATAATGGCGGAGTCGGGCCTAGAAGAGTCAGAATGGGCTCAAGCACGCTACGACCAACTTAGCCTTATTGAAGGTAAGCGTTTGGCCGCCATGAGCCATGGGCGTTTGTATCAACAAAGGATAAAGAACGCATTCGACAAGAAGGTACGCCCGCGCAAGTTCAACGAGGGAGACCTCGTGCTGAAGAAGATGTCCCACACTGTTAAAGATAATCGAGGCAAGTGGGCCCCGAATTATGAAGGACCTTTCGTTGTGAAAAGAGCTTTTTCTGGGGATGCTCTGATACTCACCCACATGGATGGCGAGGAATTGCCTTCGCCCGTGAACTCCGATGTAGTTAAACGATATTACACTTAAGGTCTGGGGCAATCGAGGGGACCGTTGCAGTTTCTTTTAAATTCTGAGTTTTTTGTTGGTTTCCTCCAGGGATTCCTTTCCTCTGTATTTGTCTTGTTCTTTTTTTTAAAAAAAAAAAAGATGGGCGAGGTTTTAGTCCCCCCTTTGGTGTTTCAAACTTTGTGTTTTAGATTTTTTATAAGCATGAGCCCTCTTCGCTCAGTGTATGGGGTGCCCCAAACGCTTATTTTAAAATTGAACCTAATCAGCCTTCACTAAAATAAAATCATCGCATTAGAAACATTCATACATTCATACATGCACATGCATATCTTGTGATAGCAAAGAGTAGAATCGTCTCAGACCACGGTCAGAAGTCAAGACAAATCAATGGCAGAAATCAACCAAGGTAAGACGATGACCGGTCACGATTGGCCGCGTATTTTCGTTTCCTACTTGTAGGTACATAGGGACGGATGCAAGTGGGGATGGGGTCACGACCGACCAATCGTTGCCCCTTCCCGGCGCTAAGCAAGCAGAGAACGTCGCTGCAAGGCAGCCCAGTATCCTTTGTGGTTGCAGTTTCTTTTACTATTATTTGTTTTAAAATAAGTAATCGACGCCTAATTCTAACTTAAGTAAGTTCAAGTTAGGTGAGACGCTAACCCATGAAAAAGGAGGGGACATGGTTAATGTTCCCCTCAAAAAAAAAAAAGTAGCAGGTTAGCTCGCCTGGGCGAGCTGAGCTCGCCTGGGCGAGCAACCCCTGCACTCAAAATATAAAAACGAAGGAGGGGAACGTTTTTGTATCCAAAAACTTCCCCCCCTTCATTCAAGAAAGAGATAACACGAAGGCTTGCAGTTTCTTGCTCCCCTAAGCCTTTTGATCGCATTTTGCTTTCGTTTTTGGTATTTCAATTCACTCCAACAAGTAAGTGTTCCATCCTTGATGTTTTTGCTTTCCATTGATGCGCTTTCTTCATCTTTTGGTGCCTCGAATTGTGAGAACATGCTTATATTTGTAAGGCAGTTTTGGTTTGCTTTGGTGCTTGTTTTCTTGAATTGAGGATTTGAATGAAAAGGCCTTAGGCCTAGGTTGTATTCTGAAGCAATGGGGCATGCCACATTGCTCCCATTCTCTTGCAATTTATGTCTAAATGTGCGCCCACCAAGTGCTCGATGAAATGCCCCAATGATATATGAATATGATTTTACAAAAATTGGGACGGTGGGGCTGTTTTATGTATGTAGAGATAGCATGGGAAAATCAAAATAGGTGCCCAAATGTAATCCCAAGCTTAGAAACCCAAACTTTTTAAAGCTTCAATGCAAGGAAACATGCTTATGGCTAGGAATCCAAAATTTGGTTTTAGGATTAGAAAAGCATGAAAATAGGGACTTTTTTTGTAAGGATTTGAGCTGCCCCGTGATTGGCACTTTCACCTAAGTAACGTGGGAGATGCTTTCTCAATGGTGTGTAGATATATGTGAATATGTGGCATAAAAATACCTTGCAAAGTGAATGAATAGTAAATAATGCATTTCAAAATATGTATATTTGTGGATAAGTAGTATAAGAAGTCTTTCAAAAAAAATGTACCCGTGCCAAAGATGGCGCGAGGATGCTTCCCAAATGAATATATGATGTGGAATTGCCCCTCAAGAGTAGGTAGATGACATGAAAGTTCCTTTTCAAATGCAAGTGTGTGCGTGATGTGAGATTGGCTCTCCAATGTGCGTATATGTATAAATAAATATGAATGGAACAACAAAAAATTTGTATGTTAATAAAATACTTCAAATGTGTGTGGGTAGTTTGTGGTAGCAAAATAGTTAGGATATGAACATATGTAATTTTGGCACAATACCTTGAGCATGCATGTAAGTATTCTTTCCAAAAAATGTATATGTATGGTAACTAGAATGTTTTGAATAGCCTTGTATGTTGATATAAATTATGGGATATTTTCTACACGTACATGTGTGCATAATTGGATTACATGAGTCCGTTCTCCATCAGAGGGATTAGCACGACCTTTTTGCATTAAGATAAGTGTTATCTTGTAAAACTAACTTCCAAATGTTTGTTCTCGCAGGAAATGGCCCCGAGGCAACTTGCCTCAAAGAGATCCAGGAAGGATAAGGCGGTCGAAGGAACTAGTTCTGCTCCCGAGTATGATAGTCACCGTTTTAGGAGCGCTGAACACCAGCAGCGCTTCGAGAGGCCATCAAGGGATGGTCATTTCTCCGGGAGCGACGCGTCCAGCTCAGGGACGATGAGTATACCGATTTCCAGGAAGAAATAGGTCGTCGATGGTGGGCATCACTAGTTACCCCCATGGCCAAGTTTGATCCAGACATAGTCCTCGAATTTTATGCCAATGCTTGGCCAACAGAGGAGGGCGTGCGTGATATGAGGTCCTGGGTGAGGGGTCAGTGGATCCCGTTCGATGCAGATGCTATCGGCCAGCTCCTGGGATATCCTTTAGTGCTGGAAGAGGGCCAGGAGTGCGAGTATGGCCAGAGGAGGAACCGGTCTAATGGGTTCGATGAGGAGGCCATCGCCCAGTTGCTATGTATACCGGGGCAAGATTTTGCCCGGACTGCTGCCGAGAGACGGGTGCGGATCATGCGCACTAACATGACCACCCTGACTCAGATATGGATGAGCATCCATGTGGCTCACCGATCATAATTCTGACCTCCCCCTACCGAAGTGTCAGCTGGTGTACGCTATCCTAACGCGGATGAGCATCCATGTGGCTCAGTTAATCGCTGATGCCATCTATATTTTTGCAGGTATGGCGCCTACCAGGCACCCTCTGGACCCAGATAAGTCCAACAGGGCCCTGGGATTTCCCGCCTTGATCACAGGACTCTGCCAGTCGTTCGGCGTCCCCGTCACACCTAGCAAGGTGATTCGGCCACCCATCACCCGAGCTTTTATTGAGAAGTACTGCACGCAGAGACAGGTCCAGGGTGATGCACCACAGGCCGCGGACGCGCCGCCACCTCATCAGGCTGGTCCAGCCGGATCATTTGACACGGAGCAGTATTTGCGGCATTTGGTTCGCCAGCAGGCGGCCAACCACCGGGCACATGTACAGACCTATGATTGTCTTTATCAGATGAGTCTCAGCCTGCAGAGCCAAGGCTTTACTTCTTTTCCGTGCCCTACTCCGGACCAGTTCAGGGCAGAGGTCGCATGGCCTGGAGATTGGCCTGAGGCCCAGGCAGGAGAGGCACCAGCAAGGGCACCAGCAGAGGCTCCCGACGAGGCAGATGGGGCCCGCGAGGATGAAGAGATGACCGATTTACTTGATTTCTTAGGAGGGAGCAGGGCCACATGATTGGGAGATCTCTCGACCCATACTTCTTTTTGTTTCCATTTGTTTTTTCTGTTACATATCATCTTATTTTGTGTTTGACTAAGGGACTGACGTTTGTTTCATGTTTTGACTTTTGTTTTGTACATACATATCACTTGAGTTGTTACGTCGGTATTTGTTTCATTATTGTCAATAATGTTTGTTGAAATGCTGGAACCGCGTAGAGTTTTTTCATTTTTAGGAACGTCGTCCTAAAAATAATAAAATAAAATGAACCAAAAATCCTAATAAAAAGAAAGAAGCGCTGTGAATAAAAGTCATGTTCATAAAGAAAAGAAAAAGGATTTTATTTATACATGTATGTAAAAGGAAATGTGTATAGAAGGATTCTTGTGTGTAAATGATGCGTAGAAAGGAATTCTTGTGTGTGTGAGCAATGAGTGTATATGAAGAAACCTTTGTGTGAACCATAAGGGTGTGTTGGAAAAAATGAAAATCTTTGAATGTAAATAGGGTTTGTATATAGACTGTGTGACGTAAGAAGAAGAGTTCTAATGCGTGTACAAAAGAAGTTTGTCATAGATGTATAAAGAAAGATTTTCCTCATAAAGAACCACAAGTGTATAGTTTTAGTGAACATATTTAAAAATAAAACAAAAAGTAAAAAAGAAAGAAAGACCGCAAAGATCGACATGTTGTAGTTAAGAAGTATGAATCATTCGTAAAGAGCAAACGCATCTTCTGGAAACAAGGGACCGATGCTAAGAGTTTATTTTCTGGAATGAACCGAGATAAGGATGGATGAATGCATTGAACTGATGAAAGAACATAATTTGGAAACGTTGGGTTTGTCTGTGCAAATTCCCAACCGTAGTGTCACGATGCCATAAAAGGGATGCTTGAGTGCCCACCTGGCTGTAGCCATGACTAATTTTGCACGTTATTTTCAAATCATCATTGTCAAGCGTGCCTTATGGAATAATGTGGAAGTTCGGCCCGAGACCGACACCTTGTCACCCAGATTTGTTTCGCACCAGATATCAAGATTGGGTTCCCACGATAAAAGACCCCATTGAAACACAACCTCGGACCTTTTTGAACCTTGGCCTGTAAAAGAGGAATCCTCATTCTTTTCCCCGAAGCAAAGGACAGTGAAATCTCCTCAAGGGAGAGCGAATGGAATGCTAAAACCCGATTTCCCAAAGAAAGGGATGGGGAAGGAAAAGTGAAGAGAAAGAGAAGGAAGAAATGGAAAGAAAGAAGGAAAAAGAAAAAAAAATGAAAATAAAGAAAAGAACAAAAGAAAGAAAAGGAAGGATTCCCGATCAAAGATCGAAAGGAAGCGAAAAAGGAAAAGAAGCAACTCTCGATCAACAACAGAAAGAGGATAGAAAGTCTCCAATGCCATATTGCCGCTCAGAATCATTCTTGACTGGCAATATTCCACCCCACATGAACAAAGAGGAAAAGACCGAAACACCCAGCTTCCTATCCAAAAATGCTGACCTCTAGAAAATCCTATTGGTCCGTGATCGTACGTTTGATCTATGATTCGATAGGAAGTCGCGTGCAAAATAGAGTCATGGTTTAGTTATTGGTTTGGGAATAGGTTAAGACACTTGCCTTGTGAGTTTTATACACCATGAGTGATTTATTTTCAAGCTTAGCCCCATGTTTCCCCTGCGTGTTCATTTGAAAGCTAGAAGTTGACGTCCTGCTCTTCATTCTCGGTTACAAGGAAGATTACCCTTGGCACAAGTATATTGTTTCTCTAAGATGTGGTGCTCTCGCGAATGATTTATTTTTCTTTGCAAAAAGCATGTTATCCTTTTAGGTGGAAAAACCCGGTGGACCGTTCGGTCCTGCCAATCATTTTCGGAGCCACATGAATGTTATTACTTAGGGCTGTTCATGTGTCCTCCACTTTCGAGTTTGGAGCTGTGTTCCATGATTGCCTAAGAGAGGACCCTCAAGGCAATCCTCTATTCTCATCTTGTTCCGGAGCCACGTGAATGAATTGCGTTGTCATTCATGTGTCCTCCACTTTCGAGTTTGGAGCTGTGTTCCATGATTGCCTAAGAGAGGACCCTCAAGGCAATCCTCCATTCTCATCCTGTTCCGGAGCCACGTGAATGAATTACGTTGTCATTCATGTGTCCTCCACTTTCGAGTTTGGAGCTGTGTTCCATGATTTCCTAAGAGAGAACCCTCAAGGCAATCCTCCATTCTCATCCTGTTCCGGAGCCATGTGAATGAATTGCGTTGTCCTCCACTTTCGAGTTTGGAGCTCTGTTCCATGATTGGCTAAGAGAGGACCCTCAAGGCAATCCTCCATTCTCATCCTGTTCCGGAGCCACGTGAATGAATTGCGTTGTCATTCATGTGTCCTCCATTTTCGAGTTTGGAGCTGTGTTCCATGATTGCCTAAGAGAGGACCCTCAAGGCAATCCTCCATTCTCATCCTGTTCCGGAGCCACGTGAATGAATTGCGTTGTCATTCATGTGTGCTCCATTTTCGAGTTTGGAGCTGTGTTCCATGATTGCCTAAGAGAGGACCCTCAAGGCAATCCTCCATTCTCATCCTGTTCCGGAGCCACGTGAATGAATTGCGTTGTCATTTATGTGTCCTCCACTTTCGAGTTTGGAGCTGTGTTCCATGATTGCCTAAGAGAGGACCCTCAAGGCAATCCTCCATTCTCACCCTTTTCTGGAGCCGCATGAATGTTATTGCTTAGGGCTGTTCATGTGTTCTCCACTTTTGAGTTTGGAGCTGTTTTCCATGATTGCCTAAGAGAGGACCCTCAAGGCAATCCTCCATTCTCATCCTGTTCTGGAGCCACATGAATGTTATTGCTTAGGGCTGTTCATGTGTCCTCCACTTTCGAGTTTGGAGCTGAGTTTCATGATTGCCTAAGTGCGGACCCTCAAGGCAATCCTCCATACTCCACCTTTGTTCGGAGCACCATGAATGTCATTGCCTAGCGCTGTTCATGTGTCTCCATTATCAAGTGCGAAGCTTCTGGTGACTGGGAAGCACGTTATTCTGTTGTTTTTCAGATCGGTTCCTTCGCTGAGTATGTGTATACGTGTATATGTGTATTATGTTCATTGTTCTTTGTTATTGTTTTTATTTTGTTTTGTGCAGAAGAAAAAAGAAGGAATGGAGATGAGAGTCGTCATCACAGAAAGGGCAGGACGGACGAAATCAGTGTCCTATCTTTGCTTTCCTCTTATCTCCGATGAGAGGTAAGTAAAGAGGGGCAACTGTCATACCCTAATTTCGTCCGGGGATTATTACTTGATGACGTGCAATGAATGAAGTCCCGAGACGTCTCAGAAATCGAAAGGAAGCAGGCTTGCGTGATTCGTGAAATTCGTAATGTGGCGGAAATCGAAAAGAGGTGTTTTTGCGCAATCCGTGAGTCTCCGTAACTTCTTCGAAAGCTAAAAAAGAATAAATACATAATCCGTAAGTATTCGTAACCTTGCGGAAGGAAAATAAGTATCGTTACGAAATTCGTAAAGTTTCATAACGTTACGGAAAAAGAATTACAAAAAAATAGAAAGGGGGTGCATTTAGTAAACAGGGGGTGTAAATAGCAACCAGGCCCACTTGGGCCCTCCAGAAGATTCCTCGAGGAGGCTGTTGCTTCTGGAGGAAGCAACCTTGCTCGCCTGGGCGAGCTGGGCCGCAAGCTTCTCCCCTATTTTGCTATAAATAGGGGGAGAAGTGAAGAAGAAAAGGGTTCAGCCCCTTAGGCACTTCTCTCTCTTTCAAATTTGTTGAGGAAAATTAGTTCCGTGAAGAAAATCCAAGCCTAGGCGCTTACGTAACGTTTCCATGAGTAATTACGCGAAGATTCTCGACCGTTCTTCAAAGATTCATCGTTCGTTCTTCGTTTTCTTCAGTCTTCAACGGGTAAGTACCTCAAACCAAGCTTTTCAATTCACTCTATGTACCCGTGGTGGTCCACATTTTGTTTCATGTATTTTTATTCTCGTTTTCATTTACTTTTTATACCCCATTTTGACGTGCTTAAGCCATTTATTTAAGTCATTTCTCGCTTAATCTAAAAATAAAATAAATTTCCACCGATCGTTTGAATTGCATCATCCGTTAATTTTGGTTAAAATGAATTCCGACCGTTCGGTCGTGCCGTAACCACGTTGGAAATCAAAAAAGAGGTAAAATAATAATATAATAATCAAAAAATACCTTTTAGTAAAATAAAAGCGAAAGATCAATCAGACGTTTTCTCTTTGGGATTTCTCATTCTTAATTGAATTGACTAAATAACTAAAGTGAAATTAAGGCTAAAATCAACTCGCCTAGTCAAGCCCGTCCACAAAAATAGGATTTTGAAAGTTTATCATTTCAGTTTCTTACCAAGTAAAATGTATCATTTTTAAGGTCCAACGCCTTAAAATGATCACCTTTCAAGTAAAAAGAATCACTTGATTCACGCATAAGAAAGAACTACGTAGGTCTGATTTCCTCTCCAAAGGAGGGTACGTAGGAGCAAAAGCCCCGCTTTTGTCGACCTCAAAAAATAAAAAGAAATAAAAGTTAAGATAACACAATTCCACAAATTCTAAAAAATAGGTTGTTGTCCTTTGAGACAGACGTAAGAGGTGCTAATACCTTCCTCAAGCGTAAACACAACTCCCGAACTTAGAATTTTCATTTTGATCGGTTTCCTTCGGTTTTCCCGACGTTTTCCACAAATAAACGTTGGTGGCGACTCCGCGCATCTTTCCTCCGTTGGAAAGCGCACCCATGAGCCTCGCCCTCGCTCGCTCGCAAAAGGGCACGTTGCGACACATACAATTCTAAATTTAAGGTTGTTGTCCTTTGGGACAAATGTGAGAGGTGCTAATACCTTCCTCAAGCGTAAATACAACTTCCGAATCTGGAATATTCTATATGACCGGTTTCCTTCGATTTTTCCGACATTTTCCACAAATAAACGTTGGTGGCGACTCCGCGCATTTTCCTCCTTTGGAAGACGCACCTGTGAGCCTCGCCTCGCTCGCCCGTAAAAGGGTAGGTTGCGACAGTTGGCGACTCCACTGGGGACTGTTTTTATGAGTTAGGCCTATTTTAGGAAATTGTGGAATTGTGAAACTTTGTGTGTTCATTTTTTTAATTGTGTAAATATAATAAATGTTGTCTCTTCCACATTTTTACACTACATTCTAAACACCCACGGGTTTGAGTAAAAAAGGGGCCCTATACTCGGGTCCATGGGAATCTAAGGAGTGGAGGTGGATCTATGGTCATGCTAGGTCTCCGACTTGCTTGATAATAGTGAAACCTAGTCTAGAGTTTTCTCTCTTTATAATGTGTTGTCGATGGTATTCCATATCGCCGCAATATTATTATCTTGAGTGATGATACCTCTAGAAAACAGCCATGTTAGATATGGATCATTGGGAGTAGTTATTAGAGACCCCTAGATATTATCCTATAGGTCCCTAAAATAGGGGCACGAAGCAAACACACTGCGTGCCTTTTAAACACTGCCATGCATGTAGTCCTAAATGTCATGTACGCCTTTGCTTGTAATTATTTGTGGATATCGTCGTACTCTATGCATCCCCGTGTTATGCTTTTACGCGTCTGCATCATGTCGCCACACATGCATTGTATGTTGGTCTCATCTTTTGTCACGGGAAGCCGGAAGGTCCATATCACCTTCTTAATTGTACACATGGGGCACTGCACCCCCAAGTGTGCAAGTAAGAAGAGATAATTTTTCGGGCTCTCGTGTCTGTAAATGCATTCATATCATGCATCGCATAAACATCTCTTCGGCATCATAATGAACATATCGTTCCTGCATTTGTCCGTTATCACATTCCAGCCATACATTTTGCATGAGTCATTGCATCATCATGCATATGCGTTCAACATACTTTTTGTTGTACATGTTTGCTCATACATGATCCTTGTGTTTTCCTCTACAAAACAAAAACCAAAAAAAAAAGGAAGCATGAAAATTCATGATGCATTCTTAGTTGCATGTGTTAGGTACCATGAGCCAACCATGTTGGGATCATAAACCCATTTCTAAAATAAATAAAAAAACACAAACAACAAAACAAAATGATTGAGCATGGTACCTAATGCGTGGTTAACTAAGAAAGGATGTCTCTTCGGGCATCTCAATCTCATAATTACATTTTCCATGGGTTATGGGGTTGAACCAAGCTCGTGCTTTTACGAAAAGGTTCATCAAGTCAAGTTGAAGTATGGAAGTAACCATCTTGCAAAAAATTGGGGCAAAAGATGGATCGTGTTACATCGCTGCTTCGTCTACTGCCAAACATATTTAGGATTGTCGATGTCCTTGTTACTTCCAGTTTCACCTTGACAAAGATGTCATGGACCATGTTGAAAATCAAAATTGATTCAACCCCATGTCCTGCGTAAAATTTCGCAATACTTCAACTGTGCATCATTCACATACATCCATGCTTTTCATTGGTTGCATTGCTGGTTGCATTCTTTCCTTGAAAAAAAAAGAACTTAATCATTGTTATAAAAAAGATAAGAACATGCTTTACGGTGCCCTTACCGAACCCGTGCTAGAGCTAGAGTAATGGGTGAAGTAGAGGAGGTGCAAGAGTAGATGAAGGCCAACATGGAGGCCATGAAAGAGCAAATGGCCACAATGATGGAGGCCATGATGAGCATGAAGAAGATAATGGAAGCCAATGTGGTTACAATTGCCGCTACTAGCACTGTTGCTAAGGTGAACCCGATGCCCCCATCGGGCCTCAACCAAATGAATCATCCAACCTCAGATATGGTAGGCAAAGATTTAGGAAGTACAGATGACCCCATGATGTGCAAATTCAAAACAAGCACGCCTTCCCGCCATATGGCTTGCCTCCCAACTATACGCCACCCAATGTGGCATACACTCCCAATGAGAATGTCGATAACTCCACTCCTACACCCATTGAGAGCCAACAACCCCAAACTGATCATGCACATGTCTCTTAAACCATGGGGGAGACACATGAAATTCCCCACCACAATCTAGCCGACTTCGAGCCTTGGCTTGGATATGCCACTGAAGGGCAAGCAGTTGCTGGTATACCCCTGCAAAACATTTTGGAGGGCCCTCAGTATCACCCCCAGCTACACCTCTTACATTCCACAACAAGTAAAAACCCTCATGCTATGGCAGAAATGGAAAGGTTGGATCATCTAGAGGAAAGGCTCAGGGCCATTGAAGGAGGTGAAGATTATGTCTTTGCTAACCTAGGAGAGTTGTTCCTAGTACCCAATATCATCACCCCTCCCAAGTTCAAGGTGTTGGACTTTGACAAGTACAAAGGGACTACTTGCCGCAATAACCATCCAAAGATGTATTGTCGAAAGATGGGGGCATACACAAAAGATGAGGAACTATTGATACATTTCTTCCAAGAAAGTCTTACGGGGGTAGTTGCTACCTGGTACACTAACTTGGAACCTTCTCGAGTCCATTCTTGGAAGGACCTAATGGTTGCTTTCGTTAGGCAGCATCAGTACAATTCTGATATGGCTCCGGATAGGATGCAACTACAGAACATGTGCAAAAGGGGCATGAATCTTTCAAAGAATACACCCAAAGGTGGAGGGATCTGGCAGCCCAAGTGGCACCCCCAATAATGGAAAGGGAGATGATAATCATGATGGTAGACACATTACCAATATTCTACTATGAAAATGGTGGGTTACGCACCTTCAAAGCTTTGCGGATTTGGTCTTCGCCAGTGAAAGGATCGATGTGGGTCCGAAAAGAGTCAAATTTAGCCATCCTGCTTGGACGAATGAGAAAACTGGGGCAAATGAAGAGGGTGAGGACGAAGAAGAAGCCCATGCTGTGACTGCCATTCCTATATGGCCAAGTTTCCCACCAACCCGACAATGTCATTACTCAGCCAATAACAACCCATCTCCTTACCCACCACCCAGTTATCCACCAAGGCCATCCCTAAATCAACCACAAAGCCTGTCTACCACACAACCAATGCTAAACACCACCTCTAGCACAAACCCAAAACACCAACCAAGAAAAGAATTTTGCAGCAAAAAAGCCTTAGAATTCACCCAAATTCCGGTGTCATATGCTAAACTTGCTCTCATATCTACTCGATAATACAATGGTAGCCATAACCCTTGCTAGGTTTCCTCAACCTCCATTTTTCCGAGAATACGACTTGAACGCAACATGTGCATATCATGGAGGAGCCCTGGGGCATTCCATTGAGCACTGTATGACCCTGAAGCATAAGGTGCAAAGTCTTATTGATGTGGGCTGGCTGAAATTTGAGGAGAATCGCTTAAGCGACACCACACATGGGACAATTTTGAAAGCTGTTGTTAGATGTCTCTAATGACTCATCAGGATCTTCAAGTTTATGCCATTATTGTAAACCATAGTTACAATGCTAAATAAAATGGATAAATCTGACATCTTTGTCCCTCATCCTCTTGTAATTACATCTTTGCTTCCACTGGGATGTGGGTGCAAGCCATTGGTTTGTTTGCTCGAGCGACATGCGCTCCTGAGTGCTGACTTCCAAGACCATTCAATCATAAATTACTCATCTTGCACATTGGTGGGGGTGCCATAAAACAATGAGTAAAGTTCAAAACAAATAAGTTTCAAAATAAAAAAAGAGTTAAAAAAAAAGCATTTGATTGACTGTGTTTTCAAGACATTCATGTGACCTCATTTTATCATTCCGGAAAGTTTGTCTTTTTAGAGAGAAGTGAGTTATCAAGAATAGGATGTTGGACAAATGGCCTCGGTTATCTTAAGAAAGGGGGGGGTTGAATTAAGATACAAAGACTATTCCCCAATTAAACTTTCACTCTCTCTTTTTGGATTAATAATGCACTCTTAACATGAATTACTCAAAAGAAAATTCAAAATAAACTTCTTTAAAGCAAAAGATAAATAGCAATAAATAAAAGATGTTTAAGGGAAGAGAGGAATGCAAACTTGATTTATACTGGTTCGGCCACTTCCCGTGCCTAAGTCCAGTCCTCAAGCAACCCACTTGAGATTTTCCACTCTCTTTGTAAAACTCCTTTTACAAAGTCTGAACCACACAGGGACAACCCTTCCCTTGTGTTCAGGAATCCTCTACAACAAGAGACCCACGGTCTCTTAATCCCTTTTCAGAAATAAGAAGAAGAGAAGAAGAAATCTCTCTTAAAAGAGATAGATTGTACAATGAAGATCAATCAAAATTCCATATTGAATATGCAAGTGGTTGACCAAGGAATCTTTTTGAGAGGATAAGACAGTTCAGTTCAGAAAACTCTTAATCTTTTGAGAGGATAAAACTTTTTGGGCAATGAAAACTCTCTTTAAATTCGTGCTTCCAAGTCACCTTTGATGGCCATTCATAAACCATTTGAATAGATGTGACTCTTGAAAATTATTTTCTGAAAATCCTCTCTGGTAATCGATTACAAGACTTTGTAATCGATTACAGGCTTTAAAATTTGAATTAAAACGTTCAATAAACTGCTGGTAATCAATTATCACCCATGTGTAATCAATTACACATTATAAATTTTGAATTCAAATTTCTAGTGACTGTGATAAACATTTTCTGCTGCTGGTAATCGATTACCAGAGAGTAAATCTCAATATAAAATGATTTAGATAGAATTCTTTGGCCAAACCTTTTGCTTTTTCAATTTGGAAACTTCTTCCTAAGATTCTAGAGATCAACTTGATCATATATCTTGATTTTCTTGGATTCGTGGATTCTTGTCTTGAATAAAACTTAGAAGCACTTGATCCTTTGGCATCATCAAAACATCAAAACATATTGCTTCTACATAGGAGTCATTTGACTTAATCCACCAACTGAAAAAAAAAATCCTTCAACTATTTCTCGTCCTTGGAAAATTCTTTTTGCAAGAATCAACTACTTCTTTCATTCTTCCTCACTACGAGGTTGTGAAAACAAGACAACGATTGGTACCTCAAAGCCTTACACTAGGGCAATGAGGGGCACCGTGCATGAACCTCAAGCGAACCTAGGGGCAGATTAGAAGTTGTCACCCAATAGGTTCCATGCTACAAGGTCATGACGAAAGACAACGATTGGTACCTCAAAGCCTTACACTGGGGCAATGAGGGGCATCGTGCATGAGCCTCAAGTGAACATAAGGGCCGATCAAAAGTTCTCACCTGTCAATGTTTTTAAACGAAAGGGGATAAACCCTAGAATTTTAATGGATTTATTAAGCATCAAACGACTCCATTGTCGTCACTCCAAAATGGTCATGTGACTAAATCAAACAGAACATACACTCTGAGGGAGTTCACAGAGAGATTTGCAAAAAATAGGATGAAGTTGCATGAATTATCACCTCTTTCAAAAGCACAGTCAATCTTTGTTTTCCAAAAAAAATTAAATCAAAATCAAAATCACAAAATAGGGAAAGAATGTCATGAACATTGTACAACTTTCCAATACATTTCATTGTTGCATATGAAGTCCGCATTTACCGCATTTCAAGACAAAGGTTGCATGCATCTGCATCCCTAAAAATCATGTTAACTGCATACATTTCCTACATCTAATGTCCAATCTTTTGAATTTGGGATGACCAGCTCTCTCGATGAGTCGATCTCTTGCTTTCTCATAAGGATGGACCCTTGGGTACTAGTACCCTTACCTTTAGAGGACTATACGTCCTTGTCATCAGAGGGCTGCACGCCCTCACCTTCAGAGGACTACACGTCCTCGCCTTCAGAGGGCTGCACGCCCTCACCTTCAGAGGACTACACATCCTCGCCTTCAGAGGGTTGCACGCCCTTACCTTCAGAGGACTACATGTCCTCGCCATCAGAGGATTACGAGTCCTCGCCATCAGAGGACTACACATCCTCGCCTTCAGAGGACTACACATCCTCGCCATCAGAGGGCTGCACGCCCTCACCTTCAGAGGACTACACGTCCTCGACTTCAGAGGGTCATCTACCTTCATCTTTAGAGAACTACACGTCCTCGCCTTCAGAGAGCTGCATGCCCTCACCTTCAGAGGACTACACGTCCTCGCCTTCAGAGAACTACACGTCCTCACCATCAAAGGGCTGCACGCCCTCACCTTCAGAGGACTACACGTCCTCGCCTTCAGAGGGTCATGTACCTTCACCTTCAGAGGACTACACGTCCTCGCCTTCAAAGGGCTGCATGCCCTCACCTTCAGAGGCTGGACGCCCTCACCTTCAAAGGGTGACACGTCACCGACTTTAGAAGGCTACGTGTCCTCACTTTAAATGGGCTCCATAGCCACACCTTAAGAGAATTTAAGGTCCTGTACCCTTAATGCTTAACTGAGACTTGCGCTCCCGGTTAAGGGGCTAGTAGTTTCCTTTTATCAGTTCTTGGGCCACCCCCTGATATTGGAGGGCGACCAACTATGCGAGCACAACCAAAGGATGGCTATCACGCAGCTACTGTGCATACCGGGGCAAGGTTTCACCCGTGCCACTGCAAAGAGACAAGTGTGGACCATGCGCACCAACATGACCACTCCTACACAGATATAAATGACGTTGCTACTTAGCAACATTCTGCCCAGCGACCGTAATGTCGATCTCCCCCTGCAGAAGTATCAGTTGGTCTGTGTCGTCCCGACATAGGTAGGTATGCATTATTTCCAACTGATTTCTAATGTCATCTGCTATTTGCAGGGGTCGCGCCCACAAGACACCCAGTGGACCCGGAGAAGTCCAACAGGGCCCTGGGGTTTCCAGCTCTGATTACGGGCCTCTGTCAGTTCTACGGAGTGCCCGTCGCCCCCTGCAAGGTCATGCCATCATGACATAGGTAAGTATGCACATCGCTCAACTGATTTCTGATGTCATCAATTGTTTGTAGGGATCGCGCCCGCAAGACACCCAGTGGACCCGGAGAAGTCCAACAGGGCCCTGGGGTTTCCAGCACTGATTACGGGCCTCTGTCAGTTCTACAGAGTGCCCGTCGCCCCCTGCAAGGTCATGCCATCATGACATAGGTAAGTATGCACATCGCTCAACTGATTTCTGATGTCATCAATTGTTTGTAGGGATCGCGCCCGCAAGACACCCAGTCGACCCGGAGAAGTCCAACAGGGCCTTGGGGTTTCTAGCTCTGATTACGGGCCTTTGTCAGTTCTACGAAGCGCCCTTCGCCCCCAACAAGGTCATTAGGCCCCCCATTAACTGGGCTTTCATCAAAAAGTACTGCGCCCCCAGGCAGGCGCAGGGCGAGACACCACGGTAGCCTGGGGATGGCCGACGGTGGGCAACAAACGCACTGCCACCACCTCTAGAGTTCACCTCAGCTCATCCACAAAAAGGTTAGAGCGTTGCCTACAACCCATGGCCAACCAGTAGGCGACCATGTCCGAAGCCAAAGGTAAGCAAAGTACTAGGTCCATGACCGACAAGTCATAAGGCGTCCAGCTCAAGACGTTAAAGAAGCGCTACTAGGAGGCAACCTAGTACCTTTTAAATCTCTGCTTGTTATTTGATCACTTTTGTTTCTCAAGTCATAGCAGGACACACCTAGTTGCTCATGATCCTAGGAATTTAAATAAAACAACCACAAGCACGGAAGGTAGTCATACCTCACAAAATATATATATGTATGTTTAGTTAGTGAAAATACCTTAGATATGCATGTATGCAAAAAAAATATACTTCACAATATATATATATATATATATATATATATATATATATATATATATATATATATATATATATATATCTATATGTGTGTGTGTGTGTGTGTGTGTGTATGTATGCTTAGGTAGAAAGATACCTTGGATATGCATGTATGTAGCAAAAAATACTTCACAAAATATATATATGTATGTTTAGGTAGAAAGATACCTTGGATATGCATGTATGTAGCAAAAATACTTCACAAAATATATATATGTATATTTAGGTAGCAAGATACCTTGGATATGCATGTATATAGTAAAAATATCTCACAAAACATATATATGTATGTTTAGGTAGCAAGATACCTTGGACACGCATGTATATAGCAAGATACCTTGGACACGCATGTATATAGCAAGATACCTTGGACACGCATGTATATAGCAAAATACCTCACAAAAATATACATATATTTAGGTAGCAAAATACCTCATGGAAAAAAGAGAGCAGAAAGAGCGAGCAAGAAAAGAAAAAGAAGGAAGAAAAAAAGAAAATAAAATAAAATAAAATAAAAAAATAAAAATTTGTCTAGCTAAAAAACAACATGCTTTTGAGAAGAGATAACTTCCAGATTTTCTTTGAAAAATTCACTGATCATAACCAGTTTTTGAAAGAAAATGTGTGTGATAACACCAAGAATAGAAAAAGAAAGAGGCGTTGTGAACAAATGTCATATCTATATATAAAGAAAAGAAAAGAGTTTTTTATATGTAAAAAGTGTATGGAAAGATTTTGTGTGTGTATAAATAATGAGTGTGAGCAATAAGTGTATATAAAGAAATTTTTGTATAAACCACGATTGTATGTTGGAAAAAACGAAAAAAGAAGTCTTTGAACAGGAATAGAGTTTTTATATAGACCGTGTTGATATAAAGAGAAAGAGTTTTTGATACGTGTGTATACAGAGAAAGTTTGTCGTGTATAGGAATGTAGGTGTACAAAGAAAAGCTTTTCTCATAGATAACGATGGATGTATAGTTTTTGCGAACATAAAAAATGAAACAAAAAGAAAAAAAGAAAGAAAAACCTCGAAGGTCGGCATGTTATGGTCCTAGGATGCATAAATCATTCGTAGAGAACAAGCATATCTTTTGGAAACAAGGGACTGACGCTAAGAGTTTATTTTCCAGAATAACCGAGATGAGAATGGATGGATTCATTGAACCGATGAAAGAACATGATTTGGAAACATTGGGTCTACTTGTGTAAATCCCAAGCCTTAGTATCACAATGCCATAAACTGGATGCTTGAGTACCCACCTAGCTGTGGCCATGACTAATTTTGCACGTTGTTTCCAAATCATCATTGTTACGCGTGCCTTGTGGAAATGATATGGAAGTTTAACCCAAAACCGACACCCTGACACATGAATTTGTTTTGCCTCAGATATCAAGATCGGGCTCGCATGATGAAAAGACCATGTTGAGACAAAACCTTTGGCTACTTTGAACCTTGGCCTATGAAAAGAATCCTCATCCTTTCCCCCGAAGAAAAGCACAGCAGAATCTCCTCAAGGGAGAGCAAATAACGAATGCTAAAACCCGAATTCCCAAAGGAAGAAATGAAAAGAAAGAAAAGGAAGAAAGGAGAAGAAAGGAAAAGAAGGATTCTTGATCAAAGATCGGAAGAAAGTAAAAAGGAAAGGATCGGAGGAAAACAGAATAATTCCCGATCAATAAAAGAAAGAGAACAAAGGATCTTCAGACCAGATAAATTTTCGGCGAGGTAAAAGACCGCCGACAAAAGGAAAACCCATTTTTTAAGTGATTCTTCCTTTGGGATTGCCATTCGAGGTCGTTCCCAACTGGCGGTATCCTGCCCCGCATAAACAAAGAGGAAATGACCGAAACACCCAGCTTCCTCTCCAAAAACACTACCCTCGAGAAAATCCTATTGATCCGTGATCGTGCGTGTGATCTTTTGGTTCAATAGGAAATCCTGTGCAAAATAAAGTCATGGTGCAGTTATGGTTTGGGATTAGGGTAAAACACTTGCCTATGTGAGTTTTTATACACTATGAGTGATTTTATTCCCAGTTTCAGTTTGACCCGACGTTTCCCCTGAATGTTCATTTAAAAGCTAAATGTTGACATCCTACCCTTCATTTTCGGTTACAAGGAAAATTACCATTGGCATGGGTATATTGTTTCTCTAAGATATGGTGCTCTCGCGAATGATTTATTATTCTTTGCTAAAAGCATGTTTGCCTTTTTAGGTGGGAAAATGTCGGTGGACCATTCGGTCCTGCCAACAAATCTTATTCGGAGCCCCATGAATTGATTATCATTCATGCATCCTCCACTAACGGGTCTGGAGCCCCGCGAATTGATTGCCTAGCGTTGTTCGCCTATCCTACACCCTCGAATCTTATTCGGAGACCCATGAATTGATTGCCTAGCGCTATTCATGCATCCTCCACCAACGGGTCTGGAGCCCCGCGAATTGATTGCCTAGCGCCGTTCGCCTATCCTCCACCCTCAAATCTTATTCGGAGACCCATGAATTGATTGTCTAGCGCTGTTCATGCGTCCTCCGCCATCAAGTCTGGAGCCCCGCAAATTGATTGCCTAGCGCTGTTCGCCTATCCTCCACCCTCAAATCTTATTTGGAGTCCCATGAATTGATTGCCTAGAGCTATTCATGTGTCCTCCGTTATCAAGCGCGGAGCCTCCGGTGGCTGGGAAATGTGTTTTGTTCCCGATCGGTTTCTTCGCCAAACATGTGTATATGTGTATATTATGTTATTGGTGTTTTTTTTTGTTTGTGTTTGTTTTGTGTTGTGTAGAGAAAGAAGAAGGAGAGACGGAAGTCATCATAGACTGATCACAGAAAGGGCGAAGACAGACGAAATCAGTGTTTTATCTTTGCTTTCCTCTTATCTCCGATAAAAGGTAAGTAAAGAGGGGCAATTGTCATACCTTAATTTCGCTCGGGGACTATTTTTTGATGGCATGCAACCTTTGGTTGACCGCTTCGAGTTACTTGGCACCCTTTGTTGCACAATACGTGAAGTTCCGAGACATGCCGGAAGTCGAAAGGAAGCATTGTTACGCAATCCGTGAAATTCCGTAACGTGCCGGAAATCAAAAGGAAGTGTTGTTGCCCAATCCGTGAGTTTCTGTAACATTCTGAAAGCTAAAAAAGGAGTAATTACATGATCCGTAAGGTTCCGTAACCTTACGGAAAGAAAACAAGTATCGTTATGAAATTCGTAAAGTTTCGTAACGTTACGGAAAAAGAATCACCAAAAAAAGCAAAGGGGGTGCAAATAGCAACCATGCCCACTTGGGCCTTCCAGATTCTTCCTCCAGAAGGCGGTTGCTTCTGGAGGAAGCAACCTGGCTCGCCCAGGCGAGCTGGGTGGCAAGCTCCTCCCCTATTTTGCTATAAATAGGGGGAGGAGTGAAGAAGGAAGGGGTTCAGTCTTCTTGGCACTTCGTATTCACATGAAATCAATGAGGAAAATTGTTTTCATGAAGAAAATCCAAGTCGAGGCGCTTCCGTAACGTTTCCATGGGTGATTTCGCGATGATTTTCAACCGTTCTTCGTCATTTATCGTTCGTTCTTCGTCGTTCTTCGGTCTTCAACCGGTAAGTTCCCAGAATTGAACTTTTCAATTCATTCTATGTACCCGTGGTGGTCCTCATTTGTTTCGTGTACTTTTATTCTCGTTTCATTTACTTTCCGTACCCCCTTTTGACGTGCTTCAGTCATTTACTTAAGTCATCTTCTCGCCTAATCAGAAAATAAAATAAAATTCCACTGATCATTTGATTTGTAATATCCGTTAATTTCTGTTAAAATGAAATCTGACCGTTCGGTCATGCCGTAACCACATTGGAAACCAAAAAGAGGTAAAATAATAATATAATAATCAAAAAATATCTTTTAGTAAAATAAACCAAAAAAATCAATCGGACGTTTCTCTTTGGGATTCCTCTTTCTTAATTGAATTGACTAATAACTAAAGTGAAACTAAGGCTAAAATCAACTCGCAAAGTCAAGCTCGTCCGCAAAAAATCACTAAAAAGGATTTGAAGGTTCAATACCTCAGTTTTTCTTACCAAGTAAAATGGATCATTTTTAAGGTCCAACGCCTTAAAAAGACCACATTCCAAGTAAAAAGAATCGCTTGATTCACCCTTAAGAAAGAACTACATAGGTCTGATTTCCTCTTCGATGGAGGGTACGTAGGAGCAAGAGTCCCACTTTTGTCGAACTCAAAAATAAAAAAGGAAATAAAAGTTAGATACACAATTTCATACAATTCTAAATTTTAGGTTGTTGTCCTTTGGGACAAACGTGAGAGGTGCTAATACCTTCCTCAAGTGTAAATACAACTCCCGAATCTGGAATATTCTTTATGACCGGTTTCCTTCGATTTTTCCGACGTTTTCCACAAATAAAAGTTGGTGGCGACTCAACGCATTTTCCTCCTTTGGAAGACGCACCCGTGAGCCTCGCCTCGCTCGCCTGTAAAAGGGTAGGTTGCGACAGGTGTGGATATGGAGCCCACTAAAAGTGAGGATGCGTAGCCCTCAAAAGGCGAGGGAGAGCGCAGCCCTCTGAAGGCGAGGACGTGTCGCCCTCTAAAGGCGAGAGCATGTAGCCTTCTGAAAAGGGGGACGTGTAGTCCTCTGAAGGCGAGGGCGTGTAGCCCTCCGAAGGCGAGGACGTGTAGTCCTCTAAAGGGGAGGACATATAGTCCTCTAAAGGTGAGGGCGTGTAGCCCTTTGAAGATGAGGGCGTGTAGCCCTTTGAAGGTTAGGGCGTGTAGCCCTTTGAAGGTGAGGGCGTGTAGCCCTTTGAAGGCGAGGACAGGTAGTCCTCTGAAGGTGAGGGCATGCAGCCCTTTGAAGGCGAGGACGTGTAGTCCTCTGAATGTGAAGGTACATGACCCTCTGAAGGCGAGGACGTGTAGTCCTCTAAAGGTGAGGGCGTGCAGCTCTCTGATGGCGAGGACGTGTAGTCCTCTGAAAGCGAGGACGTGTAGTCCTCTAAAGGTAATGGCATGCAGCCCTATGAAGGCAAGGACGTGTAGTCCTCTGAAGGTGAAGGTACATGACCCTCTAAAGGCGAGGACGTGTAGTCCTCTGAAGGTGAGGGCGTGTAGCCCTCTGATGGCGAGGACGTGTAGTCCTCTGAAGGTGAGGACGTGTAGTCCTTTGAAGATGAGGGCGTGTAGCCCTTTGAAGGTGAGGGCGTGTAGCCCTTTAAAGGCGAGGACAGGTAGTCCTCTGAAGGTGAGGGCGTGCAGCCCTCTGATGACGAGGACATATAGTCCTCTAAAGGCGAGGGTACTAGTACCCAAGGGTCCATCCTTATGAGAAAGCAAGAGATCGACTCATCGAGAGAGCCGGTCATCCCAAATTCAAAAGACTAGATGTAGGAAATCTATGTAGTTAACATGATGTTTAGTGATGCAGATGCATGCAACCTTTGTTGTGAAATTTGGTAAATGCGGACTTCATATGAAACAATGCAATGTAATGGAATGTTCATAACATTATTTCCCTATTTTGTGATTTTTGATTTTGATTTAATTTTTTTGGAAAACACAGATTGACTGTCCTTTTGAAAGAGGTGATAATTCATGCAACCTTGTCCTATCTTTTGCAAATCTTTCCGGGAACTCCCTCAGAGTATATGTTCTGTTTGATTTAGTCACTTGACCATTTTGGAGTGATGGCAATGGAGCCGTTTGACGTATAATCAATCCATTAAAATTTCAGGGTTTGTCCCCCCTTTTTAAAAACATCGACAGGTGAGAACTTTTGATCTACCCCTATGTTCACTTGAGGCTCATGCACGATGCTCCTCATTGCCCCAGTGTAAGTCTTTGAGGTATCAATCGTTGTCTTTCGTCATGACCTTGTAGCAGGGAACCTATTGGGTGAGAACTTCTAATCTGCCCCTAGGTTAACTTGAGGCTCATGCACGGTGCCCCTCATTGCCCCATTGTAGGGCTATGAGGTAACCATTGTTGTCTTGTTTTCACAACCTCATAGTGAGGAAGAATGAAAGAAGCATTTGATTCTTGCAAAAAAAATTTTCCAAGGATGAGAAATAGTTGAAGGATTTTTTCAGTTGATGGATTAAGTCAAATGACTCCTATGAAGAAGCAAGGTGTTTTGATGTTTTGATGATGCCAAAGGATCAATTGCTTCTAAGTTTTATTCAAGACAAGAATCCAAGAATCCAAGAAAATCAAGATATATGATCAAGTTGATCTCTAGAATCTAAGGAAGAAGTTTCCAAATTGAAAAAGCAAAAGGTTTGGCCAAAGAATTCTATCTAAATCATTTTAAATTGAGATTTACTCTCTGGTAATCGATTACCAGCAGCTGAAAATGTTTATAACAGTCACTAGAAATTTGAATTCAAAATTTCTAATGGGTAATTGATTACACATGGATGGTAATCGATTACCAGCAGTTTATTGAACGTTTTAATTCAAATTTTAAAACCTGTAATCGATTACACAAGTCTTGTAATCGATTACCAGAGGGGATTTTCAGAAAATAATTTCCAACAGTCACATCTATTCAAATGTTTTATGAATGGCCATCAAAAGTGACTTGGAAACACGAATTTAAGGAGAGTTTTCATTGCCCAAAAAGTTTTATCCTCTCAAAAGATTAAAAGTTTTTCTGAACTGATCTGTCTTATCCTCTCAAAAAGATTCCTTGGTCAACCACTTGCATATTCAATAAGGAATTTTGATTGATCTTCATTGTACAATCTATCTCTTTTAAGAGAGATTTCTCCTTCTCTTCTTTTTATTTCTGAAAAGGGATTAAGAGATCGTGGGTCTCTTGTTGTAGAGGATTCCTGAATACAAGGGAAGGGTTGTCCCTGTGTGGTTCAGACTTTGTAGAAGGAGTTTTACAAAAAGAGTGGAAAATCTCAAGTGGGTTGCTTGAGGACTGGGCGTAGGCACGGGAAGTGGCCGAACCAATATAAATCAAGTTTGCATTCCTCTCTTCCCTTAAACTTCTTTTATTTATTGTTATTTATCTTTTGCTTTAAAGAAGTTCATTTTGAATTGTCTTTTGAGTAATTCATGTTAAGGGTGCATTGTTAATCCAAAGAGAGAGAGTGAAAGTTTAATTGGGGAATAGTCTTTGTATCTTAATTCAACCCCTCCCCCCCCCCCCCTCCTCTTCTTAAGATAATTGAGGCCATTTGTCCAACATCCTATTCTTGATAACTCACTTCTCTCTAAAAAGACAAACTTTCTGGAATGATAAAATGAGGTCACATGAACGTCTTGAAAACACAGTCAATCAAATGCTTTTTTTTTCAATTTTGAAACTTATTTGTTTTGAACTTTACTCGTTGTTTTACGGCACCCCCACCAACGTGCAAGACGAGTAATCTCTGATTGAACGGTCTTGGAAGTTAACACTCAGGAGCGCAGGTCGCTTTGAGCAAACAAACCAATGGCTTACACTCACATTCCAGTGGAAGTTGAATAGACAAAGATGTGTTTGTGAGAGGATGAGAGAGACAAGGATGTCAAATTCATCCATTTTAGTATTGTAACTGTGGTTTATAATAATGGCTTAAACTTGAAAATCCTGATGAGTCATTAGAGACATCTAACAACAGCTTTCAAAATTGCCCCATGTGTGGTGTCGTTTGTCAATGTTAGGATTCACAAGCGATTCTCCTCAAATTTCAGCCAGCCCGCAGCAATTAGACTTTGCACCTTACGCTTCAGGGTCATACAATGCTCAATGGAATGCCCTGGGGTTCCTCCATGATAAGCACACATTGCGTTCGAGTCGTATCCTCGGAAAAATGGAGGTTGAGGAAACCTAGCAGGGGTTATGGCTACCATTGCAGTATCAAGTAGATAATGGAGCAAGTTAGCATAGGACACCAGAATTGGGGTGAGTTCTACAGGCTTTTTTGCTGCAAAATTCCTTTCTTGGTTGGTGTTTTGGTTTGTGCTAAAGGTGGTGTTTAGCATTGGTTGTGTGGTAGGTGGGTTTTGTGGTTGATTTAGGGATGACCTTTGTGGATAAATGGGTGGTAGGTAAGGAGAAGGGTTGTTATTTGCTGAGTAATGACATTGTTGGATTGGTGGGAAACTTGGCCGTATAGGAATGGCAGCCGCAGCATGGGTTTCTTCTTCATTCTCACCCTCTTTATTTGCCCCAGTTTTCTCATTCGTCCAAGCAGGATGATTAAATTTTCCTCTTTTCAGACCCACTTCGATCCTTTCGCTGGCAAAGACCAAATCTGTAAAACATGAAGATGTGTAACCCACCATTTTTTATAGTAGAACACCGATAACGTGTCTACTATGATTGTGATAATCTCTTTCTCTGCTATTGGGGGCGCTACTTGAGCTGCCAGGTCTCTCCATCTTTGGGCATATTCCTTGAAGGATTCATGCTCTTTTTTGCACATGTTCCATAGTTGCATCCTATCCGAAGCCATATTAGAATTGTACTGATACTGCTTAACGAAGGCAACCATTAGGTCCCTCCAAGAATGGACTCGGGAAGGTTCCAAGTTAGCGTACCAGGTAACAGCTACCCCAGTAAGACTTTCTTGGAAGAAATGTATCAGTAATTCCTCTTCTTTTGCGTATGCCCCCCATCTTCCGACAATACATCTTTAGATGGTTCTTGGGGCAAGTAGTCCCCTTGTACTTGTCAAAGTCTGGCACCTTGAACTTGGGAGGGGTGACGATATTGGGTACTAGGAACAACTCCTTTAGCAAAGGCATAATCTTCACCTCCTTCAATGGCCCTGAGCCTTTCCTCTAGATGATCCACCTTTCCCATTTCCGCCATAGCATGAGGGATTTTAATCCCTGTGGAATGCAAGGGGTGTGGTTGTGGGTGATACTGAGGGCCCTCCAAAGTGTTTTGCAGGGGTATATCACCAACTGCTTGCCCTTCAGTGGCATATCCGAGGCAAGGCTTAAAGTCGGCTAGATTGTGGTAGGAAATTTCATATGTCTCCCCCACGGTTTTAAGAGACATGTGCATGATCAGTTCGGGGTTGTCGGCTCTCAATGAGTATGGGAGTGAAGTTATTGACATCCTCACTGGGAGTGTACGCTACATTGGGTGGTGTATAGTTGGGAGGCAAGCCATATGGCGGGAAGGCGTGCTCGTTTTGAATTTGCACATCATGGGGTCATCCGTACTTCCTAAATCTTTGCCTACCATATCTGAGGTTGGATGATTCATTTGCTTGAGGCCAGATGGGGGCATCGAGTTCACCTTAGCGACAGCGCTGGTAACGGCAACTGTAACTGCATTGGCTTCCATTATCTTCTTCATACTTATCATGGCCTCCATCATTGTGGCCATTTGCTCTTTCATGGCCTTCATGTCGGCCTTCCTCTACTCTTGCACCTCTTCTACTTCACTCATTACTCTAGCTCTAACACGAGTTCGGTAAGGGCGCCGTAAAGTGTGTTCTTTTCTTTTTGATAACAATGATTAAGTTCGTTTTTTTTCAAGGAAAGAATGCAATGAGCAATGCAACCAATGAAAAGCATGGATGTATGCGAATGATGCACAGTTGAAGTATTGCAAATTTTTACGCAGGACATGGGGTTGAATCAATTTAGATTTTTCAACATGGTCCATGACATCTTGGTCAAGGTGAAACTGGAAGTAACAAGGACATCAACAGTCCTAAATGTGTTTGGTAGTAGATGAAGCAGCGATGTAACTCGATCCATCATTTGCCCCAATTTTTGAAAGATGGTTACTTACATGCTTCAACTTGACTTGATTAACATTTTCGTAAAAGCATGAGCTTGGTTCAACCCCATAATCCAAGGAATGGCAATTTCGATCACCAATACTTTGACAACATTTCATAGAGATGAAAGACTCGGGAATACGCATGCTATGCATGGAAAATGTAATTATGAAATTGAGATGCACGAAGAAACATCATTTCCTAGTTAACCATGCATTAGGTACCATGTTCACTCATTTTGTTTTTAATTGAAACGGGTTTATGATCCCAACATGGTTGGTTCATGGTACCGAATATATGCAACCAAGAATGCATCATGAATTTTCATGCTTCCCTTTTTGTTTTTGTTTTGTAGAGGAAAATGCAAGGATCATGCATGAGCGAACATGAAAACAAAAGGTATGCAGTTTGTAGAACAAAAAGTATGTTGAACGCATATGCATGATTGAAATTCTGATACTGGGGACAGATGTCATACAGGATGTCACGACATCACGCTTCAGAACATGCAGATTGTATGTGTCCGTATGAACAGATTAAACAAGTAAATAACACAAGAGAATTGTTAACCCAGTTCGGTGCAACCTCACCTACATCTGGGGGCTACCAAGCCAGGGAGGAAATCCACTAAAATAGTGTTAGTTCAAGGTCTAACAGCCACTGTTTACAACCTTCTCACCTAACCACTACCCGTGCGATCTCTACCTAAGAGCCACTCTTAGATATGAGAAACCCCGCTCACTCCCTCTCAATCACACTCCCGTGTTTACAAATAAATCAAAGACACACCAGAGATCAACTCTGAACAAAAGAGATCAACTCTACACACTAGAGATCAACTCTACACACAAGAGATCAACTCTACACACTAGAGATCAACTCTACACACTCAGGTCCAACACTTGATGTTAGGGTACCATCAAGGTGTCTCACAAAAGACTCAAGTCCCAAAACTCACAAAATAACTCTTCAATCCCGGACTTGGTACAGAACTCGTGCAGCCTCCATGATTATATAGCAATGTGCGTTTCTGGGCTGCAACTGCTTGTGCTGGATGAGATCTATCTTCTTCCTGAAAATCTGCACTTAAAGATCTAAAAGATAACGTTTGATCTTTTAGTTTGAATCTTTAATCTTTAATCTTTAATCCCTGAACGAACTCTTCTAGTTTGTAATTCGAACTTTAATGATCTTTTAATTCGTTCCTAAAGATAGATCATCTAATCTTTTGCTAACTGCACAATAATCTGATAAAGATATAACAGATTTATGTGTCCAGTATTTTCGGGCAAGATGTCAGGACATCGTATCCGACATCGTGGATCCTGCAGCTTCAATGCTTCATTTACATTTTATCTTGACTTATGCATTGTGCAGCAACTCCAGTATTTTCGGGCAGGATGTCAGGACATTGTATCCGACATCGTGGATCCTGCAACTTCAATTCTTCATTTGACATTTTATCTTGCCTTGTGCATTGTGCAGCCCGATCTTATTCCTTGACATAACGTTGGACATCATGTGCAGCAACTCCAGCTTTCCTTCATTGTCTAAGTGCTTATGTTTTAACAAAATCTTAGCCAATCTTTTAAAACTCAGTAGAGCTAAGCACTAACAATCTCCCCCTTTGGCAAATTTTGTCTAAAACATACTTAGACACTTCCTGAGCAGGTACGAGCAGTTATGCAAGTGGGATCAGCAACTTTCATTATCAGAGTAATCAAGCACAGCGGAAATTCTTCAAGTTGCAAATCTACAAGTCTTCTCCAGGATGTCAAGACATCTCACGTGACATCAGCTTTCTGCTCCTGCTCCCCCTGTCTTCATGCTTACTGCAGCATCTTCTATCAGCTACTAGTCTTTTCCAGGATGTCAAGACATCTCATGTGACATCAGCTTTCTGCTCCCCCTGTCTTCATGCTCTTACTGCAGCATCTTCTATCAGCTACTAGTAGCTTACATCAGTCATCATCAGCAGCAGTCTCCCCCTCAAAGTCATATACATGCAACTCCCCCTCAAAATCATGAATCATGCATCATCGTATCCTACTGCCATACATCATACATATTATCCTACTACTCAACATCATGCATAATAGCAAGCATAATACTATTAATACTACTACTCCCCCTTTTTAGACAGAATTTGACAAAAGTAGAATGCATGAACTTAGGGTGCAAATATTACAGACCAATAGTAATCAATTGTTCAAAGGGACATGCCCCTATAACTAGTAAGAACAAAAATAAAGGTCTGATGATCATGGGGTGGCTTCAGAATCATCATCATCTGATTCTGTATCCTCTGCTGCATCTTCTTCTTCTTCAGCTGCTTCTCCTTCTTCCTCAGCTGCTTCTTCATCATCAATGCCACTCTCTGAGAGCCTTTTGATCAGCAGTTCCAGCTCCATTTTCTTCTCTGTGGTGGCTTTGATGGTTGCTTCCAGCACCTTGCATGTGTCCTTGAGTTCAGTAATTAAAGCATCCTTGGACACAGCACCTGAAGCAGCAGCTTTCCCTGATGTCGAGACAATGTCTGGGACATGTGTCCCCTCAAACAGTTTGTAATGCAGGGATAGAGGAGATTCTCTCTTCATCACAGAGTCAATGTAGTTTAAAATATTTGGATGTTGACTCAACATAATGCCACACAATACAGTAGGGAAGGCAATGGGTAATTTGACAGCAAAAGATTCTGAATGCTTAACAGTTTGATCAAAAACATAGTTTCCAAAATTAAATTTGGACTTGGTTCCAACAGCATACAGAAATTTACCCAAACCTGTGGCAACAGTGGAAGTATGATTAGTGGGTACCCAGTTTGCAGCACCAATCCTGTGTAGAATTGCATACTTCACACTCAGCTTCCCTGCTGAAAGCTTCCCTTTCTTTGGCCAATGCTGGACTCATTTGGCAGTGATTTCCTTGGCAATCTGATGCTCAGAAACATCAATATCCACCACTCCTTCAGTAGGTCTGCCCAGGTACTTGTTAATCACAGCAGGGGAGAATCTAACACACTTTCCTCTGACAAATACTTTTTGATACTCATCACTCTTTCTGTTTGTTATGTCAGAGGGAATGTTGACAATGAATTCCCTGACTAGGCCTTCATAACAGTCTCCCAATTTGGTGACTGTCTTCAGTAGTCCAGCAGCCTTAATGAGGTCCATGGTCTCCTTGCAATCCAAGGCATCTCTTCCCAGTTCTCTTTCAACCGCAAGTCTGCGTTGATACACATATTTCCACTTTTCAACATTGCCAATGGAGTGGAAAGAGATGTTGTCCAATGGTGCATCAGGAACATTTCCAGGCACCTTTCTCCCAGATTTCTTGGCCCTCTTAGATGTCGAGACATCTAGTTCGACATCATCATCAGAATCGGATGAGGAAATTTCTTTCCTCTTCTTGGAGGGGATTGCAACCTTGCTCCTTCTGAATGTGGTAGGAGTGATTGGAGTGCTCTTCTTCTGGGCCATAGTCTTGATTCGTCCAGACCTCTTAATGGGGGTTTTTCCTTTTCTGCTTTGTAGTCTTTCCGCAATGCCAGGTGCCAACCTGTTGGCAATGGGTTCTTCATCAGATTCTACTTCTTCCAGGTCAATGAGGTCACCTGGAGCAGGTTCTGGTGCCCTTGGTGCAGGAGTCTCCTCTGCGGCTTGATCATCTTCCTCTGTTGATCTCTCTTTGCTGGGGGAAGAGAGTACTTCAGCATTTGGGCCGGAAGATGTTGGAACATCTTTATTGACATCAGGCACAGAAACATTTGGGGTGGAAGATGTTGGGACATCTTCATCAGCTTCAGGAACAGAGGCGTCTTTCAAAATGCTACTCACAATACTGCGGATTTTCTTGTCCATCTCCGTGTCTACTTCCCTAGGACTTGTTGCAAGGCTAGGGTTTTCAGCAATCTTCACTCCCTGTTGTCTTCTGGGAACCAGTTTCTCAGGGACAGAAGCTTGACCAGGAATTATTTGTATGGGTTGGATGTTGAATTCAGGTTGTTCCTGGTGCGGAGATGATGGTACAGAGGGTGAACCAGGAGCTGAAGTTTCTTTTGGTGAGGTAGCCATGGAAAAGCAGAGCGTTTGGAATGATTTCGTAAATTTCTGAGAGCTGTTGGGGAATGCAGAAAACGAGATTAACACGAAAATATAAGTTTGAATGAGGAATGTAGAGGGACGTGTGAAGCAACGGTCGAATTTGCTTTGGTTCAGTAGTGAACGTGCTATTAATGTTAAGTGATTCGTTTGGGCACGTTCAGATATCAGTAGTTGCTACAATTCCTCTAGCAGACAAATGCCCAGCTTGCCCCTCAGTTTTTCAAACTGATTTGCATCCAATGCCTTTGTGAAAATATCTGCTATTTGTTCCTCAGTGTCAACATGCTCCAGTGTGATAACTTTATCATCAACAAGCTCTCTGATATAGTGATGTCTAATGTCAATGTGCTTGGTTCTGCTGTGTTGCACAGGATTTTTAGAAATATTAATAGCACTCAAGTTGTCACAGTATAATGTCATGACATCTTGTTCGACATTGTACTCCTTGAGCATCTGCTTCATCCAAACTAGTTGTGAACAGCTGCTTCCTGCTGCAATATACTCGGCTTCTGCAGTAGATAGGGACACACAGTTCTGCTTCTTGCTGAACCATGAAATAAGATTGTTGCCCAGATAGAAGCATCCACCAGAAGTGCTTTTTCTGTCATCTGCACTTCCAGCCCAATCAGCATCACAGTACCCAACCAGCATTGAATCTGAACAATGACAGTACATAATCCCATAGTCACTGGTGCCATTTACATATTTCAGAATTCTCTTTACTTGATTCAAGTGACTTATCTTGGGATTGGCTTGATATCTTGCACAAACACCTACTGCATAGGTGATGTCGGGTCTGCTAGCTGTTAAATATAGTAAGCTCCCAATCATGCTTCTGTACAGACTTTGATCAACACTGGTGCCAGCTTCATCCTTTGACAGCTTCAAGTGAGTAGGTGCAGGTGTTCTTTTATGGCTGGCATTCTCCATCCCAAACTTCTTGACAATGTTCTTTGCATACTTGCTTTGAGAGAGGAATATGGAGTCTTTCATCTGCTTCACTTGGAGTCCCAGAAAATAATTCAGCTCTCCAACAAGACTCATCTCAAATTCAGATTGCATCTGTTGAACAAAATGTCGAAGCATCTCATTCGACATCCCTCCAAACACAATGTCATCAACATATATCTGTGCAATCATCAAGTTTTCAGCATCTTGTTTGACAAAGAGAGTCTTGTCAATTCCTCCCTTCCTATACCCTTGCTGAGTAAGGAACTCTGTTAGCCTTTCATACCAAGCTCTTGGAGCTTGCTTCAATCCATAGAGAGCCTTCTTGAGCCTGTATACATGATCTGGATGAGTTGGGTCTACAAATCCCCTTGGCTGCTCCACATAGACTTCTTCATTCAGGTATCCATTCAGAAAAGCGCTCTTCACATCCATCTGGTACAGCTTGAATTTGAGGATGCAAGCTACACCAAGTAACAATCTGATGGATTCAAGTCTAGCAACTGGGGCAAAAGTCTCATCAAAGTCTACACCTTCAATCTGAGTGTAGCCTTGAGCAACCAGTCTGGCCTTGTTTCTGGTTATGACACCTTCTTCATTGGTTTTGTTCTTGAAGATCCACTTGGTGCCAATCACATTAGTTCCCTCGGGTCTCGGAACTAGCTCCCAGACTTCATTCCTTTTGAATTGCTCCAATTCTTCTTGCATAGCATTGATCCAGAACTCATCAGTCAGTGCCTCTTTCACATTCTTGGGCTCAATTTTGGAGACAAAGCATGAATTGGAGACAATCTCAATCTCCCTTGATCTTGTAGTGACTCCTCTGTTTGGATCTCCTATAATCAGCTCCTTGGGGTGCATCTTCTGGATTCTAATGGAGGGACCCTTGTCAGGTTGATTGACGTTTGATTCATCTGTAGCAGAATCAGAGTTTTCTGCATTTTCTCCACTTTTAGCTGCATCTGCTACATTGTCTCCCGATGTTCTGACATCTTCTTCGACATCATTCTTTCTAGCTGGAGTTAGATCATCAACAACCACATTGATGGATTCCATCACAGTTCTGGTTCTGGAATTGAATACTCTATATGCTCTGTTGTTTGTAGAGTGTCCCAGGAATATTCCTGCATCACTCTTGGGATCCATCTTTCTCCTTTGCTCTCTATCTGCCAAAATATTACATGGACTTCCAAAGATGTGGAAGTGCTTGACAGTTGGCTTCCTCCCTTTCCAGATTTCATACAGAGTGGTTGGAGTCCCTCTTCTAAGTGTGACTCTGTTGTGGATGACATAGGCATACCTCTTTCCTCCAAGGCTTTCAACTTGCATAGGCCCCATCAAGTCCATGTGAAGTAGTTCCAGCACCCTGGAAGTGGTCTGATGTTGAAGCTTCTGGTGGGACATCTTGACTTGCTTTCCAATCTGACATTCACCACAGATTCTGCCTTCTTCTATTTTCAGATTGGGAATGCCTCTAACAGCACCTTTGTCAATGATTTTCTTCATGCCTCTTAAGTGCAGATGTCCAAATCTTTGATGCCATATTCTGACTTCATCCTCTTTGGAGGATAGACATGTGGAGGAGTAACTGGTTTCTTGAGGTGTCCATAGGTAACAGTTGTCCTTTGATCTGCTGCCCTTCATTAGAACTTCACTCTTCTCATTTGTCACCAAGCATTCTGACTTTGTGAAGTTTACATTGAATCCTCCATCACACAACTGACTGATGCTGATCAGGTTTGCAGTCAGTCCCTTCACCAGCAGTACTTTGTTCAGACTAGGAAGTCCATCATGAACTAGCTTTCCCATTCCAATGATCTTTCCTTTAGAGCCATCTCCAAATGTCACATAACTAGTGGAGCAGGGCTCAATGTTCAGCAGGAATTCTTTGACTCCTGTCATGTGTCTGGAACAGCCGCTATCTAGGTACCAATCTTCCTTAGCTGATGCTCTAAGTGAAGTATGAACAACAAGACTGACAATCTTGTGTTTTGGAACCCACATCATCTTCTTTCTGCTGCTGCTACTTTGAGTTCCATGATGTGGATGGCCATGTAGATGATAGCAAAAGGGCTTTATGTGACCATACTTGCCACAGTAGTGACACCTCCACTTCTTTCTTTTGCTCTTTTTCTGCTGCGTTCCATGATGTCGAGACCGATGTTGTGACATCGTGGCTCCAGTCCTGTTTTTGGCAGGAACAACTTCTGTCATGGGTGTTCTGCCAGCAGACTTAGGATTAAATCCAAGTCCTCTCTGGTTTCCAACATTCTTTCCAAGCAGCAGCACCTCATCAAGCGTATCTGAGCCTTTATTCAGCATCTTTATTGATTTTGTCATGTTCTCCAGTTTAGAGTTCAGAAAACCAACTTCTCCTTTAAGCTCAGAGATCTCCTCTTCATGTGCCTCCTTCTCAGCCTCCAGATCTGCAATGACCTTCTTCAGTTGTGCTTCTTGCTGAAGGATCTTCTCACTTTTGATGCATAGTTTTCTATAGGATATAGCAAGCTCATCAAAAGTGATTTCACTATCTGTATCACTTGAATCTTCAGCAAATTCAAATCTCCCAGTGAGTGCATTTACATCTCTGTCAGAATCACTTTCTTGTTCACTCTCTGTATCATCAGACCGACATACAGAAAGTCCTTTCCTCTGCTTCTTGAGATGAGTGGGACATTCAGCTATGATGTGTCCATAGCCTTCACACCCATGGCATTGAATTCCTTTGCTGTGACTGGGCTTTTCATCTGACCTTTTCTGGTATTTGCTACCTTTCCTGATGTCGAAAGGGATGTTCTGGACATGTGGTTTCTGCCTCCTGTCCATTCTGTTCAGCACTTTGTTGAACTGCTTTCCAAGGAGCACAACTGCCTTAGTCAGACCTTCATCAGTATCCAGGTCATACTCATCTTCTTCTCCTTCATCATTGGACACGAACGCCAAGTTCTTGCTCTTCTTTTCAGCCCTATCCGAGAGTCCTAGCTCAAAGGTTTGAAGGGAACCAATGAGTTCATCTACTCTCATGTTGCAAATGTCTTGGGCCTCCTCTATTGCAGTGACTTTCATGTCAAATCTCTTAGGCAAGGATCTGAGGATCTTTCTCACCAGCTTTTCATCTGTCATTCTCTCTCCCAAGGCAGTGCAAGCATTGGCAATTTCAAGAATGTTCATGTGGAAGTCATGAATACATTCTTCCTCCTTCATCTTCAGATTTTCGAATTTTGTAGCCAAGAGTTGCAATCTGGACATCTTCACTTTGGAGGTTCCTTCATGAGTGGTTTTCAGGATCTCCCATGCATCTTTGGCCACTGTGCATGTGTTGATCAGTCTGAAGATATTCTTGTCAACTCCATTGAATAGAGCATTCAAAGCTTTGGAGTTTCCAAGTGCCAATTCGTCTTCTTCTTTAGTCCAGTCTTCTTCTGGCTTTAATTCATCAGTGGGCTTTCCTTCTGTGTCCAGCATCTTGGGATGTTCCCAGCCTTTGATGACAGCTTTCCAGGTTCTGCTATCCAGTGATTTGAGGAAGGCCACCATCCTTGCTTTCCAGTATTCATAGTTGGTTCCATCTAGGATTGGTGGTCTGTTCACTGGTCCTCCTTCTTTCTCCATGTTCATCAGAATTTATCTCCCTAGATCTCACTCAGTGATTTCGAGTGCCTGCTCTGATACCAATTGAAATTCTGATACTGGGGACAGATGTCATACAGGATGTCACGACATCACGCTTCAGAACATGCAGATTGTATGTGTCCGTATGAATAGATTAAACAAGTAAATAACACAAGAGAATTGTTAACCCAGTTCGGTGCAACCTCACCTACATCTGGGGGCTACCAAGCCAGGGAGGAAATCCACTAAAATAGTGTTAGTTCAAGGTCTAACAGCCACTGTTTACAACCTTCTCACCTAACCACTACCCGTGCGATCTCTACCTAAGAGCCACTCTTAGATATGAGAAACCCCGCTCACTCCCTCTCAATCACACTCCCGTGTTTACAAATAAATCAAAGACACACCAGAGATCAACTCTGAACAAAAGAGATCAACTCTACACACTAGAGATCAACTCTACACACAAGAGATCAACTCTACACACTAGAGATCAACTCTACACACTCAGGTCCAACACTTGATGTTAGGGTACCATCAAGGTGTGTCACAAAAGACTCAAGTCCCAAAACTCACAAAATAACTCTTCAATCCCGGACTTGGTACAGAACTCGTGCAGCCTCCATGATTATATAGCAATGTGCATTTCTGGGCTGCAACTGCTTGTGCTGGATGAGATCTATCTTCTTCCTGAAAATCTGCACTTAAAGATCTAAAAGATAACGTTTGATCTTTTAGTTTGAATCTTTAATCTTTAATCTTTAATCCCTGAACGAACTCTTCTAGTTTGTAATTCGAACTTTAATGATCTTTTAATTCGTTCCTAAAGATAGATCATCTAATCTTTTGCTAACTGCACAATAATCTGTTGAAGATATAACAGATTTATGTGTCCAGTATTTTCGGGCAAGATGTCAGGACATCGTATCCGACATCGTGGATCCTGCAGCTTCAATGCTTCATTTGACATTTTATCTTGACTTATGCATTGTGCAGCAACTCCAGTATTTTCGGGCAGGATGTCAGGACATTGTATCCGACATCGTGGATCCTGCAACTTCAATTCTTCATTTGACATTTTATCTTGCCTTGTGCATTGTGCAGCCCGATCTTATTCCTTGACATAACGTTGGACATCATGTGCAGCAACTCCAGCTTTCCTTCATTGTCTAAGTGCTTATGTTTTAACAAAATCTTAGCCAATCTTTTAAAACTCGGTAGAGCTAAGCACTAACAATGATGATGCAATGACTCATGCAAAATGTGATGTTGGAATATGATAACAGACAAATGCATGAACGATATGTTCATTATGAGGCCATGAAGAGATGCTTATGCGATGCATGATATGAATGCATGCTAGAGATAAAATGCGGGATTGATTTGATTCACACTGACTTTTGGAGTAAAAACATGGGATAAAATCATTTTATTCAGAAAGTTTATAACTAGTCAAGATCTGAGTGACAACACAAACTTCCTAGCGGTTTCTGATTATATGGGCCATTAAGTCTATCATATGCTGACAATAGCTGAGAAGTCCGTGGATCTCCTCAGGGGCGGAGTAGGTGTCCGCCATTGCCTTGGCCTTGGCTAGTAGTCGAGGAAGCTCTTGACTCCCGTTCAAGGTAAGAGCAAATCAGTCCATCCACATTGTTGTCTCTTGGTGTAACAAGTCGATCACCCTTCCTCTAGCCTCCTTTTTCGCGTAAACTCGGGCATACTCGTCCGCCACTCTATGCTCTTGGGCCATGGCTAGATTTAGTTCTTCTTGGTACTTGCTGATGATAGCTAACATGTTGGTCTCTGTCTCGCATAACCGCTGAGACAACTTTCTTTTGGACCTTGAGCAAACCTTCAACTCATCTTTCAAGATCAAACTGTCTACTCGTGATTGGTCCCTTTCCTCTCTCTGGAGCTTAAGCTCGCTGTTGCTGCCCCACAGAGCCCCTCGGAACTTTTTCCGGCCGTGCTCTTCCCTACAAGCCCTCTTGGTTTCTCGTTCCAAGGCTTTGGGTGGTAGCCACATTTACATCTCTCAGTTCGGTATTCTCCTTTTGGATTTTCAGAGCCGCTGATTTGAACCTTTCTTTAACTGCACCTCTTCGTCTTCCTCCGGTGCCTCAACTTCCTCTCTTTTAGCGGTTCTCAAACTTGGAAGCCAATCCAAACCTTGCACGTGGGCTTTTAACCACTTACGTCGATCGCTGCCAAGTCCACCAACCCATCCACATTCGGAAAGAGGACTCCTCCGAAAATCAACAGTGCGAGAATATCAATGAACGGGGCCCACTCGCCTTTACCTGCCAAGATTCTTGCTTTTGCCTCCAAATAGTTTCTCGATATTCCAACCACCCCATTTTCGACTTGCTTTCTGTGGTCTAATTCCTGCGCCGAGATTTAGACCATCTTAGAAATTCTAGCTAATGAGGGATAGAACCCTGAGAAGAGGTATGGTCTCCTTCCCCCTAGAGGACATCCTAGGATCTCTTCAAATTCTTCTACCATGGGTGATAGCTGGAAGTCCCCAAAGGTGAAACACCTCAATGGCTGATCATAATACCGGGCAAGGGAGGCAATGGCCTCTATAGAGACTTCTACCATGGCTAGGTCCCAGATTTTACCGTAAGCTTTGCGAAAAGCTTGCTGCTGGAGCTGACCCATCAACTGCCCTAACTCTTTTAGAATGGTGGTCCCTAGGCTCTTGACCTTGACTTGATAGAACCTCTTTTTAAGCGAAGGCGTTTGACTTGATCCCATGTTTTACAGTGAACAAAAATTGGTGTGAATTAAAACTCCGACATATATCATGGGTGGAATGGATGAATGGATGAAGAAATGCATATAACATAGATGCGATTTATGAATACGGGAGCCCGAGAAATTGTCTCCTTCTTAGATACAACGTCTTGGGGTAGAAAAGTGCCCAACGTATGTATTTAAGAAGGTGACACGGACCCTCCGTTGGTTTGTTAAAAAGAGGGGATCAAGACAGAACCCGTGCGTGATGCATATGCAAAAGGCGCAACACAGAAATGTACATAGTATGACAATATTCACAAAATATAAGCAAAAGGGTACATGACACTTATGCATGGCAGTGTGAAAAAAATGGCACGCAGCGTGTCCGCTTCGTGCCCCTATTCAAGGGACCTATATGAGAGGGAGCTAACTAGGCTTTTAGTGATAATTCCCAAGGTGGTCATATCTCTCTTGATGGTCTCTAGAGGTATCATCCCCTTCGAAGAACATATTGCAACAGTAGGGACTACTAGCAACAATATGTTATCAAAGAGAAAAACTCTAGATGAGGGTTCACTGTAACCAAGCAAGTCGGAGACCTAGCATGATCACAGATTCACCTCCACTCCTTATGTTCCCACGAGCCCAGGTATAGGGCCCTTTTTTTTCAACTCACCATGTGTGCAAATAGTGTTGGTGTTTGTGTGTATCAAATGAATAAATATTTACCTCATGCATACATTTTAAAACGCACTAAAAGCATTAAAGAGTTATATATATAAGAACATAAGAAAAATAAAGGGAAGCCAACAAAGGAGAAAGTCATGGTAAAACATTTGCACAAGATTAAATGGCCTAACTCTCTAAAAACAGTCCCTAGTGGAGTCGCCAACTGTTGCAACCTACCCTTCGGCGGGAGGGCGATGCGTGACTCACGTGTTCAGGTTCCAAGAAAGGAATACGCGCGGAGTCGCCACCAATGTTTATTTGATGAAAACGTCGGAAAAACCGGAAAAGATGTGATCTAAGAACTTTAAGTGAAAGGTTCGGGAGTTTTATTTACACAAGGGGAAGGTATTAGCACCCCACACGTCCGTCACAAGAGACGGCAACCTTTAATCAAATGTGCAAATATGACTTCAATTTATGTTATCTTCCCTTTTTAAGTTCTTATGTCTTTTTTATGCCATTTTATATTTTTATATTTTTGTGGTCGACAAGGGCGTTTCCCTTTGCTCCTACATATTCCTCAATTGTGATGAGAAAATCAGACCTACGTAGTTCTTTTGTGAACAAAGCGTTTTGGTTAAGTTATTTTTTATCCTTTTTTTGCAAGATATGTTTTTATTGAATGAAAGGTCATTTAAGGCGTTGGACCATTAGACAATCTTTCGATTCTTTTGAAAAGTGAGAAAACATTAAGGCATTGGACCATTAATGATTTCTTTATTTTTGAAAGAGATAATAAAGTTACATATTGATTTTAGGCTTTTTAGAAACCTACATTTAACCAATAAAAGCGGAAAAGACCATTTCAAGGCGTTGGACCTTTAAAAATGGCTTTTTTAGGCGTTAACAAAAAGTTTGGTTTATGAATTGATTTTAGCCTTAGTTTCACTTTGGTTATTAGTCAATTCAATTAAGAAAGAAAAATCCCAAAGAGAAACGTCCGGTTGATTTTTTTGTTTTATTTTACTAAAAGATATTTTTTTATTATTATATTATTATTTTATCTCTTTTTGGTTTCCAACGTGGTTACGACGTGACCGAACAATCGGATTTCATTTTAACAGAAATTAACAGATATTACAATTCAAATGATCGGTGGAAATTTATTTTATTTTTTTATTAGGCGAGAAAATGACTTAAGTAAATGACTAAAGCACGTCAAAAGGGGGTACAGAAAGTAAATGAAACGAAAATAAAAGTACGTGAAACAAATGAGGACCACTAAGGGTACATAGAATGAATTGAAAAGTTCGATTTCAGGAACTTACCGGTTGAAGACCGAAGAACGACGAAGAACGAACGAAGAACATCGAAGAACGGTTGAAAATCTTCGCGAAATCACCCACGGAAACGTTACGGAAGCGCCTCAGCTTGGATTTTCTTCACGGAAACAATTATTTTCACTAATTTCAAGTGATCTCGAAATACCAGGAGGGCTGAACATTTTTCTCCTTCACTCCTCCCCATATTTATAGGAAAATAGGGGAGGAGCTTGCCACCCAGCTCGCCCAAGCGAGCTAGGTTGCTTCCTCCAGAAGCAACCGCCTTCTGGAGGAACATCCTGGAAGGCCCAAGTGGGCCTGGTTGCTATCTGCACCCCCATTTTTACTAAGCACACCCCCTTGCCTTTTTTTGGTGATTCTTTTTTCGTAACGTTACGAAACTTTACGAATTTCGTGACGACACTTGTTTTCTTTCCGTAAGGTTACGAAACCTTACGGGCCATGTAATTACTCCATTTTTAGCTTTCGGAATGTTACGGGAACTCACGGATTGCGTAACAATACTTCCTTTTGATTTCCGGCATGTTGCAGAATTTCACGGATTGCCTAACAATGCTTGCTTTTGATTTCCGGCATGTCTCAGAACTTCACGAATTGCCTAACGATGGGTGCCAAGTACCTCGAAGTGGTCAAACGAAAGTTGCATGCCACCAAACAATGGTCCCCAGACGAAATTATGGTATGACAATGGGGGCATACTCGAAAGATGAAAAATTGCTGATGCATTTCTTCTAGGAAAGTCTTACTGGGGCAGCCGTCACCTGGTATACTAATTTGTAACCTTCCCGAGTCCATTCTTGGAAAGACCTAATGTTTGCCTTCATTAAGTAGTATCAGTACAATTCTAATATGGCTCCGGATAGGATGCAACTACAGATCATGTGTAAAAAAGAGCATGAATCTTTCAAAGAATATGCCCAACGGTGGATGGATCTGACAGCTCAAGTAGTGCCCTCAATGACGGAGAAGGAGATGATAACAATGATAGTAGGCATGTTACCGGTATTGTACTACGAGAAGATGGTGGGTTACACGCCTTCAAGCTTTTCCGATTTAGTTTTTGTCGACGAAAGGATCGAAGTGGGTCTGAAAAGAGGCAAATTTGATCATCCTGCTTTCATGAATAAGAAGCATGGGGCAAATAGAGAGAGTAAGAATGAGGGAGGAACCCATGTTGTGACTGTCATTCGTACATGGCCAAATTTCCCACCAGCTCAACAATGTAAATACTCAGCCAATATCAACCATTCTCATTACCCACCACCTTATTAGCCAAGAACACCCAATCATCCACAAAGGCCACCCCTAAATCAGCCGTAAATCCCACCTACCGCATAACCGATACCAGACACCACCCTTATCATGAACCAAAGCACCAACCAGGGAACAAATTTTCCAGCAAAGAAGCCTATAGAATTCACCCCAATTTCGGTGTTGTATGCTAACTGACTCCCATATCTACTCAATAATGCAATGGTAGCCATAACCCAGCCAAGGTTCCTCAACCTCCATTTTTCCGAGGATACAACTCGAATGTAACATGTGCTTATCATGGAGGAGTCCCGGGGCATTCCATTGAGCATTGTATGACCTTAAAACATAAGGTGCAAAGTCTAATTGATGCAGGCTGGCTAAAATTTGAGGAGGATAATCGCTTGTGAATTCTGACGTTGGCAAGCGACACCATGCATGGGGCAATTTGAAGGTTGTTGTTAGACGTCTCTGATGACTCATTAGGATTTTCAAGTTTATGCCATTACTGTAAGCAACGGTCACAATGCTAATAATATGGATAGACTTGATATCCTTGTCTCTCATTCTCTCACAATTACATCTTTTCTTATTTAACTTCCACTGGAATGTGAATGTAAGTCATGGGTTTGCTCAAGTGACCTGCGCTCCTAAGTTTGACTTCCAAGTTTGTTCAATCAGAAATTGTTCATTCTACACGTTTGTTGAAGGTGCCGATGTGTAAAGTAAAAAGTTCAAAAAGAAAGGAAAAACCTTTGATTGACTGTGTTTCAAATAAGAAGTACAATCATTCATGTGACCTAATTTTATCATTCTTAAAAGTTTTCTTTTGAGAGAAAAGTGAGTTATCAAGAACAAGAGTCATTTGACTTAATCTGTCAATTGAAAATCTTTAAATATTTCTCATCGTTGAAAATTCATTTTCGAGAACCTACACAGTTTCTTTCATTTTTCCTTGCTACAAGGTCATGACAAAAGACAGCAATGGATACCTCAGAGCCCTACACTGGGGCAATGAAAGGCACCATGCATGAGCCTCAAGAGAACCTAAGGGCAGATCAAAAGTTCTCACCCGGTAGGTTGAAAACCCGAAAGGGAAGCCTAAGCAAAAATTAGGGTGGATATAAAATAAAATAAAATAAAATAAATCAGGGGTGTGTTATTAAGGTTTTGTCCCAAAATCCAAACTACAAAAGGATCTAAGTCAAGATTTGAAATGACACATGGCCATTTTTCAACATCTCAAACACTAATTTATCCCTTACTACCCCCTCCGAGCCAAAGCATATTAAAAAAAAAAAAGCAAAATAGAAACCCTGAGTAGGAACCACCGCTAAACCGGCAGGAAGGGCAATGCAAACAACACATGCATGAAGTTGGGAAATAATGAAAGGAAAAAGAGAGATAAAATCCGCCAAAGGCAAGTAAAGAAAAAAAAGAGACAAAAGATCTCCAGATTTTACAAGGAAGGCACAAAAAGTGTAATAAGGATTAATGTATAAGGCAAAAGGAGTAGAGTATATATAAAAAGCAAGAAAAACCTTGAGGTTCGCACTTGCACATTTGAGAAGAAAACTCATTTGACCAAGAGCTCGTGGAAGATGCGTAAAGACAATTGGGATAGTAGGGTACATATGATGTTAGTCTCTCATGCAAACTCCTTGGGATTCCTTTTGAATCCAAGGGTAGCTTCGTTATATAAATTATTTCATGATCAGCCCATGTCATCAAGCTTCAGCGGGATCGACAGACCCTTGGCATCACTCTATCAGGAAATTTTCACTTGGTCACATACCAAAGTGTGACAATTCATTGCCATCCTTCAATGGGGCGCACAATTGATCCCAAAGCCTTACGTTTTCTTGCTGTGCAGAAAGAGACAGTCAATCTATGTTTTCCACAAAAGGAAAAAAAAGAAGCAAAAAAAATCAAATCAAAATCAAAATCGCAAAAAATTGGAAAGAATGTCATGAGCATTACACAATTTTCATGATTCAAAACCTTTTGCATTACTAGCATTTCAAGATGAAGGTTGCATGCATCTGCATCCCAAATCATATTCATATTAGGCTATAAGTGCATAGATTTCTCTTTACATACCACTTTCCCAAATCTAATCTTTCAAGTTTAGGATGAGAGGCCCTTTTAAAGAGTCAACCTCTTGCTTTCTCATAAGGTTAAGCCCTTTGGTACTAGTACCTATTGGCTTGTTTCATAGGACTCAAATTCCTTGCTTTTATCTTTCATAGGACTCCAAGTCCTCGCTTTTATCTTTCATAGGACTCAAAGTCCTCTCTTTCATCTTTCACAGGACTCAAAGTCCTCACTTTTATCCTCCGTAGGACTCAAAGTCCTCGTTTTTATCTTTCATAGGACTCAAAGTTCTCATCTTTATCTTTCATAGGACTCAAAGTCCTCTGTCTTTATGCTTTCATAGGACTCAAAGTCCTCTGTCTTTACTTTCAAAGACTTTAATGTCTTTTGTCGAGACTATCATAGTCTTCTTTACATTTCAAGACTATCAGAGTCTTGTGTCAAGACTATCATAGTCTTCTTTACATTTCAAAGACTATCAAAGTTTTTTGTCTTGCAGAGACTATCAATGTCATCTTCCCTTTACTTTCAAATACTTTAATGTCTTTTGTCAAGACTATCACAGTCTTCTTTATATTTCAAAGACTTCAATGTCTTTTGTCTAGAATATCATAGTCTTCTTTACATTTCAAAGACTATCAGAGTCTTTTGTCAAGACGACAATGTCTTCATTTACATTTCAAAATACTTCAATGTCTTCAGTCATTTATGCTTTCAAAAGACAACAATGTCTTCATTTACTTTTCAAAAGACTTCGATGTCTTCAGTCATGTACGCTTTCAAAAAACTACAATGTCTTCATTTACATTTCAAAAGACTTCAATTTCTTTAGTCATTTATGCTTTCAAAAGATGACAATGTCTTCATTTACATTTCAAAAGACTTCAATGTCTTCAGTCATTTACGTTTTCAAAAGACAATAATATCTTTATTTACATTTCAAAAGACTTCAATGTCTTTAGTCATTTACAATTTCAAAAGACTACAACGTCTTCATTTACATTTCAAAGACTTCAATGTCTTTTGTCATTTATAGGACTCAGTGTCCTTGTTTTTGCTTCATAGAACTCGATGTCCTCTGTCTCTATGCTTTGAAAAAAAAAAGGAACTTTAGATGTCTTCCGCTCTACAGAACTTTGTTCTTCATTCTTCGTCTGGTTAGTGTTTGTCTTTAAGGATTTGAACATGATTTATGGACCCTTAGGAGTCCCCTATATTGTTTTGTGCACCTTCATCTTCTTCTCCTACCATCGGTAATCACTCTTCTTTTGTAATGTGAGTTTTAACCGATCGTTAGTATCGCAAGTTATCTTTAAAAAGGGGGTTGAAGGTTGATAAGCAAAAAACCAAGATAAAACCAACTCATAACTAATTTGTTTTTTTTATCAAATATCACTTGAAATAGTTTCAAGGTCCAACGCCTAAACGACTCTTTCCTCTTTTCAAAATCAAAATATCATTTCAAGGTCCAACGCCTTAACGACTCTCTTCACTTTTCAAAATTTAAAACATCATTTCTAGGTCCAATGCCTTAAACGATTTGTGTTCGCAATTAAAATCAATCTTTCAAAAAATATTAAATCAATGTAACACACAAGCTTTCTGACTTTAAGAACTACGTACGTCGGAATTCCTCATCGCACCTGAGGATAAATAGGAGTAAGGGCAACACCCTTGTTGACCCAAAAAAATAATAAACATAAAAAGCAAAAATACATTAAAAAAATATAAAAAAGAGGAAAATACATAATTTTGAAGTCATGTCTTGCACACTCGATTAGAGACTGTCGTCCCTTGTGACAAACGCGTGAGATGCTAATACCTTCCCCGTGCATAAACAACTCCTGAACCCTCATTTTCAAAATCCACATACCTTCGCCTTTTGCGTTTTTTCTAACGTTTTCCTCAAATAAATGTTGGTGGCGACTCCGCACGTTTTCTTCATGAGACGATGCACCTTTTGATTCCACCTTGTCCTCCCACCGAAGAATAGGTTGCGACACCAGCCAAAAAACCATAGGAGAAACCAACCTATTAATAGGTGTCCAAAACAAGAAAAAAGGAACATGAACATAGCAAAAAGTGAACAAACAAGATCATAAAGTTCGGAACCATGTTGTCTCCGGTCTCCGCGGGTGTTAAATTAGTATCAAGATAACTTAATTTAAGGAACCATTTAATCACTTAGCATGAATCACTATTTAACTATAATGCTCCAATCGTAAGTCTTAAATAGATATATGCACAAATACTTGGAGACTTATGAACAAAGCTTAAACTGTCCAATTATAAATCAACATGTCAAGCACACCAAAATTCTTAAACCTCAAAATATATATATATATATATATATATATATATATATATAATTTTAACACAAATATATGATAAGTCAAAATTGAATTTACCTTTCACCTTTGTATTTTGAGTTCTCAGTCTTTTTATTTTCTTCCTTGAAGTTTTTCTCTTTTTACTGTGTGTCTCCTCCCCTTTTAAAACCAGAACAATATAAGTGACACCAACATGTCAAGCACATCAAAATTCTTAAATCTCCGAATAAACATATAATATGTTAATATATGTTTATGTTTCAAAGAAATAATTTGAAAGCTTTTTATATAATAGGTGTTTAGTCAAGCCAACACAGAGACAACCAATAATATGTGTATGGTTTAAATATAATTTGTTTCCAAATACCAAATTGTGGCACCAATAATTATATTTGGAGACCTGACACAAACATGACATAAAAATTATATAGCAAATTCAATGCAAAAGTAGTTATCCATACACAATTTTAACTAGCCTATTGAGCAATAACCTATGAGATATGAGAATGAAAATGATGAAGAAAGAACAAACTCAATGTCAACACAAGGTCAACTGTGTAAGAAGAAAAAATTAAAAAGAACTAGGTAAGTTAAAATTAAGGAGAACTAGGTAAAATTATTGAAAGCATAGTATAGAAAAATACATTTGATGAACTAGGAAAATTAGGAAGAATGAATAGTAATCCAATTACCTGTGAAGCATGAACAACCAGTAATATGAACAACATAAAATGAAATAATAGATATGAAACAATCAACAATCAAGAATGGAGAAGTAAAAGAAAATCTAAAACGAGAGATGATAAATGAGAAACATGAATAGCGATGAATAAAGAGATATCAATTATCAAACTTGTTCGATTAAAATGATAAACGAAATGATTCATGAGAATTAAAGAAAGCCAAAAACAAAATGAGTCTCAAATAGATTGAGATACTTAATAAACAACAACGGGATGATTCATGATAATTGAAGTAAGAAGAAAATGAAGCTTAGGAGAATTGAACAGAAAATAAAGAAATGAAACAATTTATGAGAGAGAAGCTCCTAAAGGATTCCATTTCAGATGTGAAATGAGAATACACAAGAAAATAGCTAATTTCGTCGGAAGTGTCTCTTGCGCTCAGTTCCCATTGTCATCATTGACTTCAGAAGCATCTCTGGTGCTTTGTTTAATCTATGAATGTTTCCTCTCTAAAAAAATGAGAATGTAACTTTATGTTTGGGTCTGATTGAATATTCAATGCACTGCGACCTCGTGACCATGTTTCCTTTTTTATATATTTACATTGTTTCTTTTTTTAAAAGATTTTAAATCAAAATATCCTATATATTATATATATATATATATATATATATATATATATATATATATATTATAATATTTCAGTCATTTATAATTAAAGTAATATATTAATAAAGTAATTGCCAATTAAAATAATATATTAATATACAATTAGTGACAAATAAAAAAAAAATATGTTACTATAGGGACACATAACAAAGATGAGGCTAAAGATTTCAATTCATATAGTGATGGAGGTAAAAAAATATATAGGTAAAAGTAGCTTTCAATGACAAGTGTGGTGTTACTATAGGGAGTGTGTCATATAGGGCACTTTTTTTAGTGATTAATTAATGTATTTGCTTGGTGCAAGATATTTAGTTATGACATCCATTGTGCCTATGTCTTTGTGCAAGTAGTGCATGTATCAATGGGTTCAATCAAGCTTCGGGTTTTGTCAAAAAAGGGGGGTCATGGGACTTGGTGCAGAACGTCCACTTAATAGTGAGATTGTACGGGTTGCACACTTGAACACAATTAGTTGGAAGTGGTAGTGGTTAGAGGTTAGCACAACAACAAAGGAATGCAGAAAATAAGAAGTGTAAAATCATCTTTAAAAGAGGCAATAAGAATTTCAAAATGGGAGTGCAATTTCCAGGCTATTTTAGGAAAATTAGTTACAAAGGGAAGTGTAATAGTAATTAGGGGAAGTGAAAATAGCAATTCCCTTCTATATTAGTTGTTAAATGACAAGGTCCACTACAATTGGCAAGATAGTTGAGTTCTTTAAGTACTTAAACGGAAATAATTCATATAAAAAATATTTTTTAGATCAATTGCTCTAGAAATCAATCTAGATCAATTCCCTTCTTAATGGTTTCACATTCACCACCTCTATGTCGCTGACAATGGTCATTGTGGCTGTGCAAAACCTTCACTACTAGAAAATAATGTTTTTACATCGATTATTTAAAATTTTCAACATCGGTTATTAATTGATGTTGAAAGTGATATCGTTAACATCGGTTTTTCAAAATCGATGTTAACTAATAAATACAACATTAGTTATTTAAATAGCCAATGTTATATGATAAGAATTTTGAAAAAAGAAAGTTATAAATTTACATATCAACATCGGTTATTTAAAAAATTCATGTTAACTGGCACTAACAACATCGGTTATTTAAAAAACCGTTGTTAACTGGAACTAACAACATCGGTTTTTTAAATAACTGATGTTGTTAGTGCAAGTTAACATCAATTTTTTAAATAACCGATGTTGTTATTTCCAGTTAACATCGATTTTTTAAATATTGATATGTAAATTTATAATAAGCATCTTCAAATGCATTATATGTTTGTTGTTGTAACTGTAACAACATAACAATTAAGTTATTACTTACAAAGATGAATCAATTTGTTACAGTATAATACATTCAATTTAAAGAGTCATCAGACTTGTAGCTAAGCCTTAACATTTAAAACTAAAGCATAAAAGAATATAAACTTGGAGGGCAATCAAAGATCTCATTATTCAAACCACTAGGGTCGGCCAAACAGTGGGAGTTAGAGTAGTTTGCATGAAATCTTAAGTACAAGCCCCATTACCACCATTATACACCCAAAAAAAAATCTCATATGCATGTCGATATTCAAATAAACTAGCATTCTATCCAACATGATAGTGAGCTTACAAACACATTCATAACAAAATTTTAGTGAACTTATAGTCTCTCTTTCACTTTTTCCTTCTGGTGGTATAATATCTTGTATCCATTCAACCTCTGCAACACGGTACCTGCATAAAACATTTAAAGAATAAAGCCATATTTCCATGAAAGAAAAATAGCCCAATCAACAGCTAGAGAATTCATGAAACACCCAGAGACAACTCACCCTTCTTGATCCCAGGAACGAATGATATGAAATCTCCTACGACTTTCAATTTGCATGTAACAACACTTTCTTAAACATTAAAAAAATTAAAATAAAATTAAAGAAAAGCCAAGTCTATTTTTATAGAATTCAGGTTAAAATAGAAAATTCTTAGGAGCCTCCAAAGTATCCTAGGACCACTAACACTAGCCCAGTAGTGACAAAATAAAATGAGAAACAAACACCATTACAATTGACTCTGAGAGTGAACTTGTACAAGTTGTCAATTGTCCACAATATTCTCAAGTCCTTCTGGCAAGCACATATGATATAAAAAAGAAATAGTTATAAGTTTCAAAAAATTGCTTTCTGGTTTTATCAAAATTGTCAAAAAATGATTGGGATAATATTTTTACCATGTGAGAACAGTGTAGACAATCAATATCATAACAATAATATTTTTACCCTCCTAAGCAAGTTTTTTAGTCAAATATTTGTTCCTTGCCTCTGTTTCAAGACAAAAAATCCTAGACCCTGTAGTTTCTAGATTTGGAAAAGAAGTATATTAAAGATAGGAGAATTTTTTTATATTTTGTGAATCTCCTGTCATATGGAGAATCACACCAGAGAAATGTTCTTAGAAAATAGAGAAAGAACAACTAAAAGAAATCCTGCCAACAAAGATGAAAGTTGAGAGAGAGACAATTTTTTTTTTCAAATTTCATCTTCAATAATAAAGTATTATAACTAGAGCAGTGAAGTATATATAAGTACATAGATAAATTAGTTAAATTTTCACCTCTATATAAAAACGACCATCTGGAAGTGGTTCACACCTACAACAAATAAATAAAATTATTTAAACCAAGTCATGAGAAAGAATTTCAGATGGAGAAGGGGATATGTATATGAGATTTTTTATTTTCATGTGAAAAGGATTTTGAGCACTTACTCTGTTATTTCCACTTCACAAGCAAACTCAGCTAAGGAACTTGTTGAATCAAGTATAGCCTACAAGATCAAAAGACAAGTCACATACACACACAATAACCGAAGAAAATGGTTGGTGCTATATAGAGAGATGGGGAAAAGGGGATAAGTGAAGTAATCTACCATTCCCATCTGATGATTGTCTTCCATTATTCTTCTTAATTGTTTTATTTAAATAAATAAATAAATTAGAGATATGATGACCTTCAGAGTTTCATACTATCTTATATTAATAGTTTGGTAGAATTTATAATTATGTTAATGGATTAAACCTTTGCAAAATGGTAAAGGTATAAACAGAAGTTAATAAGTGCAATTAAATGAAATTGAAAAGTAAGACATATGCATGCATAAGTGATTCAAATGAAAAGTTTTTCCTCTGACTCAGAAGCTTGGTCATTCACACCATTTTTATTTTATTTTTTATTATTCATAGTAACTCTCAGATCAATTCAAAAGAAAAATGTCTAGATTATTTATGAAATTATTCTTCACTTATGTAGCTCAAATCATAATATATATATATATATATATATATATATATATATATATATATATATATATATATATATATATATATATATATATATATATTACAATGCATTTTCTAGAAGAATTTTAGCTAGTTAAGTATAAAAAAGGGAGAGGCATATATTTTGTCTGACATATAGACTTTGGAACCATAAAGATATTAAGGCATGTATCTTATATGCTTGGCTCTAATCAACATTTTCCCAGTTTTGCATCCCAACAACTCGAAACAGTATCAAAGCTCTAACCAGTAGTTTTTGGATGCTAGTGTTTATCGGAGCCGAAAATAATGTAGTAATCAACATGTATATGATAATAATATATAATATCTACTTTAAGCTAGCACACTTGCTGTAACTAACACAAGTGACTTTGAGGTGAATAAGCTTGACTAGAAGTAGAAGTTTTGAATTTTTTTTATCTAAACAGCATGTATCATTTATTGGAGATAATTATGTTCAGTTCAAATGGGATAAGATCATCAGTTACAAAACTCTCTTTATGCAGTTACATAATAAAATTTGGAAATCAAATTTTTTGGTTTAAGTTGAAACTTTTTTCAGCTATTTTATGCACTCAGTAGTATAAGTTGTGGATTTAAGTCATAATAAATGAAAAAAATTAGAAAAAGTTTGATGTACCTAGCTCCAAGGGTTTGAAGTTGGTTCAGGCTAACACTAAACTCTAGAATCACCATATTCAATGACCCGTTTTGGTGAGGCCACAAGAAAAAAATAATAATAATTGAAACATTTTGTGAGAACTACTTGACAGTCCCTTGACTTGAAAAGTTCTTGAGAGAAAAAATGTGAACTTGTAAGATTTTATTTTTTTTACATTCAGCTACTAAGTTATCACTGGGAACAAAATTTTACTATTTTCCCAAACTTTTAAAATAATTAGCTCGAATATCATATTTACCATAATTTCAATTCTCCCACAAAAAAATAGCCACTTTCTTTTAAATTTGATCAATAAAGGCACTACGCTGAATCCAATTAGTAGAAAAACCACAAAAATTGGAACAAAGATTCGGTGAAGGGTAAAGGGAGATGAGAAGAAGACCAGGAATTGGAGGGTTGCAGATGCACGCCGCTGCAAAGAGATCAATTTCGTTTGTTGGGTCAAAATGTTGCAAAGATCAGAACTGATTTGATGAAGGAGCAGCTTGCCACCATTCGCTCTCAGCTCGAAGATTTCGCTCGCAAACACAGCTCGAAGAAAGTTAGAGCGAGAAAGCGAGAGAGGCTGTGTTGTAAGGGATGTTGTGCATGGAGAAGAGGGGAATAAGAGGAAGTTTATTTCTAAGAGGGGAATAAGAGGAGAAGGAGGTTTAACCTAAAACCCTCAATTGAATTGATTACGGAGGAAAAGGGTATTATAGGGGAACAAACAAAACTTGCTAAGTCTTTATTTTTTTTAAAAATTATTTTTACTGAAATATCTTAAACAAAAAAAAAATTGTTATAAATGTTAGATGAATATGGTGCGAGGAACACGTTCTGCTTTCTGGTCATTTTTACAAACCGTTATAAATCATTATAAATGTTTAATTTTCTGACATGTACTGAATTTAATAAATGTTTTTTATATAATAGTGACAATGAATATTTAATACTACTAATTCATTTACTTCAAAGGGATAATTACTTCAAAGTGACATAAGATTGACATGTGGTGTGTTCGAATTTTTTGTTAATAAAAAATTAGCATTTGTGGATCTAAAAAAATTGCTTTACTTCATTAAAAAACTATTACAAGTAACATAATATATAAAATTCACAAATATGTATAATTTCAGTGCAACAATTCATGCATGATGCATTTAATTACTTGTTAAGATGTTGTAAGCGTGAGTATTTATTATCATGTATTTTAATATATATGTTAATTTTAATGCTACAATATGTAATATTAAGATTAGTATATTATATTGATAAATTAATAAATAATCTAAATATATGTAGTACATAAGATAGATATTTATTTTTATATAAACTAAAATTTATAATAAATAAATATTTTTTAGTTTGGAACAACTGTTCTTAAGTTTGTCTTGTTATACTTATAATTGAGTGAAAATGTTTTTATGGAATTTTTTTTTCTTTGAAATAAATATTTAAATAAATAAAATATTATAACTAAGTTACAAATTTTATATTTTTCTATAAAATACAAAATTTAATAAATAATCTTAATAATTATTTATGCATATTAAAATTAAAATCAAAACATATTTACATCAATAAAAATATAAATGTATGATAATTTTTTATTTTTATAATAATTAAATAAAATATATTAATAATAAATTTTAATTTTTTGACTATATAATTGTTTTTACCAACATTTTATATAAGTTCACCTCTACTATTAAAAACATTTTTTAAAATTTTTTTGAATGAACTAATATGCAATAATTAATATAAATGTGTGTTATATTTAAATGATAATTATGAAATAATAAAATTAAAATTATAGAATTTATTTTAAAAATTTAGTTAAATTTTTAAATTCTTACCTTTTGAATTTGTTATTTTTTTATTAATTATTATATTTTTTAAATTAAAATATAATTAATAACTCAATATATGATTTTTTTTAAAATATATAAATTAGTTTAATTTTTAAATGCTTACCTTTTGATTTTGTTATTTTTTTATTAATTATTTTTTTAATTAAAATATAATTTAATTTATAACTCAATATATGATTTTTTTAAAATATATAAATAATTAAAGAAAAGGAGTTTATATTAACATCAGTTATTTTAAAATTGATGTTGGAAGTACTTAATGACGTTGGTTTTAAAAAAATCGATGTTAAAATCACACTAAATTCAGATTTTAATATCGGTTATTTTAAAACCAATGTCGTTAAGAACTTACAACATCGGTTTTAAAATAACCGATGTTAAAATTCGCACTAAATTCAGTTTTAACATCGGTTATTTGAAAACTGATGTTGTAAGTTCTTAACGACATCGATTTTCAAATAATCGATGTTAATAGGATGATGTTAAAACTCATTTTTTTAGTAGTGCTAGCTTGCATTTTGTGGTGCACATGTCAGAAACCCAGTGCACCAACAAGTGCCCCGTTTGCTCAAGGGGTATTCTCCAAAAAGCTAGAGCGCACATCAAAAGTAGCATCGGTCTGCAAGTGCTTGGTGTTGAGGACATTGATGACAAAGTCAAGGTCTGTGATGAAGGTTGGGAACAAGGGTATGTTGTTGTATCATTTTGAAGAACAATGCTTGCTTGGAAATTTGTTCTATTTGGCTTAGTGATTCATTCTCAATTTCTAGCCACTATGTTAATTTTTTTAATTGATTGATTGGCTTGTAAAGAATTTTAGAATTAGGCAGGTTGAATTAAATTGGTTGTTGTTCTCTTAAAATTCTATTAGTTGTCTTCAACCTTTTGTTAGCTACAGTTTTTTTACCTGCAAGGCTCCATGACTCCACACAAGTAAGCTTTTAGATTGTGGGAATTTGGTATGTCAATTTCTTTAAACACACATGCAAAGCACATGAGAACTTTTGGTTAACGGAAACAACAACGGTTACAGAGTAGGGGATGCATGTGTAATGAAATTGTAAAAATTAAGGGAGGTTTGAGTATGGGTCCAACTATAAGGGGAGGCGAATGTAATAAGTGCGAAACACGGGGAAGACGAGTGTAATTTGCTCTAAAAACTTTTGTCAAGTTATCCATTAAAGTTTTGACCAATAGGTGATCAATTTATCTTTTGATTTTTTAAATTAGTTATTATTTAATTCACAAAAAATATGTGAAATAATTAATGGAAAAGGGTAGAGTTGACAAAAAAATTAATATTTTCTTGAACTTTTAAAAGATAGATAAATAGGAACAAATTTTTGCTAAAAATTCGACAATTAAAACGGAACGTAGGGAGTAATGTTTTTAGCTCATAGGTAGTAGAAAATAAACGGAATTAATCAACGTGCGTATAAAAATTTGATTTATAAGTCATCGAGTCTTTTTTATTAGATTAAGGTATTAGTTGAAAATCCTCAATAAATTTTTTTTCACTTAAACTAAGTTTTGGAATTGTTAAGAGGTAAAAGTAGAGGTGGACATGAGTCAAATTGGATCGAATTTGTGACATTTTTTAATCAATTTGATTTGGATTAAATTGTACCTAGTTTTAGTCTGCAAACTAATTTGGATCAATCCAATTATAATTGGATTGGATCAAATTGGATTTTCAAAAGAGAAATTTGAGATCCAATACAAACTCATCAGATTTGAATTTGTTTTAATTTGATACGAACTAAATATCTGAACCAATCCATTTGGTTAAAAAGTACTTAGAAAATTAACCAATAATATATAATTAAAAATAAACATTATATATCACAAAAATATTAAAACAAATAAGTTTGAATTGTTTATGGGATGTATAATATTAACTTCTTAATTAAATGGGTTAATTTTTATTTATTTTTAATCATAATTTGATCCTCACATGCATATGCTTGCACGCCAAGGTTTTAAAACTGGACCGGTCATTGAACTGGTGAAGCATTGATTCAAGGTTCAATGGTTCACCATAATTAAACCATGATGAGATGGACCTTTAAAACCAACACCAATAGTAGCAATTGCATCTAAAGCAGGTCCAAAATATGACAAATTTATTGTATTAAATGGAATGTGAGCATGATAAAACTATCTTGCAACTGCAATTTTAGCTTTATGCATTGCTTGCTTAGTTGCTCATACACTTTTCAGACCTGGCTAGGAGCTTGGTGTAGTCCTTGGAGCAAAATAACTACTACCTTCAGCTGAAGCTTTCCTTTTTCCTCATTTTTGAGTGGTTGTGGACGTCTTACTCTTACCAACATTTGTGTAAGGCTCAACTTCTTGTACCTCTTCTTCAATAATGTGATCATTGTACGCCTCATCTAGCTCATTGCTCTTATTTTTCTCTTTATTTTCTTTCAATAACTATTGCATTTGGTTACAAACATTGCGCGAGACTTTCTTGCATGAACTTATTTGACCTAGTATGCCCGCAAGATGCTACTTCATTTTGTTTATACTCCCTCCTTTGAAAAAGATAACACAATGTCAGGAAGTATACACATTTGTTTTTCCTTCTTTTTTATGTGTAAAATGCCCCTATGTAGGATCATTTTTCCCATAAACTACAGATGAAGCTCTTGTAGATTGTTTTTCAGATAACACATTATTGGCATTATCTTCTAAAGCAACATCCACACTTGGTAATTCCTATATGTCAACAACATAATTAATAGTAACATCTCCAATTATGATAAAAGATGATAAAAATTAAAAAGTTTATTATGAAATTTAAAGGAGGAAAATATTTCCAAAAATAAAGTTAGCATTTTTCATCTCTATCTAGATTCTAGGTAGCAAAGAAGAAAAGAAAAATGAAATTACAAGAAATACACCAAGGGGGGGTGATAGTGTGTATATTAAAGATGTAAACTTTTCACAATATAAAAGATAATATAGATAGTACTATGTTAAACACTGGCTGTCCATAGAGGATATAACAAATATATAATGAAGATTCTAGGTAGCAAAGAAGAAAAGAAAAATGAAATTACAAGAAATACACCAAGGGGGGGGGGGTTGATAGTGTGTATATTAAAGATGTAAACTTTTCACAATATAAAAGATAATATAGATAGTACTATGTTAAACACTGGCTGTCCACAAAGGATATAACAAATATATAATGAAGAACAGTATGGTCGTCTAATGACAAGTAAAAGATTCTTAAATAGTTTTTCAAATAAATACTTGGTATAAAATGGTAATAGAAAGTGAAATAAGAATTCTTAATAAACCTTTATGGAGAAAAGTAGAAACACTTGGTTTATACTAGTTTACTAAACCTGAGCTACGTCTAGTTATCCTTTACTCACTAGAAAACGGTTCCACTAATCAAAACTTGATTACAAAACAAGTATTCTAACATGTCACTCCTGGCTTTACAAATATTCTTAACACCACTTATGGTACCTTCTGATGCAATCCTACCCCCCAAGGACATTGGATAGAAAACTACAAAAGGATTGGGTCAGAGATGCAAGAGAAGGCCCTAAGGTTCTCATGAACCTTAGGGTAGATTTTGGACCCATGGGCTAAGTATGAGCCTACTTATCTTTGTACATATTAGATTAGGATTTCATTATTTTTGGGCCTTGTATTTAGGACTCCAAAATGTAGGTAGGATACCCTAGAAATATAGGATTTTTTCACCCTTCTATTTTAGGCCACCTAAACTAGTTTTTGTATTAGGGGTAGTTTTGTAATTTCACATGCATTAAGTGAATATTTGATGTGTGTGTGTGTGAGAGAAATAAATTTAGTTGAATTGGGAAAAGCCCAATCCAATTTAATTTTAGAGGGGGAGGTTAGCATTTGCTTGCTACACCCCATTGCCACATCATATAGTCACACTTTGTGCATGTCCTTCTTGCTTTACATGTCTCATGACACCTAAGCACACTTAGTGGAGAATCTTGAACTTGATCTTAGATTAGTGGGCTAAACCATAGCTAAAATTCACTAATCATAATTAGTGAAATTTTGGCTCCAAAATTTGGCTCCACAAATTCAATTTCAAATTCAAGTGAAATTTGAATAGAAATTCAAATTTCCCTCCAATTTTGTATGACACTTAGGCTATAAATAGATGTCATGTGTGTACATTTTTTCAAATTTGATCATTTGAAAATTAAACTTTAGATTTCAGAGCTCTTTTAGAGCACAAAATTTTGTGCTCTTTTCTTCCTCTCCCTTCATTCATCTTCTTCTACCTTCAAGCTCTTATCCATGGCTTCCTACGGTGGTGAGCTTCTTCTAGACTCATCTTCTACTTGAAGTGGCGTCTCCATTCATCTTTCTCCTTCTCCATTCCGCTGCAATTAGACCTCAAGAAGCAAAGGAATCCATTCATGAAGAAGATCCAAGGCCTACAAGCTCCACATGGAGCTACATCATGTGGTATTAAGAGAATCTTCATCTAGGTGATATTTTTTTTGCTTCCTCTATCTTTTTGTTCGGTGAATTCTCTTTAATTCCTTGTTCTTAATCTTATTCTCCATGTATATCCTCCATTGTCTTGTGGTTTGGTGCTGTTTAGAGTAGATTCAAAAAAATAAACCGATTAAATCTTAAATCTATACTTGTTCTTGCATTTCTATGGTTCAAATTTTATAGATCTACTCTTGAATCATGTTTTTGTGTTGATTTTAGGTTCTATCATTTTCATTCATAATATTCTTGTGGTGAACCTTAGATCTAAATTTTCTTCCAAAATATTTATTAGAAAAAGAAACACAAAAATCTAAGTGTAAATCACTTAATCCATGTTGTCTTAGAGTCATGTTTAGTCATAGTAATTGTCACATTATGTTCTATGTTTGTGTTGAATTTTTATTTTTGTTGATTGAATTCTAGATAAATTTTTTCATGTATTCTTGTCATTCTTAGCCTATCTTTTGAATTTTGAGTCTAATTCATGCATGTTATTTAGTTCATAACATGTTCTAAATCAATTCCTAGAAGTAGTCTAGTTGTTGAACTTTTTTTTTTCTAAGTTTCCTACATAATGCCTATGATGAAGTTGAGTTGTGGTGCTGAGTTGTGGCTGGATTTGTAAATCAAAATAAGTCTTAAGCTCTCTTGAATTGTGTTATTCAAGATAATTGAGCATAAGCAAACACAAATTGTAACTATCCAAGCCTTAAGCAACATAAACACTATTATTGATTTCTAGGTTGAAATCGCTGGTGTTGGATGCTTGAACATACGAGCTTGTATAAATTACTGGGAATTTATCACTACATATTTTGAGCTGAAATTTTTACTGAATTTTTTAGACATCTGGAAAAAAATTATGAAAAAAGAACCAAGTGATTTGAATTAAAGGAAAAAAATAAGAAAAATCACACAAGTTGGCAGAAAAATCAGTGTCCAAGAAAAAAAAAAGTGAAAGGGAACTGTGCTTGTTGTTTTGGCTCAAAATTTGTTCTATAATTGGTGCCTATTTTATACCAATCCTAGTTCTGAAATTTCAATTGAAAATTACTGAGAATAGAAGTTCCAAAACTAGAGGTTTCTTGAGTCTTTTTTTTTAGTTTTTTTTTTACTCTACTCTAGAGCCATTCTAAGTTTCTCTTTGAGTCCTAGCTTGCTTTTATGTGCTTTTCATTGTTTTAATTGTTGAATCATCCTTGAAAATTTGTCTTGTTAAAACTCTATTGGTTTAGCTTTCATCTCATTTTTTTTGTCTTTGTTTATTGCTTGTCTCTTTGTTTCCTTGTTTGTGAGTTGCCATATAGGGAATTGGAAAGGAGGATTGGTGTCATCCCTTGAAGAATTTGAGTCAAGAAGCAAGGGGCCAACCACCTTAAGAGCTATTGGAATAAGAAGCACTCCAAGTTGATTGAAACACAAAAGAGAGAATAGCCACCGAAATTGAGGACTTTTTTTGTAATTTTGTAATTGGCAATTTTCTTTGCTTTTAAATTTTGTAACAAAAAGGTCTTTCATTGGAAGTAAGTTGGGAGCCTCCAATAGGTCACCCTACTTCCATTTGTCTGTAATAATTTTAGGCAATTTTCCCTTAGGATAGTGAGTGTTTTGTTGGGAACCTTAAATGAGGTCATCCAAACACTCTTAGGATCCGCCTAGTTTGCATTTCTTGCACTTTAATTTCTTGCTTACTTTCATAGCTTATTTCCTTTACCTTCCATTGTCAAACTGCCTAGATAGCTTGCCTTTTACCAATTAGTTTTTACCTTATCTTTCACACCTCTTTTAGTGTTTATTTTGGCTAGTTTCAACCATAGTTTCTTTTACCTTTTGTTTTCAAACCCCCAACAAGAAAGAACCATAACTTAGGAACCAACATGAGTCTTCATTCTTCATCTAGTGTTAATGGTGAGGGTTCTACTCCTAAGGGCCCCTTGTATAAGATATTAGATGAGTTGAGATCCCTTAAGTTGTGGAAAGAAAAATAAGAGAGAAAAGAAAAAGGTAAAAAAAGAGTGGAAGAAATAAGACAAGATGAAAGAGAGAAAATAAGAGAGGAAGAAAGAAGAAAAATAATGAAAGAAATGAAAAGAGAAAAACATGCCTCCTATAGTAGTCATGACTCTTGCAAGAGTTTAAGTGAAGAAATTAGCGACTATTATAGAGGGCACCATAGTTCACATACTAAACATCACTCCCAAAGAAGAGAAAAGGATAGAAGGCCTCAAGAGGTTAACATTAGCCTCCCATATTTCCATGGAAAAGATAATGTTGAGGCCTACTTAGATTGGGAAATGAAGGTTGGACAACTCTTTGCTTGCCATCATATTAGCCAAGAGAGAAAAGTTCCATTGGCTACTCTTAGCTTTTAAGGGTATGCTCTCTATTGGTGGACTTCCCTTGTTCGGGAACGAAGGATTCATGGGGATCCTCCAGTAGAGTATTGGAATGATCTTAAGAGTGCCCTTAGGAAGAGGCACATTCCCTCATACTATGAAAGGGAGCTTATGGACAAGCTCCAAAGGCTTAGAAAAGAGAGTATGAGTGTTGAAGAATATAGACAACAAATAGAACTACTTCTTTTAAGAGCTGGACTTAGGGAGCAAGAAAGAACAAGCATAGCTAGGTTCCTTAGTGGGCTTAATATGGAAGTGAGGGATAAGGTTGAACTCCTTCCATATAGGGACCTAGATGAGCTAGTCCAACTTTGTAAAAGAGTGGAGCAACAACTTAAAAGAAAGCCTTCTTCAAAATTTTATGGCTTTCACTCTTATCCAAGGAAGGACCAAGCCCAAGGAATTTTGGGGGTTGTACCTTCAAAACCCAAGGAAGATAAGGGTAAGACCATAGAGAAATCCACCCCTAAGACTAGTTCCCAAGAAAGGACTAGCAACATTAAATGCTTCAAATGTCTTGGGAGAGGTCACATTGCCTCTCAATGCCCCACAAAGAAAACCATGATTATGAGGGGTCAAGACATTTATAGTAGTCAAGAGGAGCCTACTTCTTCACCTTCCTCTAGTGGAAGTGAAGATGAAGTAAGGGGGGAATAGTCTAGTGAGGAAGTCTACTCCCATGAAGAAGGTGACCTCCTAATGGTTAGAAGGCTCCTTGGAGGTCAATCTTGTGATCTATCTCAATCCCAAAGAGAGAACATCTTTCATACAAGATGCAAAATTTTAGATAAAACTTATTCTCTCATTATGGATAGTGGATCTTGTTGCAATTGTTGTAGCACAAGATTAGTTTCAAAGTTGAACCTTACTATTATTCCTCACCCAAAACCTTATAAACTTCAATGGCTCAATGAACAAGGGGAAATGATAGTTAACCAACAAGTGAAGGTACCTTTCTCCATTGGGACATATAAGGATGAAGTTAATTGTGATATAGTTCCCATGGAGGCAGGACATATTCTTTTAAGAAGGCCATGGCAATTTGATAGGAAGATCATTTACAATGGCCTAACTAATGAGATTACCCTCACCCATCTTGGCACTAAATTTGTGTTGCATCCTCAAACTGTAACACCCTGATATATATATCTATATATAATTAGTAATTATGTTTGATGTTTGATTATTTATTGCGTTATTTTTATCCGTAATTATTTTCAAGGAGGTTAACTTAGTTAATAGAAGAGTGTGGGTAGATAAGGATCTAACTTCTCAAAGAAGTCTCTTGAGAAAGCTTCTCAAAGAAGCCACGGGGAAGCTTCTTGAAGAAGCCTCTTAATGAAGCTTCTTGAGGAAGCTACATAAAGCTACCTCGATAAAAACGCTGCCCAGCCTTCGTTAACCGTTGGATCTTCTCGAAATTTGGTCTGCAGCTTCACAAGACAATTGTCAATGATCTAACCGTTGGGATCTTGGAGAAGATGTCTGGAGTGTGCTCGAAGCTTCCGTTTCCGAGAGCATTTCTTATTTAAGCACTTCAGCCTTTGCTTTCGTGTAGCTTAGGAAAAAGGTCATTTCTTCTTCTTTCTTTCTTCCAAAGCCATTTCTAAAGTTCCAAGCACTTTCTCCATCACCCACAGCCACCATTAGCCACCGCAAACCGTTGTTGTTCTCCGTTAAAACTCCACAACGAGAGGAACCCATCGATTGGAGCGGAATCTTCCAACTTGACTTGCGGTTTCGGTAGAGAACGAAACCCTAATTTGACCTTTCATTTCCTTTGAGGTAACCATGATTTCATGTTGTTCCTTGTTAGTTTCATCTTGTCTTTGCATCTTTTTTGACTTTGGAACCACCATTGTATGTTTTACGCTTCCTTTGTAAAACCCGAAATGCTCTCAGCTCTTTCATGTAGTGACGTGGGTGTTTGACCCAGAGCATTGTTGTTAGCTTTGTTTCTGAAATCCATATTAAGTCTCCTTCATTTTGGCATGGTAGAGGATTGCATGGAACCGACGAGCAGAAAAGAAAAAGACATCTTCAAGTGACGTGACGAGGAAACTGCGGGTTGCTCACAATAGGTGAGGGGAGTTTATTATAAAATTTACCATTTTAACACCATAGCTAGGGTCAGGGAACCTAACTATGAGGATATCTGCCTGTCCCTATTGCATGCTAATTTTTCTTCAAAGAAAATTACGTTTTAACTAATGGGATGCGATATATATATATATATATATATATATATATATATATATATATATATATATGCGAAATGCGATTTGTTGTTGATGTCACTATTAAGGATTTTAATTGATATGTGATGATAATGATAATTATGATGATATTGATTTGAGATGACGTTGTTAATAAAGACCATGTCAACATGAATCGTTATTATTGATGAATATGTGAATATGAAATGATGTTGTTGTTGTTGTTGATAACGTCATTGAGATGAGATGATATTTATGTTGTGAATGACATGGAAATGGAATGTTGATTGATGTTGGAAATGCATTGGCATGTGCTTGTTGTGTATGTTTGTGGGGGGGAACTGTGCACTGACCTTCCAGGGTCTTTGGCACTAGCTTTTGGCCACGTTCATACATTGGATGTTGTGTATGTTCGTGGGGGGCACTATGCACTGACCTTCCAGGGTCTTTGGCACTAGATTTTGGCCACGTTCAGACGTCGTATGAAGTGTATGTCATGGGGGGTAGAGTGCACTGACCTTGTCGGATGGCCCAGACGTGGGTAACTAGCATGGTTAGAGAATCAAAGCATTTCTGAGGGGATGCTTAAGCGCTTTAATTGGTCCATGGTCTTTGGCACTTACTTTTGGCCGTGACCATAGCTCATACGACACAGGAAATAGAGTAACTGTGGCCAAGTGTACTTTGTACTAGGGGGCTTGTCACCTGGTAGGGAACACCTTTGGGCTCCCATCATAGTTCCCTAAGTGAGAGTGTCGTGTGGACACGCTTAGGCTATTTCCTGAGATTTGGTTGTTGTTGGTACGTACCACATTGCATTTGAGTGTTGAGTCAGGTGCATGTATCATTCTGTGCAGTCTTGATTGGGTCCATGGATGGATGATGAGTAACTATTGGATGTGGATGATGAATATTTGTTGGATATGAGTGTTGAATAATGATTGTTGTGTATGCTCATCATATTTGCCTATGTTCCTTGCTAATTGTGGTTATTTGGAATTGGTATTGGTTCTTTTTATAATAAACTCACCCTTACAATTTTGTATCGTGTGGTTGATACCTGTGATGATCACGAACCTTGTTCGCGGGAGCAGAATGACAGTGGCAGGGTGTAGAGAGTAAGATTCTGGTGAGGAGCCACCGAGCCGACGTGATGACGTTGGCGTTCTTTTGGGAGAGAGTTGTGTTTTGTAATCAACTCCTCTGTAGTTGGTTTTTAAGTTTTATTTTTTTGAGTTAAAGATGTAAAACTGGGATTTTAATTATATCTATGAACAAATTTAATTTTTGTTATATGTATGGCATGTACCGAATTATTGTTTCTATGTAATTATGCATATTCACTTAAGTAATGGCGTGTTGTTGGATGAATTTATGTTATGACAAAATCACTTCTATTTTCATAAGCAAAAATTAAGGGAGTTCTTTTTATAAAAATTGAAATTATCGAATATTAGAGTGTGGATACTGTAGCGAGGAGGCGGGTCGTTACACAAACACCTTCACAGGTGGCCAAGGATCAACTAACTATGAAAGATAAGAGGGATGAGGAAGAAAAACTAGAAAACCAAAACTATAAAACACCTTCATTAGGTAGGTTTGTTCTTATTTTTTGTTTCAATACAAACTTAGGTGCTCATATAGGACACCTTAGGTTTGTCACAATTTTTTGTAGGAATAATCAACATGAAAATAAAGAAAAAGATATGTGTTATTTCATTACTTTCCTTAACTTTTTAAATAGTGATCAAGGGCTTCCCATGGACCATAAGAGAATAAAGGTCATTCCTGAGTGGCCTACTCCACCATGTATAAGGGAAATTTGGGGCTTCAATGACTTAACAAACTTTTACAAAAGGTTTGTCCCATATTTTTCTATACTTGTAGCACCACTCATTGAGTTGGTGAGGAACTATGTTCTCTCATGGGAAGATGGTCAGGGAAGGGGTTTTCAGTCCTTACCCTACTCTAACATACCCAACATCACTAATACATATATTTTTATTCTTTTAACAGGTGTTGAGGAAAGAATCCCTGAGTTTCAAGAACCTATGTATTTGAGGTCAAATCCTTTTCAAGGGGGGGGATGATGCAATCCTACCCCCCCAAGGACATTGGATAGAAGACTCCAAAAAGAATGGGCCAGAGATGCAAGAGAATTCCCTAAGGTTCTCATGAGCCTTAGGGTAGATTTTGGGCCCATGGGTTAAGTATGAGCCCACTTATCTTTGTACATATTAGATTAGGATTTCATTATTTTCGGGCCTTGTATTTAGGGCTCCATAATGTAAGTAGGGTACCTAGAAATGTAGGATTTTTCTGCCCTTGTATTTTAGGGCACTTAGACTAGTTTTTGTATTAGGGGTAGTTTTCTAATTGCACATGCATTAAGTGAATATTTAATGTGTGTGTTGAGAAATAAACTTAATTGAATTGGGAGAAGCCAAATCCAATTAAATTTTAGAGGGGGAGGTGAGCATTTGCTTGCTACACCCCATTGCCACATCATATAGTCACACTTTGTGCATGTCCTTCATGTTTTATATGCCTCATGACACCTAAGCACACTTAGTGGAGAATCTTGGACTTGATCTTGGATTAGTGGGCCGAACCATAGCTAAAATTCACTAATCATAATTAGTGAAATTTTGGCTCCAAAATTTGGCTCCACAAATTCAATTTCAAATTCAACTGAAATTTGAATAGAAATTCAAATTTCCCTCCAATTTTGTGTGACACTTAGGCTATAGATAGAGGTCATGTGTGTGCATTTTTTCAACTTTGATCATTTGAAAATTAAGCTTCAGATTTCAGAGCTCTTTTAGAGCACAAAATTTCGTGCTCTTCTCTTCCTCTCCCTTCATTCATCTTCTTCTACCTTCAAGCTCTTATCCATGGCTTCCTATGGTGGTGAGCTTCTTCTAGACTCATCTTCTAGTTGAAGTGACATCTCCATTCTGCTGCAATCAGACCTCAAGAAGCAAAGGAATCCATTCATGAAGAAGATCCAAGGCCTACAAGCTCCACATGGAGCTACGTCACCTTCTTAGACTGCCCCTGAATCTAAGAACCCAAGTATTGTTTAACACTTATGGTACCTTATGAGAGAGTGGATGCGTACTTGATATAACGTGTTGGATGCTAGATTAAAACAGAGCATACTTTCTATAACTATGGATGATACTTAATGTTGTAAATATCTTTAACATAATAATCATGTCCACTTGTTAGAACTCATTAGAATATCAATAATTTATACTTATTATTATGCATCAAAATCTAAGTTGGATGAGACACATGGTCGTCCAAACCTAACAATCTCCCCCTTTTTTTATGATGACAAACAGTATAAATTTTGATTTATAAAGATAATCAAAGTTTTAAGAAGGGAATGAGAATGAATGTAGTTAAACTCCCCTTGAGTTTAATCATGGAAAGAAAATGAAATATTATAAAATAGTAGTGGAATAATAACAGATAATAACTAAAGATAGAATGTATATGAAAATACTTCAAGAATACTTTTATTATAGAAAGTTTTCATTTAATTACATCAAAATTTGTATTTCTCCCCCTTTTGTCATAAGCAAAAATGGGTTTGAAGATGGAAAGATTTAACAACATCACAGTCAGTCTTGAGATGGCAGTAGTGGTGGAGAGGATGGAGTTGGTGGAGGAATCGGAGCCATGGTTGGCGATGAACGAGTAAGAGATGCAGGTATAGGTGGTGGCTAAGGTACAAATGTAGGTGCTGCAACAACTCCAAGCATAAACACTTGAGCTTGTTGAATGTTTTGCAAAAGGACAACACTGAGGTTAGAGAATTAAGTTGTGATTGTATTCTGCATAGAGAGCATGAATTGCTTATTCTCTAGGCGTTAGCATTCAACAAAAGATTCTATGGCTTGGCCAATCATGTCTTGCACTTGATCACGAGTGACGGTGGTGGGGGGTTGTGCATAGTTGAGAGGAGTGGGACCAGAACTTGTTGAATAAACAATAACAACCTCACGGTTGCCCTTATCTCGTGAAGTGGCCTCTTTTGAAGTTGTAGACTGCTTGGACGTAGGATCCTGAATATATGTGTTAGTGCTTAGCTCTACTGAGCTTTAAAAGATTGGCTAAGATTTTGTTAAAACATAAGCACTTAGACAATGAAGGAAAGCTGGAGTTGCTGCACATGATGTCCAACGTTATGTCAAGGAATAAGATCGGGCTGCACAATGCACAAGGCAAGATAAAATGTCAAATGAAGAATTGAAGTTGCAGGATCCACGATGTCGGATACAATGTCCTGACATCCTGCCCGAAAATACTGGAGTTGCTGCACAATGCATAAGTCAAGATAAAATGTCAAATGAAGCATTGAAGCTGCAGGATCCACGATGTCGGATACGATGTCCTGACATCTTGCCCGAAAATACTGGACACATAAATCTGTTATCTCTTTAACAGATTATTGTGCAGTTAGAAAAAGATTAGATGATCTATCTCTAGGAACGAATTAAAAGATCATTATAGTTCGAATTTCAAAGTAGAAGAGTTCGTTCAGGGATTAAAGATTAAAGATTAAAGATTCAAACTAAAAGATCAAAAGTTATCTTTTAGTTCTTTAACTGCAGATTTTCAGGAAAGTGATAGATCTCATCCAGCATCAAGAAGTTGCAGCCCAGAATCGTACACGGCTATAAAAGCATGGAGGCTGCACGAGCTACCAATCCTAGATGGAACCAACTATGAATACTGGAAAGCAAGGATGGTGGCCTTCCTCAAATCACTGGATAGCAGAACCTGGAAAGCTGTCATCAAAGGCTGGGAACATCCCAAGATGCTGGACACAGAAGGAAAGCCCACTGATGAATTGAAGCCAGAAGAAGACTGGACTAAAGAAGAAGACGAATTGGCACTTGGAAACTCCAAAGCTTTGAATGCTCTATTCAATGGAGTTGACAAGAATATCTTCAGACTGATCAACACATGCACAGTGGCCAAAGATGCATGGGAGATCCTGAAAACCACTCATGAAGGAACCTCCAAAGTGAAGATGTCCAGATTGCAACTCTTGGCTACAAAATTCGAAAATCTGAAGATGAAGGAGGAAGAATGTATTCATGACTTCCACATGAACATTCTTGAAATTGCCAATGCTTGCACTGCCTTGGGAGAGAGGATAACAGATGAAAAGCTGGTGAGAAAGATCCTCAGATCCTTGCCTAAGAGATTTGACATGAAAGTCACTGCAATAGAGGAGGCCCAAGACATTTGCAACATGAGAGTGGATGAACTCATTGGTTCCCTTCAAACCTTTGAGCTAGGACTCTCGGATGGGGCTGAAAAGAAGAGCAAGAACTTGGCGTTCGTGTCCAATGATGAAGGAGAAGAAGATGAGTATGACCTGGATACTGATGAAGGTCTGACTAAGGCAGTTGTGCTCCTTGGAAAGCAGTTCAACAAAGTGCTGAACAGAATGGACAGGAGGCAGAAACCACATGTCCAGAACATCCCTTTCGACATCAGGAAAGGTAGCAAATACCAGAAAAGGTCAGATGAAAAGCCCAGTCACAGCAAAGGAATTCAATGCCATGGGTGTGAAGGCTATGGACACATCATAGCTGAATGTCCCACTCATCTTAAGAAGCAGAGGAAAGGTCTGTCTGTATGTCGATCTGATGATACAGAGAGTGAACAAGAAAGTGATTCTGACAGAGATGTGAATGCACTCACTGGGAGATTTGAATCTGCTGAAGATTCAAGTGATACAGACAGTGAAATCACTTTTGATGAGCTTGCCACATCCTATAGAGAACTATGCATCAAAAGTGAGAAGATTCTTCAGCAAGAAGCACAACTGAAGAAGGTCATTGCAAATCTGGAGGCTGAAAAGGAGGCACATAAAGAGGAGATCTCTGAGCTTAAAGGAGAAGTCGGTTTTCTGAACTCTAAGCTGGAAAACATGACAAAATCAATAAAGATGCTGAATAAAGGCTCAGATACGCTTGATGAGGTGCTGCTGCTTGGAAAGAATGCTGGAAACCAGAGAGGACTTGGATTTAATCCTAAGTCTGCTGGCAGAACAACCATGACAGAATTTGTTCCTGCCAAAAACAGGACTGGAGCCACGATGTCACAACATCGGTCTCGACATCATGGAACGCAGCAGAAAAAGAGCAAAAGAAAGAAGTGGAGGTGTCACTACTGTGGCAAGTATGGTCACATAAAGCTCTTTTGCTATCACCTACATGGCCATCCACATCATGGAACTCAAAGTAGCAACAGCAGAAAGAAGATGATGTGGGTTCCAAAACACAAGGCTGTCAGTCTTGTTGTTCATACTTCACTTAGAGCATCAGCTAAGGAAGATTGGTACCTAGATAGCGGCTGTTCCAGACACATGACAGGAGTCAAAGAATTCCTGCTGAACATTGAGCCCTGCTCCACGAGTTATGTGACATTTGGAGATGGCTCTAAAGGAAAGATCATTGGAATGGGAAAGCTAGTTCATGATGGACTTCCTAGTCTGAACAAAGTACTGCTGGTGAAGGGACTGACTGCAAACCTGATCAGCATCAGTCAGTTGTGTGATGAAGGATTCAATGTAAACTTCACAAAGTCAGAATGCTTGGTGACAAATGAGAAGAGTGAAGTTCTAATGAAGGGCAGCAGATCAAAGGACAACTGTTACCTATGGACACCTCAAGAAACCAGCTACTCCTCCACATGTCTATCCTCCAAAGAAGATGAAGTCAGAATATGGCATCAAAGATTTGGACATCTGCACTTGAGAGGCATGAAGAAAATCATTGACAAAGGTGCTGTTAGAGGCATCCCCAATCTGAAAATAGAAGAAGGCAGAATCTGTGGTGAATGTCAGATTGGAAAGCAAGTCAAGATGTCCCACCAGAAGCTTCAACATCAGACCACTTCCAGGGTGCTGGAACTACTTCACATGGATTTGATGGGGCCTATGCAGGTTGAAAGCCTTGGAGGAAAGAGGTATGCCTATGTTGTTGTGGATGATTTCTCCAGATTTACCTGGGTCAACTTTATCAGAGAAAAATCAGAAATCTTTGAAGTATTCAAAGAGTTGAGTCTAAGACTTCAAAGAGAAAAGGACTGTGTCATCAAGAGAATCAGGAGTGACCATGGCAGAGAGTTTGAAAACAGCAGGTTCACTGAATTCTGCACATCTGAAGGCATCACTCATGAGTTCTCTGCAGCCATTACACCACAACAGAATGGCATAGTTGAAAGGAAAAACAGGACTTTGCAAGAGGCTGCTAGGGTCATGCTTCATGCCAAAGAACTTCCCTATAATCTCTGGGCTGAAGCCATGAACACAGCATGCTACATCCACAACAGAGTCACACTGAGAAGAGGGACTCCAACCACACTGTATGAAATCTGGAAAGGGAGAAAGCCAACTGTCAAGCACTTCCACATCTTTGGAAGTCCATGCTACATTTTGGCAGATAGAGAGCAAAGGAGAAAGATGGATCCCAAGAGTGATGCAGGAAAATTCCTGGGATACTCTACAAACAGCAGAGCATATAGAGTATTCAATTCCAGAACCAGAACTGTGATGGAATCCATCAATGTGGTTGTTGATGATCTAACTCCAGCAAGAAGGAAGGATGTCAAAGAAGATGTCAGAACATCGGGAGACAATGTAGCAGATACAGCTAAAAGTGCAGAAAATGCAGAATACTCTGATCCTGCTACAGGAGAATCAGACATCAACCAATCTGACAAGAGACCCTCCATTAGAATCCAGAAGATGCACCCCAAGGAGCTGATAATAGGAGATCCAAACAGAGGAGTCACTACAAGATCAAGGGAGATTGAGATTGTCTCCAACTCATGCTTTGTCTCCAGAATTGAGCCCAAGAATGTGAAAGAGGCACTGACTGATGAGTTCTGGATCAATGCTATGCAAGAAGAATTGGAGCAATTCAAAAGGAATAAAGTCTGGGAGCTAGTTCCGAGACCCGAGGGAACTAATGTGATTGGCACCAAGTGGATCTTCAAGAACAAAACCAATGAAGAAGGTGTCATAACCAGAAACAAGGCCAGACTGGTTGCTCAAGGCTACACTCAGATTGAAGGTGTAGACTTTGATGAGACCTTTGCCCCAGTTGCTAGACTTGAGTCCATCAGATTATTACTTGGTGTAGCTTGCATCCTCAAATTCAAGCTGTACCAGATGGATGTGAAGAGCGCATTTCTGAATGGATACCTGAATGAAGAAGTCTATGTGGAGCAGCCAAAGGGATTTGTAGATCCAACTCATCCAGATCATGTATACAGGCTCAAGAAGGCTCTCTATGGATTGAAGCAAGCTCCAAGAGCTTGGTATGAAAGGCTAACAGAGTTCCTTACTCAGCAAGGGTATAGGAAGGGAGGAATTGACAAGACTCTCTTTGTCAAACAAGATGCTGAAAACTTGATGATTGCACAGATATATGTTGATGACATTGTGTTTGGAGGGATGTCGAATGAGATGCTTCGACATTTTGTTCAACAGATGCAATCTGAATTTGAGATGAGTCTTGTTGGAGAGCTGACTTATTTTCTGGGACTCCAAGTAAAGCAGATGGAAGACTCCATATTCCTCTCACAAAGCAAGTATGCAAAGAACATTGTCAAGAAGTTTGGGATGGAGAATGCCAGCCATAAAAGAACACCTGCACCTACTCACTTGAAGCTGTCAAAAGATGAAGCTGGCACCAGTGTTGATCAAAGTCTGTACAGAAGCATGATTGGGAGCTTACTATATTTAACAGCTAGCAGACCCGACATCACCTATGCAGTAGGTGTTTGTGCAAGATATCAAGCCAATCCTAAGATAAGTCACTTGACTCAAGTAAAGAGAATTCTGAAATATGTAAATGGCACCAGTGACTATGGGATTATGTACTGTCATTGTTCAGATTCAATGCTGGTTGGGTATTGTGATGCTGATTGGGCTGGAAGTGCAGATGACAGAAAAAGCACTTCTGGTGGATGCTTCTATCTGGGCAACAACCTTATTTCATGGTTCAGCAAGAAGCAGAACTGTGTGTCCCTATCTACTGCAGAAGCCGAGTATATTGCAGCAGGAAGCAGTTGTTCACAACTAGTTTGGATGAAGCAGATGCTGAAGGAGTACAATGTCGAACAAGATGTCATGACATTGTACTGTGACAACATGAGTGCTATTAATATTTCTAAAAATCCTGTTCAACACAGCAGAACCAAGCACATTGACATTAGACATCACTATATCAGAGATCTTGTTGATGATAAAGTGATCACACTGAAGCATGTTGACACTGAGGAACAAATAGCAGATATTTTCACAAAGGCTTTGGATGCAAATCAGTTTGAAAAACTGAGGGGCAAGCTGGGCATTTGTCTGCTAGAGGAATTATAGCAGCTACTGCAATCTGAACGTGCCCAAACGAATCACTTAACATTAATAGCACGTTCACTACTAAGCCAAAACGAATTCGACCGTTGCCTCACACGCCCCTCTACATTCTTCATTCAAATTTATATTTGCTTGGCATTCGTGTTTTCACCAGCATTTCCCAATAGTTTTCTGAGATTCACGAAACCATTTCAAACGCTCTGCTTTTCCATGGCTACCTCACCAAAAGAAACTTCAGCTCCTGGTTCACCCGCTGTACCATCATCTCCGCACCAGGAACAACCAGAATTCAACATCCAACCCATACAAATAATTCCTGGTCAAGCTTCTGTCCCTGAGAAACTGGTTCCCAGAAGACAACAGGGAGTGAAGATTGCTGAAAACCCTAGCCTTGCAACAAGTCCTAGGGAAGTAGACACGGAGATGGACAAGAAAATCCGCAGTATTGTGAGTAGCATTCTGAAAGATGCTTCTGTGCCTGAAGCTGATGAAGATGTCACAACATCGTCCACCCCAAATGTTTCTGTGCCTGATGTCAATAAAGATGTTCCAACATCTTCCGGCCCAAATGCTGAAGTACTCTCTTCCCCCAGCAAAGAGAGATCAACAGAGGAAGATGATCAAGCCGCAGAGGAGACTCCTACACCACGGGCACCAGAACCTGCTCCAGGTGACCTCATTGACCTGGAAGAAGTAGAATCTGATGAAGAACCCATTGCCAACAGGTTGGCACCTGGCATTGCGGAAAGACTACAAAGCAGAAAAGGGAAAACCCCCATCAAGAGGTCTGGACGAATCAAGACTATGGCACAGAAGAAGAGTACTCCAATCACTCCTGCCACATCCAGAAGAAGCAAGGTTGCTATCCCCTCCAAGAAGAGGAAAGAAATTTCCTTTTCCTCATCCGATTCTGATGATGATGTCGAACTAGATGTCTCGACATCTAAGAGGGCCAAGAAATCTGGGAGAAAGGTGCCTGGAAATGTTCCTGATGCACCATTGGACAACATCTCTTTCCACTCCATTGGCAATGTTGAAAAGTGGAAATATGTATATCAACGCAGACTTGCGGTTGAAAGAGAACTGGGAAGAAATGCCTTGGATTGCAAGGAGACCATGGAACTCATCAAGGCTGCTGGACTACTGAAAAATGTCACCAAGTTGGGAGACTGTTATGAAAGCCTAGTCAGGGAATTTATTGTCAACATTCCCTCTGACATAACTAACAGAAAGAGTGATGAGTATCAAAAGGTGTTTGTCAGAGGAAAGTGTGTCAGATTCTCCCCTGCTGTGATTAACAAGTACCTGGGCAGACCTACTGAAGGAGTGGTGGATATTGATGTTTCTGAGCATCAGATTGCCAAGGAAATCACTGCCAAACGAGTCCAGCATTGGCCAAAGAAAGGGAAGCTTTCTGCAGGGAAGCTGAGTGTGAAGTATGCAATTCTACACAGGATTGGTGCTGCAAACTGGGTACCCACCAATCATACTTCCACTGTTGCCACAGGTTTGGGTAAATTTCTGTATGCTGTTGGAACCAAGTCCAAATTTAATTTTGGAAACTATATTTTTTATCAAACTGTTAAGCATTCAGATTCTTTTGCTATCAAATTACCCATTGCCTTCCCTACTGTATTGTGTGGCATTATGTTGAGTCAACATCCCAATATGTTAAACCACATTGACTCTGTGATGAAGAGAGAATCGCCTCTATCCCTGCATTACAAATTGTTTGAGGGGACACATGTCCCAGACATTGTCTCGACATCAGGGAAAGCTGCCGCTTCAGGTGCTGTGTCCAAGGATGCTTTAATTGCTGAACTCAAGGACACATGCAAGGTGCTGGAAGCAACCATCAAAGCCACCACAGAGAAGAAAATGGAGCTGGAACTGCTGATCAAAAGGCTCTCAGAGAGTGGCATTGATGATGAAGAAGCAGCTGAGGAAGAAGGAGAAGCAGCTGAAGAAGAAGAAGAAGCTGCTGAGGAAGAGGAAGATGCAGCAGAAGAGACAGAATCAGATGATGATTCTGAAGCCACCCCATGATCATCAGACCTTTATTTTTACTTTTACTAGCTAGAGGGGCATGTCCCTTTGAACAATTTGATTACTATTGGTCTGTAATATTTGCACATTAATTTCATGCATCCTACTTTTGCCAAATTTATGTCTAAAAAGGGGGAGTAATAGTATTATGCTTGCTATTATGCATGATTTTGAGTAGTAGAATACTATGTATGCAATAGTCGTATTATGCATGATTGATACGATGTATGGCAGTAGGAAACGATGTATGCATGATTCATGATTTTGAGGGGGAGTTGTATGTATATGACTGTGAGGGGGAGACTGCTGCTGATGATGACTGATGGAAGCTACTAGAAGATGCTGCAGTAAGAGCATGGAGACAGGGGGAGCAGATAGCTGATGTCACATGAGATGTCTTGACATCCTGGAGAAGACTAGTAGCTGATAGAAGATGCTGCAGTAAGCATGGAGACAGGGGGAGCAGAAGCAGAAAGCTGATGTCACGAGAGATGTCTTGACATCCTGGAGAAGACTTGTAGATTTGCAACTTGAAGAATTTCCGCTGTGCTTGATTACTCTGATAATGGAAGTTGCTGATCCCACTTGCATAACTGCTCGTACCTGCTCAGGAAGTGTCTAAGTATGTTTTAGACAAAATTTGCCAAAGGGGGAGATTGTTAGTGCTTAGCTCTACTGAGCTTTAAAAGATTGGCTAAGATTTTGTTAAAACATAAGCACTTAGACAATGAAGGAAAGCTGGAGTTGCTGCACATGATGTCCAACATTATGTCAAGGAATAAGATCGGGCTGCACAATGCACAAGGCAAGATAAAATGTCAAATGAAGAATTGAAGTTGCAGGATCCACGATGTCGGATACAATGTCCTGACATCCTGCCCGAAAATACTGGAGTTGCTGCACAATGCATAAGTCAAGATAAAATGTCAAATGAAGCATTGAAGCTGCAGGATCCACGATGTCGGATACGATGTCCTGACATCTTGCCCGAAAATACTGGACACATAAATCTGTTATCTCTTTAACAGATTATTGTGCAGTTAGAAAAAGATTAGATGATCTATCTCTAGGAACGAATTAAAAGATCATTATAGTTCGAATTTCAAAGTAGAAGAGTTCGTTCAGGGATTAAAGATTAAAGATTAAAGATTCAAACTAAAAGATCAAAAGTTATCTTTTAGTTCTTTAACTGCAGATTTTCAGGAAAGTGATAGATCTCATCCAGCATCAAGAAGTTGCAGCCCAGAATCGTACACGGCTATAAAAGCATGGAGGCTGCACGAGTTCTGTACCAAGTCCGGGCTTGAAGAGTTATTTTGTGAGTTTGGGACTTGAGTGATTTTGTGAGCCACCTTGATGGTACCCTAACATCAAGTGTTGGACCTGAGTGTGTAGAGTTGATCTCTTGTGTGTAGAGTTGATCTCTAGTGTGTAGAGTTGATCTCTTTTGTTCAGAGTTGATCTCTGGTGTGTCTTTGATTTAATTGTAAACACGGGAGAGTGTTTGAGAGGGAGTGAGCGGGGTTTCTCATATCTAAGAGTGGCTCTTAGGTAGAGATCGCACGGGTAGTGGTTAGGTGAGAAGGTTGTAAACAGGGGCTGTTAGACCTTGAACTAACACTATTGAGAGTGGATTTCCTCCCTGGCTTGGTAGCCCCCAGATGTAGGTGAGGTTGCACCGAACTGGGTTAACAATCCTCTTGTGTTATTTACTTGTTTAATCTGTTCATACGGACGCATCTAATCTGCATGTTCTGAAGCGTGATGTCGTGACATCCTGTACGACATCTGTCCCCAGTATCAGAATTTCAATATGGTTCAACTTCATCAACCATAGCTGCATTGGATGCTTCACTAGTCTTGTCCATGACACCAATGCTTGTAAGATCAATGATGACCCCACACACAATAGTGTCATCCATACCTTTAGTAGATGATTCAGCTTGGACGGAGGCATCAAGCTTTTTCACAGCAACAACAACAACTTATTCTTTAGCCTTTTCCTTTTGTTGAGCTTCATAGAGTAGAGTCACATAAGCTATCATCTAGGCTTCTTTCATCTTTTTCAGGTTGTAAGTCCCCTCATACCAAATGATTGGAAGCTTGAGAAGATGTTGTATGAAGAAATAGCCATCATTGTCTTTGGTAAAGTAGACACAAGTGTCATTAAAATGATACTTCCTGCTAGGACGTAACACATGAAGAACGTTATGGTGCATAACATTGTTACTTCCATCATAGCCAAAAGTGGAGGCTTTTAGAGAGTCTATCCACATAATTTGACTCCAGGAAGTCCTAGCATCATGAGCATTCGGAGTACGTATCATATGTTTTCCATGAAACAAAGGGCTCCAATTGCAGGGGAAGTTCACAAGCCCCATGTTCATCTTCCTTGTAGGCATCTCTTCTTTGTAGTACAACTCAAATATCTTTTTCTAGGCAGCATCCTATATTGGTAGACATGAACAAACTCTATCAGCAACCATCTTGATGTTAGTTGCCCATGAAAATATGCAGACCAGGAGGGTACGTCGTGGCTTAGTCACTCAAGTACATCTGTTCATGTAACTTGCCAAGGGATGAGCGATTGTCATGTAAGAGTTGTATATTAGCAGGATGCACAAGAAGAAGTCTGGTAATGGGCATCCACAAGTGCACTTTCTTATGAAACTGTACCTTGGGAGGTTCCACTTCTTGCAAAAGGTCCCTTCTTTGCTTTCCAAATAGTTCTTGAGAGATGCGGCATTAAGAGCCCTTTTTCCCCTATGATTTTGCATACTACGCCAAGCTTGAGTAGGGATCAGTGGAAAGTCAAACTCGTTGCTGAGTTCCAGGTGCTAGCCAATGGGGAGGCATCTTAACAATATTTGGCTACACTGGACGAGTCCATTGTAGGCATCTTAACAATTGAACTATGTCATCTGATGATAGAGCCATAACAATATTTTGCATTGTCATGTTGCATTTAAGTGGGTGCTAGAACAAATATTGTTTCCCCAACCACAGGTTCAGAGAAAATAACTTAAGAGTAGGGGGTCGCAGGCGTAGGATTACCGTTAATGAAGGCCAGAGGAAATCTTTGAGCATCAGTTAATGGTTCCCTTGGAGTTGTCCTTCTAAACATGGGGAGGGGTGAGATAGGAGTGTCATCGGTGGACTCACTATCTAATAAGGATGAGGCTGGATCGTCCTTCTTTCCAATGAAGGTAATTGCCCATTCTTTGTCACCAAACTTTGGGTTAGCCTTGGTCACCCTCGTCTTGAAGCATCATGGAATGGCAGACACCCTTGGTTTAGTAACCAGTTGAGCTTTCTTTGCCTTCTTATGAGCATGGGCATCAGGAGTAGGAGTTTTCCTCTTTTGTAGGACCACTCACACAAAACTTTCATTGTCTTCATCAGTCTCACTTAGGTCTTTCAACCTTTGTGCAATTAAGGTCACTGCTGGTGAACAAGCTAGAGTGAACGCAATAGACTCATGCCTTCTCTTAGTATTATGCTCCTTGGCCAAAAGCTCTTCTTCTTCTTCTTCTTCATCTCTTTGTGACTATTTTTTTTATTTTCTTCTTCTTCTTTTGGTGATAAACCATGATCTTCTAAATTTTTCTTGAAATGTCAAAGCTATTCAGATCTAGGTCTTCATCAACAATGGCCTTGGCCAGCCTTTTCCATTTTCTTTTGCAGATGGTGTCCACGTCCACTTCTGAAGCCTCCTTTGAGCTTTGTTCTAAAGCCACCTTCATAGCTTTTGGGTTAGTCTTGCTAAACTTATGTTGTTTAGCAACCACTAAATCCTTAACTATCAAGGTGTGCTTAGAATCCTCGTCCATCTTGTTGAACACGTGATATACACCTTGATCCCATAGGAGCTTGTTAATGACAATTGCATAGTAGATGTTGTCCATACCACCTAAGCCCCTGAGGTTCCTTAGCAAGTTGATGTAAATTGTGTATGGAAGGTCAAACGGAAGACTCTCCATCAAGTGAAATAGCACGAACTTGTAGAGATAAGAGAGTGTCTTTTTGGAACCAGCTTTATGGAGCATACTCTTGTCCATAATGTTGGCCCATATCTTCCCCTTTTCGCACATCAGGTTGTATACGATCATCTTTTGGTCACTAGCCTTGTCAGCATTGTCTCTGTAGAGGGCTTTAGTGACATGGGAGTCATAGTTCTTCTTCTAGCCTTCCTGGTAAGTATTACCCTCACACAGACATCCTGTTGCCTTAGGGACGGTGTCGCAGGACAATACCACCTTCACTCCTAGAACCTTAGAGACAATAGTTTTATTGTTTATGAACTTAACATGTCTCTACAAGGTTAAATTCAGTTCGGGGTAGATGGTTTGTGGTTTGTTAAAGAAATGTCTGGCACGACAAAACAAAAGGGTTTTATTTAGCTTTAGACCCACTTTCTCAAGCTCTTGGATATCTAAAAACTATTCTACATGGATGGATGGCTCATTGTTTGTGTGTATGGTGGTGATTTCCGTGGTTGAAATGGTTTTAGTAACATGGGTGTTTGCAAAGGCCATTTTAGAGAGATGAGAGTTGGGGTTTGAATACTCAGAGACGAAGTTAAAGTGTTTGCAGAGAGTGTAAACCCAAGAGTTTCAACATAATGAGGTTTTATAGTGGGATTTTTGGCTTTTTCAAAAACAATCATTAGGTCCGCTTCCCAAAATCGACTCAGAATGAAGCATTACAATGTTTATCTAAGAAAGCACTACATTTCATATATTAGTATAAAATGCATGATATGTCGTCCATATATTAAATGTTGTGAGTGTGTGTTAAGGTCCAGTGGATGATATATCCTTGGATGCAACAATAGACGACATATAGAGATTAAGTCAGTCATTTACAAAGATCATTCCATGTTGACTTCTTAGCAGAATCAACCTTTTTTCAATTAGTGGTTTTGTAAAAATATCAGCAAGCTGGTCATCAGTGGGTACAAACTGTAAATCCACTATTTCATTTTGAACATGATCTCTTATAAAATGATGTTTAATTTCTATATGCTTTGCTCTGGAGTGCAATGTTGGATTTTTGGAAAGACTTATAACAACTCTATTGTCACAAAAGATATGGATTTTACTCTCGTAGACACTATAGTCTTTAAGCTGGTGCTTTATCCAGAGAAGTTGAGAGCGCAACAACTTGCTACTAGTATATATTCTACTTCAGCATTGGACAATGTAGTTGAGCCCTGCTTCTTGTGTTAGTGCTTAGCTCTACTGAGCTTTAAAAGATTGGCTAAGATTTTGTTAAAACATAAGCACTTAGACAATGAAGGAAAGCTGGAGTTGCTGCACATGATGTCCAACGTTATGTCAAGGAATAAGATCGGGCTGCACAATGCACAAGGCAAGATAAAATGTCAAATGAAGAATTGAAGTTGCAGGATCCACGATGTCGGATACAATGTCCTGACATCCTGCCCGAAAATACTGGAGTTGCTGCACAATGCATAAGTCAAGATAAAATGTCAAATGAAGCATTGAAGCTGCAGGATCCACGATGTCGGATACGATGTCCTGACATCTTGCCCGAAAATACTGGACACATAAATCTGTTATCTCTTTAACAGATTATTGTGCAGTTAGAAAAAGATTAGATGATCTATCTCTAGGAACGAATTAAAAGATCATTATAGTTCGAATTTCAAAGTAGAAGAGTTCGTTCAGGGATTAAAGATTAAAGATTAAAGATTCAAACTAAAAGATCAAAAGTTATCTTTTAGTTCTTTAACTGCAGATTTTCAGGAAAGTGATAGATCTCATCCAGCATCAAGAAGTTGCAGCCCAGAATCGTACACGGCTATAAAAGCATGGAGGCTGCACGAGTTCTGTACCAAGTCCGGGATTGGAGAGTTATTTTGTGAGTTTTGGGACTTGAGTGTTTTGTGAGCCACCTTGATGGTACCCTAACATCAAGTGTTGGACCTGAGTGTGTAGAGTTGATCTCTTGTGTGTAGAGTTGATCTCTAGTGTGTAGGGTTGATCCCTTTTGTACAGAGTTGATCTCTGGTGTGTCTTTGATTTAAATTGTAAACACGGGAGAGTGTTTGAGAGGGAGTGAGCGGGGTTTCTCATATCTAAGAGTGGCTCTTAGGTAGAGATCGCACGGGTAGTGGTTAGGTGAGAAGGTTGTAAACAGGGGCTGTTAGACCTTGAACTAACACTATTGAGAGTGGATTTCCTCCCTGGCTTGGTAGCCCCCAGATGTAGGTGAGGTTGCACCGAACTGGGTTAACAATCCTCTTGTGTTATTTACTTGTTTAATCTGTTCATACGGACGCATCTAATCTGCATGTTCTGAAGCGTGATGTCGTGACATCCGGTACGACATCTGTCCCCAGTATCAGAATTTCAATTGGTATCAGAGCCAACACTCGAAATCACAGAGTGAGATCTAGGGAGATAAATTCTGATGAACATGGAGAAAGAAGGAGGACCAGTGAACAGACCACCAATCCTTGATGGAACCAACTATAAATACTGGAAAGCAAGAATGGTGGCCTTCCTCAAATCACTGGATAGCAGAACCTGGAAAGCTGTCATCAAAGGCTGGGAACATCCCAAGATGCTGGACACAGAAGGAAAGCCCACTGATGAATTGAAGCCAGAAGAAGACTGGACTAAAGAAGAAGACGAATTGGCACTTGGAAACTCCAAAGCTTTGAATGCTCTATTCAATGGAGTTGACAAGAATATCTTCAGACTGATCAACACATGCACAGTGGCCAAAGATGCATGGGAGATCCTGAAAACCACTCATGAAGGAACCTCCAAAGTGAAGATGTCCAGATTGCAACTCTTGGCTACAAAATTCGAAAATCTGAAGATGAAGGAGGAAGAATGTATTCATGACTTCCACATGAACATTCTTGAAATTGCCAATGCTTGCACTGCCTTGGGAGAGAGGATAACAGATGAAAAGCTGGTGAGAAAGATCCTCAGATCCTTGCCTAAGAGATTTGACATGAAAGTCACTGCAATAGAGGAGGCCCAAGACATTTGCAACATGAGAGTGGATGAACTCATTGGTTCTCTTCAAACCTTTGAGCTAGGACTCTCGGATGGGGCTGAAAAGAAGAGCAAGAACCTGGCGTTCATGTCCAATGATGAAGGAGAAGAAGATGAATATGACCTGGATACTGATGAAGGTCTGACTAAGGCAGTTGTGCTCCTTGGAAGGCAATTCAACAAAGTGCTGAACAGAATGGACAGGAGGCAGAAACCACATGTCCAGAACATCCCTTTCGACATCAGGAAAGGTAGCAAATACCAGAAAAGGTCAGATGAAAAGCCCAGTCACAGCAAAGGAATTCAATGCCATGGGTGTGAAGGCTATGGACACATCATAGCTGAATGTCCCACTCATCTCAAGAAGTAGAGGAAAGGACTTTATGTATGTCGGTCTGATGATACAGAGAGTGAACAAGAAGGTGATTCTGACAGAGATGTAAATGCACTCACTGGGAGATTTGAATCTGCTGAAGATTCAAGTGATACAGATAGTGAAATCACTTTTGATGAGCTTGCTATATCCTATAGAAAACTATGCATCAAAAGTGAGAAGATCCTTCAGCAAGAAGCACAACTGAAGAAGGTCATTGCAGATCTGGAGGCTGAGAAGGAGGCACATGAAGAGGAGATCTCTGAGCTTAAAGGAGAAGTTGGTTTTCTGAACTCTAAGCTGGAAAACATGACTAAATCAATAAAGATGCTGAATAAAGGCTCAGATACGCTTGATGAGGTGCTGCTGCTTGGAAAGAATGCTGGAAACCAGAGAGGACTTGGATTTAATCCTAAGTCTGCTGGCAGAACAACCATGACAGAATTTGTTCCTGCCAAAAACAGGACTGGAGCCACGATGTCACAACATCGGTCTCGACATCATGGAACGCAGCAGAAAAAGAGCAAAAGAAAGAAGTGGAGGTGTCACTACTGTGGCAAGTATGGTCACATAAAGCCCTTTTGCTATCATCTACATGGCCATCCACATCATGGAACTCAAAGTAACAACAGCAGAAAGAAGATGATGTGGGTTCCAAAACACAAGGCTGTCAGTCTTGTTGTTCATACTTCACTTAGAGCATCAGCTAAGGAAGATTGGTACCTAGATAGCGGCTGTTCCAGACACATGACAGGAGTCAAAGAATTCCTGCTGAACATTGAGCCCTGCTCCACTAGTTATGTGACATTTGGAGATGGCTCTAAAGGAAAGATCATTGGAATGGGAAAGCTAGTTCATGATGGACTTCCTAGTCTGAACAAAGTACTGCTGGTAAAGGGACTGACTGCAAACCTGATCAGCATCAGTCAGTTGTGTGATGAAGGATTCAATGTAAACTTCACAAAGTCAGAATGCTTGGTGACAAATGAGAAGAGTGAAGTTCTAATGAAGGGCAGCAGATCAAAGGACAACTGTTACCTATGGACACCTCAAGAAACCAGCTACTCCTCCACATGTCTATCCTCCAAAGAAGATGAAGTCAGAATATGGCATCAAAGATTTGGACATCTGCACTTAAGAGGCATGAAGAAAATCATTGACAAAGGTGCTGTTAGAGGCATTCCCAATCTGAAAATAGAAGAAGGCAGAATCTGTGGTGAATGTCAGATTGGAAAGCAAGTCAAGATGTCCCACCAGAAGCTTCAACATCAGACCACTTCCAGGGTGCTGGAACTACTTCACATGGACTTGATGGGGCCTATGCAAGTTGAAAGCCTTGGAGGAAAGAGGTATGCCTATGTTGTTGTGGATGATTTCTCCAGATTTACCTGGGTCAACTTTATCAGAGAGAAATCAGACACCTTTGGAGTATTCAAGGAGTTGAGTCTAAGACTTCAAAGAGAAAAGGACTGTGTCATCAAGAGAATCAGGAGTGACCATGGCAGAGAGTTTGAAAACAGCAGGTTCACTGAATTCTGCACATCTGAAGGCATCACTCATGAGTTCTCTGCAGCCATTACACCACAACAGAATGGCATAGTTGAAAGGAAAAACAGGACCTTGCAAGAGGCTGCTAGGGTCATGCTTCATGCCAAAGAACTTCCCTATAATCTCTGGGCTGAAGCCATGAACACAGCATGCTACATCCACAACAGAGTCACACTTAGAAGAGGCACTCCAACCACACTGTATGAAATCTGGAAAGGGAGGAAGCCAACTGTCAAGCACTTTCACATCTTTGGAAGTCCATGCTACATTTTGGCAGATAGAGAGCAAAGGAGAAAGATGGATCCCAAAAGTGATGCAGGAATATTCCTGGGATACTCTACAAACAGCAGAGCATATAGAGTATTCAACTCCAGAACCAGAACTGTGATGGAATCCATCAATGTGGTTGTTGATGATCTAACTCCAGCAAGAAAGAAGGATGTCGAAGAAGATGTCAGAACATCGGGAGACAATGTAGCAGATGCAGCTAAAAGTGCAGAAAATGCAGAAAACTCTGATTCTGCTACAGATGAGTCAAACATCAACCAACCTGACAAGAGACACTCCATTAGAATCCAGAAGATGCACCCCAAGGAGCTGATTATAGGAGATCCAAACAGAGGGGTCACTACAAGATCAAGGGAGATTGAGATTGTCTCCAATTCATGCTTTGTCTCCAAAATTGAGCCCAAGAATGTGAAAGAGGCACTGACTGATGAGTTCTGGATCAATGCTATGCAAGAAGAATTGGAGCAATTCAAAAGGAATGAAGTCTGGGAGCTAGTTCCTAGACCCGAGGGAACTAATGTGATTGGCACCAAGTGGATCTTCAAGAACAAAACCAATGAAGAAGGTGTCATAACCAGAAACAAGGCCAGACTGGTTGCTCAAGGCTACACTCAGATTGAAGGTGTAGACTTTGATGAGACTTTTGCCCCAGTTGCTAGACTTGAGTCCATCAGATTATTACTTGGTGTAGCTTGCATCCTCAAATTCAAGCTGTACCAGATGGATGTGAAGAGCGCATTTCTGAATGGATACCTGAATGAAGAAGTCTATGTGGAGCAGCCAAAGGGATTTGTAGACCCGACTCATCCAGATCATGTATACAGGCTCAAGAAGGCTCTCTATGGATTGAAGCAAGCTCCAAGAGCTTGGTATGAAAGGCTAACAGAGTTCCTTACTCAGCAAGGGTATAGGAAGGGAGGAATTGACAAGACTCTCTTTGTCAAACAAGATGCTGAAAACTTGATGATAGCACAGATATATGTTGATGACATTGTGTTTGGAGGGATGTCGAATGAGATGCTTCGACATTTTGTTCAACAGATGCAATTTGAATTTGAGATGAGTCTTGTTGGAGAGCTGACTTATTTTCTGGGACTCCAAGTGAAGCAGATGGAAGACTCCATATTCCTCTCACAAAGCAAGTATGCAAAGAACATTGTCAAGAAGTTTGGGATGGAGAATGCCAGTCATAAAAGAACACCTGCACCTACCCACTTGAAGTTGTCAAAAGATGAAGCTGGCACCAGTGTTGATCAAAGTCTGTACAGAAGCATGATTGGGAGCTTACTATATTTAACAGCTAGCAGACCCGACATCACCTATGCAGTAGGTGTTTGTGCAAGATATCAAGCCAATCCTAAGATAAGTCACTTGACTCAAGTAAAGAGAATTCTGAAATATGTAAATGGCACCAGTGACTATGGGATTATGTACTGTCATTGCTCAGATTCAATGCTGGTTGGGTATTGTGATGCTGATTGGGCTGGAAGTGCAGATGACAGAAAAAGCACTTCTGGTGGATGCTTCTATCTGGGCAACAACCTTATTTCATGGTTCAGCAAGAAGCAGAACTGTGTGTCCCTATCTACTGCAGAAGCCGAGTATATTGCAGCAGGAAGCAGCTGTTCACAACTAGTTTGGATGAAGCAGATGCTGAAGGAGTACAATGTCGAACAAGATGTCATGACATTGTACTGTGACAACATGAGTGCTATTAATATTTCTAAAAATCCTGTTCAACACAGCAGAACCAAGCACATTGACATTAGACATCACTATATCAGAGATCTTGTTGATGATAAAGTGATCACACTGAAGCATGTTGACACTGAGGAACAAATAGCAGATATTTTCACAAAGGCTTTGGATGCAAATCAGTTTGAAAAACTGAGGGGCAAGCTGGGCATTTGTCTGCTAGAGGAATTATAGCAGCTACTGCAATCTGAACGTGCTCAAACGAATCACTTAACATTAATAGCACGTTCACTACTAAGCCAAAACGAATTCGACCGTTGCCTCACACGCCCCTCTACATTCTTCATTCAAATTTATATTTGCTTGGCATTCGTGTTTTCACCAGCATTTCCCAATAGTTTTCTGAGATTTACGAAATCATTCCAAACGCTCTGCTTTTCCATGGCTACCTCACCAAAAGAAACTTTAGCTCCTGGTTCACTCGCTGTACCATCATCTCCGCACCAGGAACAACCAGAATTCAACATCCAACCCATACAAATAATTCCTGGTCAAGCTTCTGTCCCTGAGAAACTGGTTCCCAGAAGACAACAGGGAGTGAAGATTGCTGAAAACCCTAGCCTTGCAACAAGTCCTAGGGAAGTAGACACGGAGATGGACAAGAAAATCCGCAGTATTGTGAGTAGCATTTTGAAAGACGCCTCTGTTCCTGAAGCTGATGAAGATGTCCCAACATCGTCCACCCCAAATGTTTCTGTGCCTGATGTCAATAAAGATGTTCCAACATCTTCCGCTCCAAATGCTGAAGCCCTCCCTTCACCCAGTGAAGAGGAATCAACAGAAGAAGAGGATCAAGCCTCAGAGGAGACCCCTGCACCAAGGGCACCAGAACCTGCTCCAGGTGACCTCATTGATTTAGAAGAAGTCGAATCTGATGAAGAACCCATTGCCAACAGGTTGGCACCTGGCATTGCGGAAAGACTTCAAAACAGAAAGGGAAAAACCCCCCTTAAGAGGTCCGGACGAATCAAGACTATGGCACAGAAGAAGAGTACTCCAATCACTCCTGCCACATCCAGAAGAAGCAAGGTTGCTATCCCCTCCAAGAAGAGGAAAGAAATTTCCTTTTCCTCATCCGATTCTGATGATGATGTCGAACTAGATGTCTCGACATCTAAGAGGGCCAAGAAATCTGGGAGAAAGGTGCCTGGAAATGTTCCTGATGCACCATTGGACAACATCTCTTTCCACTCCATTGGCAATGTTGAAAGGTGGAAATTTGTATATCAACGAAGGCTTGCTGTTGAAAGAGAACTGGGAAGAGATGCCTTGGATTGCAAGGAGACCATGGACCTCATCAAGGCAGCAGGACTGATGAAGACAGTCACCAAATTGGGAGACTGTTATGAAGGCCTAGTCAGGGAATTCATTGTCAACATTCCCTCTGACATAACAAACAGAAAAAGTGATGATTATCAGAAAGTGTTTGTCAGAGGAAAGTGTGTTAGATTCTCCCCTGCTGTGATTAACAAGTACCTGGGCAGACCTACTGATGGAGTGATAGATATTGCTGTTTCTGAGCATCAAATTGCCGAGGAAATCACTGCCAAACAAGTCCAGCATTGGCCAAAGAAAGGGAAGCTTTCAGCAGGGAAGCTAAGTGTGAAGTATGCAATTCTACACAGGATTGGTGCTGCAAACTGGGTACCCACTAATCATACTTCCACTGTTGCCACAGGTTTGGGTAAATTTCTATATGCTGTTGGAACCAAGTCCAAATTTAATTTTGGAAACTATATTTTTGATCAAACTGTTAAGCATTCAGAATCTTTTGCTGTCAAATTACCCATTGCCTTCCCTACTGTATTGTGTGGCATTATGTTGAGTCAACATCCCAATATGTTAAACCACATTGACTCTGTGATGAAGAGAGAATCACCTCTATCCCTGCATTACAAATTGTTTGAGGGGACACATGTCCCAGACATTGTCTCGACATCAGGGAAAGCTGCTGCTTCAGGTGCTGTGTCCAAGGATGCTTTAATTGCTGAACTCAAGGACACATGCAAGGTGCTGGAAGCAACCATCAAAGCCACCACAGAGAAGAAAATGGAGCTGGAACTGCTGATCAAAAGGCTCTCAGAGAGTGGCATTGATGATGAAGAAGCAGCTGAGGAAGAAGGAGAAGCAGCTGAAGAAGAAGAAGAAGCTGCTGAGGAAGAGGAAGATGCAGCAGAGCCTACTGAATCAGATGATGATTCTGAAGCCACCCCATGATCATCAGACCTTTATTAGCTAAAGGGGCATGTCCCTTTGAACATTTGATTACTATTGGTCTGTAATATTTGCACATTAATTTCATGCATCCTACTTTTGCCAAATTTATGTCTAAAAAGGGGGAGTAATAGTATTATGCTTGCTATTATGCATGATTTTGAGTAGTAGAATACTATGTATGCAATAGTCGTATTATGCATGATTGATACGATGTATGGCAGTAGGAAACGATGTATGCATGATTCATGATTTTGAGGGGGAGTTGTATGTATATGACTTTGAGGGGGAGACTGCTGCTGATGATGACTGATGGAAGCTACTAGAAGATGCTGCAGTAAGAGCATGGAGACAGGGGGAGCAGATAGCTGATGTCACATGAGATGTCGTGACATCCTGGAGAAGACTAGTAGCTGATAGAAGATGCTGCAGTAAGCATGGAGACAGGGGGAGCAGAAGCAGAAAGCTGATGTCACGAGAGATGTCTTGACATCCTGGAGAAGACTTGTAGATTTGCAACTTGAAGAATTTCCGCTGTGCTTGATTACTCTGATAATGGAAGTTGCTGATCCCACTTGCATAACTGCTCGTACCTGCTCAGGAAGTGTCTAAGTATGTTTTAGACAAAATTTGCCAAAGGGGGAGATTGTCAGTGCTTAGCTCTACTGAGCTTTAAAAGATTGGCTAAGATTTTGTTAAAACATAAGCACTTAGACAATGAAGGAAAGCTGGAGTTGCTGCACATGATGTCCAACGTTATGTCAAGGAATAAGATCGGGCTGCACAATGCACAAGGCAAGATAAAATGTCAAATGAAGAATTGAAGTTGCAGGATCCACGATGTCGGATACAATGTCCTGACATCCTGCCCGAAAATACTGGAGTTGCTGCACAATGCATAAGTCAAGATAAAATGTCAAATGAAGCATTGAAGCTGCAGGATCCACGATGTCAGATACGATGTCCTGACATCTTGCCCGAAAATACTGGACACATAAATCTGTTATCTCTTTAACAGATTATTGTGCAGTTAGAAAAAGATTAGATGATCTATCTCTAGGAACGAATTAAAAGATCATTATAGTTCGAATTTCAAAGTAGAAGAGTTCGTTCAGGGATTAAAGATTAAAGATTAAAGATTCAAACTAAAAGATCAAAAGTTATCTTTTAGTTCTTTAACTGCAGATTTTCAGGAAAGTGATAGATCTCATCCAGCATCAAGAAGTTGCAGCCCAGAATCGTACACGGCTATAAAAGCATGGAGGCTGCACGAGTTCTGTACCAAGTCCGGGATTGGAGAGTTATTTTGTGAGTTTTGGGACTTGAGTGTTTTGTGAGCCACCTTGATGGTACCCTAACATCAAGTGTTGGACCTGAGTGTGTAGAGTTGATCTCTTGTGTGTAGAGTTGATCTCTAGTGTGTAGGGTTGATCCCTTTTGTACAGAGTTGATCTCTGGTGTGTCTTTGATTTAAATTGTAAACACGGGAGAGTGTTTGAGAGGGAGTGAGCGGGGTTTCTCATATCTAAGAGTGGCTCTTAGGTAGAGATCGCACGGGTAGTGGTTAGGTGAGAAGGTTGTAAACAGGGGCTGTTAGACCTTGAACTAACACTATTGAGAGTGGATTTCCTCCCTGGCTTGGTAGCCCCCAGATGTAGGTGAGGTTGCACCGAACTGGGTTAACAATCCTCTTGTGTTATTTACTTGTTTAATCTGTTCATACGGACGCATCTAATCTGCATGTTCTGAAGCGTGATGTCGTGACATCCGGTACGACATCTGTCCCCAGTATCAGAATTTCATCTTGCATATCCAAGTTACTAAGTTGCCACCTATAAAGTGGCAGCTTCCACTTGCGCTTTTTCTTTCAACTTTATCACCAGCATAATCCGCATTGTAATAGCTTGTGAGTCTAAAACTTTCTGTTCATTTGAACATAATACCAAGGTTAGGGGTTCCAATAAGATATCTCAATATACCTTTAACTACAGTTCAATGAACTTCCCTTGGTTCTTTTTGAAATCTTGCACATAAGCAAACACTAAACATTATATCAAACCTAGATGCAGCGAGATAGAGTAGTGAGCCAATCATTGCTTTGTTTTAAGTCCTATCCACCTTTGTTGATTCCTCGTCCAGTCCTAGATATGTAGTGGGATGCATAGGAGTTTTTATGTCTTTTGTGTCACTCATGTTGAACTTCTTTAATAATTCTTTCACATACTTAGTCTGATGAATGTAAATGCCTTGGGGTGTTTGCTTTATTTGCAATTCAAGAAAGAATTTTAGCTCTCCAATCATGCTCATTTCGAACTCAGTCTACATTAACTTAGAAAAATCTTCACATAGCATTTCATTAGTAGCACTAAAAATGATATCATCCACATATATTGTGGAAGCAATGCCTTCCAAGGTTATTTTGATGATGTCAAAAAATCAAGAGTCAAGCAAAATCCAAAGATTCAAGAATCAAGCTTCAAGTTTCAAGATTCAAGAATAATCAAGATCAAGATTCAAGAATCAAGAGAAGACTCAATCAAGATAAGTATTAAAAAGTTTTTCAAAACATTGAGTAGCACAAGAAGTTTTCACAAAATCATTACCAAAGAGTTTTACTCTCTGGTAATCGATTACGAGAAGGTAGTAATCGATTACCAGTGTTTTAAAACGTTAAGATTTCAAATTTCAAGAGTTACAACTTGTGCTTAAACATTTTCAACTTGTGTAATCGATTACACAATACTTGTAATCGATTACCAGTGTTTCCTAACGTTTTAATTTTCAAAATTCAAAATGAAGAGTCACATCTGTTGATGTGTAATCGATTACACCTTAATGGTAATCGATTACCAGTGACTGATTTCAAAAAATACATTTCCAAAAGTCACAATTCTTCAAGCGACTTGTTTCTGAAGATTCTTTCAAAAGTCATAACTTTTTTTAAATGACTAGTTTTAAAGAAATTGCCAAGAGTCACAAACTTTGACTTGAGTCATCAAGAGATTATAAATATGTGACCATAACATGAATTTAAAGATGATTGATCAATAATCCATCTTTCAATCTTCTCCCAACATCATTCAATATCTTTCAACTCTTTCTACAAAATTTTCTGATTCATTTCTTGTGACACCCTCTACCCCGACATATATATAAATAAATAAAATATATAAAAATATTGGTAACCAAATTCACACGGGTAAAAGGTTCACATTCACTTTACTATTATCAATTAAAACTTATTAAAAATATATTCGGCTCGAATCAAGGCTGTCAAAATTTACAAAAGTATTTTGTTAAATCAGTGAGATAAAATAATATTGACTAATATCATGCAATTAATATAAAACTTATGCCCCACTGTCACATCCTATCAGAGCATTGTGTCCCGACGTCCTTGCACACAAAGTTCCTTAAAGCACTTCACCTAGCCATCTGCTCCCCCGAACACAAGGTTCAAGATCATCACAGGATCCAAACACAAACAACACACATGGAGTGAGTTATCACATTCCTAACTAATAGAGAAAAATAAAACAACATATAGGTATAAATATTGTATAACAAAATACAATTTACTTGAGCATAACTCACGTTATTTCACCACACGTCTCATTCATTTTCACAACATTCGCATACTCAATAGTCAAAACACAATATCATCAAATCAATCAATATAGAACAATACACAAGCGTTATGCAGCAGATACACTAAGACTTAATCCTATATGCAATGTGGTACCATGTCAGTGAAAAACCTCGTCGGGTGCCTAGGAGTACATGACAAGACAAACCACACACTAGCAAGTCAAGTCACTCTCACTAGGTAATATCATAGGGAGACTAATCAGGGTCACATTGTTTTACGAGAATGCTCCAACCATATGGGATCAACATAGGCTTAAAGAAGCACTCAAACCGGGTGACCCCCAAGGCCTACACTCTGAAGAGTCCGTCAAGGCCTCTCCCTCCTGATTCAGGTCCAACACAGAAAACATTTTAGCACGCAGACTCTATCTATTAATTGTACAAAACACACGACTCCTCAATTGTTCTCAAAATAGTTTTAACTCGCCGCCTTTAAAGAGTCTTAGCAATAACTCATCGCCCTTAAAGGGTCTTATAATTAACTCACCGCCCTTAAAGGATCTTATAATTAACTCACCATCCTTAAAGGGTCTTAAAGTCGTGTGATTGTACAATCCACAATTTACAACTCAATGCACACAACATCTCAATCACGTGCATACTCAGTTTATCACATACACTCGATCTCAATAACAATGGTATAATCTCAAAATAGCATGTTATCACACCTCATGGATCATATTCACTTTACCTATGAACTATGCAATACACACAACTACTCAATTATTTTCAAAATCATTTTAACTCGTCGCGCTTGTGATTAAACTCATCGGGTTCCCACAATGGATTCCATCACAATACTCGTCGCGTAAAACTCGTCGCCCTTAAAGGGTCTTACAATTGTGTGATTGCACAATTCATAACTCACAACACAATACACATCTCAATATACATGTATTCCGTCATTCATCACATGTTCAATTCACAACATACTCGCAATTTGAATCACCATTTCATATCATCAACATAATAATTTATACAAAAGACTATCACAACCTTGAGACTAAAACCCCTCAAATAATATTACACAATTATATCAAAATCATAGGTCAAAATATACAAATATTAAGAGCACAATTTATCAAGCAATTCTCATTAGAATATCAATATTTTATTTATAATCATAAAGGAAAAATTGTAATTTAATAAACATCCCAAAATAAAACCCCAATTTAATTCTCTAAGCATGCCTACACATGTTCTCACTAATCCCCAATTGTGAATAACTCATCCCTTACCTCTAAGCGGACTCACGTGTCTTCTGACAGCGATAGAGACATCTCTAACAAGTTCTTGAGATTCCTCTAATTGCTCTGATAGGGTTCACAAACGTTAGAGAGAATGAGAAGGGATTGAAGCCTCCATTTGTACTATCTTCATGCGATTCCGTTTTCTCCCTCCACGAATATTATCTCGCCAATCCCAATGGTGAAAGTATGCGCAATTGAATTTCAAACAACATATCCAAATTTGACTACAATCTAACGGTTAACAAATCCAGCATCGTATTTTTACCGAGACAATTTTGGGTTTCGGCGGGAAAATAAAAGGCTACAATGCGAAGGGTTTTCCTCTAAGCTCAGACATGATTTTAAAATTCACAATAGTGAGAATTCTTGGAATTGGGTTGCGAACCTGGTGCTTAAATTTCACAACGATCCAACGGTGAATGTGTCCGAGATCATCGTTTTTCTGAGACATGTTTGGTGGTCTGCGAGAAAAGAGAGGTTGAGAAGGGAAAACGAAATTGAGAGGCGAAGGAGGCGGCTGAGGAGTCAGTCTGAAAATTGACCTAGCATTTTTCTATTTATAGCTAGGGATATTCACGACATATTATTTACTCTATTTACTTATTTTTATTATTTTATAAAAAAAACTCTATTTTATTCTCCATCAAATGAATAATAAAATACTCTTTTTATTTTCTCTCAAACCATTAGTTTAATTAATAAAGTTAATTTCCCTTATTTATTTAATTATAAAACCTCATCATTTTTCTAAAACTCTATTTATTTATAAATAACAATTCTTCTTCTTTTTTAATTAACTTACGAAAAATGGGATGTTACATTTCTCTTCATCTATCTAAAAGTTTTTGTTCAACAATTTCTCTTCCGAGAAAAGTTTTTTGTTCAAAAACTTGTGCTATTCATCTTTTTCATTCTCTTCCCCCTTTGCCAAAAGAGCGAAGGACTAATTGTCTGAATTCTTTTGTGTCTCTCTTCTCCCTTACAAAAGATTCAAAGGACTAACCGCCTGAGAATTCTTTTGATTCTTCTCTTCCTCTAAAGCAAAAGATTTCAAAGGACTAACTGCCTGAGATATGTTTTGTTTCCCCTTACAAAGATTCAAAGAATTAACCGCCTAAGAATTCTTTGTCCCAACACATTGGAAGGTACATCCTTTGTGGTACAAGTAGAGGGTACATCTACTTGGGGATTGTTATACTGAGAACAAGAGAAGGTACATCTCTTATGGATCAGTTCAAGTGAAGGGTACATCCACTTGGTTTTTCGAAGAGAACAAGGGAGGGTACATCCCTTGTGGATCTTTGGCTTGTAAAGGATTTTACAAGGTTGAAAGAAATTTCAAGAATTGCAGGTTCCTTGGGGACTAGATGTAGGCACGGTTTGTGGCCGAATCAGTATAAATCTTGTGTTTGTCTTCTTCTTCCCTACACTCTTTAATTTTTGCTGTGTACTTTTAATTATCGCTTTTACTTTTGGTTAAGTTTCTATTTCGGTTCTTTACTCTCTTAAATTTGTAGTAAAAGCCTAATTGAATCTAGTAACATTAAGAAGGATTAGTTTTTAATTAGTCAAGGCTCATTAATAATTAATTCAACCCCCCCTTCTTAATTATTTCGAGGCCACTTGATCCAACATACACATGTACTAGTAAAAATTGAGAATCATAATTCTTGTGAAAGAGAAAGGTGTCAACATTTCCTTATTCAAAGCCATTTTCCAAAAGAAATGAACTTAGTTTTTCATACCAAGCTCTGAGAGTTTTCTTAAGTCTATATAAGGCTTTGTTAAGGAAAGGTTTCACTTTCAAACCCAGGAGGTTGTTCAACATAAATTTCCTTTAGGATTAAGCCATTTAAGAATGTACTTTTTTCATCCATTTGATATAGCTTCGTATTTCTATAAGCCACAAATGAAATTAAAATGTGTATTGCTTCTAAATGTGCAATAGGTACAAAGGTTTATTTATAATTTATACCTTTCTGTTGTGAGTAAGCTTTAGCAACTAACCTTGCCTTGTTTCTCACAACCTTACCATCTTCATCCAATTTGTTGTGAAAGACCCATTTTGCTTCAACTTCTATCTTTCCTTTTGGTAGTTTGACTAGCTTCCAGATATCATTCTTTTGAAACTGGTCAAGCTCTTCTTGCATCTCTTTCACCCAGTTGTCATCTTGCATGGCCTCGTCAATGTGTTTGGGTTCCATTTCACATATTAGTGTAATGTGTCCTTGTGTTCTTAGTGACAATCTTGTTTGAACATGATATGTTGGATCACCTATGTTCCGACTTTCTAGATGATTCCTTCTTATTATGCATCCAGTTGGTTCTCTTACTTTGACTTAAGCTTCTTGTTGAGTTTACGCTACTATCTCTAGATCCTGTCTGGACAAGCTAGTTGCTACAGAGCTATGTTCAGTCATAAATTTGCAAAAGGCTCATCTAGCCCTGATATTTTTTATCAGGCTTATTTTCGTCAAATCTTATATGGATAGCCTCTTCAACAACTAAGGTTCTTGAATTGTACACTCTAAATGCAATTGAAGTTTAAGAGTATCCAAGAAATATCCCACAATCACTTTTTGAGTCAAATTTTCCTAAACAATCCTTCGTGTTGAGAATAAAACATTTGCATCCAATTGGATGAAAATATGATATGTTGGATTTTCGTCTCTTCCACGTGATGAGAATCCCAAAGCTGTCCAAATACAGGGACTTATGACCAGGAGTAGGACCCAATAGTCAGTGAATACTCTCCAACAAATGGTAGCAGCCATACTTGACAAAACCCAAGTGGAGAAGGGTGAAGGCCAAGAGGCACTCTCAAGAATCTTGATTACTGAAGGCTCAAACTAATTTGAAGGCCCATATTGAATAATTTTCTATTTTTTGTAATTTTAATTAAATAAATTGGTGCCTTTTCAACTGCACCTCAACTGCACTATATGTATTGAACTCATTTTGAAGGAAAGGGACTTTTGGCATTTTGAGAAAAATACGTGTGTATTTTGTGAGAGCTTCTCTCTAGGTTCCTTGTTGAACCAATCTCGGACTAATCAAGGTTGAACCCTTGTGGTGTCTACCATTGACTTATCTTCCATCTCTGGAGGTGGCGTCATCTGATTCCTTGACTTGTACCAAGCGATTTGCTCCTAATAAGGATCACATCACCACGGTTCATAGGGAATCTTTTTTAAGATAGGTCTTATATAAATTTTATTTTGAATATAACATGCAGTATTCAGTGCTAGATTAAAATAAAACATACTTTCTATAGTTATGGACGATACTTAATTTTGTAAATATCTTTAACATAATAATTTTGTCCACTTGTCAAAACTCATTAGAATATCAATAATTTATACTTGTTGTTATGCATCAAAATCTAAGGTGGATAAGACGCATGGTCGTCTAGACCTAACAAAAAATATGTAATAGAATGAAAAAGATTTTTCAATACAATCAAATCATTTAACCGATCAAGTAAAAAAGGTAGTTGCTAATAAAATCACTTGACAAGGTTGGCTCAAAAATACTAAAATTAGAAAATTACAAAGCTGAAATCAAAATTCAAAACAAATAGTGCTGCAAAACCCCCCACCCTTTACAACCAATAAATTAAGTCGAAACTCCTTACCCATCAAATGAAACCATCACTAAATCATGTAACATAAAGATAATCTACATTTGTTCATCAAATGAAAAAAACAAATGCCATAAGACATGTATAGTATAGTCCATGAACAAAATCAAATAACTCATTGAACATACCTATAAACTATAGTAATGAATTGAAAACTCAGGTTAACATGAAAATAAGTTGAAAAAAGCATTTTCATCCTCTTTAATTGCTACTAACTAACAGACATCATGATTAAACAGAACCATAACAAGCATTGTGATTGAACACAAGAATTTTTATCCTTTTCTATTTCAAATCAGCTTGCTTGAAGAAAGAGAATGTAGTAGCAGTACATATACATGTCCTTCTTGTAGTTGACACATGCTTCCAGAGAAAGAGTAGTTATCCAAAGAAGGTGCCACAACGAGACCAAGAAGCTACACCGGTGTGGAGAATGTAGAA